>NC_081824.1:168725932-169350932 GCF_030867095.1 Alligator mississippiensis | reverse complement strand
GGTCAGAAGCTGCCACCCAGGCAGAAAGAGCTTCTATATACATGGCAACTTGCCACGAATGAGAAATGGGTAAGAATGCCAAATGCACATGTGTGATAAAATGCCAGACACTAATGTGCGCTGCTGCTACTGTGCTGCATCTTCAAGGCAGATGAATTAGCGTTTATTAAGTGCCAACAGGGTATCTGTTATTGAAGATAACCAAGAAGACTTGATTGCTGTGCTATATAGACTTGTTATGCCAGGGAAGCTGTTGGATTTGCAGTTGACTGAATTAACAGACATCAGGAATAAGTGAAGAACACCAGCAGAGTTGCATGTGGGGGACCTAGATTTAGGACAGGAGGGTGGTACAGGTGGTACAGGTCAGGAGTGAGGGGCACTGACAGAGCTGTGTCTGAGGAGCTCAGGGCTGGGATTGCAGGGAAAGGTCGGAGCAGACTACAGGCTAGGACTGAAGTACATTGGGAGATTAAAGCGTACAGAGTGGAGGATTATCATAGGGTAGTGGCGGAACTAGGTCAAGGCTGAAGGGCAAGTCTATCTGGCATTGGCCATGTGGAATGATGGCTCTGGTTGATGCATGGAATTTATTAACAAGCAAAACACAGAGGTGCAATCAATAGTACACACAGCCTCCTAATCACTGAAGTCCCGCTTGGTGGCACTGGCTTCTAAAATCTGTGAAAGAGACATGACAACAAACAGCACGGACACAATGGGAAAAAACAAAACAAAGCATAACAAAAACCACAGGCTAGGGGCAGGCAATTGCCCAGCGCGTGTGCCAGAGCATGGCAAGCAAAAGGCATTTTGCTTGGCAGTTGTGCCTTGGGGAAGGGCCCTGGGCTGCACTGCCCCAAGAAGCATTGGGCCTCTCATGGCTTCTCGGCTGTCCATCCCTGGCAGGCCAACATCTGACAAGTCAAAGTTGTGGGTGTTTTTGGCACTCTGCCCAAAACTGTTGCTGACCCCTGCCATAGATGATGCACAAGTGTTGACAGTGTGGGGGAGGCATAACTGCGCATCAGGCCCTGGCTGCTTCCAGGCCCTGGCTCTGGTTCTGGCCGGGCTGCAGCCCTGCACCCTGCCATTGGCACAGAAATCTGTTTGGGTATGTGTCACTGTCACCCCCCCGGTGACCCTCCCCACATGTCACCCAGAACAAAAACCCAAAAAACCCACAGTCCCAAAGAATGCTTGGAAGTGTGGTGGAATTCATTAAAGACGCCCAAAAAATCTCCCGCAATTCTGTGTGAGGGTTCAACATTTCTAATGTTAGTAGCACATAGCAATTAACAGTGGCAAAACTCCAGGTTCCTATAGGTCAGAGGTAATGCTGGGTTTAAAAGACATGATGTAACTGGTAACACAGTGCTGCTGGGATGCTCAGGCAGAGCTATGACTGCAGCATGTGGCTCTCATGCTAATGGGACTAATTTTGTCTACAAAGGAAAAAAAAAGGAAAAATAAAACCAAACCAAACCAAAGATCTCCAGGCCCTATGGAGATGGTTGGATGCACAGTCATGTGGAAATGGTGGGGTTCAATGGTCTGGAAAATCCCCCTCACTGCAGGACTTTGCAAATGGCATTTACCTGGAAAAATAAATTCTGGAGGGAGAAAGGGCAGCATCTGTAAGAGCAGGTGAAGAAGGAGACATGTCCCCAAAGGAGCAAAATGCCTATAACATGGAGTGCATGGAGCAGCTGCATAGGAAGCAGTTTTCATCAAGTTCATTCCACAACCCCCATGCTTTATGTACGCTCCCACCACCTCCCTTCTTCTGGTGTGCGGCTGGGAAGGTTGTAAGAGATGCCGACTGCAAGGAAATTACATGGGACAGATCCAAATACCTCTATGCAGATATGATCTTTGAACAAACAACTGGTGTAACATTGATTTAACAACCCGATACAGCACAGCCCCTAATGCAAACAGCATGAACTTGCTTTCATTGCGAAACTGCAGTCCTGAGAGCAGAGCACTCGAAACGGCAGATCCAGGAGAGAAAGAAAAGGGTTAAACAAAGCCAATCGGGCCTTGACAGCACATCTGCCACCTCATCTCGTGTGACACAAGTCATGCGATGGGGGGGAGGAGGGCAGGGAGCAGTTTTCTTTTTCTCCTGTTTGCTGAACCTCTTATTATCATTTCTGTGCAAGGCAAGGAGGTGGAATTCCATTGTGCGTCAGCTGGGAAAGCGTGGTGAATGGGGTTTTTCTTCTTTTCTTAAAGGAGACAGCCTTTCCTAATCCTCTCTTGCTCTGGGGATGGGAGGAATTGCTCTGCTCTGCAAGCCTTCAACAGGGAACAGATAGTCTGCTTAGTGGATTTAGCCCTGGTGCGGGGTGCTAGGCAAGGGTCTCCTCAGAATCTCCATTCATAGCCAGAACCACTTCAGCACAGGCAGTGGCCAGAGCATCTTACTCCCACAGCAAGCTTCAACCCTGACCTACAGATACTGCCTCTACGGGAGAGAGGGGAGTTCAGCTCTGCGACCCATTCACTGCTTGGCCTCTCTTCTGTGGTGGTGAACCAGGGAGCCAATTAGTGCCGATTGTGCTAGTGTTCCCTTTTGTGCGCGTGTGATGTAGGAGGTTGTCCACTAGGAACAGGTCCAAGTTCCTCACCTCATTTCACACAGGCCGTGAACAGCAATCAGATGGTAATAACTGTGGGTCACTAGAAAGTGACCTAGAGGTGAAAGGCTCCATATCCCATTACCGGTTTACTGAGGCATCAACTGGTCTCATCTCTTCAGGGCTTTGAATCAGCAAATGGTATTGAACCCATTTGAGAAAGTCCCCTGCTGGCTGGTGTTTAGCATTGTGTGTTTCTCAGCAGATATGTGGGAACTGTAATTAAAATCTTCCATGACTACCAAGTGTTGGGACTTTGCCATTAGTGTTATGTGATTAAACAGGAATTTATTGATTTCTTTCTTCTGCTGTGCATGTTTTGTAGTAGATGCCAACTCTGGTTTTTCTCCCACCTCATTATGTGTGTCTGACTTTAAACACTAAACTTTCTTTTTCCTCCTTTTTTCATTATCTGCTGGAAAAAAGGAGGAAAGCCTATGTGGAAAGGAGGAAAGCCTATGTGTGGAAAGCCTTTTAATGTCTATTGCCACCCCTTTCTTTCCTCTGTCTGTCACATCCAGACAAACTGCATCCTCAGGATGTGTTTGATTTATTCCACTACAGCTCCATAACACACTCCTGGTCCCTCTCTGGCAGAATCCTCTCCAGATGCTCCTTTATATTTAATATACTCTCTGGATCTAGGAGATTATTTCCTGCTCCCTGGCAAACTGCTCCATCCCTTTTGCCTGGGTTACAGACAGTCTGGCCCCTGTGATGAAGCTGGGGTTATCTTCCTCATAAGTCACACGTTCTATTCCTACTTCACTTCCTTCTCTAAATCCTCCCGATCATATCAGCCAAACTTTAGCCCAGGCTGGTTCTTCAGGCCATCACATGAATGTGCATGTCTCAGGGATACATGTATGTCAGTTTATGTGAGACACTGCCTTGGAGCAAAGGAGCTAAACCACACTGGACAGATCCTCAGCTGCTCTCAATGTGGAGCTATGCTGAGCCAAGTGCCTGGCTTCTGTGGGATGCTTGTCTGCATCCTGGGCATATACATGAACATGTGTGTGAATGCATGCTTGTAGGTATGTGGGATTATGCATGTGTGCCCAGGAAAATCCAGGTTCAGAGTGAAATTGAGAGTGGCTCGCTTGGCTGGTTGACGAGTACACCCCAGGCTTCTGCAATTATATTTCTGCATGGACAGGCAGGGAGATCTTTCTTTGAAAGACTGCACTCCTTTCTTCCCCTATTATTCTAGCACAAAACCTTCCATCTGATCAGTGTGAAGAGGAGATGAGAATGCTCTCCCTGTCAATTACCTCCCTGTCACATCCCTGCATTAAAATCTTTCAGTGCTGCCATGAAAATGACAAGCCTCCTGTCACTGGGCTCATCACAAGCCCCATTAATGTTTCACAAGCCAATAAAATGTGACTTTTGGGAGTAAGGCATGTATTTGACAGACCTGGGAATGTCATTCCTGATGAACTGTCCCTTGACAGGGACTTGCACTGCCTGGCTCTAAAATGCAAAGGAGAGGCAGGGCCGGACACAGGCATGGGTGAACCAGGCAGCCACCCAGGGCCTGGACAGAAAGGGGGCCCAAAAATGGTAATTTTTTTTTCCGTTGTCCAATTATTATTATCATTATCTTTGGTGAAGGGGGACCCAATACTAAAGGTTTGCCCGGGGCCGCCAGGAGTCTAGGTACGGTGCTTTGGAGAGGAGAGTTGGTGTGCAAGAGGGAACTGCAATTCTGGAGCAGATAGATGGTGGCACTGGGCAAAGGGGAATGGCTGATAAAGAGATCTGAGGCTACCAGCATTTAAATGCTGCTGTTCTGAACAGGGTGTGCATAGCACAGTGAAGCCCCTACATGCTAAGAGGTGCTGATGCATACTTGATATGTGCACACCAAACAGCGTCACTGTTCCAGAACGCAGCAGTCAAAGAGATTCTTTTCATTTCTCTTTTAGTTTTGACTGGCAAAAGCAGACTTTCATGCCTTTGATTACATAATATGGAGGCTCTCCCAGTTCCCAGGTCTGCAGTGTGAAGTCTAACAGATCAATCAATGCCAGGGCCTCGAGTCTGGAGGGACACCTTAGTGGGGTGGTACCTGCTGAATCAAGAGGGCAGCCTGGCAGCTGCATGTTTGTTTATAGCAGTGGCTTTCCCCCAGTGCTAAGAGCATCACAGGTTAGTTTAATCAAAGGATAAACAAGGAAACAGGACCTAGCAGCCCAGGAGATTTGCTGTCGGTGTGCCAAGAACTAGCACAGAGTCTGACAGCCCAGGAAGCCTGCATTGCTCAGCCCAAGACTGGTATTACCTCTAGGAAATGCATGGGGATTGATTTACAGTTTGTATCAGTTGGGAGAGCTCCCATGGGATCAGTGGAGCTAGATTGATTTATGCGAGCTGATGATCTGACCCTGATGAGACCCAGAGTGATGCAGAAAGCACGGGGGAATGGTGGGCCTTATCACATGTGGAGAGCATGAGGAATGATGGGAAGCTGGCTGTGGGAAGGAAGAGCAGGCAAACTTAATAGAACTGGACACAGCTCCTGCATGTCTTGACTAAAAGTGGGCACCTGCTTTTGAACAAAGCAAACCTCACTGCCTGTAGGTGGAAGCTGGGGCTGGCTCAGAGCTCTAGCGCTGGCCACATAGGCAAAAAATGGAAACTAGGCAGGGAATTGGTAAGAGACTTCAAGGCAACAGGAGACCACGTTCCCCCAGGGCTGTGGCACATCTGTCATTCTGAGGGAAAGAAGGGACAAAAATGTGCTGTGCTACTGGAATATTCATTGGGGTCCCATGACAAGGGCTAGAGGGGGTGGTTCGACTAGAAAGGCCAAGGCCTTTGTGGCCAGAAGGAAGGAGCTAGGTCTGTGAGCAGCAGGAAAGATGGTGGCAGGGAATGAATGGTATAAGCATGTGGACGCCTGGGCAAGCGAGAACAATTGGAACTAAAGGAAGAGAGAGATGAGTCAGGATACCAAGCAGAGAGATCCACAGCAGAGCAGCTTACATCTGCTTGGAGAAATGGCAAATGTTTGAATTTCTCAGGAAGGGAGAGAACAATGACTGACAGCTGGGTGGACCTCGAAAGGATTTAAGGTTGAGTTCTGACTTGCACATAGAGCTTGTGTTTGGATTTGGCTTTGCCCAACTGTTATGGGAGTCACTGCATTTTCCACTTTTCTCACATCACAGAGAAATACATGGAAGCAGGGAGGAATGGAGGTCAGCAGCAGTTCCATCTGGGGTCTTTGCTATCTGCTGCCTGTCTTCCCCCTTTGGGGGCTCTGCTCCCACCATGGCATGTCTACATGTTCATTAATGCGCCGTAGTTATTGGGCTTTTAGTTTAGTACTTCCTTAATGAAGTACTAACCAAATGCACAGAAACTACATTTACTGTGCAGTGGCACCGGCGCATGGTTTTTCTTGTGATGGTTACCATACAGTAGCCTAATAACACTGCACAGCAGCTTATTAGCGTGTTTTTTGACCGGCACACTACTGTGCAGTGTTATTAGGCTACTGCACAGTAAGCGTCTCATGTAGAAATGCCCACTATGTGTGTCTCAAACTTGTTTGCCATCCCTTCCCTCCATTTCTCTAATCCATGCCCAGTGGGGCATGATGCTTGCTCTGACTCTGAAGGGCCTGGTTTTGTATTTTCTCAAAGGTCAATATTTTCTCAAATGTCAATACTATAGAGGAGGCTGCATGAACCTCAAGGGTTTATTTAGACCCTGGTATTAAAACCCTAGAGGCTTTCCTGCCTGGATTCATGCAGAGATGTGCATAGGGGTCCATGTGTGTTAGAGAAACAGGCCTGCCTGATTTCTTTAGCTTTCACCTTGAACTCTAGTTTTTTCCCCTGACTCTCTGCATCCCTTAAAAAACAATGGAGAATAGATTTACTTTTTCATTGAATGGCATCTTGCTCTATCATCAGTCTTGAAGACATCAGGAGCACAATCCTTCTTTGATGCTCCTATCCTCTTCTCATGCCAACTGCTTTTTAACACTTTTGTTATTAATAAAAATTGCTTCTAGGGCACTCTCACCATACATACAGTTTAGAAACATATGGTCAAGCTCACAATTGTCATCACAGAGCTCACAGCTGAAGGGCATGACTATCTTCAAGAGCTTTGCATCCACTGAGCTGCAGAAGGTCAACTCCCCAGCCGACGGGCAGCACTGTGGCATGGCAAGTCACTCTCAGGAAATCCTCATTTTACACCAGTCTTCTTCACTGCTAATTTCTGGGTTGCTGCAAGATGCGCAGCTCTAGCCAAGAAGGACTAGGTGAAGAAAGACAAGACTTGCCACATTGGGTCAGGCATGGGGAGGTCATAGGTAGGGAGGTTCCTGGAAGAAATGGGGTTTGAGGGAAGACAGGATTTGGTAGACAGGAGGAAGGAGACTGTTCCCTGGACAGGGGCTGTGCAAATGAAGGTGTCGGGGGTTAGGCCTGAGGAAAACAAAGGGAAATAATACCTCTTTGTGCCCAGATGAGAAGGAGGCTAAGGGGAGGTAATAGTGATTTAATGGGTTCACAGGGACAGAGGCGCTTGAGATATCTGATGCTGGTGTTGCTCAATGGTATGCCAGAGGTAGAGCTGGCCATTGTGGGACTTCCTAATCTGACAGAGGTGTGAAGGAGGAGATGAGGCAGGCGTGGAATGAATGAATCTGAGCTTCTCCCAGTAAAATCAGATTCCCATCAGCATCTTTGTCCAGTATGGCCAACTTGTTTTAAAAGTGTCAGGATGGCTGAGTGGATGACAGACTCAAGGCCTAGCTGCCTTCCTGGGTGGGTACTCTTACCAATTCCCTGCCATCAGCAGATGCATGACAAATAGATCCAAGGAGGTGATACTTCCCTTCTATGCAGCATTGCTCAGACAGCAGTTGGAGCACTGCGTTCAGTTTTGGGCGCTGTACTGCAAGAAGGATGTTAATAGATTCGAGAAGGTCCAGAGAGGGGCCACTTGTATGGTTAGGGGCTTCCAGGAGAAGCCCTAAGAGGAGAGACTGAGGGACCTGGACCTCTTCAGCCTCTGCAAGAGAAGGCTGAGAGGTAAACTTGTGGCCACCTACAAATTCATTAGGGGGATGCAGCAAGGGATCGGAGATGCTCTGTTCACCAGGGCGCCTCTTGGGGTAACAAGGAACAGTGGTCACAAAGTGACAGAGAGAAGATTTAGGCTAGATATCAGGAAAAACTTCTTCATGGTAAGGGTGGCCAAAATTTGGAATGGGCTTTCCAGGGGAAGTGGTGCTCTCCCCTACCTTGGGGGTCTTTAAGACAAGACTGGATAGGCATCTGGCTGGGGTCATCTGACCCCAGCACTCTTTCCTGCCTAGACAGGGGGTCAGACTTGATGATCTGTTGAAGTCCCTTCCAACCCGAGCATCTTGGGGGTCATCATTGACCACAAGATGAACATGAGCCTGCAGTGCGATGCTGCGGCTAGTAAAGCGACCAAAACGCTGGCTTGCATCCATAGATGCTTCTCAAGCAAATCCCGGGATGTCATTCTCCCCTTGTACTCGGCCTTAGTGAGGCCGCAGCTGGAGTACTGCGTCCAGTTTTGGGCTCCACAATTCAAAAAGGATGTGGAGAAGCTTGAGAGAGTCCAGAGAAGAGCCACGCGCATGATCAGAGGTCAGGGAAGCATACCCTACGATGACAGGCTGAGAGCCCTGGAGCTCTTTAGCCTGGAAAAGCGCAGGCTCAGGGGTGATCTGATGGCCACCTATAAGTTTATCAGGGGTGACCACCAGGATCTGGGGGAACGTTTGTTCACCAGAGCACCCCAAGGGATGACGACTAGGTCGAATGGTCATAAACTACTACAAGACCATTTCAGGCTGGACATAAGGAAGAATTTCTTTACTGTCCGAGCCCCCAAGGTCTGGAACAGCCTGCCACCGGAGGTGGTTCAAGTGCCCACATTGAACGCTTTCAAGAGCAAACTGGATGCTCATCTTGCTGGGATCCTATGAACCCGGCTGACTTCCTGCCCTTTGGGCAGGGGGCTGGACTCGATGATCTTCCGAGGTCCCTTCCAGCCCTAATGTCTATGAAATCTATGAATCTATGAATCTAGGAGGCAAGGTCTTGTCTGGTGTTATCAAGATCGTGCACAGAGAAGAGGAAAAGTGGGGAGGGAAGTGAGTTTAAAGTGGGATCGGGAAGTAAAGAGAGGGCAGTACGAAGTGGACGCATCTAAGTGCTGGTCTACACTGCTGTAACTGCAGCTTGTACAGACACACCTGACCTAACCTTATTTTAGCCAGCGCAGGTACCAGTAATAGCCTAGCTGTGGTAGTGTAAAGGTCAATGTGTGCTGCAAAACTGCTAGAAATACCTGAACTCACTTGGTTAAGGTCCCAGCAGAGCAGAGATACCCTAAGAGTGGACCTGGGAGAAGAAAGTAAGCTGGTCAGAAAGAAGGAGGGCACAGGCACCTCACGCTGGTCTCTGGTCCATACTGGCTCTAGACAGGGTTCCAGCTTTCCAGGGGACTATCCCATTTTACCCAAGGGATCCACCCTCACCAGGCTTGGCTGTGGTCTTTCACCACAGCTGCCAAAGGCACTGCGACCTGCAGGAGATTCATATACAAGAGACTGAGGTTTCAGGTGGCCCATCGGCCAGGGCTGCCTCCCTCCCAGAAGACCATGAACCTGAGCACCCCCAGAGCAAAAGCCAGCCCTCCTATGAGGGTGTAGTGAGCCTCTCCCCCATAAAACGTACACACAGAAAACAGTACAATTACATGGAAAACACCCTTCCTCTCCCCCTGATTTCCCCGCTGCCACACAAAGTCTGGGCCTTGCTGGCTGGGGTCGGGGCAGGGAAGAAATGTACCTTTGTGTCTGCTTTACAGTTTTGTGAGACTAGGTTACCATGGCAATCAGTGGTCTGTTAAAGAGAAGGGGAGCGAGTGGTAGTGTCAAGATGGGGAGAGCTGGGGGAGATGTTGGAGGAGAGGCATGACAAGGCCATGGGAGAAGGAGCAATGGTTACAGAAGTGTATTTGGCAAAGACCAAGGCCAGGGAGCAGTCAGGACACTTAGTACGGGAGCTTGCTTTCCCTCCTCTTCACAGCCTGGGGGGCTGCCTCTTCCTTCAGCTCCTTTTTTTCCTTGAGTGTAATGTGAACTGGCTTGGCCACTGAAACCTGGACTGAGATCCCCAATGCTTTTCAGAGCAGTGAGGCAGGATGGCTCAGTCACTACTGCCTGGGTTGCATTCAAACTGGCAGTCTAGAGGTATAGGGTCCTGTTCCCCACATTCTCAGCCCCTCAATTCATTCAGCCTCTACAGATACATGCACTTCTTTACCGTGCAGAAGAAATCATGTTCCCCACCTAAAACTACCATGTGGCATGACTCCCAGGGAGAAGTCATCTGCAAACCCAGTTTTACTGGGTTGAAACTGGCCTTATAATGAAATACCACAGCTCCCTGAAAATACAGAGTAATGCAGGGACAAGTTTCCTCCATTTTCCTTAGATCATGGATGGGAAAAATGTTCCTTTGGTCTAAGCAACTGCCTTATTATCTGCCAAGGGGAGGGAGTAAGAGGCCAGAGCAGCAAGTGTATTAAACAGTCAGATGATTGTTCCTCCCTTCCCACAGCAGTGCAAAACACCAGTGCTGAAGGCAAAGCAGAAGCCACTGCAGAACAAAACGCTGGCTTTTCTTGTGAGCTGCCAGGCTTTGGAATGTGACATGGGATGTGTCCCCTTTGGGTTGTGGCCGGCTCCAGCGCTGGAGCTGACCGGTTTGGCAGCACAAAGGATGCTCGGGTGCCAAGCTCTCGGATAGGTTTCTTGCTCAGATGTAATCTCTCCCCTTTGTTAAGTCACTTGTTGAACTGGAATTGTGTGACTATGGAAAGGTGGTCAGTTTGCCACCTCACTGGGATTAGGAACTGGCAGTATTTCTCCACGGACGCATATAGGGCCAGGTCTTCAGCTGGCATAAACTGGCATTGTACTGAGACCCACTGACCTCAGTGGCACTGGACTGATTTCTGCTGGCTGAGGATATGACCCATCCATACCAAGGGACATGTGCTGCTTTGCACTGGCTGCAGACCTAGTTTATATGCTGTTTCTGCTGTCTGCGATGGGCCCCTCTCTGTTCTAAGGCCCCTCTCCTCTGTTTTTAGGATCGCATAGGGGTCAATTCTCAGCAATCCACTGCCTGCTCCCTCACTGGTATTCCTTCCTGCCTTTAACCTGAGCCACTGCTTTTACCCCCCATAAGTCAGCTCTTTCAATCCCTGTGGTGGCTCCTCCACACCCTCTCACCTTCCTTCCATGTGTGATTTTCTCCTAGCCCCTTGCACTTAAGTCTCTTTTAGGTGGAAGTTATTCCCTTATGCAAGAGGAGCCAGTTTAGATCTTCAGGTTGCCACTTGCAGCCCTGGCATGATCTTTTAACCTATGTTCACTGCCCCCTTTCATCTCTTTAATTGCAAGCCTGCTGACTGCCTCTTTGACTGGGCCCTCAGATACTTTGGTGCCACATATTGGCCCCTTGCTACTTGAGCTCCAACAGTGTTGAAACCTAGGACTGACTACTGCAACTCCCCACTCCACAGACTCTCAGGGTTTGTGTGTACACCTGCAGTGATGGGCTCTGGTATAGATGAGGCTGAGCATGCCTTAGCCTGCCCCATCCACCCCAGTCAGCTGACATGCTCCAGACCTGGAAGTTTGCCAGTGGGGCTGCTCTGTGTTTGCCAGCACCTGCTCTTAAACCCTCAGCTTCTGGTGGGCGTGTGAAAAAACTGCCGAGGATGTGCCTAGAGTAGCAACATTGGGGAATGACTGGGTCTGGAGTGTGCCTGAGGACTCAGGTGGGCAGGTTGTGTGTGGCCCTGTTTCCATTGCAATGGTATAGCCACCGCTGTAGTAGTACAGCAGGAGACGTCCTTATTTTTTAGACTACACCATGGGCTGCAAGATGTGATACACCTGCTGACACCATGGAAGCATGCAACTGCAACTTCCCATTCTAAAATGCCTCCCGCAGCCTTAAACCCTGCATGGCTGCAGTCCGGCTGACCTCACAGAACTGGTCTTTCACTCTCTGCTCCTCCCTCCTTTATCCTGGCTTCTTTTCCTCCCTTCCACACAATCTCACTGCTGTGGAAGTGCAAGTCATCTCCTTTGCCTCTCCTGCCTCCTGGGACAGCCCATTTGCATTTTTCATTTCAGATCTTAGCCAGAGATCTCTCTTTCCTCACTGGCCTCTCCATCCATCATTTTTCCTCCTCCACTCTGCTGCTGTTCAGTAAGTGTTTGGGGGGAAAAAGTTATACACAAAATACACTTCAGTTAAAGGTTTACCCAAGTGAATAACCCATAGGACTAACAGGGTTAGGTAGGGCACACAGCATTTTCTATAGCTAATGGCACATAAGGGCATGGTTTGAGTGGCATCACATCCACCCGCCTCCCGCTCTTAAGCCTGAATAATCAGGTACTCATTTACAAGTAGATCAACAGAGGTAAGCCTTCAGCAAAACTCCTGAGCAGGGCTCAGACTCATAACCCTGGACTTGTAGCAAGACAGTCTGTTGCCATGTCCCACCTGAAGGACACTGCAGAACATGAAGGTGCAGTATAGTATATAAACCTTGGCATGGCACTATGGATCAGACTAACTCAATCCCACAGGATTTTCCAGGTTTCTCTTGCTCAGAGCCTTGGTGTCCTCACAAATCTCCATCAATGCAGTACCACCTGCAAGCTCCATGAGGTACCAGAACAGGGCTGAAGGCATCAAAAGGGTTAAATCTTTGACATCCCAAGAAGTTGCTAATTAAGCTTGACTGGCCTGACTTCTTGTCTCTGTTTTGCCGGCAGGTGGCAGGGCAGCTCTTTGAGTGAGGGTCCCCTACCTTCATGGAGGCCCAGATGGCTTGCCCAGCTGTAACCCTGTGAGGTGACCAAGTAAATGTCCCACTCCAGGAAGGGAAAGGCACAACCTCTACCTGCCCTATGACTCAATACAACAAAGCAAACAGTAACTTCCTCCTCCAGCCTCCGTGAATAAATTAAAACACCTGCGGTAATTCTTCTTCCTTTTTCTTTTTCTTTGATGCACCTCTTTTGTTCTCTGGAAGTTTGTGCTGGCATACTTGTGTGCAGAGCAAACATGAAAAAGCACCCAAGTCTGAGAGATGAGAGAGCCCCACCAGATCCACCCTGTGACTCCTGCTCTTCTCACAACCTGGGGCAGAGCACATGGGCCAGACCCTCTTCGGGTTTAAGTTGGCACAGCATCATTGCTGTTAAATCACCAGATCCTCCACAGGGAGAAATAAAGGGAGCACCACAGAAGTCAGTGAAGCCGTGCTGACTGACACCTGCTGAGCATCTGGCTCTTTGTGCTGTTTGTGGAACATGTGATCACCTAATCGGTGGTGATCACAACCATTGAGAAAATGTAGGTGACAAGGCACCTGTAGGTAGAGTTAGGCCCCTTCTGGCTGTCTGCCTTGCCTGGGTGTTAATGGGAAGCAACTCTGTTGAAATCAGTGGCATTATCCCCAAAGTGTTAAGCGAGGGCTTAGTCAGACTCTCTGCCTTCCCCATAGACTATTGGTCTGGAATGCTCTGCTGCACCCCAGGGCATGTACCTGCCCCTCCATTTGGTCAGGGGACCTTTAATTCTTGCACACAGTGGAGGGGAGTATATTCACTGAGACAAAATCCTAGGTGTGTGGTGTGCTTGCTCTTTGCCCGGGGTAAGTGTCATCATGGAGGAGCCAGAGGCCCTCCTGACACCTGTGAGTCTCCCATGCTTTACACATTGGGGGCAGCAATGCAGGACTCAGGGGGCCTTCATGCTGCTGCTCATCCATTCTTACCGTCAAGAGAAGAAATTATCCCTCCAGCAGTTCCTTCTCAAATGACTTTTTATTGTTGTCTTGTCTCTTTCTCATCGTGGTATGAGAGGCTGCGGGAGGTGGAGGGGAGAGAGGAAGACGGAACCGTCACTTTTACCCCTGAACAAAGCAAAAACCTTTGATTCACACAGCGGTGCCTCCAGCCTGGGCAGAGCTGACCAAAGCTGCTGATTACATGCAGGTAAGCAGGCACCTGTATGAGAAGTCAGATCCCTTCTGCCAGTATAATCTAACCATCTTCTCAGTCATGTGAAGCCAAAGCCTTGGAATCCTCCTGGTACCTGTCATCAGCTTTTTGCAGCACAGGGATTCTTTCTTTTTAAAGCCATGACCCTACTTTTTCTGCATAAAATGAAAAGAAAAAAATTAACTTATAATAGCTTGAGCTTGCTGGGGTCTAGGGCTCTGTATTAAACGATAGGGGATTTTATGATCATAGTAATGACCATACTGGATCACGTGCAAGGTCCACCAGATCCAATGACTTCTCTGAGACAGTGGCCAGGACCAGATAGCTCAGAGGGAAGGTGCAGCAAACCCCACTGTAGGCAGACACAGAACCATGTAAGGGATTTCCTCCCCTTAAGCAGTTGTGTGGTTTGAGCACCCGAAGTGTCACTGGTTTAATTGCATCAGTAGGAACCCTGGAGAAGCAAGGCACAGACAGCTTCTGGTGTTCTCTCTAAAGCTGCCTACTGTACACGGGGTCAAAGCATAAGCAGGTGGCATAAAGCTTTGCAGAAAGTGGGCAATGTTAGTATTGACATTGCTTAGCTGAGCTACGCATCTCACTCCACATTCTCATCTCAGTTGCTCATTTTACCTTCAGGAACTTCCACTAGCTTCGGTGGAGCTACTCCTAATTAACCCTGTTATGGGAGTAGAATTGGACCTATTACTTGTAACCATTGTGGGGGATGGGTAATTTTATTATTGTTAATTTTACTCTATTACACTTACAGGTCTCTGCCGATATTAGGGCCTCACTGTGGGGGGTGCCGTAGAAGCATATTAAGAGACTGAGCACGTGCCCTGGAGAACTCAGCACACAAGTAGACGGGATGATACAGAGACAAGCAGAGCCTTGCTAAATCTCAGGCAGTCAGCCGGTCGCAAAGCCAGAAGAAGGAGTACTCCTGAGTCCCGGTCCAGCACCCCTAGCCATTGGACCACAGTGCTGTTTTTGTATAACTGGAATAAGTTCAATCTGCCACTTTTATGGTTATTCAGCATTTGCAAATTCCAACTGTTTGCCCCCTGGTTAAAAGTAAACCCGTCTCCTCTTTCTCCTGCTGTTTAACAGATACATCAGGCTGGGATCCCACCCTCACAGGCCCAGCTGGAGCTCTGCTTGGGCAATGATTAATAGGTGGGGCTCCCAGTCAGCCTAGAGGCAGCCCCTCTCCTTGTAATACAGGTATCAAATGATGCTTATTCCAAACAACTGACAGAGGCACAGGAGGACAGCCTGTCCCTTGGACTCACTTTCTCCCCTTCTGCATTCAGTGAGACGTCCTAATTCAGGAGTGGGGACTCAGATCTGAATGTGGTGAGGACCCTAAAAAACAGGATGGGGTGCGGGGGGAGCTTATGAGTGGGACAGAGGGGCCAGGCAAAAATAGTTGAACCTTTCACTTTAGCTCACGAAAACACTTCCAATGGATTAAAGAGAAGGGGAAAGGTATAGGAAGGGCCCGGCCTGTTTGATTCAGCTGCAGAGTTTGTTAATAAAGTTGCAAGTTCGTAGCCTCTCTTTCCTTGCCAACTCTCTCTCTTCAATATAAATACCCTGGAGCAGTTTCTTTTTTTTTTTATATGAATGTGATGATCTTCCCGCTCTGCGATTGGCCTGCTGGCTTGTCATCAGGGACACACCTCCTGGACCAAATCCACATCCTCCCCCAACTTGTGAAAGCTTAGCCTTGTAACAAGTGGGCGTAATTACATCAGTTACTCACTAGAGCACAGGCCTGCTTTAAGTTTCTGTGTCTCAGAGCCTGTGAGAACCTGGCAGTGTTATAGGGCTAGAAAATACAGCATTTCAAAGACTAAACACTGTGGGGGATATAACTCAAACTGCCCTCTCCCTTCTGAGGGATTAGGCGCCCGGTCACATGCAACAACGAAATAGTTTCCATTATAGCTACTTACATAGCTACCTGTTAAAGGAACAGACCTGCTAGGGAAGGAAACTGCCACTTTACCAAAGCAAGGTGCTTTTGTAGAAAGAAAAAAAAAAATGCATCAGGCTCCCCTTTTAACGAGCGCTGGCATAAAGTGCGAACAGGGACATGCTTCCAGGAGCACTGGAGAGCAAGAGAGAGCTGCTGATCTCATCAGAGACGAGATCCAACTGAACAAAGGCAGCTGTATGCCAAAGTGAAATGCAGCTCATTCAGCTGCAAGGCCTTGCAAGGCAGAGGCAGATGTTTTGGGGAGTGTGGGGGTAGCCCAAAAGGATAGGGTTTGAGTGCCAAGAAGGTATCTGTCGGTCAGTTTACTGCACTCAGATGGGTTGGTTCAGTCCTGCCTCTGCTGCATTGCTGTAGGCTCATTTCAGAAAGAGCTAAGCATTTAGTTAGGACAGTCCTGGCACGCTGGACCCTCAGCTGGTGTAAATCAGCCTGTCTCCACTGAAGACAGCAGAGCCATGGATGATTGCTGGCTGCATGTTGCTGTCCCATGAAATGCTGACTAGAGGGAAACCTGAAAAGGAAAATTCCCACAAGCTTTCTTCTGTGGAAAAGAGAGTGAAAAAAGGCCCTGCTGACTCCACCCTTGCAGGTCTTTGGAGTGGGGAAGATGATCTGCTTAGCTTCACCATGTTGTGAAAGAGTGGGACCTGGCAGGGCAGGGAGGTGCTCTGGGGAAAGACTAGGTCTCCTTTGGCAACTTCCAAAATTTTGCCTCAGTTACTGGCATAAAATGCAAATGTTTTATTCAAGCTGGTGAGAGGAGCTGGGCAGGAAACAGCACCCACTAGCCTGTGAAAATGTTAAAGAGTTGCAAAAAAAATGTCTTTTTGCCATAGGATAGATCCTTGATTTGTTGACATTTTTTCATAGAAATATCACATGGTGAGAGAACGCCCTACTCCAGAATGGCTGAGAGACAGGAGGTTCAAGCACTTACCCTGGGCTGTGGGAAACAAGCTTCGAATTACTGGTTTGAATCAATAAGAGCTGGGACTTGAAATGGGGTCTCCTGTATCATAGGTAGGTGTCTTGATCAGCAATGGCAGAGGGGAGGGAGAGGGAAAGATGGGAGGGAGTTTGTCTCCTTGCCCCCTTTCCCCTCTTCTAAATCCATCCTGGCTATTTTTCTATTGAAATAATTCATGAGATCAAAGAAACCAGAATGTTTTGGTATTGAAGAGTTGGCCTTTTTCTGTGAAAACAGCTTCCTCAGAAAAATTCTTGACTGGCAGTATTGGGAAATGGATAAATAACCACATCACCTTACCCAACACTTTCTGATAAGTAGCTTACAGTACGAGAGGGCTGGTTAGGTCATCTACTGTACATATGGAATCACTCATCCAGCCTAAGATTTTTAACTAGCATCCTCAGGCTAGGCAGGCACTGTGCAAATAGAAGCAAAGATGTTAGATTTATCTTACAAGCCTTCAAAATAAAAAGACTAATACCAAACACCCCTTTCTACCAGAGGGAGTCCCATCTGATCACACCAATTCATGCTCTTGTGGGATCTCTCAGTACAATGACCTTTGTCTTGCTAGGGGGCTGGGGTGCAGGAAGGAGGGCTTGGGATATCATAGGGGCCAGGAGAGGGCCAAAAGGAAGGTAGACAGGAAGTGACATGAGAACAGACATTATAATCCAAGCTCTCCCAAACAGCTTCACATTTTGGTCGACTTAGTTTTGGGTGCTCCATGCTTAATGCTTAGGTTGATTTTTAGAGGTGTGGATACACTCACAGCACCATCTCTAGTCAAGAGTTGCCTTGGGTGTGTGGCACACGTGGAAATCAGGCCCTTTGTGCCCAGCACCCAAAAATAGGGCACCACAAAGAACTGGAAGCTATTTAAAACTGAAGTCTATGTCTTTGGAGCCATGGAAGAGGATGGGAGCAGCTAAGTAGCTAAGTTACAGTAGGGCATGCCTGTTTGAAGGCCAAATGGGCACTTCCTGCTTCCCAAACTATCTGCTTCTCCTCTGCTCTAATCTCTATCTCTGAGTAAAATTGCCAGCTGCTTCAGAGGGGCATTTTGTTACAGAGGATGTTAGAAGCCCTGGTCCCAAAACACGTGGTGCCATTTCTAGTGCTTCTAATGGCTCTAAAATCCCCTCTACAGAATGCCCTTTTGAGATGAGTCAGGGCTCTACTTCTTTTAATGCCTAACGTTCCCTACACATGTATAGTTGGCATGTGATTACGTTTCTGTCACCGGAATCAAAATGCAATGACAATAATAACATAATAATGGTAGTCATAATAATAAATAAAAACCTATTTTCTTCAATCCACAGTTCAAAAAAACCAGTCCAGTCCAAATCCTCATCAGCTCAGTAGATAAAGACTGTGATTTACTCTGTCACCTATAGAGAACAGACACAGCACAAGTCAGTTATCTCCAGCCCTAAATAAACTGGAGGGATTTGCCTTTTAACTGCCTCCCTTCTCTCCTGTGGAGTGTTGCTTTCTGCCTTACGTAACCCTCTGGGCAACTCCACTAACCTAATTTGTTTTAATAAACTTGAACAGTTTGAGCTATGCACCCTGAGTGTCTCAGCCACCTTTGCCACTCCACAGGGCTCCCTTTCGTGCCCTGCTTTGCTAGGTTGCATAGTTAATGTCTCGGGGAAAGCTAAACAAACAGCTTCCAAGTTCCAACTCAGGGCAAAAGTGCCACACTTCCATTTTGAATGTCAGCCTTGGAGGGGAGAGGGGAAAGCTGAGTTAATTTGGAAAATGCATAACCTTTCACAAACATCTTCTCTAACTACCTTATCACTCATTGAAGGTCATAAAGATTATACTTAAAAAAAACTATTAAGTGGGCCAGTATTGTGAAATATGTTATCAACATTATCCATGAAACATGTCATTCCACTTTTCATTCTTTTGCTTCAAATTTACTTTTATGTTCAGAGATCTGATCTTAATCTTTTCCAATGTACCATTCTGTTTTCTTTCTTCTTTGAGTCAGTCAGACCTGGTTAATGGTTTATTTTAGCCAAAAACCCAGAATGGGTTGAAAAGTGAAGTCTGCACAGGTATTAAAAATGAATTAGAAGGGGGAACGTAGAAACTAAGAGCTTAGATATTGTGTTTTTTTAGGGGGAGGGACTTTTTGGCTGCTGCTCTATGGCAGTTCCTGAGACGGATACTAAACAAATGGATTAGAGTGATTGACAGCAGTTATTTTGAATGCATCTTTGTCTGACTGAGTTGATCTGGCCCAGTGATACACCTTCCCACTGTAAAAACATCCATGGAAACTTGCTGCCAGCAAAAGCCACCAACAACTTCCTAGGATCGACAACTGGTGCCTCAGCCAAAAGGACTACAGATGGGTATTCTCTCTTCACAACCCAGTGCCCTCCAGTAGACATACCTGTAAGATCAGATGGGGACCATACAAGGTAAGTAAGATATCTGAGGTCTCCTTTCTCACATGCTGCTGGGTATTGGCAATGGAGGAGCAGATTTAGTGCCCTATACCTGATATGTGTCTCAAAAGTCCTGCACTGGAGAAGAATGCGCAAACATCTTGTAAGTGTAAGATGCATATTGGATTTAAGACAGAACTGGGAAGAGCTATAGGGCAACTGCAAAACTCTAAGGAATACTGAGGTAATCCCAGATTTATATGCCATAAGCCTCCACTAACCAGGCTGCAGGGGGCATTCAGCACACAAATCAGTTTTAACCGACTTCTTCAGAAACTCCTATTCTTTCCTGTGAAATCCTTCTGATGGGTGCACTTCAGCATAGTTCCACCAAAGTCAATGGGGCTATTAGGATTGACACCAGCTGAGAGTGTGGCCTTTACCCAGTTTTTCATCCCCTTAATTGTATTTCTCTTGCAGACAAGATAGATGGGTATATACAGGAAAAGGTACAAATGGCCAAAGGAGCAGGAGAACTTTGAGCATTGGCCCAGGTTGGCACAAGTTCCTGTTAGCTTGCCACCAGGCACTTACTATAAAGAGGAGCAGAAGCAAGAAGGTGAGAAACACTCAACTGGAATAAAATTGGCCAGCAGACCAGAGGAGTTTTATTCCAGCTTAGTTAACGTGGAAAAACTTTTTCTCCATAAAGTGCCAAGTATGAATCACTAGCAGACTGTCCTTATTAGAGATGCCGCAGAAAAAAAAGGACAGTAGAAGGCATATTCATACCAGTTGAAAAGGAAACAGAACAATAACTAAGACACTGCTCACACTAGAACAGCATTTCTCAACTTCGTCCATACTGTGACCTCAGGAGGGCCCCTCATCACATCTTGCCAGGCTCTGAGACCTCCCTTCTTATTTAGCATCCTGAGATGGGTAAGGTGGCTGGGATACGCAGGTGAGGAAGATCTCTGAGCTGTTGTTTCCCATTGCTTGTCCATTTGGGCAGGCATTACTTCATTGATTTATAGTATGTACACATTTTCCAGATCCTCTCTGAAATCATGAACATTTTTTAACGAGGGGCGAGAAACAGAGAGGTCAAAAGGAGTTGTCAAGGCACTCCTGGAGCCTGTTCTTGGTCCTATGGGGTTCATGAACCCTAGGATGAGAACTTGTACATGAAAAAAATAACTTGGGGTCTAGATGTCAACCATGACTCTTCTGGTCTGTATTCCTCAGGGATGGTTGAAAGTAGCTTGCCAATAGTAGTATATGACTGTAGTATAAGTAGGATACAAACTATTTGCAGCTCCCATATTAGAAGGCATCCTACAGGAGAAGTCCAGCACACTATCTGCAAACTGGCTTAGTTCTATGCTAGCATTCATATTGCTATTAATCACAGTGGACATGAGTCATAAGGACCACAGACTGTTTTTCTATTGTAAACAGCACTAAAGTTTGTTCAACAGAGAGACACTTTATATAGCTAATAGAAATGGTGTAGACTCTGTGGACAAAGTCAGTTTCTAAGGAAGTGGGATCTGGCAGCATTTCTTCTAAAACAGAAGCAAGACCACTTTACTAAACAAGGCATCCATAGAAACAGGGATATCTCCTGCTGTAGTGTCAGGAGAGGATGAATGTGGAGGGCCACGCAGAAGTTTTTTCAGATCCACCCCTTGGAATGGGTTACCTGTCTGAAATCCAATAGGTGGGGTTGTTCCTTGTGGAATAAGCAGAAATTGCTTTGGAGCACAACTCTCCTTGGAGGGAACAGGTTCCAGTGATATACATTTTAGTCTAAATGGATAGTATCTTTCTGTGGATTTCTTGCTTTTCCTTTGGTTCCTCAAAGTCAATGAACATACTCTCACAAACCTAAACATTTTGGGTGTGTCCCCATGAGCGCACACATGCAGGGGTGCACATTTCCCACAGGACAAAAAACAGCGATACATATTTGTGCCACTGCTATTTGTCCCCAGTCACGCCCCTGCACATGTGCTTTAGTGTGCAGCAAAGGGACCTGAATGGGGTGGGGGAGGCTGGGGCCAGCACCTGTGCTGGCTCCAACAGCCTTACCTGGCATTCTGGGGGCCTCCAAGGGCAGCAGTGTTACCGAGCTGGCTGCTCAGAGCCTGACTGGCATGCTCTGGCTGGCCAGGGTCCAGTTTCTGGAGGCACACGTAGATGTCACGTACACCTCATCCCTTTTTTTAATGGCCTTTTTTTTGACACCGGGATCTCCCCTGTGTAAAAAAGCCCCACTGTGCTAAAAATTAGCTGCGTGGTGCATGGCTGCATGTGTGCCATGTGCGGTTTACAGTGCCTTGAATGGCTTTGAAGTGCCACAAACCACACATGTGCGCTTGTGGGATGCGGCTCTTGTGTTCTATTGCAATGGAACTGAATTACTTCTGCTGCAAGGTGCAGAGACCACTCTTAGTATCATTGGAAAGAACAGGGCAAAAATGTAAATGTTCTCTACCCCTGGTGAAAAACATTGTGTTGCTTGTGCATGAAAGATATTTTAATAAGCATGGCACTTTGTCTTTATGGAAAATGAAAGACTGGATAGAAAAATGGGCTGTAGGCTAGAAGTTACCTCTCAGGAGGGTAGGCCCCAATTTAGCAAGCAACTTAAATTTAAATGAGGGCCATGCTTCATGTTTGACACATTTAGGACACTAGACAGCAAAGGCAATAACTATACAGAACAGCTTTAATTGTTACAAATCTAAAGACTTTCAAAAACTCAAAGGGAAAACTACTAAGACCTGTAAAGGAAACTCCATTCTTAAGTTGGACTTTCTACTTAAGAGGAGAGGCAAGGCTATAAGAGGAGCCCTTGAACAGAGGACATTATCCAGTAGTGTATCCTTGGGTGGTAACCTAGTTACTATCAAAAAGCCTGACTGAAGATAAAACCTTGATTAACATCTTGGTATCATTTCCTAAAGTTGGCTGCCCCCCTGGATTCACCTGGAGCCTTAAGGAAAGGATGTGGGGCAGATTTGAAGGCCGCCTTCTGACACAAAGATATTGCTTGTACAGTAAACTGACAGCAAAAAAAATACCACAACATGGGCTTCAGTGTAGACTGTACTGCACTCAACCATTTGGGTTCTTGGACATGTACTCAGTAGCTGAAGCCCATGCTGCTGTGACTTCATTTTTATTGGTACTTACATTCTCTGGATTAAAGCTAGCCCTAGTATGTGTTTACATGCTGCAGTCTCACCTCTGCAGTGTAGGCTGTAAGGGTTGAGTAGTCTTCAGATGCTGTAATAAGAAAATGAGAAAGGATGAGTGCCTGGATTTTAACCTTAGTAATCTTCAACTTCTTTGCTTAGAAAGCTGGACTTTCATGTGTGAGCACATCAGGCCTGAAGGTCAGATGAAGCACTGGTCTTCCAGGATGGCTGACTTGCTGGAGAGGGCTTTAAACTAGGTGTGTCAGGGGATGGGTGTGCAGACAGGAATGCAAGTTGGGGGACAGCCAAGCAGGAAGGATGTAGAGAAGACAGTCAGGGCGGTGTGAGAGGCTGGAATGACGTTGGAACAGTGGGGAACTGGGGGTTACCAGTGGGGGACTTAAGTGACTATACACAAATGGTAGGAGTATGGGGAATAAGCAGGTGGAACTGGCACTCCTGCTAGCAAATAGGGAATATGATTGTGTCAGGATAATAGAGACCTGGTGGGATGCCATGCATGACTGGGCTGTATGCATAGAAGGCTACAGGCTACACAGAAGGGATAGGGCAGGGAAGAAGCGAGAAGGTGCAGCTCTCTATGTTAAGGAGCGGTATACCTCCTTGAAGACCCAAACTGGTTCAGGAGAAGGGTGACTCGAGACCCTGTGGGGGGACAAGGAGATACAGGGGGGACAAGGAGAAGGGGATTTGATGGGAAGTGTTTACTACAGACCGCCACACCAGGAAGAGAAGATGGGTCTGGAATTTTACAGAGAACTGATGGAGGCTGCACGTTCAAGGGACATGGTTGTCATGGGTGACCCCAATTACCCTGACATCTTCTGGGAGGAGCAGTCAGCCAGATCTGACTGGTCATGTAGATTTTTGACCTGCGTGGAAGAGTTTTATTTAGTACAGGACATGAATGGGCTGACCAGGGGGAAGCCTTTGTTGGATTTGTTCTAGCCAAAGGGGATGACCTGGTGGGAGACCTGAGGATTGAGGGTAATCTGGGAAACAGTAATCGTGAGATGATAGAATTCACTATCTGTTGTAGGGCAGGGAAGTCAGTGAGTAGGACAGTGATGCTTGACTTCAGGAAGGCTGACTTGAATGAGCTTAAGAAAATAGTAGGAGAGACCCTGTGGGAAGAGGGACTGGAGGGGAAGGGAGTTCAGGAAGGGTGGTCATTCCTCAAAGGAACAATCGTCAGAGCACAGAAAAGGTCCATTCCTGTATGCAGGAAAGGTGGTAAAGGGGCTGGGAAGCCCTCTTGGCTTATCAGAAGAGTCAAGGAGTTCTTAAAAAAGAAAATGGAGGCTTATAGACAGTGGAAACAAGGGGTAGTCACCAAGGAGGAATACACAAGTATAGCCTGTATTTGTAGAGAAAGGATAATGAAGGCAACAGTGGCAACTGAGATTAGGTTGATGACTGAAATCAAGGGCAATAAGAAGTCCTTCTTTAGGTATATAGGGAACAGGAGGAAGACCAAGGGAAATGTGGGGGCATTGTGGAATGGGATGGGACAGCTGATAACAGACAGTCAGGGGAAAGCTGAACTCTTTAATGAATACTTTGCATTGGTGTTCCTCCATGCAGATGAGGGTTGCCCACTTGGTTGGATACTGGATGGTTGTGGGGGGTGATTGCCAACCAGTGGTCATGATGAACTGGTGAGGGAGCGCTTAGAGAGGCTGAATGTCTTAAAGTTGGCAGGACCAGATGGACTACACCCAAGAGTGCTGTGGGAATTGGCTGCAGTCATTGCGGGACCTTTGGCGAAGGTATTTGAAGACTCATGGTGCTTGGGAGAGGTTCCAGAAGACAGGAAAAGGGCCAGTGTGGTGCCAATCTTTAAGAAGGGGAGGAGTGCGTGTTCAGGAAACTATAGGCTGGTCAGTTTGACTTTGATACCAGGTAAAATTTTGGAAAAAATTATCAAGAATTCCATTTGTGACAGACTGGCAGAAAACATGATACTGAAGGATAGCCAACATGGTTTCTTGCAGTAAGGTCATGTCTGACCAACCTTGTCTCTTTCTATGGTCAAGTAACAAACCGCTTAGATGTTGGGGACACAGTTGATGTCATATACTTGGATTTTAAAAAGGCCTTTGCTAGGGTCTGCCATAACACTCTTATTAAAAACACTGGGGGATTGTGGGCTGGCAGGGTCAATGGTCAGGTGGGTTGGGAACTGGCTGAGGGGTTGAAGCTAGAAAGCATTAGTGGATGGGTCTATATTGTCTTGTCGGGAGGAGGTCAGTGGTGTCCTGCAAGGTTCGGTTCTTGGTCCCGTGCTGTTCAACATCTTTATTAACAGTTTAGATGAGGATGTAGAAAGCATGCTGGTCCAGTTTGAGGACAATACTAAGTTATGGGGAAAAGTGGTCATGCTAGCGGATAGGATTTGGATCCAAGCAGACCTGGACAAGCTGGAAAGGTGGACAGAGTGGAACTGGATTCAGTTCAGTAAGGATAAATGCAGAGTGCTTCATCTGGGAAGAAGTAACTAGTGATATGAATATAGGTTAGGAGGAGATGTCTTGGCCAGCACAATGGCTGAAAGGGACCTTGGGGTTATGGTTGATCACAGGATGAACATGAGTCGCCAGTGCAACACTGTAGCCAACAGAGCGAACAGCATACTGGGATGCATTAGCCAATGTGTCGCAAGCGGGGGTAAGGAAGTGATGCTTCCTCGCTACTCAACACTGGTGAGATACCAACTGGAGTACTGCGTCCAGTTCTGGGTGCTGCACTTAAAAAAGATGTGGAGAATCTTGAAATGGTCCAGAGAAGGGCCACAAGAATGATTAAGGGCCCAAAGGACAAACCTTATGAGGAATAACTAAGGGATCTGGGACTGTTCAGCCTGGGGAAGAGAAGACTGAGGGGGGACTTGGTGGCCACCTATAAGTATGCAAGGGGTGAATATTGGGAGCTGGGAGAAAAACTGTTCACTAGGGTACCCCAGGGGAGGACAAGGAGCAATGACCATAAACATTTAGAGCATGGTTTCAGGTTGGATCTAAGGAATAACTTCTTTATGGTAGAACTCTATTCCCAGAATTTGGAATAGACGTCCCAAGGAGGTGGTGCAGCCCCCAACCTTGGAAGTCTTCAAGAGGAGACTGGACAGAAACCTTGCTGGGATCATTTGATTTCAGCAGTATTCCTGCCCAGAGCAGGGGGGTTGGACTTGATCTTTTGAGGTCACCTCCAGCCTTAATTTCTATGATTCTATGGTCCTTAAGTCAGAATAATGGGAACTCAAATCAATAGCAACTTTCTTCCTTTGGACAGTTCAATTAGATCTCTGAACCTTTCCAATACCATAAAGATGATGACTGAGCTCTTACACTGAGCTAATTTTGCTTTCCTATTAAGTAGAGATTATGTACAGGGGCTCCAGCAAAAACTAGTGACTGACTAGCTAAAGGGATGGGGATTTTGTTGTGGCAAAAGCTGGGGTGTTGAACAATTGCTGGAGATAGAAAGAGAGAGGATGAAGGGTAGAAGACCATTTCTGTGCACCAGAAGTTGGAGTAATGAGGGAAGTCAGCCTATTCCTCAGGGAGGTTTGAAAATCTGGAAGCTCAAGGTTTTTCTCTGTCCATAAAGGAATGAATTTATCTATCCTAGGGTTTTATACTGCTACCCATCATTGTAGCATCCAGCATCTTCAATGTAATAGGAACAGCAAATTCCCTGATGGTTTCATGAAGCTTCTGGCCCTTCTCTCCTTTGGAGTTAAAAAGTCTGTTTGCATTTTTGTTTTTTTATTTTTTCTTTAAACAGTATTTATTTAGATTTTCAGGGTTTTTTTCCTTCAGGATATTTTATTGGTAGGAGAACAATAGTTAGGAGGGTATATCAATATTGTGAAAAGCATTCTGATGGTGGTGAAGCCTTTTTGAGGAAGAAGGATTGGCATCATTTCCTGAAGACAGTCAGACTCCTGGATTCACTAGGTCTTTGCTAGTGTTCATTTTTCTTTTTAATAATTAAACTATTAAATTTTATATTATGACAACAGATATCAGTGCCTAAATTTACTATAATCTCTAAATGTCATTTAAATTAAATAAATATCTAAGCAGTATATGTTTGCTGCCAGGTTTTAAAGAAAAATAAAACCATTGAATTAAACTGCTATTTCTGCAGATGCAGAGAAAACATTTTCTTCCTTTCAGTTTATTCAGTTCTCTATATAGTTCATTCAGATCTGATAAACTGAATTAGTGTTGAAAAGGTAGGGGAGCTTACCATATATTCTTGTACATAATTCAAATCTTTCCCCAGAAAACAGCTGCTGGAAATTGGGGTGTGCAGTATAAGCCAGGAAATAAAGTAACAGCAGTTTCTAGTGTGTAAACTTCTGTTGGGCACAAGCAAAAGTAGGTCTGCAAGTGATCCATAAGGATCAGGAGAATGAGCAGATTTGGCTCCCTGCTACTGAGTTAATTATTACATAATCATTCTCCCTTTCAAGAACAAGGTGTGTATTGTATTCTGGGGCATGTTGTATGCAAACAATAAAGTATTTTCTTATTCTAATATATGAATAATAATGAAGTATGAGTGGATGAGATCTACAGTTCTAATATTTGAAGGACATGGTGATCAGAAACAATCCATTTTATCCAGGAACAACAGATAAAACTTCCTATTCTAAATAAGTACATTTAAGTTAAAAAATAGTTTTAATTCATTTTTCTTATATATCCCACACATTTAAGGTGGGATTAACAAAATACATTTTAAAACACCATGGTAGTTGAATTTCCATCCATGTGCAGCATAACAAAAAATCTGAATAAAATAAAGAATGATTTAAACAAATCATGCCTCATTCATCATGACATTTACAAAGATAAACTTTAAGACTGAAATAATGTGTGCTCATTTAAATAGTGACTTAAATAAATAGCTACAGTTCATTCCCCTGATTAACAAAAGAACCAAATTTAGTGCCAGGGCTAATTTTAGCTGAAAACCAACCATGTTTTAATGGTTAGCAACCAGCAAGAATCAATATTTCTTTAGGAAAATAAATAAAAACAGATACGCAGAAAAGATAAAGATTGATGATTTAAATCAAGGTTTCCGGTTTGCTGATTTAAATTGGCAGTTTACATCTCTTTGATTTAAATCAGTGCACAATGGGATAGAACCCCTGGCAGATTCTAATCAGACCTTCCTCTAATTACATAGTGGAAGGTCTGTTACAACTCTGAAGCTTCAGTCTCAAGTTCTTCTACTGCTACGGAGAGGGCCTTTCAAGCCTGCTGTATTGGGACCAGGGTGGTCTCCTCCTGGTGCTTTCTGTGTTTCCAGAATAGCAGAGCACTGAGGATGGGAGCTGCTGGAAAGAGAGGACTCAGAATGCAGGCCTTAACTTGTGGCCAGTACTTAGCCAAAAGTAGTCCTGGTATGCTTGCTTGCAAGTGGGGGTGAATGGCCTAGGTGCCAAATCTCGCCTCTGCAGATGACAGTGAGAGGAATGGCCACCAGGTTAGAACCTCAGTGTTTGAACCTCCTTAGTGGTGGCAGCTTAATGGTAGTTAAGAAAAGAAGCCAATTCCTGCCACTTTGCACCCTAGATGGGTGCCTATGGTTGGGTGACCTAGAAAACTGGTCTTAGGTATGCTTGCATGGTTGTGGGGGAGAAGGGACCCTATTTCCCAGCCAGCCCAATGGCTGGCCAGGAATGGAGTAGTGGCCTCCATGGCATGGGGGATGGGAGAGGAAAAGTTTGAACTTAGGTCTTCACGTTGACAGACAGGCAGGTATCTAAGCTGGGAAGGTCTGAAGGCCTTCAGGCTGGAGGTGATGCCTCCTATTTTTAATTCCAAGAGGGCAAGAAGAAAGAAAAGGCAGCAAACCAGGAGGAAAAGCACCACAAGCACAGAAGCTAGTCTTGAATTCAGGGCCTCATCAGGCCAGCACTCTAACCACTGGGCAGCAGCCAGCCTCCAGCTTCCACCTCTGTCTTTTAGTTGGCAAGAGGCATTCCAGAGAAGTGGACCATGGGCTGGATGCTGATCAGTACCTCTAAAATAATTATTTTAGGACAGTTCAATTAGATCTCTAATAAATTATTTTATTTTCCAGGTTATTATCCTGGATGCTACCTTGGCTTCCAGCCTCCCCTTGCCTGTGCCTTCTGTGCCTCGGGAGGCCCATTTTTCCCCACGTCTTAGTTCAAGGAAGGGGCAAGGTACTGCACTCAAGAGGCACTTTTTGCACAAGTCTTGCTAGAGACAGAGCCTCTTGAGCCTGCTGTGCCGAGGCTGGCTGGCCTTATCCTGGGGCCATGCCTTTGCTGCTAAAGCTGCAATTCAAACCCCATTGAAATAAATACCACTTTTTCCATTGACTTGATGAGGCTTTAGAGCAAGACTGTAGTGATCAGAATTCATTACTGTTCAATGGCCAATGAATAGTGACTGATTGGATTGTCTTAGTCCAGTTCCTAATGAGGATCTTTCCCCCCTTCACAAAATCCACTATCACAAATAGCACTAATTAGCACTCTTCTAGGTGACCTTAGTCAGAAAATGATACACACTAATGGCAATGTGGGCCAGAAGCCGGCATTGTGCTTGCTTGTGCTGTGCCTTTCTTCATGCTTTATGGCAATCAATCAGCGCTTCCATAGTATGAAATTCACTCTATACAAAGTCACAATGATTAGGAAGGTTCGGAGCAGGGAGAATAACAGCAATAAATAGGATGAAAGTAAAAGAAATCACAGTTTGAAGACTAAGCGAGGGAGACCATTGTGAGGGTGAGATCTTGGAGGTAAGTGGTAGAAATAGGATCTCTGGAAAGAAGTGGTAGAAATAGGCAAAACAAAATTCTGAATTTTGTATTGTAAGGAGCTATTCTTGCGTTATTTGGATGGGGAATGTACCAGGACTTTTTCCCTTCTAGTTTCTGTTCTATTCTGTTATTATTATACTGTTTATTACCTGTATTACTGTAGAACCTATGAGTCCCAGGCATGGTATAGGACCCTGTTGTGCCAGTTGTTGTCTAAACAATAGAGACAGTCCTTGCTCCAAACAGCTTATACTCTCCAAGTATCAGACGAGCCAACTGGTGGATACAGATGGACTAACGGGGGAAATACAAGTATTCAATGAGTGAACATGAGTTGGCCTGATAAACTGTGGTCTGTTCGTTACATTACCTTACTTTATATTCTTAGATCCTTTCATAATCTATAAATATACATAAATGAATCAGCTGTCTGATCAGTGAAATGCAGTTGCCCCTGGAGTGGCATGTGACAACTATCTAGCAGAGTTATTTCAAATGTGCACGCACCGTTGTTTGATTGATGATTGTAATGGGCATAAATACCCCTGCTTTCAAGCCCCACACAGAGAAAGCAGGGGAAGTACAAATGCACAGACAGCGATTGCTAGCTAGTGCTCCCTCTTCTTGTCATCTCTGAATCTGTTCCTAATCTTCTATTTGCCAATCCTATATGCCAGTTTACGTTTTCTGCTCTCAATTTCCTTTCTCTGGGACCGTAGATGCTATCTGGCTTCTTTCCTATCAGCATTACTGAAATTCATGGCATGCCCTTTGATTCCCTCTGTCCTGGTGCCAGACTCCAGTGGGGCTCTTTTATCAGATAGCAGGGCTACCTATTGTAACTTGAAGTGCATGCACAAATTTACCCAGCAGAGCATGCTGGCATCTTTACCAGATAGGTTCTCCATTCTGCAGAAGCAAGTGCATCTCTCAGCCTCTTAAGGCCGCCAGAGCTGCTCTTTACATAAAGAAAATATGTTGGCAAGAAAGACAGACAATTACACATGCTTCTGCTATTTTTCCTCTCTGAGAGCAAACACCCATTCATATCACATGATGTAATCTGGTGGCATATAGTGTCACTGCACATTGAGTTGAGTTTGGCCAAGATGCCGTGCTGCTATCTGTGAAGTAGGTACTTGCATGGCCCCTTTCATGACTTCAAATGAGTCTCACAAACATTAAAGAATTTATCCTCACCATACCCCAGCAACGAGGGGAGCTATCATAATATCCTTCCATTACAGAAGCAGGACTAGAGCACAGAAGAGGTGAAACCTGCTTACCAAACTAGTCTTTGGAAGAGCCAAGAGATGATGCCAGACCTCTTGAATCCCAGTTCAATATCTCACCCACAATGCCATCCTTCCACCTTGGTTTCACTGCTTGTTGCAGGGTGTACTTTGTCGCCTGGTGCAGTGGTAAGGAAGTAGGGTTGCATACACAGACACGACAGTTATCCAAAAGGTTTAAACCTGGCATTACAAAGCATGGCTTGCCACTGCTCAAGCTACAGTATACATCCAAATGCTGTGAAGCAGTAATAGGCCATACCAATCGCTGGGGAGATAGTACAGGCTGCTTTATTGCTGGGGCTAACTATTAATATGAGTCAGGCTCACTTGCACTAAGCTCATACATTATGCAGCATTCTTGTTTTTGTTGACAGATGTTTGTCTCATCTCCAGTGCTATTCTTTTGCATTCCACTATGGATGTAGCAAGACAAAAATAAATATTGCTGTACCAAATAGGAGACACCTAGGTACTCAGGTACCAATCATGGCTTAAATACCTAAATGGATAGTCCCTAGGCACTTTCCCACCTTAATAAGAAAAAAAATAATCTTATATTTGACTAAAATAAAAAAATGTTGTCCTTCTTCTGTCCCATTCCAGTACATTTTGATCCGACAAAATGCATTTCTATTTTCTTGGTGATTCTCATGCAATTACCAAATTCTCCATCGTGAGGTTTCTCATGCTGCATACTTATTGTGTTGAGAAACAGATCTTTATTCATTGCTACCCAGTGTGTCCTGACATAATGTCCCAGATACATTATGGTAGCATAAGAATGATGTAGCATGACTGTCCAGAAACTATGCAAGAGGCAAGGATTTCTTAGGGTGATATATTTTACTGAATGAACCATGTAGTTTTGATAAAATTAGACAATCTTTTGAATGCAAGACATTCTTCCTCAGGTCTCTGATCAACAGAGATACATTATGAAAGAGCTACCAAGATACAAGGAGCAAGATACCAAGACCTTCCTGACCTTAGCCTTTGTGTGTAGTTTCAGGTCATTTCTACACGTGTAAGATCATTGAGATACCATCAGAGGTTGCTCTACACTTCAAAATGGAGGCGGGTTAAACCGAGCATAATCAACTGACAACACAACAGATGGCCCTGCCAGCCCACAGGCTGCTACTAGCCCCATTCAGGTAGGAACAAATAGTGAAATTTGTGAAAGAAACAACTGCATGAAACACAGGGGCATAAAATAGGGGGTTATGCTTCCAAGATAGTGCAAGAAGGATGAGCATGAGGCACCAACCATTCTCCCCACTGTTGTGCATATTCCATGCACATTGATGCCATGTGCTAGTTAAGCAATAAATTACAAATGCAGGGAATGACTGAGATCTTCTCAGTCTGTTGAGGAGCCTCCTTCTCTCCAAATGGTTACACATCTAACATACCATGATAGAATCATGGTAGTCAGGGGAGTCCCTCCAGTAAATTCTTCCACCCCTGTAATCATCTTGCAAGTTATCTGCTGCCCATGCCCAAAACTCCATAACCTCCCAGCCCAAATGCCTGGGGGAAAAGGCAGATTTTGCAGAATAACTGGGATTTTAGCAAAGAAAGGCCTTGGAGGGTTGACGGGTAAGCAGATTCTGATGCCCTTTAGCCAACCCTTTACAATTTAAATAGGGAGGGAGCTTGACCCTCCAAATGAAGCTGTGGCAGTATGATATGGTGAGAAAGAGGCAATTTCTTCCCTACTCAGATCTGAAGCCACTTAGGGCTTTATAGGTTAAAATCAAAATCTGGGACCTAAGAGGCTCCTGATAGACAGGGTTCAATTTACACTTTGACTCTTGGTGGGGTCTGCAAAAAAATTGGACTGCTCATCATGATGTCCTAATAAAATCGGAGACCCCCCCCAGGTTATGATTTTCAAATCTTAAAGGGGGGCTCTCATTTCTTATGCGGGGGGGGGGAGGGGGAGCTCTGCCCGCCCAAGCTCCTCCATAATTCGAACCCTGCTGATGCAGATTCCTTAGCACTGATGTTATGTGCTCTGTGTTGCAGTAGGCGGGCAGCTACATTGTACACTAGCTTCCCTTTCTGCACGGTTTCCAGAGAGAGTCCCAAGAAAAGTACATTAAACAATGTTCAACAGGAGCACCACAGGCAATGAGGTCTTGTTACATCCTTGCCTCCTGTTCTCATGCCAGTTGTGTGTGCTGTTCTCACACGCAGCTTCATGCCCCATGGTTATATATTAGCAATGACACATTCTTTAGCTCGAGCTTGGGTTGGACATAGATTGAATACTAATAATACAAAGTACAGTAGGGGAAAAATGCTCAGGGGTCAAGTATTTCTGGTCTTTGCTTACCAGAAAGAACATGTGATAAAACATTTCCAAGTAGGTGGTGTAGGACCCATTAATTACTGTTATTGATTACAGTTCCTCAGAGCTCTCAGGTGTATTTTAACAACCACTTCCTGTCCTTTCAGTAGAAAGACACGGACAGTGCCCCTGTCCCCTTGCTTCACCTGTGGCAGATTAGGGTGTTCTTTGTGTTTTGGGGCAATGGACCCGGTGGTCATGCGACAGTGTAGTTTTAAGAACAGGTTTGACAAATATTTGTACAGCATGGTTTAGATAGGAGTGATTCCTTCTTGAGGAGGGGGTTGAACCTGAGGTCCTGAGCTGCCCTATTTGTCTATGATTTTGTGATTATTTCTTGTTAGGCACCAGATGCGGAACTGTCACAATACAGAGCAAGGAAGAGACACTGTTCTGCCTCTATAGGCCTTTTGGATTAAAATAAACTAACAGGCAAGCAAATGAATGCTCATAGTACATGGGGTGGTCAAATTTTGGAATTACTGTAGTGAGCAGAAATTCTGGATAGGCACTGGGGGGGGGGGGGGGGGGCAGCATGCCTTTGCTGAAAGGCTTAGAATGGAAGACATGTTTTGAGAAGAGGGTGGTATAACTGGGTACCAGAGGCTCCTATTACTTTAAGCGGATGCCTTAGCAAGCCAAGCTTGCTGTGTAGGCTTGGGAGCTGGGCAGAAAGCCAACAGGCCAGAAGCCATGGCGTTAGGAGCTATCCCTGAGGAGTGATGATCCTGGGAGCTAGCTGCAAAGCAGTAAACTGCACAGGGGCAGACATCTAGGTAGCCTAGGAGCAAATAGCTATGAACAGATGAGCTAAGCTGTCACAGAGGAGGGCAGGCCAGTCACCAGACCAAAATGAAAACCCCTCTGGGTGGCTGGAGAGCCACCTGACAGGAAGGGGTGGGGCTTTGTAGGCATATAAGGCCGGTGTCTGACACCAGGCAGGCAATCTGGCCCTGTAGGCAACAGGAAGAGATGCTCATGAGCAAGATGACTAAAGGAGAAGGACTGGCTGGCACTCGGGCTGTCCCTAAAAGCTTCAAGGAAAGAACTAAGGGGGACTTATAGCTTGCGGGAGAATTATGACCCAGTGTGGGGAGAGTTTTTGTTCTGCATCCAATGGGCTTGTGTTTATTCTGTGCTTGAAAATGGGAAGACAGGGTTGTGGCATGGTGGGGAGGTGGGGAGGTTACAGAGGGCTGCCTGGTGGGACACTCACTGTCAGGCAGCCTAGCTGTGGTCAGGGACCCAGAGGGCTGTGGGCTGCTGCAGGCCAAGGTGGGGAGAGCCAAGGCTAGTAGAAGCAGCCTAGTATGGGGTTAGGGACCAACAGGGCTGAGGCTGGTTCAGGCAGAGGCTGAAAGAGGCAAAGCCAGTGGAAGCAGCCTGGCCTGGGGGGGCCAGGGAACCCAAGGGCGGGACACTGGGCCCCCAAGGGCAGGACCTGGGGCCAGGGACCCAGAGGACTGAGGGCTAAGATAGAGGCACAGCTGCTGTATGGGGCCCACGGACCCAGGGAGCAGAGAGCTAAGGCAATAGTAGGGAGGCTAAAACTAGAGGGAGGCCAATGGCAGAAAAGGCTTAAGCTAAGCGGGGCTAAAGCCTGGGACAGGGCTGAAGCCTGTGATGGGTGGAAGTCAGACTAAGGCCAGGGGCGTGGGGAGAAGAAACCCTTCTCAAGGCCAGGGGCTCAGCAGGCTAGAGGGATTGGGTAGCTAACAGATAGTGGACAATTTAAAGCAACAGCTGTGAGGCATTGGGCACGACTAGAGAGGAAGAAGGAGGCCAAAAATAGCCCCTAAGGAGACTGGTGGCCTGAGGCACTGGCACTTAGTGTTTGAGGGGCAGGACTGGCTATGAGATGGACCTGATGGCCAAAACAGTCTGGGGCCCTAGAGCAGCCTCCTTTCTTACAATAAAATAATTCCACCGAGGTATGGCAGGAAAGAGGAAAAAGGAGGGTACCCTGAGGAGCTGGAGCAGGGCAGGAGTTGCATGGCCTCCAGGGGGTATCACAGCCACCCTGAGGCCTTATCCTGCTACAAGTGGAAACCCAGCAGATAAGTCAAGGAGTCCCAGGCACAGAGGATCACAAGGCAGAAGGTGCTGAGATGGAGGAAACAGAACTGAAATAGGTGGAATTGACCTAGCAGAGGTGATGACAGGGAAAGGAATGAATGAGGGTCTCTACGGCCATTGTGTATGCTACCCTTCGCTGCATATCCTCTCTCACTACTGACCATGAATTAGAAAAGCAAAGATGGTGCATAAAGGCAACACATTAGAGCTGAGGCAAAAAGCCAACGGATGTAACATACATGATTTGGGATAGGGTAGTTGGGACCTTGCCCATGATAACTCCAGTCATTCATACCAGCCATTCCAGTCCCAAATTAATAGTACCACAGGTATGCATTTGCAAACTGGTCTTTTGTCTGTGCCCCTGTCTCTTTACATATATAATCTGTCTGTTTGGAGCACATTGCAAAGTCTCATTGCTGCCCTGAGCCCTGACACCTTGAGTGCATGCAGCCTTTGGATAGCTTCCACAGCAGTTGTGCCATCTTTCTCTCTCAGGATCTAACTATCACTTTAATCTCTGTAAAAGTCACACATTTAGTTCAACTGGGAATATTTTTAATAAGATTGCTCTGACTAAACAAGGAAATGATTCCCTCCCCCTCCTCACCCCCACCCAACAGTCACTTCTCTGGGGAAAGCATTAAGAACAATATTGATGCAACTGGATCCCTAAATAAATACAAAGTCATAGCCCAGGAAATCTTTACTTTTAACTGATTAAAGTTAAATAAGAGAAGCAGGCATAGATGAAGGAAATGAAGTCAAAACATTGCTTGGAGGAGAAATTTTAACTACCTTCCATATGCTTTCATCAAGCACCATGGTCCTAGGCTGGAGACCAAGGTGCCACTCTTGCTGCGTCTGCTGGCCGATAGTGATTTTTCAGCCACGTGGTACTGGAGAGTGTGGGGTGATATTAACTATCTGTGTCTACTGCTCCTTCTTCCTCTGCATTTCCTCATGGTGTAGGTTATAGGCATTTAATGATCTGAGTCCTGATTTTTCCCCTAATAAGTTGGGCAACTCCCAGAAAAAGGACTTCTAAGTAGACATTAGGCATAGGATGCAGGTGAGGGAGAAAGCTACTCTGGGCAGTACCAGAGGGTGTTGGTGACAAACCTGTTCCGGCTCTTTTTGTTTTTTACCTTTTATCTTCATTGGCTTCATGTTGCACAAATGCTGGATAATATTTCCAATGTTTTGATGTGGACATAAGAGAGGGTGAAAGACAGGGCAGGGTTATCTGGAAAAAAAGAAAATTGGAAATGTTTTCAACCCTAGAATGAAGGTGGGATATCCTTCAGCCCACGTTCATTTATGTATTTCATACTGAGGAGATTGGGTGCACCTCACTGGACTGTTCTATTTAGGTTTGGGGTCTTTGGAGGTAATTAGTCCTATGTTAGAGAGGCATCCATCTAGGATGTACATGATTCGTGCTCACCCTAGCTATCCAGCCAGACTATTTCAAACAATGCAGCTGAATGCTGTTCTAGGGAGGGGTAGCTCAGGTCAGGACCTCAATTGCAGAAGCTAATCAGTGTCCTTTGATGCTAGGATTTCATTTTAAAACCAGAGGCCAACCACCAGCTGTGAATTATTGACATGAGCAGAAAATTATTTAACCTGCTCTTGGGGAGGTGTGTCTGCTTCCTACAAAATCCACTCAGACTGTTTTATGTGAATTGTAGCTTCTGGGAAAGGCTTCCTATTCATCAATATCTCCTGCTGCCTATCTAGGTATTTATTCAGCCTCTATCACTGATGTGCCTGAGAACCTAATAAAGGTTAGTGAATTTATCTTCACAGCACTCTGGTGTGATAAGAAAGTGACATTTTCAAAGTTTATCATAGAGAGGAATGAGTTTGGTCAAAGTCACACAAGAAATCAGTTAGAAGAACAGGATTTAAACCCTAAATTCTACTAGTGCTCCTTAACCACAAAGCCATCCTCCTCCTGATGTGAGTGACATGTTAGGATTAGGTGGTAATATGTTTAAACTAGTAGATAGTAGGTTTAAAACCAAGAAAACAAAGTTCTTGTTCATATTGTGTATAATTAAAGTGTTGATCTCATTGTCACAAGATGTTGTGGAGGCTGACAGTTTAACCAGATTCAAAAAGGGATTGAGCAAATTCTTGGAGAAAAGATGCATCAGCAACTATTGACTTAGGGATCCAGACTCTGAGTTGAAACTTAAATGCTGGAGGCTGCAAGCAGGAGAGGAAAAGAGGTAAAACCCTGGTCATACCCTGTTCACTCTCCCTTTCAGCATCCACTCTTTGCCACTGCGTAACACAGGATACTGAGCAAGATGGACCTATGGTCTGACCCAATAAATGGCAGTTTGTATGTTCTGATGTATGTTCTTATTACAGTCTAGCGGGTCCTTGTAGTTTGAAGGGCATATGGAACTGTGAAGGAAGCTCAAGACTTTGCTTCCACTATGACTGATGGCTAAAGAATATTCAGAATTGAATAGAGGCGCCTGGCCAATGATGGCAAGCCAAAACAAGAAGTAGCCACCGTCTTGCCTCCTAAAACAGGAATTGACTCACTGGGCCAGTTCTGTCTTTCCTGACTCATTCATTCAAGTCACCTAACTTAAGTCAGGCAAGTCTCCTCTGCCAAATCTTGTCTTCTCCATTTGGCATGTTGGCTAGGGTCCCCCTTACAACACGCCATAGGCAGGAGGTGGTTCACACTGTGATATCTCTAAATCACCCTGGTTTTTCTGGAGTCCAGCTCTCCCACCCCTTTCATGCTTCTCCTTTTCAAGTTTGTACAGGGAGTGAAGTTATTCTGCTGCAGCAGCATGCTGACCTGGGCTATTTTCATGATGAAGAAAGAGTGTTTTTTCCAATGCTGCTGTGGAAATGCTTCTTTTTTGCTGTTATACCAATGTGAGGTACAAATTCAGGAACATTAACAAAATTTTAAAAAACCCTCCCTGGTATCTGCATTTGTTGTGTGTCTTTTTCCCCTGCAAATTTCTTCAGTGACCTTTGATAAGAAAATGGGCCTCTTGGAATTACACTACACTGCTAGGAGCTCTTGTGAGACAACCCTTATCAAAGCCTGAGCACAAGTTTCCACCCAGTCTGGAGTGCCAATCCAAATTTACCTAGGCTGGTATGTTGGCATAGATCTCCAGCCGCTTGGCTTCATAGTCTTTATCGTCCTCTACAATATGAGGCCATTATTTGAGCTGCTCACTGTCATCACTAGCTTGTTTGACATAACAGAAATATGTCCAAATGAAAACATGTGCCCCCCTCCCGAAAAAACAAAGTAAGAAATGTTTGAAATATGTATTTCCCAAGTGCACTTCTGTTTACTTGACGCTGATTGTTCAAGGAGGTGTTTTTGGCCTCTTCCATTCTTAGGTTCATGACATAACAAGGACCGTATTCTTGTTGCAGTGTTTACTGGGCAATGAAAGAATAGCAGTGGTGGCCTCTTAGTGCCAGCTGGCAATGCGCCATGTGATTGTTGTCAAATGGTTAGTCTGGGATGTAATAATAATATATCTGTGACTTAATTTAAATCATTCCCAAGATGCTCATTTTGGGGGTGTGTGACTGAATATATGTTTTAAGCTGTCACTGCAGCTGGGTCTCTTCATCCTTCTAATATTGCCTGTGGCATTCCAGGTGCATCTGGAAAATGTGTTTGTCCTATGAGGCCAAGTTCCTCCTGATGGCACATCCATCTTCAGGGAACAGCTGCTGACATGCCCCCACTGGACCAGCAGCAGTGGTTGAGTTTTCAGCAGTGGTGGTTGCTGCCCCTGTAGCCTTATACTTCTGTAGGATTGTAGAACTTAATACGCTGCCTGCAGATTTTCATACAGTTGGATACCTGGACTGTTTTATGTGAATTTGATTGCGGAGGTGACAGCTCTAGAGGCTGATAGTATCAACATGCAGGGCAAGAGCAGTCACACAGCAAGCTGCCTTCCACCCCATCCTGTAGGTACTGCCTTCAAGTGACCTCTTTTAAGGACTTTTTCAGTATTTAGCCTCTCCACTGAGGCTGTCAAGAAGCAGCCACAAACAATCTGCTTTGACCCTGAGTAAAATCTATGGTCTCCTGCAGTCAGTATGAGTTTGTCATTAGCTTCAGCATGGCCTGGCTTTCACACAGTGCAGGTACTGCATGTGATGGCTGCCATATGTCTCAGTGCAGGTACCTGCACAAGACTTATGCATCATTTTGGATCTCCTTCTGCTGGCTCTTTGTGCAGTAGTGAATTTCACCTGATAAAAACTGGAATAAGAGCCCATCTTTTCCCAACCTATTTCATTACGTGGCTCTCAAGAGGGAAACGCTTCTGAGCTCTAGGGACTGGGACTGGATTTAAGCCAATTCCCCTGGGGGTAATAAAGAGAGACCCTCTTGTCCTGTATATAACAACCTGAATCACCAGGCCCTGTGAATACTTGCTCAGAAGCCTGCTCCATGCACATTTTTGTATCCATGTAACTATAATAGGTCAGAAACTGACAGAGTTAAATCAGTGCCACCCCACACCCCCACAGTATGGACACTGCTAAGTCAATATAGGAGTGCTTAGAGCATTGGTTGAACTTATTTGCACATGGAGAACATGCTTATTTAAAACCGTAACATTTCCATTATCTGCAATATTGTGCAAGCTACATGCTCATCTCCAACCCCCCATCACTCTTGAATAGCTCAATGCTGCTTCTCCACCAACCCTGGCCAGCAGCCCCTTGCCTCCCACACACTGTAAGCCTGATTGATCTCATATTAAGATCTAACATCTACATTTATAAAGCAAAAAAATGCTGACTAAAATGATTACAAAATGTATTCAAATTAAACAGGAAAAAAATAGAAGAAAGAAAGAAAGTGAAATCTCTGTGCCAAGGGACTTATCCCTGAGCACATGATGGGTTTGAAGAACAATGCAGAGAAAGAGTGTATGAAAAGGGTTTATGACAGCCGGGGATTTAGGATGTGTAACTGCTCTCCAGGAGTTAATCCCAGGTCCAAGGAGCAGTTTAAAGTGACACATTAGGAGTGTGGTTAAATTTAGGTGCAGTGGCAGGTGAGGAACAATAGCCTAACAATGATAAACAGGGCAAGGAGCTTCCATTTGCCATGAAATGTTAGGGCTAAAAAGTCCATTACATGTATTTAGCAAATCAGTGAAGTGCATGAGACATACATGGCTCTTTGCTAGAGCTCTGCAAAACTGCCAGGATTTGCTTAATGAGCAGTCACATATGAAGCGTGATTTTTTTGGCAGGTGCTGAGATTTTTTTTTCTTTGCACTGAGGTATCCCACATTCAGCAGGAGATGGGGAAAAGTGTACTGTGCTGAGCTGAGATAGCCTGCCAGGTGCACCAGTGTGGCTCATCATTCGCAGTAGGGACTACAGGGTCCAGCCTGCAGCACTTGTATCTTGATTCAAGTGGTCAAGTCCCATCTGCAATGTCTATTGGAAACAAGGTGGAGTATAGAATCATAGAACCATAGAAAATGAGGGTTGGAAGGGACCTCAGAAGATCATCTAGTCCAACCCCCTGCTCAAAGCAGGACCTTCCCCAACTAGATCATCCCAGCCAAGGCTTTGTTGAGCTGGGCCTTAAAAACCTCCAAAGATGGGGATTCCACCACTTCTCTAGGTGACCTGTTCCAATGCTTCACCACCCTCCTAGTGAGAAAATTTTTCCTCATATCCAACCTACACTTCCTGTGCTGCAGCTTGAGACCATTGCTCCTTATTCTGTTAACTGCCACCACTGAAAATAGTTTAGCTCCATCCTTTTTGGAACTGCCATTCAGGTAATTAAAGTCCACTATTAAATCCCCTCTCAGTCTTCTCTTCTTCAGACTAAATAAACCCAGTTCCCTCAGCCTCTTATAAGTCATGTGCCCTGTGGCACATGTTGGTATCACATGCTGGGACTGGTAGTCTGCAATGGATGATTGGTTATATTAAAGTAAGGGTAGCAGCTACCTGTTCTGTTGTATGAAAATTAGGTGCAAGGACCTGGCAAGTTTTAACATGGTCCTGGGTTGGACAAAGAGGCTATGATGCACCGGTGATACAAAGACAAGCAAGGATGTTCTAACACAGTAGGTTTCAATCTTTTTTTCATTTGTGGACCCCTAAAAAAAATTGAATAAAGGTGCAGATGCCTTTGAATTGTAAATTTGGATATTTACATACTTGAGATTGATCACAGTCATCTTTTGCAGACCCCTTAGACATAGTATCTGGACCCCAAGGATCCAGGGATCACAGGTTGAAAACCACTGTTCTAACACATGGACTAGAAGGGAGAAAAAAGTAGTGGCTGCCATGTTACTGGGAATGTCTTCTCTAACACCTACACTAGTGTTAAAGGCTAAGGAATAAGTGTTTCAAGGCAGGCATTTCAAAATAGAGGTACCACATTTGTAACACAAGAAGATATGGATTCAAAGGTGCTCAGCAACAACTGTTGACTCCAAGCTGTCAGGGAGTGATCAGCACTCAGCAGCTCCCCCTGAGAGGAACTGGACTTGGCCATTCATTTAGGGACCTTAGACAGAGCATTTGTCTGCTGGGAAGTTTTGAAAATGTGATCTTGTATCTTTAAACCGTGAAATACAGCAGCAAATGAATTTCTTAAGGATGACTAATAACATGTCAGTTACAGTCAGAAGTGCTGAACTGCAAGAGTAAATTCTGGGCTGACAAACTCAATTTTACCCTGATTTTCTTTGGTAATTTGGTACTAGTGAAAAGTGCTCTGGAGCATGAGGCACTCTTCTTATTTGTAGAAAATGCATCGCACAGAAAGCAGATTAACAATGCAATCTGCCCCACTGATATGCCTCAACCTGTGCCCCTTTCAGTTGCTGGCATTTCTTTCAACACAGCAACAGAAGCATGCCAGCCGTTCTCATGCAGACTCCTGTTCGCTATGAATAAGAGACCTGCAGCCCCACTGAGCTCCTGTCAGATGAGAAGAGACCTTCAGATCACTTGTTTACATCCTGACTTTGGCAATGGTTTGTGTGACGACCAGAACTGAAGAGAAAGGGTCAAGTTCCAGGAGGGACTTGGTTGGTGAAGGACGAGATGCTCAGGAATATAGGGCCCGTGCTGGCTGCTGGCAGACAAACTGTCAAGTCCTCTTGTCTATCAAGAGGTATTTTTCACAGCTGTCATCCTGCTTGATGCATAACGTATTACTCTGAGATAGTTTGGGATCCTTTTAGTTCTTGCGTGTGCATCCTTCTGCCTTTGCCCTAGGCATTTGTGCCGAGATAAAAATAATCCACATAAGTGTCACAGTTCTCCACCGCAGCCCACAATTCATTTTGTGTTATTCCCAATCCCTGTGCAACCTGAAGTGTTCAGTTCTTGACTTGAACAAAGCTGTGGTCTCTAAACTTAAGTGCAAAACACCAAAAACCAAGTGATGACAACCTTAAAAACACAATTCAAATGCTAATCTAATTAAACCAGTTCAATGTACTTTCCTCAAACTTTTAATAAGGTAACACATGCCTGGATAATTAGATTTCCTCCCCATTGTTCATGCACTTGATGTGGATGACGATTGGAGAACTATGATAACATAATCTTATTTGGATGTCCCAGGTGCCTGCACCACCTGCCAGCTATTGATATCAAGTTAGGAAAATGAAGATGGATGGCCTGGGCAGAAATATTCAATTACTTTGTTTCCTTTCCAAAGGTAATAACCCGAAGAGTAACCAAGTTATTTTCCCTTTTGTTGTCACCATTTCCATTTCCTGAGATTTTTATTTGGTTATTTTTATTTTTCTACTCAGTGCCTGCTCTGAGATGGATGGGCATTTCTTCTGGTTCTGGAGGCCACCGACTGAGTCTAAATCAGCAGCGGAACTGGCATATACTTAAAAAACTCAGCTCAAACCTTGCAAACTGAAGTGTCTCGGTAAAAGTTTCCCAAAGATGGGGCATTGAGATCCAAGATTTTACCTTTCTTTCTGTCCAGTTGAGTACAGCTCTGATGTTTAAACCTGGGAGGGATGAACAATCTTCTCTCTCTAAGAACTGTTGAGGTATTTTGTGGACCTTACCCCTTATAGCTCAGTGAAATACCTGAGGACCTCCACAGCTGAATAGGATATTCACAACAGGACCACTCCTTGGAGCTTTGGGGGGAAATCCATGACTTTTCTCCACTTACTGGGAGATTTGAAAGATCTTTGGAGACTCAGATTTGTTGGCCTAAAGAAGGGTGTCTGCACCCAAAAGCTCGCAAAAGAACAGTTTCCCCAACTATTTAGTTGGTCTAATAAAAGATATCACATTTATCCAAAAACCTCATCTGTCTTCGGAGACTCAGGAATTCATAAAGTTGATTGTTATGCAACTTACTGGGTTGAAAAGATGCGCCAGAGGATGATACAAGATGATGTTCACACTCTTTATCTGACATTTTCCCTTTTGCTTGTCTCTCTAACTACTGGCTGTGGCTTCGCTCTTATTTTTTTTAATTCACTCCTACACCTCTTTCTTTCAGTGTGCCTCTGGACATTTTCATCAGGCTCTGATGCTTCTCTCGCAGATCTTTTTCTCTTTTCATTCCTGCACTACTTCATCTCCCTCATTCTGCTCTTAGGTTTTGTCACCTTGCTGTTTGCCAGGGCCAGTGGCAGGCCAACGGGGTGGGGAGGAGGTGGGTGGCGCCAGCCAGGCCCTTCACAGTTCTTATCATGCGACATGACTTTAAGTATTGCTATGAGAAGGACAGACGGATGGAGGTGCGCAAATGCAAGCATTGGCCCCAGGCGCCGGAGACCCATGGTATGTCACTGGCCAGGGCTCTACAGTTCTGGATAGTGAGACTAGCTAGAATACAGGCAGTGCCTAGGCCTGGTGGAGATTGCCTTCACCCCAAATGCAGAAAAAATTTGCAACTTAGGTCCAAATCAAGGGGCGACTTGACCTTAACCTCTATTCAACTTCTTAAACACTTTTCCTTTTGCTTTCTTTGCTCTGCAACTCTCTGTCCATTAACACCCAAGGCTCATGCATGCCTTGGGTATGGGTGGCAGTTTGTTAAGCAGGAGAGCACACTTCTGGGAACAGAGACCTTGACAATTCTGTTCTTATGCTAAGTGCAAGATTTCTTCGTGGTGCTCTAAATTTCGGTAGCTATTTCAGACAAAGGGAATATATCCTCTCAACTTTTTCTTCTTTGTTATCAAGGTTTTGTTATCAAGTGGTGAGTCTATGCCAAGATTCCCACAGCACCTCACTTCACCTGAATAACTTCCTTCACCTTTCCTGAATTGCTTCTCCAGACACATTTGATGACACATGACTCACAGCCTAACAAACATGATTTGACATTCAGAATTCTCTGCTTCTGTGAAAGTGCCTGTGATTTGGCCTTTCATTAGTATTAGATAGAAAGCGATTTCAACCACGGGAATTTCTTTCTCTCTAGTTGCTGTCTCATGTCTTTTTGCCACATTTGGGTGTGTTTTTTCTTCCTTTCTTGGACTTATCTGAGACAGTGTACATTTTCTCTGTCCTGAACCATGTAGCTAAGAGGAGTGCAATCTGTCTAGCCAAATTCCAGGTGACCAGGCCCTGAGGAGCCGTGGGAACTGGTTCGAAGGAGTTGCTTCCAATAACACCCTCTGCCTCTTTCAGTTCCTAGTCTGCATGCCTCTCTTTTTTGAGCTTGGGTACTTCACTCTGCAACAAACTATAGATCAATTTGTGCCATAATGGGGCATCAAGGGGGCAGTCTGTACAGTGGAAGATGGCCAGCTAGTTCTAAAAATGTAACTGCATGATGGGCATATGGGGAATGGGAAGGGGGTTTCAGTCTCTGGTGATGATAGTAGCTTTGACTGAGAAATGTTTTTGTGCCCAGCCCTTGTTATGTCCTTTCATCTTTTTGACTTAAAGGCCTAAAAAGCCAAAATCAGCCTTTCTTTCTTTTTTGATTTATATGAATGTCACTGTCCTAGCAAACTATAACATGGATTTACAATCTGGTCTCTGCATTGTACAGTAATTGTTGGATAGCATCTTGAACTGAAGATAAGACAGACCACCTGAAACCTAAAATTAGCCTGAGCTGACTGAAACTCAAAGAAAAAACTCCCAATGATTTCATCAGGCTGAGACTGAGCCTCCTTGTAATGAAATCAAAATAATCCAAAACCAAAATAAAAAGAGGGATTTAAAATAGTTAAGCAAATGAAACAGGAAAGATGCAGAGTTGTGTCAAGCAGAGTCTGTGGGGGCTGTTAGGAACAAGATATGAAAGAGTAAAGGGTGAAGAAGAGGAAGAATGAAAATGGCATTAATTGAGGTGAATGCTTGACTGCTTGGGTCATTTAATATTGGATGTTGGAAAATGCTTGGGGAAAAATCCTGCCTTTTTTCCACAGGATGGGCTAGATGTGGTATCTATGGTAGGTCTTTGCCAGTAGGTCTTTACCAATTCCATTTCCTGTGATTCTCAATAAAGGCCATTTTTCCATGGAGGGGAATGCAAATAGCTAGGCAGTCATCAATAGAGTCTCTTAGGCACCACTGAGTTCTCTTTTAAGGCATCAAATTATGGTTCCTAAACCAGGATCTAATTGGTGGACACCAGTGTATTATTCATAGTTTAGAAGTGTCCAGATCTTAGTCTAGTGAAGAGCAAGGCCTCATTGTGCTAGGTGCTGTGTAAACATATCAGGAGAGAGACAGTCCCTGCACTGAAGAGCTTACAGTCTCTACACACAAGCAAAAGGGGCGATACCAGAAAGATTATTATCTCAGTTTTTAAAGAAGTGGAGGCACAGAGAATAGCCGGCACAAGGTGACACTGGGAATTTATGGCATGGCTGGAAAATGAATCCTTGTCTTTTGAGTCCCAGTTCAGTGAGCTAGGCTAGGGACAGAAGTTATACATAAACCTGTTTAAATGATCAGGAACTGGTTTAAACCTGTAACAGAACAGAAGCTCAGTGCACATAAACCAGTTTCAAAAACTGGATCTGTTTTTGAAAAACCTCAGGCTTTTTGACTATCTGTACCTAGCCCTAATGTTAATACCCTCCTGCCTTCTTGGGAGTTCCCAATCTGGAAAGATCTCTTCAGTGGAGGCCCCTGGGGCATACTGAAAATGTGATAACTGCTATTCTTACACTTGCTATTAGCTCGTAATTCCATCTTCCACAATGTGCAGAATGAGATGTGAGTCACCCTCCCAAGAGATCCACAACATCAGCTCTTCTGTCTCACCCTACATATAAATTTCCAGAGCAGATAGAACATATTGAATGAGATCAAAGTCATCCCCTATGGGGAAAAGAGGGTTTAATTCCATTCTCAGGCTTATGCCATTCCCAAGATACCAAGTGCTCTGTCACTTAGAGTGAAGAAACATCAGCATTTTGGTCCTGCAGGGTATGCAGAAAAAGCAGCCTGACCAACCAAGGTATCCCCCAAGCACACCCTGCCCACCTGCTCCCTCTTACACACCTCAAACCCACAAACATGGAATTTAGAAGGCTGCTAGGTGTCCCTCTGCAGCTGCACTGTAGACCTTCTCCCCAGCACAACTGAGAGGAGCCGCTGGAGATAACTACAAAGCAGCCTCACCCATGCATTTCAGGCTTTGCAGTATGTGAGCAAAGCATGTAGGTGGGGAATATCTGTGCTAGGACAGGCTGACATCAGCATATAGAAATGCCCAAAGAGTCCATATCTTCTACTCTCCTTGCACTTAGCCATGAGAAGTTCCATGTCGAGTCTCAGTTCTAACCCCTTGTCAAACATTGACTGAGATTCCTATAGTGCGCAAACATATCCAGACTGAACTGGTCCTAAGAATTATCTGTGAATTTTTATGGAAGTAAATTTTAATAAGCAGAGATGGCTAGCTCATCAATTCATAGATTTTCAGAAAGACTGTTCTGATCATGCAATCTCTTGCAAAACCCAATTTCTAAAATTCCACTCACTAATCCTGCAGTAGGTACAACTGTTCTTCCCTACTAATCAAACTCAATAAATTGTGGTTAGTTAGGCCATATATTTTAGGAAATCATCCAGTCTTGGATTGAAAGAGTTCAAGGGAGGATAAGTTTGGCACTTTTATCAGGAAGCCATTCCAGTGAGTAATTTTCTTACATACAGGGCTGGACACAGGTATGGGTGAACCGGGCAGCTGCTCAGGGCCCGGACAGAAAGGGGGCCCAAAAATGGTAATTTTTTTTACTATTATTATTATTATCTCTGGTGAAGGGGGCCCTGATACCAAAAGTTCTCCCAGGGCTGCCAGGAGTCTAGGTACAGTGCTGCTTACATATTAAATAGCTCCAGCTTATTTCCAATTTGAAGTTGACTAGTGCAATTTTCCAAACTTTGGATTCCAGTAGGCTCTTGCTGAAGAGCCTTGTACTGTCAGCTATGTTTTTCCATTGTAGATACTTAAAGTCTTCCATTTAATAAACTATTTAGGCTGATTTCCTTAAATATCTCATTTTAAGGCATGATTTCCAGAGCTCAAATAATCTCTCTTTCTTTTCTGAATGTTTTTCCAACTTCCTATTTGTTTTATATCCTTCTTAAAGTAGGAGACTAGAATCAGACACACAATTCCAGTAGCAGCCTTCCTTATATTCTGTATTTTCCTGCTTAAACACCGGAGAAATGTATTAGCCTTATTTGCCAGACTGGAAGGTAATGTTCAGTTAGTTATATACCATATCTGTAAGTCATTTTCAGAATCATTTCTTTGCAAAATAGAGCCTCTCAACTCATAAATATGGCCTACATTCATCCCTCCTCTATATCTGACCTTTCAAGTGACAGTGTAAAACCACTTATTGTTTGATTGGTTCAGATTATCAAATTACCCAAATAACCCTGGATTATCATTTTTCTTCACTGGTATCTACCACCTCCCCAGTGCATGTGTTGCTGGCAAATTCAGTGGGAACAATTTCATATTTCATCCAGAAAGAATATTGAATAATCAAAGAACCCATAATCCTGGGACTCCACTAACAAAAAAAGATCTCCCTATTAACAATTATTGTTTGATATCTATAGAAAAACCACTTTTAAATCTCTTTTTGATTTTGCAAAGTGGTTCTACTTTGATCAGCATGCTATAAATCAGGGTTATGCAATGGGCAGCCCTCAGGCCACATCTACCCCATGAAGGGTTAATCTGTGGCCCAGGGGCTCCTACCTTGCCACCACTCTCCCCATTGCTCCTGCTATTGTTGTGGTGACTTGGGGTCTCTGAGGCAGGGAAGTGTGACTGGGTGTGGGGGCTGGTTAGCTTGCTGCCTCCACAGTGGTGCAGGCAGGATGGGGAGGCAGGGTTGGCATAGGGGTGTGTGTGCATGTGTGAGTGGGCTTACATTGCTCCAGGGCAGGGGTCTTGCCCATAGAGCAGCAGCAGGGGGGAGATGGGGGTGGTGCACCAGGTGGCTGGTGTTGCTTGTACAGGAGTGGTGGGAGGGGCTGGGGACTCTCCCAATAATGGGCACAAACTGATAGAAGATCGCTTCAGGCTGGATGTCAGGAAAAACTTCTTTACAAGTTGAATGCTGAGGGTTTGGAACAGGCTCCCCACAGAAGTGGTACAGTCACCCAGCCTGATGATTTTTAAAATCATCTTGACATCCACTTTGCTGGGGTCATCTGACCCCAGCAGTCTTTCCTGTCCAAGTGCAGGAGTACCTGATGACCTGTAAGGTCCCTTCCAGCCCCTAACAACTATGCAACTATGTGGTGGTGGTGGCAGCAGCAAAAGTCTCACATGGTGGGTGCAGGCCCATGCTAACCATGCAGCAGGGAGCCTGGGAGCCCAGACAGTGTGCAGCTGTGACAGCAGGTGACCTGCTTGGTGTGAAACCTGGTACCCATTATTGATGCAGTGTGCAACCCCCAGATGCTCTGAAGTTAGACAGCCCTGCTATAGGGTAGTAAGTGAAAGAATCCAATCATCCAATAATACCTATCTTGCATTACTTATTTTACCATAGCACGTCGACTGTAGAACTGCAATCAGTGACGTTTTTCCTGACATATGCAGAAAGACTGCCTCTGGCCCTAGAAGGTTATATTCGAAATACTCAAGGTAGAAAAAGGGTTGGAGAAAGGACTTTGTGATACTCTCATTTACAGAAGAGGAACTAAGGCACTAGAGAGGTTAAATGACACAGACAAGGTTTTCTCAGTGACCCTCAACTCACCCATCAATAGCCAAACATTGTTCATACCTTGGTATCAGGAAGAGGACAAGACTGTAAGTGGGTTTTATAGTTTCATAGTAGCTAGGGTCAGGAGGGACCTGAACAGATCTTCTAGCCTGACCCCAGCAGGGTTGGCATGCCTGCTTCCATGCAGGCAGGCTTTGTTCCCTTAGGGACCCCTCATCCAGTCCAAACAACCCACAACACAAAGTGTAATCTCTGGTCCAAACAAATGAGCGAAACAAATCTTCAGGTGGCAAGAGGGCCCTTTTAGCTCTGGCCCTTTCTAGAAGTGAGCTCCTTTGGATTTCAGTCTGTGTCCTGGCTACAGCTGCTCTTTCCCCAGCTCAAGCTCCTTGCTCTTTCCCCATCTTAGGCTTTTAACTGCCAGCTAATCACTCACAGCTGGGGTCCTATCCCAGGGCTGGATGCTCCACTTAAAGGGCTGGGCTGACCTGCCACGAAGACTTTTAATTTATTGTTGGTTCATCGGTATCCTTCATTTCTGCTTTACCCCCATTCCTTCTTTGCTTCTCCACCTGCAGATCTAGGTATCTCTTTATCTCACTGACCAGACTGCTTGCCTTGCTTTACCTTCAGAACTTATTCCATGGTTAGCTCCCACTCTCTTTGGAAGATGTAATTCTGCTTAAGTCCCCACTTCCTTCCTTCCTTTCTTCCTTCCACAGTATTAAAAGAATTTCCCTACTACTGGGAGGGACTGGTCCTTTCTTTTGGCCCTGTGGTTCTCTTTCAGCACTGTGCAAACCTCTGTGATCACACCTCTAATCTCCTCTCTTCTGAGTCTTGGCCCAACCATCCAAAACTTCCCCCAGAACATGGATCTTTCACATCTGGAAAAACATTCTATTTGGTGCCCTGCTGCGTATCTCCTCAGCATAATTAGAAGAAAAAATCACTCCCACAGACAGACTGCGTCATGATCACAACTACTGTCCCCCCTCTGCTTACCCACCTGTCTCCTTTAAGTGCTATCAAACTTGACCTCCTCTTCCACAGCTGGCAGTCAGATGGAAGGAGGTGAGAACAGGCAGGCTGCTGTTCAGAGTTTGTGGCAGAGTAGTAGGATTGCTGTAAGCTCCTCTAACACATTATGCAGAATCCTAAATCTTTAGCTGAACGAGGGCTGAAATCCTCTTACGCTTCTTTTCTAAAATTCCATGAGTTCCACACATGCATGCGTGCACACACACACCGCACAGGGCAGTCTTTAGGAGCAGCTTACTGCTAGCACTGTGACAAATGGCACCAGGTCAGCTTGTGCTGAAAAATCCCTGAACCATCAGTGGGCAGAAGCAAGAGAGGCCAGGGACAGCTCCTGATTCCCCTCAAATGTGTCAGCATGTTCTGATTGCCTTCGCTTTATTTACGGGTAATGAAATTGCTTGTTAAGTTTGGCTTGTTTCTCCATGCTCAGTTTTTTTTTTCTTTGTTTGTTTGGTCTCTGTTTCCCGTATATTCATGTCAAATCTTTACCTCCTTTGACCTCTGAAACACACCAGCTCAAGGTCTGGGCTGACTGACTGTGGAATCTAATCACTGGGGGTGAAATTCATTCATGTGCAGAAGGCTGGTACAAGGTCTGTTCACTTAGGTTAAGTGGGACATAATTGCCAATTATGATGGAGTTTATACATGTGACACGGACACCAGCCCAGGGGGAAATGTGCTGAAACCAGAGTCTTGCTTCTTTGTTGACATGAAAAAATATTCCCTGTGCCTGGTCCACCATCCCATGTCAAGCAGTTTGTGGGATACTGGAATGTGGATGTGCATAAAAAAACTGTCAGCACTTTCCTCCTCCATCACTCCTAATCGGCACAAGACTCTAAAATTATCAGTATTATTAGTATTTGTCTGGGTCAGGATTTAAAAAAAATAACCTGTGATTCTGGGTGCCCAATGAGTGGTATCTTTCCAAGGAGTGGGTTTTCATAAAGTACTGAAACAAATCAATATTTTTTTCAAGTATCTTATTTGGGAAGGTAAAAATTGCCAAGCAAAATCACTAGTCATTTGAGAATCCTATCTCTAAAAGTGTGTTACTTGCTTTAAAACTTGTTCATGATAGTAGATCCTTTCCCCAGACAACTCACAATCTTCAGCCCCAATCCTGCATTGACACACATATGCATTTACGTCATTGCAGGAGACAGGAATACACATGAAGTTTGAGGAAGTGATGTAGATGCACATGTGAATGATTGTGGGCCAAATCTTGTAGGGTCTATAATTACTGTGGATTACCTTGCGACATTTTTATATTTAATCAACTTGTCTTCTCCCATCTGGTGCCTCTCCACTTCCCTTCCTCTTCCTATCACTACCTTCTTCCAGTATTCTCACCTATATATGTATGATGAATAGTGGTCTACCAAACTTGAGGAAGTGGCCAGCCAATTTTGCAGGCAGATTCTGGGGCCAAGCACCATTATTGCAGGCTAAGCACAGCAGCTGCCCCCCCCCCCGACACAAACACATGCACTTCTGACTGGCCAAGGGGTCCTGGCAGTCCTGCCCCTCCTGGCAGATTGCCAGATGGCCCTGCAGTTTAATTGCTTAACAGTGTTTCCCTTAATGGCTTACGCAGGCTTAATCAGGGGATTAAGGCCACGGAAGTCATTAATTGATGCATTATTAAGCAATCTAAGCACTTAATTAAACTCTAAACTGAAATATCTTATTAAAATAAAGCTACACACAACATGAATTGTAACTAATACCAACTATATACACTTGCCTGATGTATATATACATGACTGACGTACGTTTACAAAAACAGCTGCTAAAGTCCCAACTCAGCCAAGGACATGTGGGGGCCAGAGAAAATGCTTCAAGGACACCCTCAAGGTGAACATTAAGAAGTGTGGCATTGACATCACAAATTGGAAAAAACTAGCCCACAACAGGGTTACATGGCAACGCCATGTGAGAGAAGGTACCATCTTACTTTGAGGAAAACTGTCTTGCCTTGGAGGCAAAAAACCAACAGGTACAGAAGGATAGGAAACAAGACCAAGAAATCCGTGGTTCAACCCTTCCTTTAATCACCACCTGTGGCATCTGCCAGTCTGTGGCTACAACCCTTTACTTGGCCTGTGGGAGGATCATCCCTGACTGTGAGGGATCACTGCTGCTGCTGAAACTTTATTAACTAATACCAACTATATACACTTTCTTAAAGGACATTATAAAAAGGAGTTTACTGAAACCAAATGCTGACCTTGAGACAGACAATTCATGCCAGCTATTAAATGCTAGCATGCTGCATCCATCTACATTTGCTGCAGACATTCTCTGTTTCTGTGGGGTGAATTCTTGTCCATATACTGAAATGGCCCACTGAGTTAATTGTAATGGTGAGGCAGGATTTTGCCTGGGTGTAGAGATGTGGAAACCGGTTACAGACAGAGTCCTAGAGCACAGGCACAGGCACAGGCATCCAGCACACTTTGACAAAGGTCATGTAAGCAGCATGTTTGTTGTCACACTCTTTCTGCCATCCAGGGATTGCTTTCAGTAGCTGAGGGTCACAAGTCAGAACAGGCACCTTGTTGGGGTCCAAAATGTGAACAGTACTAAGGAAGGAGGCAGCCGGTTGTCTGAACTGTGGTGGCAGTGACAGGTGATACCTGTAGCACTGGTTCAGTTTCACAGCTGGTGCCTGGAACAGTTCCTGTCTCTACTGGAGGACAGCTTGACAGTTCTTGCGATGCCCTGTCTTCAACTCAGTTTATCAAATGTGTGTGCATGATGGATCACAGCCTGCCAGCCTTCAAACCACATTAAAAGTTCCATGAAATGGGTAGCATTTTCAGCCACAAATCTCACTAGACCTTGAATATTGTCTTGCATTAAGAGATTGCAAGGCTTAAGCGTGCATTGTGTGCTGGGTGTAACTTCCATCTCCTCACTCACAATACGCTTGGCAATTAGGGCTGTGCAAAATGCCATCATTTCGTTTTGACGTCCGTTTTGCCATTTCAAAGGGACAGTGTTTCGTTTTGTTGTTTCATTTCGAAACGCTGTTTCTGTTTCGCTTTGTCAAAACTGTTTAGCTGTTTTGACGCATTTCGACATTTCGCCCATAGGCTATAATGGGAAATCATGAAAATGTATAAAACTTTGTCATTTCTTGCCTGATTCTGATAAACGTTGCAGGGATGGTAGCCTTTTCTGAGGGCATGAAGCCTGCCAAGTTTCAAGGAGGTAGGTACAGTTTTCTGGGAAACTGCACTTCAAACTGTTCAAAGGAAAACTTACACGTGCCAGCAGTGACAGCTTCGTCTCATCCGGCGTGCAGATCCGGGGGATTGCACCCCCAGGAGGGCTGTGGGGCTGTGCCGGACTCCTCCTGGGGTTGTGGGCCTCTGGATCTGTGTGCCGGATGACAGGAGGCTGATCTGCTGCCTGGGACTGGTGCTGGTCCCGTGCCTGGTGCCAGGGAAGATTCATGCTGCCAGGGCTGCACTCTGCCTCCCACTGCCAGGCTCAGCTCCATGGGGCTGCAGAGCCGCTCAGAGCACAGCCCTGGCTCTCCCCTGCCTCCCGCCACCGGTCTGCTTTGAAACTCAAAATGTTTCAAAACTTTTGAAATGTTTCGTGTGTCCTTGTTTCATTTCGAAGCTGTTTCGGAGCTTTTTGTTTCATTTCGATTTTGCTGTTTTGAGCCCGAAACATATCGAAACAGCTTTGAAATGAAACAGTTAGCGAAATTTCGCAAAGCCCTACTGACAATTACTTTCATTATAGCTTGAGACATGGTAGAAAAATTGACAGATGTGAGGTGGATCAGCTCTGTTTGAAACACATTCAGGTCTCAGTCTGTCCATCTCCCTGGTGCAAATAAAATGTACAGCATGTAGTTATCCTGAGGATTGGTGGCTTCATTAGCCACAATGGAGAAGCATTGATACTCTGCCAAGTATCATGGACTGTACATGCAAAGCAATCACTGCAGGGAGATAGTCTTGGTGAAGCTTGTTGGCACATGGAAAACTGCCAGCATTTGGCACATTACAGTTCAGGTAGTCCCTTAACTTTGGGTCGTCGGGTTTTTTCAGCGGGATGTTTACGGCTGTGAAAGCCTCCACAAGGGAAAATGCCACCTCTTGCCTTGCCAAGCTGTTTTCTTTTTAAAGAGCGAGGACATGGCCACTTGTTTCTTGCTCTGACTTTCAGCCTCTGCAACAGCCTTTTGCTGCATGTGTGCCTTGGACTCTAAGTATCAATCTATACTGGTTTTCCTCGACACATCCAGAGTCACACTGCAGGCAGTACAGGACAGTCTGTCTCCATTTGTAAGGTCCCTGCAGGATAGTGTCTTACATGGTCCAGTGCTGAAACATATTTGGCCATCTTGGAGGATATCTTCTCAGTGGTCTTGCTGAAGAAATCTCCTCAGGATGCAGCATGCTGCGCCAGCATGCCTGTGGCTGCTTTAAAAGCCAGCACCAAAACTCTCCAGGCCTGACCCTGGACTAGTTCCTGGACTGAGCCTATGTCATGGGCCCAGGCACTGATTTGCTCCCTTGCCTCCTCTCTCCCCAGTCAGTCATGCTTCTGGACTGAAGGGCTTCTCACCTTTTTCTGTGTTTACATTTTAGTTTTTTGCATTTTTTTGTGTTTGCAGCGAGCCCACCAAAATCAAAAAAGCTTGCCATTTTTCATGGAGCCCACCCAACTCGGCATTTTCTGTGAAAATCACACAATCATGAATTTGCTAGATACCTAATGATGAGCTGTGTCTATGGACCTGAAAGCCTATTATCTACTTGTGGCTTCAGGGGTTGAATGGCATGCAAGTTTTCTTGGCACGGGCGTGATAAGAAAAGTTTTTTTATCCAGTTATGGACATCAGTTTCAAGTACTTTGCAAAGCCTGCTTGGTGAGGCAAGCGATGAATATGTGTACACAATGCTACTCTGCCTGGGTGTTACTGTTAACATTTTTCATGGGTCCCCAAGAGTTGGCATGGTAGCCCCTTTTCCTTACCTAGCTTTGGCAGGTAGGATGGAGGGGGAAGTTGTTAGTAATACTTCATACCTCATAAGGACCACATGGCTCCAAGACAGCTATTTCTAAAGTAACCTGGGAAGGTGAGGTACCACTTTAATGTCTTACCCTCTTAAACAGAGACAGGTAGTTGGTTGGCTATGTCAGTCTGAAGTCAGTCAGAAGGCACTGGCAGGATAGACTAGTATCCTTATAGACTAAGTGAATTTTCATTCACAGAAGCTTGTGCTCTTGTTACCAGACCTAATATTAGACTTTAGGTAGTGGCACTGAATTCATAAATGCTTGACAAGAACAGTTGATTTTCCAAAGAAATGGTTTATTGAGCACACCAATTTGCAATTTTAAGTATGTGACAAAGAACAACAGAAAAACTTTGCCTAAGCTAAGATACCACAAAATAAGATGTGGCAACAGCACACAACTTAGACATAACAGAAACTCTGCATAAGTCTTATGTACTCCCAAAGACAGAATCTATAGCCAGGTATTCTGAAGTTTCTCTAGGCGATTGCAGGTAAGGTCTTCTTAGCTGATGAGGACAGCCCCACAGGCCTCATCTTTGCCTGGGTTTTTATAGGGATTTGACACCCCTTTTCCCCTTTGGGTCTATCATGTATCCCGTGTCTCTTATGATTCTCATGCATTCAACGTCACTGTCTCTTGCCTCTTCTCAGGTAGTCCAGTTGCTCACCCCTTACAGGTTCTACTTTGAAATGTAAATGTAGCTCCCTGCTTTCTTATGTCACATCAGAGTGTTTAAGCAGTCTGGCCCCTTCCCTGCTTCTTCAGGCCATGCACGCACATAGTTTTGGAAACAGTTAAAGGGCCAGAAACTATTACAATTGTGCCAGGTCTTTGCCCACAATCCTGTCCTCAATGGTGCTCCTAGAGGAGCCTTTACTATTATTTTTAAGCTCGGGTGTGGTAGAGGGTTGAGGCATATCCAACTCAACTCCTGGTAGGTTGCAGCCACCAGTGGAGCAACTGTTTTGATAGTACTTCCAGTATCCTTATCCACTCCTGCCCTGGCCTTCGTTATGATGACTGTTACCATCTTGTGGCATGGGTGCTGCAAGCTCCACTTTCTCTACGTCTAATGAGTTGCAACCACTAGCAGAGACTGCTTCTCTTTTTGGCAGTCTTGTCACTTCAACCCCGTCTTGCCCCAACCACTATCCTTTGTGCAGGAGCGTTTCTTGCTTGGCCGTTAAAATTTTCAAGTAATTACATAAGTGACACTACAAATACAGCTATAGGCAGTAACATTTAAGCTAAGAATTAGTGACAGCAGAAGAAGGCACCAGGCAACGTGGGGCCCCTGCAGGACATGCTTGGAAATCTGGTGGTCGCACCAGATGACAAAGCTAACCTCTTTAACAATTTATTGCCTCTATTTTTCTGAGCAGGGACCGGGCCATCCCCCCCACCAGGGGACTAAACGTGTTCAAATCAGCAGGTCTTGATGATCTCCACCTGAGAGCTCTGAGGGAACTGGCAGAGGTCATTGCGGGACAGCTGGCACAGCTTTACAAGCACTCATGGTGCTCTGGCGAGGTGCTAGAGGACTGGAAAAGGGCCAGTGTGGTCCCCATTTTCAAAAAAGGGAGGAAGGAGGACCCAGGAAACTATAGGCCCGTTAGTCTTACCTCAGTCCTGGGGAAGCTCTTTGAGAAAATTATCCAGGAGCACATTTGAGGGACCAGCAGGGGGAGATTATGCTTAGGGGCAACCAACATGGGTTCATTAGAGGCAGGTCCTGTCAGACCAACCTGGTCGCCTTCTACGACCAAGTCACAAAAGCCTTGGACGCAGGTGTTGCGGCAGACGTAGTCTTTCTGGACTTTAGGAAGGCCTTCGACACTGGCTCTCACCTCATTCTCATTAAAAAATTAGGCGACTGTGGTGTTGATGCTTACATGGCCAGATGGGTCTCAAATTGGCTGGAGGGCCGCACCCAGAGGGTGGTGGTGGACGAGTCATTTTCGACCTGGAGGGATGTGGGCAGTGGGGTCCCCCAGGGCTCGGTCCTTGGGCCCGCACTGTTCAACATCTTCATCAGCGACTTGGACGAGGGGGTGAAAAGCACCTTATTCAAATTTGCGGATGACACTAAGATGTGGGGAGAAGTGGGCACACTAGAAGAGAGGGACAGGCTGCAATGAGATCTGGACAGGTTACATGGGTGGGTGGATGAGAACAGGATGGGTTTCAATACTGACAAGTGCAGGTTATTGCACCTAGGAAGAAAGAACCAGCAGCATACCTACAGGCTGGGGAACTCCCTTCTTGTCAGTGCAGAGGCAGAAAAGGATCTTGGAGTCACTATTGATTCCAAGATGAACATGGGCTGCCAATGTGGGGATGTGGTCAGGAAGGCTAACCGCACCTTGTCATGCATCCATAGATGCATCACCAGCAGGTCCAAGAAGGTGATCCTCCCCCTCTATGTGACATTGGTCAGGCCGCAGTTGGAGTACTGCGTCCAGTTCTGGGCGCCGCACTTCAGGAGGGATGTGGATAGCATCGAGAGGGTCCAGAGGAGGGCCACTTGCGTGATCAGGGGGCAGCAAGGCAGGCGGAGAGGAGAGGTTAAGGGAGCTGAACCTGTGCAGCCTCCACAAGAGAAGGATGATAGGGGATCTGGTGGCTGTCTATAAACTGGCCAAGGGGGACCAGCAGGCAATGGGAGAGTCCTTGTTCCCCTGAGCACTACCGGGGGTAACAAGGAACAACGGCCATAAGTCGATGGACAGTAGATTCAGGCTAGACATCAGGAGGCACTACTTCACTGTCAGGGCGGCTAGGATCTGGAACCAACTTCCAAGGGAAGTGGTGCTTGCTTCTACCCTGGGGGGTCTTCCAAAGGAGGCTAGATAATCACCTAGCTGGGGTCGTTTGACCGCAGCATCTTTTCCTGCCCGTGGCAGGGGTTTGGACTTAATGATCTGCTTGGGTCCCTTCTGACCCTACCAACTATGAAACTATGACATTACTAATATAAAAACTGCTTATATTTATACTATTAAAGAGAACAAGGAAATAAAACTACATTATTAGCCTCTTTTAAGTTTCTGTGGTTCAGTCTATCCCACCAGTTTTCTGTGGTACTTTCTAGGGCTGTACGAAACAGCACTGTTTCATTTCAACTTCCGTTTTGCTGTTTTGAAGGGACAGTATTTCATTTTGCTGTTTCGAAGCACTGTTCCATTTCATTTAGCCGAAACTGTTTCGTTGTTTCAACATGTTTTGATGTTTCGCCCATAGGTTATAATGGGGAATCACGAAAATGCCTATAACTTTATCATTTCTCTCCTGCTTTGGATGAAAATTGTAGGGAGGGTAGCCCATTCTGAGAGCATGAAGTCTGCCAAGTTTCAAGGAGATAGGTGCAGGGGTTTTTGTGAAACTGCACCTCAAACTGTTCAAAGCAAACCTAGTATCACTTGCTGGCAGCATACTGTCATCCCACATGCAGATCCCGGGGCCCACTCCCCCTTGGAGGAGTCTGGTGCAGCCCCGCAGCCCTGGATCTGTGTGCAGGATGACAGCAGGCTGCCGCTGCTGGCTGGGGCCAGTGCCAGCACTGGGTTCTTTCTGGCACTTGGCGTGTGCTGTGCCGGGCAGACTTGGGTGCTGGTGCTGGCCCCAGCTGGCAGCAGCAGCATGCTGTCATCCACACACTCCGCAGCCGGTGAGTGCGGAGCTTAAAAAAAAAAAAGCCCCACACTCACCAACAGCGATTGGGGTCTCTGAGCACTTGTAGCAAACCCCTCACGTGCAGCATGGGGCAGCAAGGATCACCCCTCCCCCGTGCCTGGCACCCATGTGGTAGCTGCACCATCACACGGGTGCAGCACAGCTTGGCAGGGCAACGCACGCTGTCCCAGAGCTGGGGTGGATCCATCTGTCAGCCAGAGCTCCCAGTTTGATTCCCCAGGTCTCTGATCATTTCCCCAGATCCGCACATGGGGTTTCAGCAGGCTGCTGCTGCTGTTTGGGAAAATAGCCCAGAGCCACTGCCATCCCCAGCTGGCAGCAGCAGCCTGCTGTCATCCTGCATCATCTGCATACCCTAGGAAGAGCAGGGGGAAGCGATCAGAGAGCTGAGGGAAAGATTGGTGAGCTGGGGAATTGAAGCAGGAAATGGGGGGAACGTTCAGGAACCTTAACATTCCCTCAGCTCCCAGTTTGATTCCCCACCCCCTGGGTCAATTCCCCAGCTCCCACTTTGATTCCCCCAGCAATCTGATCACTTCCCCCAGCTCTTCCTGGGGGTTATAGGCCCCTGGATCTGCACGGCAGGTTTCAACAAGCTGCCACTGCAGGTTGCAGCCAGTCTTCCCAGCTTTCAGCCCGGGCAGTGCTAAGCGGCTGCTGCAGGCCCCAACCTGCAGCAGCAGCCTACTGAAACCCTGCACGCTGATTGGGGTCCCATGCCTCCCGGGAAGAGCTGGGGAAATGATCAGAGTGCTGGGGAATGGAACTGGGAGCTAAATGTCAATATCAGAGCAGTCCTTCCCCCCTCTTTCCCCGTTCTCTCCTTAGTTTCGAGCTGCAAGCAAACCCAGTTTCAAAAATTGAAACGTTTTGAAACTTTTGAAACATTTTGAGTGCCCTCATTTCATTTCAAAGCTGTTTTGAAGCCTTTTGTTTTGTTTCAATTTTGCTGTTTCAAGCTCAAAATGCATTGAAACAGCTTCAAAACAAAACACCCATTGAAATTTTGCACAGCCCTACTACTTTCTACCTTTAGCTGCTTGTTTTTTTGATCCATGAGCGTACCCATAATTTTTTCCTTTTCATTATAACCACAATCTTCATTTCAGGTATCTGATTAATTACTGCTTGGGCCATGCTTCCTGGTTTGTTGGACCACACCTGAAACACAGTTGATAATGGGATTTTTACTAGGGGTGTGTGAAGCGGGCTGTATTGCATTCAGATTCGGCCCAAATCAGGGACAGTGATTCGATTCATTGATTCAGATTACTGTCCCTGATTTGATTTGGCTGAATCTGAATCTGAAGAGTCAATGCTGATTTGGGCAATCAGCGATTCAGACACAGGCATTGACCTTTAAGAGTTTTTTCTACGTACCTCGAGGTACCAGTGTGGCTTGTGAATGCTGTGATACTGGGGCGCATGGAGCATCCCACAGGAGTGTGAGGGGCCCTCCACATGCTCGGCGGCGAACCCGGAATTGGACTGGAAGTACTTCTGGGTCCTCCCTAGCTCAGCGATCAGCCATGGGGGGACCCCGGGTGCCCCCCTCCCAGACCCAGGAGGCACCAGTCACCGAGCAGGAGGGGTGTGTGTGTGTGTGTGTGTGTGGGGCAGTGCACTCCCCGGCGGACCCAGAAGTGGACCAGAAGTGCTTCTGGTCCACTTCTGGGTCTACTGCCGAGCATGCTGGGGAGCTGTCCACACTTCTGTGAGACGCTCCATGTGCACCAGCATCACAGCATTAACGAGTTGCCTCCTACCTAGAGGTATATAGAAAAAACATTTAGAGCTATGTCTATGTCCGAATCTCCAAATCTTTCCAAATCTCTCCGAATCGATTCGGAAGGTTCTGATTTGATTCAGAGAGATTAAAGAGTCCTCTGATTCAATTTGGATTCGGAGATTCGGCCACTGAATCAGGCTGAATCTCTGCTGAATTGAATAAGGGGCTGAAGCTTCGCACAGCCCTAGTTTTTACCCCTCATTAATTTCCTGTCCGGGCCTTTAGAGATGAGGAGTAGACAATTCCTCTACCTCCCTCACCTGTTCAGGGCCCATTTTCAGGACATTCCATTTTTAACAACTTGTACAGTGGGGCAGCTTTTTTGCATATCCCTTGATAAAAATCTCTTGAGAACCCTATCCATCTTACAAAATGACTTTAAAGTCTTACTGTCTGTGGGAGCAATTTGCTGACAAGATCTGTCCTCTGCTGGTTTCTGCTGGTTGGGACTTCTTCCCCTTTGTTCACAATAATTTTTAAGAAAGGTTTAAACTACTATCAATATTTTTTAAGAAAGGTTTAATCTACAATCTCATTTACTCTTAGTAAAGACATTTTTCACTTTTTTAATTCATGCATCATTTTTGGCAACAGTGTTTGGATGTGGGAGAGGTTTACAGGGAAGATTTTGCCTCCAATTACTGCAGCCTCTTCACCATTGTTGATAACAACACGTTTTAATTTATAAACACATGTTAGCATAATTAATCAAAGCTCCCAACTTTCTTAGGGTTTGTGACCCTAAACATTTTTCAACGGCCAGCTAACAAGATTTTTCCAAACTTTTTTGAACAATCAGTAGTACCTAGTAAACTGTTTAATTCCTGGGTAATGTGGACTTGGGATAGTTTACCATTAAATTCTTCTAAAGTCAAAAGGTCTGTGGTTTTACAATTTTTATTTTTCCTTTTCAAATTGTTTCACTCGCAAGAAGGGTACTACTGATTCTTTTTCATTAAACCCTTTTATATTTTTCTCCTCTGCTGGTTTTCAGCTGAAGGATTACTTACCTGCATCAGAGGTAAATGCATCAATTAACATCATTTGCCTTGTTGCTCCCCCAGATTTGGTTTTTTTCATGCTTTGCCAACCTTCTCAGCAATTCACCAGTTATGGCTTTTTACTTTTATACTGCAGTATTTTACACTACATTTTTACTCTGAGGGGATTAACCAGTGTTTCCTTTTCATTCCTCTTCTGGTTACCCTGTAAAGTCTGCTGTTCAATCTTTAGCACCTTCCGTAACATCCCAGAGTGGGAGTTCTGATGCTCTTCCTTTTAAACACATTTGCACATCTGCCAAGAAACCCTGCACTGATGGAGTTCCAGCACTGCTGTCTGCAAAATTTTAACTAATGTCACAGACTTACTCTTTCCATCTGAGGGAAGGGCTTTGAATTTATACATTCCTGACACAGATCTTGACTTGACACCACTCCTATCCCCTGGGCGGTTATGAACAACTCTAAAACAAAAGGCTTATTTGACTGTGGATAAGCTGAAGTAGGGGTTTGAATTAACGCTTTCTTCAGCTCATCCCTTAACAAGGCATGTAAAGGAGTTATTTAAACATTGAGCCCCATCATCCTCATGATTATAATCAGGATGATACATATCAGAGGCATCATTATCATCATTCACATTTACATGCTGCCTTATTTTACAATTACGGTTGTCTCCTCTGGGCTCTGACTGGCCCTTTCTGCCCTCTGGACACTGACAGTGGCCTCTCTGGGCTCTGGCCCTCTTGGGCCCCCTGGCTACCAATGGTGTCCCCTCTGGGTACAGCTCTGGACCTCTTGGACCCCCAGCTGCTGACAGTGCCCCCTCTGGGTTCTGGCTCTGGCCCTCTTGGCCCCCTGGCCACCAACAATGCCCACTTATTTCCACCTTAGATAGCAGCTACAATTTTTTTTAAAGGCCCAGCTTTTTGTTCTAACACTTTGATCTTCCATGTACAAGCACTATTATCTTCTGGCTTGTCCGTCTGTGCATCCTGGATAACATGAATTCTTTGACAACATTCCTTGGAACCATCTGTGCTTTTAAATTTTCTCTCTCTTGAGCCTGTCTTCATTCTCCAAAGACTGACTCTTTTTTTTCTCCCAAGCTAATCCTCTGGCTACTATAGACAACAAGCCTTGAATTGCTACCCACTTTTTGCCTTTTTTATCTGAACATGTCTTCCTTATTCAAGCCACCTAAGAGGACCAACAGCACAGATGCATCTGGTTCACAGAACACATCCTCATTCCAAAGCCCTGGAGTGGGTTTTGCCTATTAGTTACTTCTCTAGCATTGACAGCTCACTGAGCCTGTCATTTACTCTGACAGCTTCTAAGTCTGCCATATTAAGCTAATTCAGAAAGTGGGGAAGGCTCCTGAATTCCAACTTAAATTGAGCTTCCTTCCTTGCAAAAGTTTAAGTGAATAAGTGTCCTAGCCCCTGGAACTGATTTCACAATTTTCAACAGCCTTCAGTCCAAGAGGCTTCCAATTTTTAAGTTTCGTGTTCAATAACGTTTCTAAGTTCTGTACACAATACAGTCTCTCAGTCCAAGAAAATTTGGTAGGCCCACCCAGGGACACCAAATTCTATTACCAGACTTAATATTAGACTTTAGGCAGTAGCACATAAATGCTTGAACAAGAACAGTTTATTTTATGAAGAAAGGGTTTATTAAGCACAGTAATTTGCAATTTTAAGTATGTGACAAAGAACAACAGAAAGAATTTGCCTAAGTTAATACATTGCAAAATAAGATGCAGCTACAGCACACAATGTAGACACAACAGAAACTTTTCATTAGTCTTCCATAGTCCCGAAGACAAAGGCTGTAGCCAGGTGTTCTGAAATTTCTCTAAGGGACTGCAGGTCAAGTCTTCTTAGCTGATGAGGGCAGCCCCACAAGCCTCATCTTTGCCTGGGTTTTTATAGGGATCTGACACCCCTTTTCCCCTTTAGGTCTATCATGTATTCCATGTCTCTCACGATTCTCACACATTCAGCATTGCTGTCTCTTGCCTCTTCTCAAGTATTCTAGTTCCTCACCCCTTACGGGTTCTACTTTGAAATGTAAATGTAGCTCCCTGCTTTCTTATGTCACATCAGAGTGTTTAAGCAATCTGGCCCCTTCCCTGCTATCTCAGGTCATGCATGCATGTAGTTTCATAATCAGTTAAAGGGCCAGAGACTGTTATGACTGTTTAAGGTCTGTGCCAACACTATCTCATATTTTTACTTAGTCTGTAGAGGGGCACATCTAACTGATCCCTTTAAAGACAGAGGTTTGCATACCCTCTGCAATATTTGTTGCTGGCTTTTGAATTGTGGGTTCATTGTTTGCTGTTGCAGAGGAGAGACCTACAACACTACCTGGACCTAGATACAGTGAATGTAGATGCCATGCTGTTATTCATACAGCTCTACTTTACACTGTCCTGTGCCATCCCAGTCCTGTCCTCCTCCCACACAGCTCTGCTGCTAATAATCATGAGTGTTCAGCTGACAGCGCACAGACTCATACAGATTCCTTTCCCACTGCTGCTGGAGGGTCCCAGGAGAGGGGCCCATGACAGTGCTGCCTACACAATGAGGGAGAGTTGTGTGCTGCCTGCGCAGTGGAGGGAGGATCTCAGGAGGTCACCCAGTGAGGGAGTGCAGGCAGCAGATCACACAGGGCCATATGGTGGGAGGGGAACCCAAGGGCCTACTCTTGCAGCATATGACGGATGCAGTGTGCAGTTTGGGGGTGGCATGCCAGAGCCACTTGTAGCCCCTAGCCGCCCTCAAGTTGAACAGCCCTGTGTTGGAGTATTTTCACTGATATTTCACTCATGGGCCCCACATAGCTCTCCCAGTACACTTCATGACTGATCCCTAGCAGCCATCTATGTTAATCCTGGGATCCTCCACATCCAGTTTTGCCAGCACCCCTCAGCTATGACCCTCAGTTATGACCTGCTGCACTGTCTACAATTCCAGTTCTAGACCTAGCATTTCCTGGGCATAAATTGGCTGCCAGTCTAATGATTTTGATTGCTAAATGAAGTCTCAAGAGAGATAGGGTTGAGACCAGCTAACTTATTTCAGCATGGACTCATGTTAAATGCACTTTTGTGCACTGAGGCTAGTCCATTAATGCCTCAGTCATTTTAACATAATAGCACATGTAAAGAGGTGTACCACTTTCAAATATAGCTTGAACTAATGTCTCATTTGCTTTTTCTTGATCTTCTTTTGACATTTTGTCCACAAAACTTGATAAAAAGCTTGACTGTCTTGAACAGCTACACATGGTGGATCACATATCTGGTGACAATGATCTTGAAAGTGAGGATCCTGCTTCTTCTTCCCCCAGACCTGGCAGCTCAACATTTTCATTTTCTGTTTTTTGCAAATCTGCTATTTTACTTAGGCTACCAAGTCCCTGCAACAAAAAGGGGGGAAAGATTGTTATTTTAGCCAATTCTAGTCTGGCCTTATCGAACAGAAGAAGAAGTGGCCCTTCCCTGCCAGAAAGAACATTCTGCTGCTGAACTTGCTGCTCAGTTGCCCTGGGACTGCAGAGCCAAAGGGAAGTATAATCTGGCCTCTGCCATCGGCCAGAGGACTAAGCTTGCTCTGCTGAGTTGAAATAGTTAACTATTTATCTATTATGCAACTTTTTTATAAAACAGTGTTAAGCCTAAGCCACTTTGGGTGCTTAGTGCAAGTAGAAAAGCAGGATACAAATATTTCAAATAAATAAATAATAGTCCAGAGTTGCATGAACAACTTTTAAAATTAAAAATGCTTTAAAACAATATACATGCTAGTCTATACTGTGTTGTTTAACATGTTAATTTGTTTACTTACATAGGGTTTCTGAAGTAGACTTTTCTCAGATTATGTTGTTCCACCACTTTGTTGTATTAGCTCTCTGTATATCACTTGTACTCTTTCAGGACAGTTTCTAGATGTTATTAAATGTTTCTTCATTCTTGTTGCATTGTTAGCATAGTCCTGCCTGCAGTATTTACATCTACCAACTTTCTTCCTTCCTTCAGTGGTTTGTACTTCACTATAATGATGCCGCACACTAGTTTTTTCTGAGTAGGCATTATTTTTTCTGAGCAGGCATACTTCAAACCAAAAGCACTAAAAAACTAACAGATTTTATGCAAACATTTCCAACTTCCCAACTCAAGAAAAGAAATGAGACACTGCTCTGTGTGTTTGCTGAACTGAAAGTGAAACAAAAATTAATCACAGTTTTAGTTTTGGTTTTGCTTTCACTTGCAGCCTGAGATGAAATAAGAATTTTAGCTTTGGTTTTGATTTGACCTGCACAGCCAATTAGGTGAATTCATAACTTGATTTTTGGTTTGGATTATTATGTGAGTGTATTTACCCTCCTGTTTACAAATCAATAAAATACTCTCTCACACACTTCCTAGAAATAATCACCTGAAAAACATTAAATACAACTTTGAAACTGCCAAGCTGCCTAATAGTGTATTGGCATCCATTCATTGTTGCTAATGAATTTTATGAAACAATGAATTTTTAGAAATGAAAAATTTCTCACATAAAAATAAAGCAATGGCCCACATCTCTGGCTGGTATTAGAGAAGCCAAAGAGCAACTAGGAGAAGTGGCAGCATGTGACTACTCAAAGGAGGGCCCCCAGACATGAAGAACATAAGACTGAAGTCAGCAACCACTTTCAATCACCGCATGGTAAAATTTTTGAGGAAAAGGCAGAGAGGACATCTGCAGATATGAAGCAGAGGAGGCAGCAACTTAGAGAGCAGAAAGTGCTAGGCCACAAGAATAGGGGCTCCAGGACCACTGAACCAAAAAGAAAGAGAAGAGAGGTGGTGGTTGGTGACTCCCTTTTGGAGGGGACAGAGGCACCAATTTGTTGTTCAGATTTGGGGGCCTGAGAGGTGTGCTGGCTGTCTGGAACCCAAACTCAGAACATCACAGAGAGTCTGTGTAACTTCCTGTGGTGTTTGCTAGCATGTCTGGCTCTTATGGACCTTTCGGGTCTTACCATCTCTTTGGGAAACGGATAGTTTGATGTTGGCTTATTAGTCTAGGAAAACCTTCAGGGATTCTCGCCTGCCATGTCTTTGTTGGAAAATAGGTTTGTTATTGGGAGTAAAATGTTATGTCTCACCTTTCCTGTTGCCCTCCTCAACTTTGTTTGTCTGGTTTCCCAAGTCGGGGCTCTGCCTGCTCTACACCCTGCTGTACGCCAACCTTAAGCTGTTATCTTCTGCCCACCACTAGGGTGAGCCATGGTGGTAATTTTGTCTTGGCCTTTTAACTTTAGAACAATAGGCCTTGGATCTTACTTGGCCTGGGCTCCAGGCTGTAGTGAGATTGACCTACAGTCCTTCCTGTCCCCAGGTTACCTTGTTTCCTGCTACGTCTTTACTTTCCCTAGCTGTGTATCTGCTGTGGGCTGGACTCCCGGCTCTGTTTCCATTTGCAGGATCCCTGGTGGTCCAGTCAGGTCCAGAGTTGTCCAGGATCTATGGCTTTGCTTCTGGTAAGTACCTTAGCCCTTGTGGACTTGTCTTGTATCCAGGTGCCCCTTTCTGGGGCAGCCACCACTGCTCCTCGCTGGAGCTCTTTCTTCCTTGTGGCTGTTCTGGCCCCACTGAAAGCCTGACTTCTGAACCTGCCTGCTTGGATTCTGCCGGAGTTTTTACTCTCTCCTTAAGGGGCCGGGTGGTGAATCAGCGCCGCCACACTGCCATAAAATGGATCCATGCCGAGGCTAGAGCCGATCCTGGCTCTTCCTAGGCTTGTCATTCTGTTTTTTCACCTTTCATTGCCATGGCGTTTTCCCCTGCTGTGGTTTCACTCCCACCAGACTTCCAGTTTTCGGCAGCATCCCACTGGCTCAGCAGCTCTCCCTTCTGTGGTATGTCCCCTACCACAGTCTGCTAAATTCCACCCATTCTTTGCATTACTACCCCTTCCTGCTTGTCTATGTAGGCACCAACAATATTTACAGGAATGACACTGAGCAGATTAGAGATGACAGGCAGGAGGATTGAGCTTGGAACACAAGTGGTGTTCTCATTGATTCTTCCCAGACAGAGATTGTTGTAGCCCAGAAGTGGGTGAGATGGTGGTGTCCATGTGAAGGCTTTGGCTTCTTTGACAACAGGCAGATATTCCTGGGAAGAAGACTGCTCTCTAGAGATGGGATCCATCTGATGAGAATGGGGAAGAGCATCTTTGTGTGGTGGGGGGGAGGTTTAAGGAGGCCTAGGTTCCAAGGGGAAGGTGATTAAGCTCTCCATCAATAGTACACAGTCCAGAGGGGAAAGGACTTGAAGAAGCAATTCAACTCTGGGAAAAGGTCAGAGAGCTACAGGACTGCAACAAGTTGCACAGGAGGGAAGTGAGGAAGGCAAAATACAAAAAAAAGTCCAATGCATGTATACAAATGTAAGAAATATGGGGAATAAACAAGATTAGCTGGAAGCTGCAGCCTGTAAAAAGAATTATGATATGATTGGCATTACTGAGATCTGGTGGGAAAGTTCTTATGGCTGGAATGTCAACATGGAGGGTTATACTCTGTTTCAGAAAGACAGGATTTGGAGAAAAGGTGGTGGTGTTGCCTTGTATGTTAAAAACACATGCACCTTGTGGAGGAGTGAGTGCAGCCACGATGGGAGAGAACAGAGAGCACTGCTTCTGGAGCCGCTGCCTTATAAGGATAGAAGCTCCAAGAGGGAAGCGGAGCGGCGGGATGTGAGGTATGACAGCGGGGAAGGAAGAAAAAAGAGAAAAAGGGGGAATGAAGGAGGATTTCCCAGAGGATCTGTAGAAGAACTGATTATGCCCCAGTTGTGCTTGGAGGAGAGAAATTGATTGTACTCCCAGTTGTGTCAGGAGGGAATGGAGCGAGGGATGGATCCCCGAAGAAACTTGGAGAGGCACAGGACATACGTCTGTAATTGTAAGAAAACAAAAAAAGAGGATTTTTGTTAAAACTCTCTTTCTATGTTAGAGACTGTTTCGGTTGATTCTCCAAGAGGATTCAGGATTATAAGCTAAAGATAAGTCTGACTGTGGACTCCAGTACTACTAAAGATAAAAGAATTTCATGTACAGGGATCTGAAGATATAAGATCTCTCTTAACGTGGGAAGAAATTGACGAAATAGAAGAAAGGAGAGAAGATTCGTAGGTGGAGTCTGTTCATGAACACATGAAACTGTGGCCTGACCAGTGTCACATAGAGGGAGAGGATCACCTCCTTGGCCCTGCTTGTGATGCATTTGTGGATGCATGACAAGGTGCAGTTGGCTTTACTGACTGCGTCCTCACATTGGTGGCCTATGTTTATTTGGAATCGATAATGACTCCAAGATTTCTTTCTGCCACTGTGCTTTCGAGAGGAGAGTTCCCCAGCTTATAGGTATGCTGCTGGTTCTTACTGCCCAAGTGCAGTACCCTGCACTTTTCAGTATTGATTCCCATCCTATTCTCATTTGCCCACCCCTGTAAACTGTCCAGGTCCTACTGTATCCTGTCCCTCCCTTCTAGCATGCCCACCTCACCCCAGATCTTGGTGTTGTCAGCGAATTTGAACAGGGTGCTTTTCACCCCCTCATCCAAGTTGCTGATAAAGAGGTTAAACAGTGCGGGCCCAAGGACTGAGCGCTGGGGGACCCCACTGCCCATATCCCTCCAGGTCGAATATGACCTGTCCACCACCACTCTCTGGGTGTGGTCCCTCAGCCAATTTGCAACCCATCTGACTGTGTAGGCATCAATGCCACAGCTGTGTGTGAGAAGAGTTAAAAAGTTAATATTGTAAGTGATATTAGAAAAAGATGCAATGAACTTCTTCTGTCTGACAGTGTGAGAGACTTGTACAAATTTGTAAAAGGAAAAATAAAGAAAAGTGAATGATCTTAACCAGATTATGGCTGGATATCTAATTTCGAGGTTGGGCATATATATAGATGAGCAGATCGGATGATATATGCATATTGCATGTGAGCCATATAAAAAGGGTATAATAAGAATGAATTAACAGAGGATAACCCTCCTGAGTAATAATATCTAAAATTAATATTAATAATAATAACATCAAAGACGTGGCAGGAGGGAAAGTCGGGCATATTGACAGTTCATAAAACAGCGGCAAGCGTGGACAAGGATACCGTAAACCCAACCACAATACACCTGTTCCCTGGTTCAAGAGGAAAAAGGGAGCAAAGCAGAATGCATTTAGATGAATATGAAAGGGGAAAGATGTGGCACTGATATAATGGTGGAGATTTATTATAGGCCATCTAATCAGGAAGAAGAGGTGGAGGAGACATTCTTCAAGCAGATGATAAATGTATCCAAAAACTATTGGATGGTACTGATTAGAGAATTCAGTTTTACTTGCATCCGCCAGAAGAACAATGTATCCAAACATAAAATGTCAAGCCAGTTCCTAACGTGTATGGAGGACAATTTTCCATTCCAGAAAGTGGAAAATACAACTAGGGGATCATCTATCTTGAATTTTGTCCTTATCAACAGGTAAGAATTGGTGGAGGATGGGAAGGTGGTGAGTAACTTGGGAGTTAGCAATCATGGTATGATAAAATTTCAGGTCCTGAGACAGTGAAAGCATAAGGTCAGCAAAGTTAGGATACTAGAAGAGGTTCTGTAAGTATGTTGGCCACAAAGTAAGGACCAAGGAAGCTGTATGTCCTCTGTTAAAAAGCCAGGGGGAACTCCTAACTAAAGATGCAAAGAAGATGGAGCTACTCTACAGCTACTTTGCCTTGGTCTTCACAAAAAACCCCCATGTTAAGCTGCAGACAGACACCTAATAAGGATTATCTGGATAAAGAAAGGGGAAAGCTGAGGGAGGAGATAACAAAAGATACAGCCAGAGAGCTTATGTTAGGTCTGAATTAATTCAAGTCACAAGGGCTGGATGAATTTTATCCCAGGGTGCTGAAGAAACTGGCAGAGGAGACCTTAGAGCCCTTGGCAATGATCCTCATGAGGTCATAGGAGATGGGCCATGTACCAGAGGACTGGAAAAGGGCCAATGTTGCGCCTCTCTTTAAAAATGTTAAGGAGGACTATTCAGAGAACTACAGACCAGTTACTGAAGCATCTTCTAGGGAAGGCCATTTGTAAGCATCTGGAGGAGGAAAGGCTGATCACAAGGAGCCAGCACAGATTTATGAAAAACAAATTGTGTCAAACAAACCTGACCTCTTTCTTTGGCAAAGCAATTACTTGGGTGGATGAAGGGAATGCTGTGGATGTGGTGTATCTGGACTTCAGCAAGGCTTTTGACAAGGTCCTGCACATCCCTCTCATAAACAAATTGGGGAAATTTGAGCTGGATAACACTACTATAAGATGGATAGATAACTGGCTCAATAGCCACAAGCAAAGAGTAATGGTTCATGGGTCTGTATCAAAATGGCAGGAGGTTTTATTGGAGTCCTACAGGGGTCTTTCCTGGGCCAAGTGCTGTTCAACATATTTATTAACGATTTGGAGGCTGGCATAGAGAGCTTCTTGAGCAAGTCTGCAGATGACATAAAACTGGGAAGGACTCTGAACAGTTGGAGGATGCAAGCACAATCAGAAGGAGCTCAACAGATTGGAAAGTTGGGCTAGAGCTACAGGATGAAGTTCAATGCAGACAAGTGCAAGGTGCTACACCTTGGGAGGAATAATCAAAACCACAAATATAAAATGGGTGACACCTGGATCCCGAGTTGACTACAAATGTCCAACTCAGGATCCTTAAAATTCTGGTTTATTAGGTGGATTGAAACACTGTCATGAAGTCAAATCATAAACCTTGGGGCTGGTGTCCCCCCTCACACACACACTTATGCGCGCACACAGTAGTGAGCTACAAGAGTCAGGTATATCTATCCCACAGGCGCTGGAGTCTGCCATCGATGGCCAGTCGAGGCTTCTTTCAGCGTGGTGTTATCCTCCAGAAGGGGGTCGCCGGCTGGTCCTTCTGGCTGGACAGGTCGGGTGCTGGTCAAGTTGGAGATGAAGAGGGTGCCGCTGAGGGTCACTTTTCACTGCTTTTTATCTGTCCTTGGCCGACTTTGGTGACTCCCCAGTTTGCAGGTTTGCCCAATCCAGGGGTCATTGACCCTCGTGGGACTTCCCCCTCGGTGGCTACTGAATGGCATCTATCAGCCCCAGGGGTCGTCCACATGTACGTGCAGGTTTGGGAGTCTGTTGATGAATTTTGAATAGGGCTCTGGGAGCAGTCAATCTGGAGATATTCAGCCCAAAAGTTGGTCCCTGGCATTGATTAACTCAGACCAGGGCTTCTAGCCCTTGAACAGTGAAGTTTAGAGAATTCCTGGTTGCTACATTGCCTCCTATTAATTTCTTCCGTTGGTTGATCTGTGGTTTTCCTAGGTGTTAATTGCTGCCTGCTACTGTGTTATGCATTCAATCACTGATTCACTCACTCTTTCAGGGGCCACCTGATACAGGGAAGCAGCAGTTTGATTCCTGCCCTTGTTAACATTGTTGCAATGTATAACTTACTTCTGAAACTAAACACATTTAGTTAAAAGGTGAGGAGTATAAAATATAAGCTACAAGAGTAATGCCATGGCACACAAATAGATAAAAATACCAAAATACAAGGGGAGATACAAAATACACACATACAAACTTTAAAACACAATTCCTTAACTTATACTGAAAGAAAGGGGAAGGAAGAAAAGGTAGAAGAAGAGAACCATATCCAAAGAGGGGAGAGCAAATGCAGGCAAGAGGAAAAGGGGGCTTTCTGCTACAGATGGATAGCAGGTCTATGGAAAAGAACCTGGGAGTCTTATGAGTCAATATGAGTCTGATGCAGCTGCACAAAAAGAGAACGCAATGTTGGGTTGCATCAATTGAAGCATGAGATGCAAAACATGAGAGGTGATAGTACCTTTCTACTCAGCACTAGTTAGGTCTCATCTGGAGTATTGTGTGCAGTTCTGGGCTCCACATTTTAAAAAGGATGTGGAAGAGTTAGAGAGGGGCCAGAAATAGGCAACAAAGATGATCAAGAGCTTGGAAGGCAAGTCATATGAGGTGAGGCGGAAGGAGCTAGGCATGTTTAACTTGCAGAAAAGTGCTTAAGAGGTGACATGATAGCAGTCTTCAAATACTTGAAGGGCTGCCATGAAGAAGAAGAAAAGCACATTTTCTCTCTTGCTGCAGAGAAAAGAGTGCAGACCAATGGCTTGAAGCTGAAGCAAAGTAAATTTAGATTGGATAGCCAGAAAAAACTTTGAGAATAGTGAGGCAGTGGAATAGACTGCCTAGGAAAGATGTGGACTATCCATCAGTAGAGGTGTTCAAAAAGAGGTTGGACAAACACCTGTCAGAGATGATCTAGGTGTAGCTTATGTTCTACTAAGGGTATTTCCCATGCTTCTGGGCTTTGCTGGTTGTGCCTGACATACTCCTTCCCCTTTTCTGCTACATGCATCAGGGTGTTTTTAAGCCTTCCCAGAGGCATAGGGTGTTGGCTATAGCCAAAGCAGGGATGTTTACTGGGATGTGTCAATGTTCCAAATGGGAGCAAAACTAGAAGTTCCTGGCTAAAGGGTCTTGCCCCTCCACTCAGGGTCAGACAAATTACCCTATTTCAGGTCAGGAAGGAATTTTATTCCATGGTCAGACTGTAGCAAGGGGTGTGGCCCTCCACCCAGGACCTCTTGAGTGTATATTGACAACATTTTATAGAAGCAGGACATTGGCTACTGTGCTTCCCCTGGTTTACTTGTGGCAAGTCAGAGTGTTAGGTCTATGTTGTGTCAGGGTCGATGGTAGTTTTATGCAGAGTTTAGATTATGGTTGGTATGGGATGGTTTGGATAGGGATGATCCTGCCTCAGGCGGGGGGGGGTGGACTAGATGACTTCTGGAGATTACTTCCAGCCCTACTTCTCTATGGGTGTTTGCACAAGTTACATTTTTCACATGATCTGGCACCTGAAAGCACTTTACAGCTATGACCAAACACATGTGCATGGCTTCAGAGTGCTTTAAAATGTCTGATTGCTCAAAAAATTAACCTTTGATAAGTCAGTTATTAGCTGAAGGTGCCTTAGGAAACTTCTATTTAAGTTCCTTTGAGGGTTAATGTTTTGCATGTGCCTTTGCAGCATTGGGCTAGTGCTTCCCTTGGCTGGCACCAGCCCAGCCCTGTCCCCAGGGCTATCAACGAAAAGACTCTCCTCCTTGTGAAGCAGGGGAGGGAGGGAAAGGGGGTGGGTGAAGGTACCCCTGCTAGGCTTCCTGGGGGAAGGCCTGTGTGGCGGAGGAGGCTCTCTTCTTCCACCCGAGACACCTGGCAGCAACAGCATGAAGCTTCTGGCTGGGTTTTGCTGTGTCTGGAACTGAGGGGTCGGTGAGGTAGAACAGAGCCCCTTCCAGCTCATCTCATGGCCCCTTCCAGCTACTCCGGCTGGGATATTGGGGGGAGCCAGGCCAGGCCTGAGAGACAAGGGGGATCTGTTCCACACCCCTCCCCCTTCCACACCTCCCACCCCCCGAGCTCCAGGTGTGGCAAAGCCCAGCCAGCAGCTGCAAGCCAGCAGCTGTGCTGTTGCTGTCAAGAGGCTTGGGCGGAGGGTGGGGGAAGGAAGCCCTCTTGCCTCATTCCACCCCCCCACCCCCCAGCTACCTTGCCTAGGGTACTGTGGGGAGCCAGGCTGGCTCCGGGGAGGCTATTGGAGCAGCCCTACCTGCTGGCCAGGGCCAGTGCAGGCAGGCTTGAGTCCAACCAAACTTGAGCCCTCCCACTCCTCCCTGATCCAGCAGGCAAACGGCTGTTGGGTTCAGTGGCAGACAAGGTTCTTGGGGTAGATGTGATAGCTTTTATTAGACCAACTGAGTAGTTGGAAAAAAGTTCCTAGCAAGCTTTCGGGTGCAGTCACCCTTTGTCAGGCATAGGAAGTCTGCTGTTCTGAGACTCCAAGGAATGAGAGAAGCTAAAAGTGTGGCAGGATGTCAGTGAGAATGTAAATAGGTGGAAATGAGAAAAACAAAAGGTAGAACAGGGAAGGGGTGTGGGGCAGGGGGAAAAAAAGGCCAAAGGTGAGTAAGGGAGACACTACAGCAGTATTAATTCAAGGTAGGAACAAGTCTGTCTGTTGGGTTCAGTGGCACTCTAACTCATGGCACTGTGTAAAGCACCATGACTTAGAGCGCCTCCTCTAAATGTCTGTAGGCACCCTGTGACTCTACATATCTATGATTCTCGCTTAGTACCTAATTGGCTCTGGTGCTGTTTGTCAGCAAGATATTCTGTAGCTCAGGGACACTGTACAGCTCATGTAGCACTAAATCAGATGCGTATGTGGGCTAAGGGCCTTTTTGTTGCTGGGGGATGTGCAGAACTAGGGCTACAGTGTTTGTAACCCTGGAGAAAGTGTGGGAGGGTATCAGCCTTCCTTCTCCCCTTTAAATTAAAAGGCCTCTCCCTAACTAGAAGGGACATGTTACGAGAAACCCAGCTCCTCTATGGTATAGGAAGGAACTACTTTTATTCCTTCTTCATGGCTGGGGATCCTGGTGCACATAGAGAGGCATGAAACAATTTGCTCGGGGTCAGGGAGTGAGTCGATGGCAGAGCTAGAAATAGAACCAGGAGTCCAGTCATCTGCTCTAGCTACTGGGCAGTGTTCCCTTTCTCAGTGGTATAATGCTGCATGAGTGCATTTCTATTCTGGCAAATAACCAGCTCTACGTTTTACTTAAGTGAGGTAAAGAACAGACCCTCCCCAGCTAATCTACCCTTCCATGTTTGGAACGGAGCCCACTCAGAACTAAGCACCATTTATAAAATGGTAGGTGGAGCTCTGGATGCTGAGCTACTATATTTATTCAGCTTGAGGTCAAGGATGTCCCCAGATAATTGCAAAGGGGAATGAACTTTCAGGAAGCTCCGTTTTACCAATTTGCATCTGGTAGGCTGGGTGATTTGTTCCTGTTAGCTAGGTAGAGTACAGTAACATGTGGCTACGTTGCACTGGTGGGACTACAAGACATAGCATGAAATGACCCCAGCCCTGAAGAGGTTACTGCCTGAAAAGACAGGAACTAAACAAGGCAGGGGAACACACAAGCAAAGCAATTGTAGGGGTTGGGAAAGCGGTGATGGACTCACAGCAGGTTAGTTTCAGGGTGTTTTTAGATGCATACGTTCATATATTCATACTGTTTCTATTATAGAAACCTTATCTGAGGGTGCTTTAAGGGGGCTGCAGGTTGACGTAGGAGAGAGGAAGGGATTTTTAGGGAGTGGGTCAGGGTTAGAGAAACACAACAGGGAGGCAAGCAAGGTAAGAAGGAGATGAGTGGGGTAGAAGGCACAATGGTCACAAGGTAGCACGAGGCTGGGCAGGAGCTGGCTTGCAGCAGCAGGACCAGGGCCAGGTGAAAAGCCATTAGCTTCCAATAGCAGAACTGCAAACACAATATAAAAAATAGTGCACTGGTGAAATCTCTCTGGCTAAGGGTGTTTGGTGTCTGTGCTGTCTGTGCACAGCTGTTCTCTGCATGCCATCCATTGCAATTCCCATGAAATCCACCAGCAGCTTCTTCTGACCTGGGAACTGCGCACAGGGAACCTGCCAAAAAACTTTCTTGGACACTCAGCAGAGAGGCTGGTTGCAATCCCACAAGTATCGGCTTGAAAGCTGAAATGAATCTGCTCCAGCCACACCCGTTCAATGCTCACTTATCCTCAAACAGTCACACAACCGTTAGGCAGACAAAGTTGCATGGGTGAGTGTATTCAGAAACCCAGTTTAAATTCCCATGCAGGAGAGTTTTGCTGGAGGAGCTTACACACACAGAGTGCTCAGGAATGGAAAAACAATAGTGTGTGTGTGTGTGTGTGTGTGTGTGTGTGTGTGTGTAGTCACAGTAGCAAAGGTTGCAACAGACCCACAGCTTGGCTCATTTAACTGTATGTGTACCAGGACACTGCCAGGCACTTCAGAAAGCTGCTGTATACTCATCCCTCTCATTTACTGTACATGCTATTTCATGCATCTGCCAAATGCATGAAATGAATCTCACTTCCTGACACTCTAGTTTGTGCTGTGCTCACTGTACATAGATACACAGAACTATTTGAGGGCTTTATAAAGTCTTCTGCCACCATAGTGCATGTTGTACACTATATTCAAAGATTTACAGTCATCTAGCTGACCACTTTCAATCACAGGAATTGCCAGACTTGGTCAGCTCAGTGGCCTATCTTCCCTTTTTGAATCCTGCCTAGCGACTGGCTTCAGTATACTTTTGTGGTAGGGAGTTCCACAGGCTAATGGTGCAGAGTGAAGACAAGCATTTCTTCCTCTCCATTCTGAAGCAGTCATCTTTCAACGTCTTTGAAGGCACTCTTGTTCCTGAGTTATGACACAGTGAGAACAGGAGCTCTGGTCTCCTGTACTCCGGACCGATCATCATTTTGTAAGCTTGTATTATGAGTGTTCCTGTTCATCTCTTGGCAGGGTCTGCGCAAAGTTTAGTAAGGGAGATGAATCCCTCAAGCTGGAAGTATCTTGGAGGAGCAATATTTAGCAGCAGTATTTGCCCTAGGATTGGGGCAACAAGAGGCATCTGAAAACACAACAAGAGGATCCTTCAGCTGTTTCATTCCCCTGAAAAATGCCAAGGATTGCCATGGGACAGCTGACTGGGGCATGTCAGACCTTTAAGATGCACTCAGGGTATACCTAGAGTGACCAGTCGCACCACAGGGAGTCTTGATTCAGTAGAAGTAACTCTTGGCCCCTTGCTGACCATCCCTGCAGAGGCTTGTTATGAAATGCTGTGCCTTGTAAGACAGTCACCCTCAGTAAGATTCTTTGGGGCATGAGGCAGTGCTAAAAGTGGCCTGGTTGAGCCACATGTTTTCTTGAATACAAAGCTCAACTCTGGCTCTCAGGGAACCACAGCACGTGTTGAGAGGAAGTGAAAACAGTGCCTTTTCATTAACACGGAGAAGTCCTGGAACGTGCCTGCGTGCATGCCAGCATGTATTAATGCCCATCAGTGTGCCAACCAGCAGGCACTGCCTAATCCTCCTGTTGTATAATGAACTAGATTATTGACTGGAGGAATGGAAGGTCGGGGAATGAAAATGGAGCTGGCATCCCCGGTTCTGGCTATTGCCAGCTGTGGGAGTTTGTCCTTCTATGACAGAGCTGCTGTGTCACCCAGGGATCAGAGTGTGTAATCCTGTTGCATCCCTGACCTCTTCCTCCTTCCTTGGGGCTTGGCCAATACACTCTCAAGATCCAAAATTTGTGTCATAGCCTCTTTTCAGGGTTTTCAGCTTGCATACACTGACATTTTCAGGAGGAAGCTAAGGGGATCTCTTCTGTAACTGAAGCAGTAAGGGGGTTAATCCCTCATTTCAGCTGGTGGATAATGCCAAATTGCAACATACAAGCAATATTTGAGGACAAAAATAGTTCCATCCACCTCATAAACTTCCCAAAACTTGATGCAACTGCCTAAGGTAACAGATCTAGGCCAAAAGACCCTCCAAAAGACCCAACTAAACATGCAGCATCAAATGTAAGAGAAGCTTTGAATTTGTGGTGCAGTGCTAGGCTGGATAAGGATGTGGAGAGAAGCAGAATGAGGAGGTTGAATAGTTAGATGAGTGCACAGTTCGCCCTGCTTTGTCCTGGAGTTATGGGGAAAAAGCGCAGAAAGCAAAATGGAAAGTGAAAGGGGAGGAGCAGGAACTGAAGGAGGAAGTGCATGATATCCATCAGTTCCATGCACAGAGGGCGCATCTACAGGAGACGCTTTATGAGCAGTAGACTAATTCCACTGCACATTAGCATGTCACGGCAAAAGCCATGCTAATGCACTAATGTGCAGTAGATCATGAATGCTGTGTGCCCCCAGAGGCTGGGGAGAGGGGCATGGCCATCTCCTGCAGGTGGTGGTGGTGCTGTCAGTGGCAGCAGTGTGGCGGCAGCAAGCGGTGAGCTCCTGCAGACAGCTATGGCGCTGTCGTAGCGGGAAGGTGGTGGCAACCATCCACAGATGCCGTTGGCAGTGTTGGCAGCAGCCAGCGGCAATTGCGGACCGCCCATAGATGCTGCCGGTAGTGTTGGTGTCAGTAGGGAGGGGATGGTGAGCAGCAACTGCCTGCAGGTGCCACTAGCAGTGTCAGAGGCACCTTTTTGCAGGGGGTGCACTGCCACACTCAGGGGATGCATGTGCACCAGCGTGAACCCACTACATGCCACTTATGCAGTAGAATTAGTCTGCTGTGCATTAAGCGGCACAAGAAGACTGTGTGCTCTTGCTACTGCACAATAGCAAGAGCTACTGCGCATGTATGCAGTACCTCTTATTAGAGGTACTAAACTTAATGTGCAGTTGCAAAGGCACATTAGTGCACATGTAGACATGCCCAGAGTGCATTGCATTCAAGCAAGCTTTGAGGCTGCAGGATAAAATAACAGCTCTTTGCTGTAAGCCAGAAGCAGTGAGCTCCATTCTGAGGTCAAATGCCTCCTTTCCATGGCTAGGAGAGAAAGTGTTCACTGGAGAGGAACTGTATATGGCTCTGGAAAAAGAAAAGAGTATACTGTTTCAGTCAGCAGTGCCCCATTCCTTTCCCAGCTGGGCTGGATAAATGGTGAAGAGCTCTGCTAGGTTCTGAAGGTGAGTCTCAGCTGGATGGAAGATCCACAGTTTGAGATATTCTGGGAGGAGAAGAAGAAAGGCTTCTCATGAGTCCTGGGAGAGACCCACGGAAAGCTAACTAATTCAGCTACATGCCATAAATACGTTTTATTTTCTAAAAAGATCCCAAGATGCCAGGATGGCTGTACCAATACCAGGTAAGTGCACTATACCAATGTGACCCGCTAATTATTATTTGTTTAGTACCAGTGTTATGCTTGTAGAGATACTGCTGACCATCTCTAAACTTCTTATTCCCCTGGAACATCTCACTGTTTTCTATCTTAGTAGAAACTCTCATCATGGCTGACCAGTCTTCTGGCTGGTCAATAGAAAATACATTCATCAAAATATCGATCTGCACAAGTGATGCTGTTCCAGTGGCCTCAGGGAACATTTGATCATACGAGGAACCCAGACATTAGATTAAAAAGGCTTGTTTTCAGTACAGACTTGAAACCCCACCAGGGACCTGTTCTCTGGAGAACTCTTATCCCTGCAAAGTAGGTGTATTGTAAAGGAGAGGGGCAAATATCAGCATTTCTTAGGCAACAGAATAGATTATGTCAAGAGAAATTTGGGGCAAGGAGGGAATTGAGAGGGAAGAAGGAAACTGCCGACAGCTTTCCTTAGATCAGAGGCCATGTTTTGCTTTCCAAGAGCCAACTGAGACAAACCTGTTCTGGTGAATCCTGACATGCACTCAGCTGGCATCCTAGAGCTAGATTCATTGTGACTGGAGTAGGATAGTATAAGAAATGTGGGGCAAGAGTCACCTGGAGCAAGCCTTTTAGTATCAACACTTTCTTCATGGTTGGGGTGAAGTAAGGTACACACCCCAGGGTCTAGTAAGGTACTCTCCAACAGTGGGTACTGAGCAGATGGGCTGTAATAAAACATCTCCATCTGCCTCGATCTTCTCTTAGCTGAACTATATATAGCACAATCTTTTGTGAGCTGATGTGACAAAATGAGCTCCAGTTCACAAAAACTTGTGCTATATCAGTAATTGAGTTAGTTTATAAGGTGCAACTGTACCCTGCCTTCTTGACTTCAGACTAACATGGCTAAACACCTATCTTTCCCATCACCCCCTTTTGAGAGCCATATAGTTCAGCTGGCAGAGGAGAGGCCACAGCCGCTCTGACTCAGCCTCCCTGCTTGGTGGATTTTGTGCCACAAATGGGCCTTGCTGGAATCTGCTGGCATAGATCCCTGGCTGAATTTAGTCCATAGTGTTAAATATGGTTTATATTGCTTTTTCCAGTAAGACAAAAAATACAGAGCGCTTGGCTACCTCCCATGTGTGCCTGCTCCCTTTGAGGATCTTGCCAGTGGGACAGGATCCTTCAAGTTCCTGCTCCTTCCTCATGCAGTGCTGGGATGCTGTTACTACAAGCTCCTCCTCCTCCTCCTTCTTCTCCTCCTCAGCACTTGGCTGCTTCTGCTGGGGTTCACCTCCTTCTTGCTCCTTGCGAGCACCGGCTATAATAAGTCATACTGCCACTGACCAGCAAAGTGAATAATTGCCCAGAAAAGGACAGGACGTCTCCCAGAACTAATAGACCTTTAAGTCCTTGCTGGAGAAGTTACAGTATGAAAGTGACTCTGCACAGTTAAGTATAGAGTGCTAACATTCAGAAGTAATTGGGAGACAGCCATAGAGAGAAGCCAGGGATTCTCAACAGTGAGGTCTCTGTGACCCACCCACCAGGAATTGTGAACAATTGTGAACAACTGTAGTGAGAAAAGCCTGCAGCAGCAAAGGGGTGTAAAATGAATGGGTCACAGATGTTCTGAGGGTTAGTGTTACTGTTTCTTCATTTCAAAGTGCATCAAAGAAGAAAATGTGGATTGAGCTAGTTGTTACTAACTTTGCTGCTGGCCATAGAACTGCCTTCTACAGAATGCAGGAAGGGGAAGGAGGTGTTCTAGCCCAGATCACAGCCAGGGCTAAAGGAAGGGCCAGCAGAGGGGATGGGGTATTTATTGGATTGGTCTTGTAGAAACCATGGGAAATCTACATCCATGCTGGTGTGAGATTCATGTCCTCCTTAGCCAATCACAGCCACCATGAATCTGTCTCCCCATGGGGTGAAATTTGTACAGAGGTCTGGTACAAGGTCTGCATACTCCTTAAATCCTACCTAAATTCTGGTGATTAAGTGGTGCATTGAGCTTTGCACAAAAGTGAATTCCACTGTCACTCAACAGGGCACCATTGTCTCAGCACATCCATCTTGGAAGTCCAGAGGCCACTGAAGTGAGCTGCTCCTCTTCTTGGTGCTGCTGTTCCAATTTTTGTTTAAACTGCAAATGAATCCATACAGCCAGGTCACTGATTTGGCCCATGCCCTTTGCAAAACATGGGGATAAGAGACCCGATTAAATATGTACGCCTAGGTCCTGATTCTCACCTTAGCTGTGCACTGCTGAAGTAGAGGACCGTCACAGAGATGCACCACATAGAATCTGGTCTGCAGATAGCAGAGAAGGAAGAAAATCTAAGCCTCTGTTTCCACAATAGGGAAAACTGTCTTGTGGTTAAGACACTAGACTGGGGCTTGGAAGACTATAGATCAGTTCTCAGTTCTGCTACAAGGTGTTGCTCTCTTGCCCATTTTTGAAGCTAACAATGCTTGTGAGGTGTTTGGGTACTATAACAAGGGACGGTATAAGATGGCACCTGAAGACCAGTGTTGTGCCTTTTTTCATTCATTCTAAAGACTGCTTCCAGACATTCCTGCTTTTGAACTTTCCTCTAGCCATGGAAGAAACTCCCTCTAAAATTTGAAACTTATATGATTCAAAACAAACAGCATGTGCACATTGTTAGACCAAGTAACTGGGCATTTTTATCATTTTCTTCATGCCAAAGCACCTTCCCTCCAAACATTTGTTCTGAACGTGTTGCATCTTGTTTTATATTACATTGTGAGTTCCTGGGAACAGGGATAGTATTTTTCCTGTGTCTGTACAATGCTCACCCTAGTGGGGGTCTGATCTTGACTGAAGACTCTAGGGGCCAGTTCCTATTCCATCTACTGGACATCTAAGGGTGTTTACACAAGTGCAGGCAGCCTGTCAGGGAGGCTGGGTAACTCATGACACTTTACACAAAGCACCATGAGTTAGAGTGCCATTGAACCCAAGAGGTGGTGTTCACCCGTTGGGAGAGCAGGGGGAGGGCTCAAAGCCTGCCTGCACTGTCCCTGGCCAGCATGCTGGGGGCACTCCTGCAGCCTCCCAGGGAAGGGAGGGGGGAGGTATGGATCCCCCAGTGCCACACATACCCTGCCCGGCTACCCTTGCTAGGAAGACAATCCGGGCCCTGGAGGCAGGGGGAGGAGGGGGTCCATTTCTCCCTGCTATTGCCCCAGCTCCTGGCACAGTAGCCTTTACCATGTCAAGACACTCATGCAGGGGGTAGGGGGGAGAAGGGAGCTGAGGTCTTGGGGAGAGCCTGGCCCAGCCCTCCCCAAGACCCCAGCAGGGGTAGTGTGGCTGGGGGCTCCTTTCCCCACCCACCCGCACTGCGCAGAGAAGAGACTGGTACTCTCTTGTGCAAGCACCAGCCAATCCCCACAACGCTGCATGGGATGTGGGCTGAATCACCCAAAATTAATCCCTTGCAGGGAACCTGTACACAGGTTCCCTAAGGCACTCTGCCTTAGAGAGCTCCTGTCTGATACTTCATCGGGTGAGGGTTAAATTTTCATGTGATCAGCCATTTTAAAAGTGCTCTGGAGCAGTGAACGCTTGTTATATTATGGCTGCAGAGTGCTTTCAAGCGGCCTCATCACATGAAAAATATAACTGCTGTAAATGCCTTAAGTGGACTATGTGAGATCTTATTCTACCCTGTTCAAGTCCTGAAAATCCATTAATACGTCTTTTGCATTGCACCATCATCTTACCCTTAAGACTGAGTTTCAAAAAGCAGCAAAGAGGAAGAGAACTCACTGACCTTTTCTATTAACAGTTTGAAGTAGGGTGGAATAGAACAACACTTACGTACTTATATCCAGATGGAATAGAATCTGGCCATTAGGTGGTACCATAATAGAAACAAGTACTAATAAAATCATTTTTTATTTCCTCTAGCATTAGAACATGTTGCCTCCAAACAAAATTTCTTATTTCTATGTGTTCCTATTGCTGTTTATTTTAACATCTATCCAGATGCCTTTATCTGATTATGGAATAATTGAGAAAGATAGAGAATATTATGTAATGTAATACAATTATGTAAAAGCAAATACAGAGTAAATGATAACAATGATCTAGAAAAGAGAAGGGACATCTTGATTTCTGTAGGGCCACTGTGAAAAAAGCACTTGCTTTTTCAATGCTGATGAAGCTGAAGGAAGCCACACATACTTAGTGCACCACATCTATCATTTTTGTTAAGACTAATTTCTCTGTGGAAGCTGAGACATGGAAGTCCCAGCATCATACTGTTTGCGACACTCTAACATAGCAAGTACACAGTGGGAACTTCTAAAGGGAAAGAAAACAACAGTCCTTAGGGAGCTAGTTGTTTGCCTGTTTATAAAGGAAGGGGGTGCAGATCAATTTATAGACCAATTTTCCAAGGAAAGTAGATGAGGTGCCAAGTTCATGTTGATTGCTGTTGGCTTCTGATTGCACCCCCAGTGACACCTCTGCAACCTCCTTGCCTTCAGTGTATATGTACTGGAGACCCTGCTGACAACGTAGACCAGATTGCTCAAGACTAGTTCCTAAACTTTTGGCTCCTAGATCCAGAGCTAAGCAGTAGTAGTATGGCCTGGTTTCCAAAAGTACAGATGGCATTCACAATTCTGATGATAGCCACCCTAAGCAAGCCCTCTGCCCCTGCTCTCAAGGTCTCTGTCTCTAGTGTGCTTAAGAGTGGTGGCAGAGGCACATCTCAGGCAGCCTCACAGCCTTATGTTTGAGTTTGGTGTTTTCACAGTGGGAGCATTTTTCATAGGGGATATGTTTTTTGGTGGTGTGCTCAGGAGGGCTGTGGTATATTCCTGTCCTAAGGCTGAAACACATCCCTGAACCCTGCTCCAGTCCCATTTCATCCTTTATAGAGTACACGGGCCTTCTTGCTGGTTTCTGGCATGTAGGCAAATTTCATCCATAGTGGGGGTGGGGGGAAAGACTACATCAAGATCTCCCATCTGCTGTTGATTTGAAGGTCAGTCCGCTGCAGCCACCATGGGGATAAATCACCATTCTGAAGTTTTTTTTGCTTATAATATCTAGAACTTGTGCTTCTAAGCCAAAAAACTCTCAATTAAAATGTCACTTTTATGCTGCTATGCTGCATCTTTGTCCGGACGTCTTACCCAGCAGCAGCAGAGATATGCTATTGCACTGGAGCCTCAGGCCAGACAAATCAGTCAGATAAGGATTTTGAAAACAAGGGGTTTACATTTGGTTCCTATTATGTGCAGGGAGGAGAAGGTTACTGTGGGAAGAACTGCCATCCCATGACTCAGTTGCAAATGAAAGACTTATCAATGCAGGCCTGATGCAGTGCTCCTTGACATCAGTGAGGCACTTCAGTGAGCCAGGAAGGCAAAGTGTGGGTGAAAGGAAAAATAAAAGGAAAGGCTAGGTGAGATTTGAGGGAGAGGACTCCATTTGAAATGCTACATGCAGGGATGGGCACATCCCACACACAGAGAGGTTAGCATCCTGGACAAGTGGGGCAAGGGAAGGTGCTTGTAGGCCATAAGAATCAAAGTGTCCAGGAAATACGTGCATGATTGTGGGATAGGTCCAGGGCTGTGGCTGATTCCTTCTGAGACAGAGACAACTTTGCTGGGAGTTTGAGGATGGAGCAACTCCCTAGAGAGAAGCTGCCCCCTTGCCCCAGGCAGGACATGTGACATGGACAGTAACCAGATTATACAGCCTATGGAGTCCCAATAGAGCTTTTTGGAAACATCCCCTGTTCTTAGGCCTAGCTTTCTTCTGGAAAGAGATTTGGAATAAAGCAAGATGGGAGACCAGGGCCTGATGGTCCAAGTATCTGTGGCCCTTCTTTATCTCCTTCCCAGTCTGTCCTACCGTCTTTCTGGTCTGGAACAGACATTGCATAAACTAGTTTGACCCAAATCAGTTAAGTCCGATACTACATTCAACCAGGTTTATCTCAAACTGGTTTATGTGCACTGAACATCTATTCTGTTACAGATTTAAACCAGTTTCTGCTCACTTAAACCGGTTTATGTGTAATATCTGTCCCTAGCCTCTGAGCTCACGTCCCTCCTGCCCCCTTGTTCTCTGCCCAGTGACAGAGTGAGCAGCCCACGGTTGGTGCCAAGGGGCAGCCTCACCGGAATGAGGTGGCTGCTGCTCCAGGGGCAGAACCGCACGTACCAACTGCAGCCCCGTGCCTTTGGCCTCCAGTTGCATGGCAACCTAGGGGCATGTGACCTCGTCCCCACCAACCGTCATGCTCCTCCTATCCCCTCCAAAAAAATAAAAAATAGTGACAGACCATCTGTGATGTCAAAGAAAGGCTCTGACAGAGTCTGTGTGACAGCGTGGGGAGCACGAAGCACATATTTGGAGTTCTTGGCAGGCCAGGACAGGGGCTGCTTGCCTTTCCTTTTTTTTTTTTTCCTCATTTGGGTTTGGGCAGGAGGGAGAAGGTTATGATTCAAATGTCTATTTCACTGCCAAACTAGAAATGTCAGTGGCGTATTAAATTACTATTGACTTCACAAACCAGCCCTTCCCCCCCACTTAATTCACCTCTTCCTCCCATGTCTTGCACAGCCCACGAGGGCTTCTATTAACAGAAAACAAGCTTGCAAGACTCACCAAACTGATGTCAGAGGCTTTCTTTTTACCCCGCTTAACTGAGTGGGGTGGTCTCCAGTGGCAGACTCAGACGGGGTCTCCCCTCCCAGCCAAACCTGCTGGTTGTGACTCCTTTTGCTTCAAAGTTAAGAATAGAGTGACCTTTGCAAAGCTGGTGTGCTTCTCATCAGCTTCTTGGGACAGGCAATGCAGGTGGTGGGGAAAAAGGGAGAGAGAAGGTGAGGATTGAGTCATTCTAACCTCAGGGCAGATCTAGAAGGGGTGCATTGGCATGGTTGCACCCCCCCCCCTTCCTCTTTTGGACCCTTTTGGGCAGGGGAATAGAGAAATGGGAGGGGAGGCATGTGCTGCTGAGCACAGAGTGCCGGGGGATTGCAGCCACACCTGCAGTGCTGGTTGCTGCTACCACATACCTATATACAATTCGGGATCTGCCCATGAGCTGACCTCAGTTTAATTCTGGTGTTGCATTTGCCCCCCTTCTCCACATTGCCTCTAGTAGGTAGCCAAAAGTGCACTCATTCTCCCTCAGACTGTTTCATGACTTGAAGGAGTCTTAGTCCCATTAACTTCCTCTGTCTATCACCCCTGCAGACATTCTGAGGTGCCCGCTGGCATGGGATCTTCTGGGGATGCTGCTTCCTTAAAGGGTAAAAAACCAGCCCCATGGGAATTAGATGAAAAGTACTCAGCTGGCTGGTGTTGCCTTTCACTGAGCTCTCCAGACCAGTACTTTCCAATAGTTTCAGGAGAGACACAAGCCATATAAGGTAGGTTGCAAGCTCAGATATCTCCCTTGGCTCATACTGAACTACCAGAGGGGTATACTGATGAAGTACCACTCTAGGATCATATTGCCAGGGGCTTAGTTGCATGGAAGAAAGGGGCTGTTGGAAGGTGTCTCCTGGCATTGGCAGGAATGTGGGTTTTAAAGGTGCTAAATATTTTAGGCAGGAAAGAGCCCTAACAAAGGGTAATATAGGACCTACACAGAGATTACAGATTCCTAGGACTCTGGGGATACTAGCTGGAAATCAGCAGGTCCAGATCTTTTACTACCTGAAAACCCAGCTATGGAAGCTACCCTGGGTAGTACTGACTCCAGTGGAAGGGCTGCTCTGGATGGGAAAGGCTATATATATGTGTGTGAGGGCAGTGAGAGTTACAGAACCAGAGGCTGGATGTTTAAATAGCGGCGTTCAATGAAAGAAACTGAACAAGAAGTGCTGTGGCTGCAGGGATTTGGCTCGCTGAGTCCATGACTCTTGTTTGATTTTGCTTATAATTAATACATATCGTCTATTTTGCTAACACTCCCTGGAAGGAGGTGCCAGCACTGATAGTCCAGGAGGTGAGTCTGTACTGGGCCAGAAAGGGAGTTCGATGTAGGTTCCTAGGAGAAGTCAGAGTGGGGAAAGCAGAAGATGAAGGGAGTGGGTAACGGGAATTTGGGCAAAGGAGCAGATACCATTGTTTCAGCACATCATACCCTGTAGGCTGCAGTCAGGCTTTCCATACTGTTCTTGCAGGCAGGTTTCCCTGCCATGGGGCGGGGGGAAGTCTATTGTATGTGGTCCCAAATCAGCCTTTTGTCACTTGGAACTTCCCAGCTCCCAAAGCAGCAGCTCTGCAGGTTCTCTCTCAGCCCTTCATTGCTAGGCTGGGATTGAGCATGAGACATTCCAGCCCAGAAAAGGTTTCAGACAATTCAATAAGGCAATAAAAAGAAGGGCTTAAAATAACAGTGCCACCTCAACCATTAGAGGAGCCAACGCATAAGAGGAGCAGAGGAGCTCTGGCAGAAATGAGAGGAACCGCACCATCTGATGTGGTCAGAGCAGAATTCCAAGGAAACAGCTAGCTGAAAACACCATGAAATGGAGACTCATCCTCATGCCAGCAGGATGTTCAATCAGGGGCTTGCGCATCAAAATTGCCTATTGATTTAAAGGAATGGCCACCCTTCCCAGCAGCAGTTCTATTTAGGGCCTGTATGCAACAATCGGTCGTGCAGATCAAGCTCTGTGGTGGCCTGGATTCTGGGCTGCTTAAGAGATTCAGCCAAAGGGGATGAAGGGCCAAGGTGGCTTTGTGCCAGCTCGGAGCTGCCTTGATTCTGGGATTTTCAGCAGTGCCTCAGGGCGTAAGTTAGAGCAGCCCCATTACCTTGCAGCAGCACCAAATCCCCATAGCGCCAAATGCTATGACCGTTATTGCTTCCCCATCTTAGAACATGTTCCTGCTCCACCACAGCCTGTGAGGGGACACCACAAGGCCATTTATGTCAGCCCTCCACTGCTCCTGCTCTAGAGACGATGTTCTTCAGCCTGTTCAGGCTCCTTTGTGCTGCCAGAGCAGTACACAGAGGCTGGGGCAGGAGCCTGACTTAGGTATTGTCTTGCTGTTTCACTCAAGCAGCCCATCTCTGCCTGGTTGTCAAAATCTACCCTGATATATTTGGCCCTTATTCTTGAAATGCACCTTTGATGCTGCGACTTCCCCCTAATCCTGTCTTTTTTTTCATGATGTTTCATGCTTGGAAAACAAACTTTACACCATATCACCTCTTCCCTATCCACCTTCAGAGCTCATGCCTTTTGTTTCTGCTTTCATCACTCGTCTCCTCCCTGACACTACCTGCTCCCTCTGTCATGTCTGATCCTGCAGCGCAGGTTCCTATCTGTCAGATCTGGATGGTAAATTCCTTGGGGAAGGGAGCCTGTCTTGCTCTGTGTTTGTCTTGTGTCATGCACACCTCTCACACTGTATAAATAATTGTGACGGGCTAGCTGGCAGTGACCTAGCCCAGGGGTTTTGAAAGGGCAAAAGATGATTGGAGGACTTGGAATTCCCTTTCCTCACCAATCAGGCCCAGAGATTCACCCCTCATGTCCCCTGATTGGCCCCTTGGGTCTCCTGGAGGGGGATAAAAGGGGCAGCGCGGCTGACTCAGGAGGAGACTAGTGAGGGACTATGAGGAAGGAGCTTTGAAGAGCTGAGCCAGTGGGGCAGAAGCAGTTGCCCCAGAAGAGCCTGAAGGAGCAGGACCTGTAGGCAGCAGTGGGATCCTCAGCAGCACAGTGTGTGGCCAGCAAGAGAGGCTTCCTGCTGGGCTCCAGGATCCCCTACAAGAGGCTGTGGCTAACAGGAGGATCTGAGCAGCGACCTGAGGGGTCCCAGCTTGGCTTCCAGCTCCTCTAATCAGAGGCCAGGCAGCTCAACATGAGGCCAGGGCTCCAGGAAAGTCAAGACCCTTAGCAATTTAGGGCAGCACTAGTAGTGGTGGCTGTGTGGCAGTATTCATGCACGTGATATGGGATATCTGAGTTCAAGTACCAGCTTTGGTGACTTGGGGTGAGTAAGCTAACAAGGAGGAATTCCTCTTGCAGGAGCCATTGTGTGTTTTCTCCCCCTCCAGTGACCCAGGCCCTATATTTCTTTGTCCTTTGACATTTTGTATTTTGTGCCTTTTTATATTTCCCCAACCAGTATTGTTTGCTCTGCTGTTTGTGTTTTATATTTTGTTAACCCTGTCTTTTGTCAATGATTGTAGGTGTCTAACCTTTGTTGAATCCTGCCCCTTGGGGCATTGTGGTGTCCACTATACCCCCCTGATTATGCCTGTTATGTTCCCTCATTAAAAGGTATATGGTTAAGTCCCCAGTGGTGGTCTGGCTCTGCTCTATAGGGGGAAGAGAGTCCCTACACCTACCACAGTGCTTGTGCACCTGCTCTGATCCCTTCAATTGGAGAGGGGGTACCTTTTGGAGTACCGCCCGGGTTACATAATTAATAATATTGTAACAGGCTTACCTTTTTCAGGGCTTGGGTTGAGTCCCAGGCTTGAGGGTCTGCTGTTTGATTGGTAGACCTTGTCTACCAATCAAAATCTGGAGACAGCAAAGGGAAGCAATGCCATACCCTTTTCTGAAGGGAGGGGCAAGGAGCAGCTGGACCCGACTCAGAACTGCGCCAGCCAGGTCCGGAGAACATCGGGGGTGGAGCCCCTGAAGAGTAGAAAAGGGGAGCACGCTTGGCACGCTGGGGAGAGACGACGAGGGATGGCGAGGAGAGAGGAGCTCCAGAGACAGCTGTCCTCAGGACCTCATATGAGCTTCAGCGGTGCGTGGATTGGTGCACGGGGAGCTGGCCCTAGGAGCAGCTCGCGGCTGCTCAGACCTCACCCAGTGCACGGTTTGGCTCATGGAGAAACCGCCTTGGAAGAAGCTTGCAGCTGCTCACGTTAGCCCTGGCTCTAGGACGAGTGGCCAGAGCCCCACAGTGCGGCTCCACCTTTAACTAAAAGAGCCTCGGTGCCCAGAGCAGGGCCTGGGAAAGGGGAGAACCCCTGGTGTCAGACCAGGGAGTCGGATCCCACAAGGGCTTGGCTCCCACGTGCGAGAGAGAGCCCTGGGTGCCCATTGCAGGGCACTGGGCCATCAAGGAGAGCCAAAGGTACCGATGGGGAGAGGCTCTTGTGAGACTGGCCACCAGGGGACAAGCCTTGACTTCTCCAGAAAGGAAGCATGAGTTAGCGGGGAAGCGGGCCCTGCAGGGGAGGCTGACATGGGTGAGGAGGGTCTGCTGCCTACACCCTCCATTGTGGGAGGGGCGTGTCCATGTCCCAGGGCCCTAAAGGGGAGGGGCTTCAGGGAAACCCCCTCGGGGAGGGGCTGAGTGCACTCCCTATTTTGAGATTGTCGTTGTGTTAAGGGCTATATAGCTGGGGGTATTCTCTAAGGTGGTTTATATGGTTTATGTGTTTTAATGCCTCGATGTGTATATTGGTATTGTTATTTGTGAAGGTTTAAAGAAATATTGCTAATTTATTTGGTTTTTATATAGGTTAATATCCCTATATGTTAATTGTTTTGTATAGGCTGCAAGGTATTTAGTTCATACTTGGTATTATACGTTAATTGTGGAATATTATATATAGTATTATATGTTAAGTCTTGTAAATATTCTATGTTTTATATTAAGTGTCTGTATTTTATTCTTGTAATAAACTGTACATAATTAAGTACTTGGTTTTGGCCTAGCTCTATAGAGAGGGGAGGAAGCTGCTCTAGTAGCTGACCCGACCCCTTCCTCAGCACCCTGCCTGACCACCACCATTATCATCGGAGGACAGGGCACACCCTCTGGGTGTACCCAGGCTACAATATTACCTCTCACATTCAGCCAGGGCACACCTGCTCTGATGGCCTGTTGCTATTGCTTCCAGTATGGCAGTTCCCTCAGCTTTTCTAGGGGCACCCTCTCTCAAGCATGCTCTGCCCATATGCACCACTGCAGTGAAACCACTCCCAGGGGCTCCCCACGGCCAGGGCTGGACACAGGCATGGGTGAACTGGGCAGCTGCCCGGGGCGCAGACAGAAAGGGGGCCCAAAAATGCTAATTTTATTATTATTATTGTCTCTGACGAAGCGGGGCCTGATACTAAAAGTTTGCCCAGGGCTCCCAGGAAGTGCTGCCCATGGTGGCTCTCAGGACTGGCTGGAGAGAGAGGCCTTGAGAAGGACTGTGAAGCTGTCCCCATACGGGGGACTCCTGATAAAACATTGGTTGGGCATTTAATGCCATTAGTGTGTAGTACAGCATTCTGGGGGAGGGGTGTGGGGGTGAGCTGAGAAGCTGACGGGCATTGTCCAAGGGGAAAGGTGTTGAATACTAGTCATTATTTGGAGTAAATAGCCCTGGATCTTTAGTGGACCCTGTGTCCTACCTCCCTGTATCAGGAGAAGGAATATCTTCAGCTCTGAAAAGCTGCAAGGATCACAAGAAAGAATGATTTTGCAATAAGCACATGCAGGGATGCAGGCATGCTGGGGCCATTTAAATCCCACATACTGAAATCCCTTGTAGACTCTGCTCCCTCCTTCCTAGTTAGGAAGGTGTTGATGCAGTGGAATCAGTGTGGTTCCCTCTTCACAAGGGCCCTGTATGCCCATCAAATGGCAGAGCTCTGTTCTAGGGAGACAGTGATGACCTGGGGGAAGGGTAGATCTGTGACTTTGTGGGACCCCTGGCCAGAGCCCCCCTCCAGAAGGAGGAGCTTGCTGTATGGGACACTGAGGCAGCAGGAGTGGTCACAGAGCGGGTTCTCTACAAGGCCCAGTCTGCCGGGCTGCAGCCCTTTCATCTCTGCTTCCTGTGATTTGGTGAATGATGGCCCAGCCAATTCAGGTACACACTGGGACCAGGCTTGGCCCTTTCAGACTTCCATAACCCAGTAACCACCTCAAAGCCAAGCCACATGCATCCTTCTGCACAGGACACAGCTGTGCAGCAAAGTGGCTTATGCAGTGGGGTGGGGTGACATGGAATTTTTTTCCCTGGCAAGAAACATGGAGGTTATTGTACTTAATGCTTATGTGCTAGAAGAAGAATCTGGCTAGAAAGATTTTATCCAGGGTCCCATGGCAATGCCCAGCATAAACCCATTAACAAGAGCTTTGGAAAAGGCATGTGCTGCCTGTGGCCCTAATTGGTTAGCAACAGTGTCATTTAGCTTCGTAAGTTTGAATCATATGTAAAATGGGACAGTTGTACATGTGTCACACACAGGAGATTCCTTTGGGACACGTCTCTGGGGAGCAGTCTGATTTCTCCACCTGAGGCAAGTGCATCTTAAAGCATTTCCGCTGCAGTGCTGCAATATGCCACCAGGTATGTAGAACAGCTGGACAAAATTTGTGTTAACTTAATCATTGCTCTGCAACCCAGTGACGCAAAAATGCTTCAGACTCCATATGTCCAGCACAGCAGCCAGAAAAATTATCTTCCTAAGCGCCAGTCAGCTTCCAATGCCATCAACTGAGCGGCACTCAGCTCATTCATATTTCTTGTTTACTAATGTGAATCTGCACTGCGGCCAAACCAAAAACAAAATATATCTGGGGGGTGAGGGGGAAATGTTATGAAATAAAAGATCAGAGGATCAAGAGCACTTTGGAGGCTCAGATATGCCACACACAAGCTCTGGGCCTGTGGTCAGCCGGAAAACCGCAGTTTAAAATTCCACAATAACCCTGGTATTTAATCCTTTTAATGCAAATCACCCCCACTCCAGTCCTCAACCAGCACTACTCCTGTGGTGGCACAACCCAAGCCTTTAAGCCCTTTTGAGGTATGCAAGAGTCCCTGTTTCTCAGCAGGAGGGCTGGAAAACTATGTCAGCAATGCCAGAAATGTTCCTGTGATTACTGTACCTTTCTGAGCAGAAACCAGGAGAGCAACCAATTAATGCCTCCTAATCTGGCTAATAAATAAAACTTGTTCATTGCGGATGTGTTGTCTTTCCAAGCCCACAGCGAGGGTGAATGTCACATCTTGGTCTGCGATGGGGAGTGGATGATCTATTCTCCTCTCCTGCCTGATAGAATATTGCATGGACAATGCCAAGTTTCTAATGGAGTTGCTGAAGGTGCAATGAACTTTTACATTATTAGTGTTTCTCTTCCAATAGTGCACAGAGTTCCCAGCCAAGAATCTGGGGCCTATTCCTCCAGATGCTGTAAAAAGCACAAATTGAATGCATCGATCCTGCACCAAGTGGCACCCTTTGTATGTCTGACCTAAGACAAACCCTGGATGGGGTAAAGGAACTGAATCTACATCAAATGAGGTTCCCCCTAGGGTGTGTCTTAAGTCTGGTATTGTGTAATGTCTTCATTAATGGTTTGGATGACGGGATTGAGTATACACTTAGCAAATTCGCTGGTGATGCTAAGTTGGGTGGGGTTCCAGATAGACACACTGGAGGCTAGGACTGGAATCCAGAATGGCCTGGATAGACTGAAGAAATAGTCCGAAATCAATCAGATGCAATTCAACAAATACAAATGCAAAGTCCTGCACTTGGGACAGAATAAATGTATGCACAAATACAGCCAAGGGAACAACTGACTAGGCTGCAATACCGCAGAGAAGGATCTGGGGATTACAGTGGACCAAAAACTGAATATGAGCCAATAGTGTGCTCTGGTGAAAAAAGTCAACAGCATGCTTGATTGTATCAACCAGGAGCTTCTCTTGCAAATCAAGAGAAGTGATTCTTCTACTCTTTTTGGCACTGATGAGGCCTCACTTGGAGTATTGTATCCTGTGTTGGGCTGCACACTTCAAGAAAGATATGGACAGATTGGAAAGAGTCCATCAGAGAAGACAAAAATGATTCGAGTCTAGGAAAGCAAGACTTATGAGGAAAGACTGAAATAACTTGGGTTATTTAGCCTGGAGAAGAGAAGACTGAGGGGGAATTTGACAACAGTCCTCAGATCCCTGAAGGGTGTTTATATAGAGGATGAAGAGAGGCTTTTCTCTGTGGCTGTAGGGGACAGGACTAAGAACAATGGCCTCAAAAAGCAGCAAAGGAAATTTAGGTTGGAGGTTAGGAAGAACTTTCTGCCTATAAGGGTGGTCAAACATTGGAACAGGCTACCAACACAAGTTGTGAAATCTCCATTGCTGGAAATTTTCAAGTGCAAATTAGACAAACACTTACCTAGGATAGCTTACTCAAAAAAGATCATGCTCTTGTTAGCTAACCTGTGTGGTCACTCCCAGATGCTAATGCACACATCTCCAAACTGCTCTGTAGAGCCACTGGCCTCTGTTCCCTCCAGTCTGCTCCCTCCCTGCCATGATGCTAACAGGAAATCAGCTGTTTTATAATGGTGAGACTCAAGTGGGAATGGAGATGTTTAGCGCACATTTTAACGCTGGGTAATTCAAGTATATGTGCAAGTAAGGAGGTCATCTTTTTCTCAGTCTACCTTAGGATTTCCCATAGTTCCTATCAATATAGGATCATAGGACATTAGGGCTGGAAGGGACCTCATGAGGGGCAGGGAAAAAAGGAAGTGTGAAGATGGTTATGGGGATATCTTGTAAACAGATGGACAAAATTGACAGTCAATGGTTGACAGCAGCAATAAAATAAGAGGCAAGAGCAGACATGTCAGGGTAAAAGTAGGAGTCCACATTGGAGAGGGTGAAAACATTAAGCTGGAGACAGTGGAAGGAGGAATGCCAGAGGATCCATTTAAACAGGATTTGAGAGAATTGAGTGGTAGATGAGAAGATGATTTTAGCAGATCATACTTTGGGTGAACCATGAATATGTGCATGTATTCTGGGTGGGGGAAGGTAATGCACATGTTTAGGAGGCTGGGGCTATTACAGTAATCTAAGAGGAAGGGATGCAGCATTCAAGAGAGATAATTATGAGAAAAGGCTGGGTGCTAGAAATATGGAATAGGAATTTGTGGCAAGACCTGGACAAGGCCTGGTGAACATGTGGTGTAAGGGAGCAGAGTAGGGAGGGATTCAGAGGACAAATCAGAAGTTCAGCTTTGCCTTTACGAAGCTTAAATTACCAGCCATGGGAACACCAGAGCATGTGCAAAATTTCAGGGAAACAGCCCAGAACTGAACGAGAGATTAATGACATGAGTTACTATGAAGTAAAAGTGGGCAAGGCTTTATCTCATGTCAGCTGCTGTGCAGTAATTTCCCACCTACATGCTCCTATCCTGTGATGGATGAAAGGTAGACTGTAGCAGCTTTCCCTTCAGTGAAAGACAGGTAAGCTTCTAGGAGTTAGCTTTCATCTACCACAAAGTGAGCATGGAGCAGGCAATGCATGGTAAAGCCCATCATTTTTTGCCACTGGGAAACTTGTTTGTGTGCCCATGCCTTAAGAAGGAAAGAGGGGGAGGAGGGTATACAAAAGGGAAGCCAGTAGCCAAGAGATATGGGTTCACAGAGAAGGTGGAGGGATTGGAGTAGACAAGAAACTGCCATGTGAGAGACAGGGGAGGAGAAGAATGTTGGAAGACAGAGAGATGAAGGAAGAGGAGTGAAGTGATGGTGGGTCCTTTTGATCAGTAATAACAGCACTAAATAGTTCACCAAGACCTCAGGATGCAAATGCCAATGGTGTTTATATTTCAGGCTATCTGCTGTTTATGGCTTTAAGACAGAATGGCACCAGCACAAAGATTGTCGTAATTAAAAGAACCCAAATGGCAAGACTGTTTTACATAGAGGGGTTTTTTTTCTTTAAAACATGTCCTTTGTTTTGTAAGAACTGAATTGTCTTCAGGGGAGTTACTCCTATTTGCACTAATTGAGCATCTGGCCCATTGACTTCAATGGAGCTGTTACATCAACCAAGGATTTGGTTGGACACCATTACACTTTGAACCCATAGGGAAAACCACCCACCATGAACAAAACAGGCTATACTGGGAAAGGTGCCAGGCTGCTGGTATGCTAGGGCTACTACCAGAACACCTGTGTCAGCCAGAGATCACATCGCTTCACAGCCCTGGCTGATACCACTGCTTTGACAGGATTTTGTCAGAGCTAGTCTATGTTTCAGTATGGCACAAGGATTAAACTTCATTAGTATAAAGCTAATGTATATCCTTGTTATTATTTCTGCATGAGGCCTTGTACCTACAAAACTACATCAGTAAAAAAAAGTCACACTCTGACCATTAAAAAGAAAAGGCAGTGTAGATCAGGGCTGTGCTTAATGATGCCTATGGCCTCAATCCTGTAAGATGCTATATGCTTTCCCCCAGGATCAGTCTCTTTGTGAGGAGTCAGGAATTCAGCCTTCAGGCTAATCAGGCATTTGTAAAGTCACTTTTTCTTTTCTGTTGACTGTGCATGCCCACAGAGAAGGCCAGACTTGGTACAAACAATGTACAATTAAGAGCGAGGAATTCTAGCTTTTATGGTCACTGATAAGATTAAAGTGTTTGTTGTGGATGGATAAGTCAATCTCTGTTTCTGATTTTCTTAAAGCATTACAATAGGGGCAGAGTTAAGGCAGTTTGGTTACTCTGTGAATTCCCACACTTTCAAATGTTTGGATTTCTTGTCAGTTTAATCTGATTTATCTAGTTCCTGATGTTTTAGTATTTTTTTTCCCCTTTCTGCTAATCCTAGTATGTTTATGAGGGTTTTTATCATTATAATCCAGATTTGTACTCCCAGCTTTAAATTAATCTTAATTAAGGTTTTTTGCTTGGCCAGTACTATAGTGTTTTTTTTTTAGAACAAGTCCTAATGAGCATAGTGCTGAGAGGAGTTGGACTCTTGAACAGTGCTGTAGCAGGGCAAGGGGCGAGCGGGGCAACCACCCTGGGCACCGAAGTGAAGGGGAGCCAACAGGCACTGCCCAGCTGGGTGGGGCGCAAGGTGTAGTAACAAGCGGCTTGTTTGGGAGGGGGCAAGGATGGGGGAAGGTCAGTTCCTGCTGCTGTGTGCACTCCTGGGTAAGCATGGGGGGTCGGGGGTGTGCCCCCTGGATCTGTGCATGGGGTGAAGGCTTGCCCTGGGCACCAAACTTCATTGCTATGGCACTGCTATCAAAAGAGAAGTAGCAGAATTCCTAAATTACTTTCCAGTCACATCCTAAAATCTGCTGACTGCTGCACAACTCCTAAATTGCTTTAGTACAGTAGGCATCAGGAGAAAAATGCAGTGCAAAGGTACAAAACCAAGGTTTGAACCTTCTTTCATGTAACCTCTTGAGGGTGATCCTGCTACGGTAGACCCAGTGCAGGGCAAGAATAGACTTCTGTTTAGATAAGCCCTTCAATACCCTTGTCACCTCTAGGAGGTTCAGAAACCACAAGAACAGGAGGAAGATAATGGGAAAAGGGCGGTCGGGAAGGACTCATGAACTCTCTTGGGCAGGGGTGGATTCAGGGAGCGATGTGCAGTGGTGGTGAGTCATACCTCTTTTTGATTCTTAGTCCACCCAAAGTTTAAAAACAATTTTCTGGCAGTAGCAGCAGCATTTCTGTTCAGGCAGTGGTAGGGGAATCACTTCACTTGACTCATAACCCACCAGATTCTGTCTAAACTCTTCATTCTACAGGTGTTAACAACTCTCTCTACTTTTTTAATGGTCTTAATTTTACACGAATCACACTAATTTTACACTTTACACTACAAGAAAAAAATTTACACTTTACACACAAGAAAAAAATTACACTAATTTTACACTTTATGTGATTCTTCTGTTTGCTAGCTGCTCCCGGTAATGTAGCTCCTATTTCACAGCCCTGCTGACTCTAGCTAAAAACATTAATTCAGGAGTGGAAATAACTTTCAGTGAAGCATTGGATAAACTGTCAATATGTACAAGAAGGGAAGATTTCATTTTATGAATCTGAAGAAGGTGTACGTTTAATTCTAATAACTACAGGACAAAAGAAACATCTTTTGAATATATTTGCCTAGTTGTATTTTTAATACATATATTTTATTTTTTAATTATTTATTAATTTTTAAGGAATGCAATTAATTATTTTTAATTTAATATTTTAATACATAATATTTGTAGTACACATATAATGCATTTTAATACATAATATAGCAAATTAATGTATATTCCAATAAAATTACATGTTTTTTACTTTATTTTAAACTGAATAATATGGCCCCAGGCCCCTAGAATATTAGTAAAACATCTAATTTCTTTTTATCTGGAGAAACATATGCGTTGTGTTGTGTTGTATGTGATGATGTACTGCACCCCCCGCCTCCCCCTGCAACTTCACACACACTTTTCAAAATTCTTGATCCACCCATGTTTTGGGGGGTTATGTGGCAACTTTCCAGTCTTAAGGTTCTCCTAAGCCTTATGAATTTCATAGGTACATCAACCACCTATATGTAGGCATCCCATCCATCTAAAGCCCTTGCACTCTTATCAGTCCCCAGCAAAACTTGACAAGGTCCTTGGCCCTCAGTGTTCTTATTGAAGCATCTTTAGACTCTGCTGAGGAGCCTCTACCAGCTAGTTTGAGGCTGATAAGCAGGCACAGGTTTAGAGTAGTGTCAGGGTTCACAGAGATCCTCCATCCCAGGGTGATGGGGAAGCCAACAACTGTGTGAAGGCCCACTGTAGTTTCTCTTTGGCAGACCTTAGAGGGTCCACAAGGAGGGGAAGAGCATTGTTCCCTCTTCCCAGCCTGTGATCTTGAGAGAGGAAGGAAATTAGGGACAACTGATCTCCAACAGATGGGAAGGCATCTCCCTCTCCTCCTTCATATGTTTTCTCTCCTGGCCTCATGTCTGTAACACAGGACAAGAAGAGGATCTCCAGACCATCGAGTCAGTTGTTCAAAGGATCCATGAGACTGTCTGCTCTAATCCCTGTCACATACCATAGCCACAAAGCACAGACCATAGTCATGTACCATAGCCCCTTCCTGCAACATGCCCTGGGAGGAGGAAACACCATCAATTCTGCTCTGTCTGGATTTGTTCTTGATTGTAAATCATTAGGCAGCTCCCACTGACTCGTTCTAACATTATGTAATATAACACCTATAAAATTAGACTCTTATCAGTTGAACTTTGGCCATAGTCACAAGATCCCAGCCAGGTGAGTCCAGTGAACTACACTTCAGCTTGCTCGTCATTTCCACTGCTTTTCTCTTGCTTGCTATAAAGCATCAATGCTAATTGACTTTTTAGATTGTGGGGAATATAAATTGGGAAACTCTTTTCTGATTTACGTTACATTTTGTGGAGCATGTCTTCCTTGACCGCAGACCTCATGGATCGATTTTGATGCAGGCGTACTTTTGTTTGCAGATTTATTTTTATTTTTTATTTGTTTATTTATTTTTTGGTGGGGGGAAGGCTATGGAAACATTTTCCATCATCTTACTTCCCACATTCTGAAAAAATCCCACTGTTTTGAGTTGCATCATAAAAATGAATTATTGTCTGACTGAAGTGGGACAGAGGGAAGTGAAAAATGCAGCTCCATGCTCATTATTTCACAATTTCATGCACATGAATTTGGCTGTTTCTTTTGGACTAGAGTTCTTACATTATAAATACCCAATAAAACAAGATGAGGTCTTTATTATTGTTTCAGCACAGATTAGGGCATCCAGTAATCAGCAGACAGCATTATTTCTATTTGGAACAAGTCATAAAGAGCCTGGCCCTATTATTTATCCTGTCTGTCTTAAATATCAGTCTTGTCCCCATCACCACCATCTGATCACCTCACAATCTATATTTGTCACCAGAACAACCTCTCTCAGGCAGGGTAGTGTTATTATACCCATTTTACAGATGGCAGACTAACTAAAGTACAGAGAGAGACCTGGGCAAGATCATATGGGGTATTTAGAAACCCAACTCCCATTTGAATCAGTGGGACTTGGACACATAAATAGTTTGAAGATCTGGGCCTCATTTGCTTAAGGCCTTATGGGAAATCTGTGACAGGGCAGAGTACTGAACCAGGATCTCACAGGGCCCAAATTAGCAACCTGCCCAACCTTCCCCATTATTCTGTAGTTTTACTGGATTATGCAAGCATCCAGAGACTATAGTCAGGCTCTGACTCCCTTTGTAGAAAAGCCCAAACCAAAGGTTGGCTCCTGCCTTGCATAGTTGACAATATAATTAAGACAAGAAACATCATAAATGAGTGAATCAAACAACTGGAAACAACTAAGGAAAAAGGATGAGGTAAACATAATAATAACTTATGTCACCATATGCCAGTAGATGAGATATCAGAAGGGGCTGTTCCCAGCTCCTTAGCTTGACTTGATAAGTTTTCATTTTCATTTATAGCACTAAAGATGCACACTAGTTTCAACAAAATCAGAATCTGGTTTCATTCAAAGTTGCTATTTTCAGAGCTACTTTTCTGAGAAATGTCATGTATAGTGGTCCTAAACCTACCATAGGAGGTCAGAGGCTTGGGGTTAGAAACCAGCCTCCATCTGGCATTAGCAGCAATTTTATAACCACTTGAATATTTAATAATTATAAAGACCATTTCTCTATACACACAGTACTTGAACAGTTGGTAAAGAGGGCTGTAGCTGCACAGAAATGGGTTCAGACTAGGGGGTTGCTGGTATAGCCATTGATGTTACTTTTCAGCAAAGTAACCACCAGCAGAGGTACCTGACATACCACTGTTAATTAAAAACTGTATTTTCATTCACACTGTGCAAGTCAGATATGTTGAGAGATGAACTTTCACCTTATTGTGCTAAGTCCAAGTCCAACTGTGTCATGGGTTAGTCTGCACACGTGGGGGCTTGCCCCACCAACAGGCTGATGCTTACATCAGTAGAAATAACCACAGAAAGCAAAACAGGAAGGGAAGAAAGAGGCAGAGGGATGAGGCTGAGAAAGGAGAGCAAAGGGAAAGAGGAAGTTTCAGAAATAAGAGAGTAAAGGGAAGGAAAAAATGGAAAGAGGGTGAATGGCATCATCATTGTTCTGTATTAGCTGTGAAGTGCCAGAGTCTCCAGGAGAGATGGAGAGATGTACTGTCCATACACATAGCAAGAGACAAGCTCTGCCCCAAAGAACTTGTAGCCTACAGAGTTAGGAGAAAGGAAGTATCAACATCCTCCCTGTCTAGACAGGGAAACCAATGGGGATGTTAAAGGACTAAGTCAAAATCTCCCATGCTCCCAGTGGCACAGGTGGGAATTTCATCTGGACCCTCCATGTGGAGGGTCTTAACTACAAGACTGTTCTTTCTGCCTTGAAGACATTTCTCATTTCCCCTTAAAAACTCTGCAAATAGCTCCCAGCTTCTGGATACCAAGGTATTTCCTCAAACCATTTTCCAAATGTGCTCTTAGTGCATGGGGGGGGGGAGGCGCTTTCTCTGAAGAAGGCTACCTGCCCCGGTATTAGCTTGTGAAGATGTGTGCCTCATGCTTAGCTGGAACTGAGCTGGGGAAGACCAGGGAGCCGTGGAAGTGCTTCCCATTCTCCACCAACACTTCCACCACACCTCCTTGTCCAGACCTTCGCTCCATTGGAGTCACTAGAAATCACAAAAGATATGACGCAAAGACCCCTTCAAAGAAATATATAGCCCCTGAGGGCTGCAGCATATGAATATTCCTGATTCTGGAAAGCAGAGGGGGAAGCCAAAAGGCTCTGGCACCAGTGCTAAACCTTCTTCTTCCAGGAGCAGAGGAATGAGCCCATACACCGTTTTCTATTCCATCACCTGTAGATGGCTCTTCATATTCTATTAATGTCAGATGAATGGGTGACGCAGTTCAGGATTCTTAAACAGCTGTCAACACAACCCCTAACTTGGCCTCCATGGGAAAGGAGAAGAAAGTGACCTCTATAACCTCTGAAAATATGATTGGCACATTTGGAAGCAGAAAGGAAAGCTTAAATCCATTGCCTGCCCCTCCCTCGCCCTGGAGACTTCCCACTCCTAAATCAGGTAGTTGCCTAGCTTTCCAGTGACCACGTCAAGGAGGCTGAGCTGCAGCACTGACCTCACTCAATAGCTCTGCTGCATAACAGAGGTACTAGGCTGCTGGGTCATATGACTGAGGGACTTCGGTAACACAAGATGTGTGCTATTCACTGTAACTATATTAAGAACATTTCACAGGCTCCTGCCTCCTGTTTTAGTTCACTTACTGGGATCTGGTATCGCTGATTTAGAAAACACACATCTCTGCAATAGTAAGGGAAATCTGTACACCTCCCTGTCACTGCAAGAGCCTATGGGGTGACCATGAGGGGGCTAACCTTAGTGCTGTTAATTTTAAAGAGGGTAGGTGATCACACAAAGGGAATGGGAGAGTGTCAGGGAAACTAAGAATGTTAGGAAGGGATTCGCTGTTAGAGACCGGCAAATTCAGAGTCTTTTTACTGAGATCCCCCCAAAAAAGAAGCTATATTCAAAGTGAGGGACTTGCTGCATAATCACATTTCTGCTGTAAATTTCACTATGCCCCTCTCCCCAAGCCAGTTGCAAATGCATGCAGAAATCAGATAAATAATCTGCTGGAGAAAATCAATTAAAGTAAACAGTGTAGCCAATGAAACAAACTAAATAATCTAGCCCCAGAAACTGAGTAAATAACCTTGCTTGAAATTGCCTAAATCAACCCTAAGGTAGGGAAACAGAAGAAAAGCATGAAACAAATCAATATTAACAGATGGACACAAAACCGCTTTCATCTAAAACCTGCCTCTGGTTGTGATAGGATATTTGGGTTGTGCCTTCTGCCTTCAGGTGTAGGTATGAATTCATTGACATCACTGGGGTTGTGCCCAGTCCATACCATTCATGAATTTTTCCCCTCGTATCTAACCATTGGGTAAGCGAAAACAGTTCCCTTATGTCATTTTCCATAAGAGGAGGGATTTGTAAAAATATGGCTTCTAACTGGCTGAAGCAGGCAGCAAGTTCACTCTAAGGGCCAATCAGCTTTTTTTTAATTATTATTTTTGTTTTAAATGTAAGGAAAAAAATAAATCTTGCGCAACCAGTTTCCATTCTGTAATAAATATACTAATGGCCTTGGGTGTGTTTGCTCTCATGTGATTTGGTCATTTGATGGGGGAGAGAAAAGGCTCTGCAAAGCCTTCCTACAGGATTAATTTCACGCTTTGGAGAGAAAAAAGTAGATCATGGCTTCACCTCTTACATTCTGTTATCACTAAATCTACTGGCTTCACCTTGGCACTGAGCACTGACTGTCCTCCTGTGCTAATAGCCTGGCTGTGAGCTTAGAATATTGGAATATAATATTGGAAAACATGAACTATATGGCCAACCATGTTTCAGCCCGCGTGCTACCACTAAGGATACAATTCTGAAAAGCCCCACAGCGTGCTTCTTAAGAGTTGGATCATCCACTCCCACTGCTTGTTCCCCACTTATTGCCACAACCTTCTTTTTGACATCATAGTTGGTTACTGTGGAGTCGATTATGATGCCATATGCAGGTAATTATGATATTCAGGTGAGAATAAAGGCAGCAGGAGTAAAGAACTTGGGTCTGTGTTACACCACTCTGCCAGGGTCACTATTGTGTTTGCACTGTTGGGTTGAGATTAATTTGCACTTAAATGACAGATGTATACTAAGAATTAATTTCTATTTGTTAGTCACTCAAATCAGTCACATTTTCAGAATGTCATATAGTAGGAGGGAAACTTCAGAGGCCAAAGTAAAGTATGAGAAGCCCAACTCCCATTGAAATTAGGCAGACTTCTGCACAAAATTGTTTTTTCTGACTTTCTAAATCTCCCCTTTGTAAATTCAGATGGTTACAACAAGCATTTTGGAAGTTCAGTAGTTAGACAATATCTTACCTTAACAAAGAAGGCAAAGCTCCAGGAACATATATAATTACCAGCTGATGATTTTCATGCAATAAATGTCTTAATACATCCAAAGGTTTGCATCAGAGTGCTCAGAACTGTTAAGCGTGTGTGTTAGACATTGCAAATACTGACTCACATTGTTTTTCTACCCCATTTAACTGAACAGGATGATAGGAGTTAACTGAACAGGATGATAGGAGTAAGTTAGCTACATGAACAGAGGTGTACAGGATGAGCCCTCAGGTGAGAATTATAATATGTGTTCTCCCTACGGTAGAAGAGTCGGGGAAAAAAAACCACATTTTAAAAATGTCTGCTTCCTCTCTATAAAAAGCCAGCAGCTTTGACCTTAAACCCCATCCCAACTTTCAGAGCATGGCTTCAGGCTTCTCTTCCCCCTGCCAACCTCCAGGAGGATTCTTGGTGAACTAGTAGCAGTCCTCAAGCCTTCTTTTGACTATTTTATTAATTGAGACTGTGCATGGATTCACACAACACCAACAGAAGTATTTGTTTCAGTAGATCCATAATGTGCAAAAAACATTTAGACCTTAAGTGTTAGCACGAGGGTTAGACACTGCTACGTCCCAGTAATGTTTAGGGCTCTCACTCTGTACTTTCACAGTAATTTCTATCTACAAATCTCACAGTACTTCTCAAAAGTGACAAGCATTATCATACTCATTTAACAGATGGAAAAACTTTAATTAAACTGCTCCCCCTGACCCCAGAGCACATGTAAAGACATCCTTTAATTCCAAGTTGTAGAATGGCTCCAAGAGCCATTGTAATTGAAGTGCCCACAGTGTCATGTGTATCCAGTGTCTTGCCTTCAGAATGGCAGTGGGGGCATTTTAACTAAAACTTGTTTGACAAGCTTTAATTAAAGCACCCCCACCGCCATTTTGAAGTATGGAGACACTGAATACATGTGACACAGAGACCGCTGAAGCATGCTAATTAACTGAGTCTGCTCAGAAGTGTGCTAATTAGCACATATCCAAACTGACGTCCGGCACGTGTATGAGTGCCCTAACTGACCTGCCCAAGGCCCCAGACCCCTGCTGCGAGTCAGCATCCAAGTGGGAAATACAGCTCTGGAGTCTTTGCTCCCAGTCTCCTGCTTCTAACCAGATACTGTCTTCTTCCACCTGTACATACTCCCACTCTACTTTTCACAAGTTAAAAGTAAATAGCGTGGTCTAACTTACCTATGATAAATCTTATTAGGCCTAAATCAAAATGTTGAGACCTGTTTCATGGATGACTCTTTTGCCATTTTTTCCCAGTGGTTGATAGAAAAAGGTAATTGGGAAAAGGTTAATGTTGAGCAGCACGCCTGTATTCCCAAGACTGTGTACTCATGCATCTGTATTTATACATGCAAACATGTGGGAATGTTTGCCTCCTTGTTTTCTGGCCTGCATGCACATATCTGTGCATGAGAATGCATGTGCCTGTGTGTTGGTATATGTGGCACTGGGGCCTTGTATGTACTCATGCCTGCTAGCTGAAAAGAGTAAAGTTGATTGAAGTTCCTCTAACATGTGAAGGCCTGTTTGCTCATATAAATTAAACTGTGGCCAAACATCATCCACATGCTTTACAATGTCCTTGTTAGAAGTAGCTCTGCGATGACGAAGGTCTCAGGCCAGAAGGAGGGCGTGTCGGGTCTTTGGATCTGGGTGTGTAAACAAGGGCACAACAGATTTTGTGAGTATAAACTCTGCAAACCTATAAGACTAAACTTCTGTGACATATTTATGTTTCCTCATACACAAATCACATCGACTCTCACACTCCTCTATCACGCAAAGTCACCAGACTTCAAACGCAGTGGAGGAGGCAGCTGGATTCACTAAACAACATCTTGGGCACTGTGAACGTGTGCCAGATAATAAAGGGAGAATCACAATTAAAATGTCAAGCTGTATCGCATTTCCATAACAAAGTCAGAGAGGATTTCCCTCTATATGCCTTTCCTTTCCTTTCTGTTTACCTTGTTTAGGGAGCTGAGGCTGTTTTTTCCATGCTGTGGTTTTCAGCTCATAAGAGAGACATACACAGTATATTGTTATTACAATATTTGCTTCCTACATGATATAATGTGTTGAATGCCAAGTGAAAATACTTCATCAGAGGAAATTGTTTAAAATAATTCTGCTTAGACCTAATTCTGTGTATAGATTCTTAGTCTTTTCTCCTTCATGAATTATTACTACTATTACAACCGCTCATGACTTTTTCATTTTTGTGTCACTTTTATTGATGGATGGCAAAATACCTTACAAATATTTACAAGTCACATCCCTATAAGGTAAGTAAATATTATTGCCCCTTTCTTTTGAATGGGGTAGTTGAAGGACGCAGAACATTCAGGATGAAATCCTGTGGTTATGTGAAAAGTCAAATTAGATGATCTTAAGTTCCCTTCTGGCCTTATAATCTACAAATCTATATGGCCAAGATGTCAAACTTGAGTGCCTAAAGTCAGGCTTTTTTAAACACCTAAAAAAAGGGAAGCGTCTGGAAGCTTCAGGCGCTCAGCACCACTAAAACTCAGGCCCTTTTTACTTTTGTGTTTAAATGAGGCTTCAGGTACCTAACTTTAGGCATCAAAAAGTTTTCTCTAAATGGCTTGCCCTTCTCCCAACCTCTTCAAAATCATACAGTGAGATGCAAGGGAAGAAACAGAACCTAAATTTTTGAAGAAACAAATATAATGAAACCAAAAAGTTATGAAATATAATGAAACCAGAAAGTCCTCCAAACCTTCCACAGGGGAAAAAACATTTCCCAACCAACTTTATGTAATGGTGAGGGTTAATTAATTGATATTCATGTAGTTCTTCAAGGGTGTTAGTGACAAATGTTACAAAATGGTTTTTATTGGTTGCTTTTGTATTAGACATGAACTGGGAGCTCGGGTAGAGGTTGCTTCCTAGAACAGATGGCTTATGTCCTCCTGTAGAATATCCTGAGCCCTGAGACAGCCTTTTACAACCACCATAGACACATCGCCCGTTTTGTATACTGTAGTCTCACAATGTTTCTCCTGGCTGGGACTCCCCCAAGCCTGGTGAAGGCACTTGCAACAGCTGGGTGCAAGTTTGAGCTCCCAGATTCCTGTGGTAAAGGAAATAGCAACGTTGAGGAGAAAGGTCCTGGAAACTGATGCTACTGAGCAATCTCTTTAGCATCCCATCTGGGAAAATATAGTCTAAAATAATGTTATAGAGGTTATAGAGGCCCATATTAAGCGGAACAGGCAGTAGTAAAATTCCACTACACTTTTTATTTTTCATTACTGAACAAAATTTGAAGCAGGTTTGAGATCCTTCACTTAGCTGATGAACAAAAAGTCCTCTCCAGGGTGGCAAAATCTTTACATCTCCATCAATTAAATTACTCTGTCTTCTGATGATCTTAGGTTCCCTTCTGGCCTTAACATCTACAAACCTACATGGCCAAAGATGTCAAACTTGGGTGCCTAAAGTTAGGCCTTTTTAACTCCCCCATCCCTCCTCCCCACCCCCAGAAGCTTAATCCTTTTTAAGTCTTCCTTAAATCGTACCCTCCATAAACCAGAGGAAACAAAATACTATGACAGGACAACTCTCTGTTCAAAAGCTGCTGGGGGATCCTGATTTCAAACTAGGTTATTAAACCAATGGAAAGAAAGAGAGAACAGAAGACTAGGTGGACAGAACTACTGAAACCCCCTTTGGTTTGGTTCCCATCATAATGCTATGATATGGTAATGTAATAAAACAACAGGATATGCTGGTTCTGCAAAACATACACCCCCCACGACCTCTTGTGCTCATGGCTTGTGTCTCATAATTTGCCAGCTGACAAACTGTAAGGGAAATATAGTCTTATAGCTAAGATACTGGGCTGAGTTCCAGGAGATCTAGATTTAGTTCCTGGATTTACAAAAAGATTATAGGGCACCTTGGGTAAAACACAACACCTCTCTCCCTGTAGTGTATGTTCCCTACCTGTGAAATGGGGATCGAATCATCTGTTCCTCCCTTCTGGATGTGTCTGGTTGATAAATCCATCACAGTATGTGAGGCTCTAGAATACTGTCATGATAAGAGCTGTAAAGAAAGAAATTTAGCTCTGCTGGAAAAGAACAAATATACTGCAGCAGCAGCAGCAAAAAAGGGACACTGATTCTCTGTTCTGCCATCTTGGCATATTTGACCACATATCCTCCTATTCACCCACCTATTGATTTTTTTTTTTTTTTATTCCACAGTCCTGAGGTTCCCAGACTCTCTAAAACTCTCTGTTCGAGCCATTGAGTCATGGGGTCCATCTCACTTTGAAACCTCCTCTGCCTGCCTCTTGCCATTGACTGAATTTCCCTGCAGCACTTTGGTGTGAAGCATGTGTTACATTGTTTACTGTAGTCTCACACATATCATCTCAAAAGTTTTCCTGCATAATTACTGGCGTAGGGTGGTGAATCAGTTGGCCTGAGCTTTTGAGCTCCACAGAGACTGACCCCCTTATGGAAAGGCTGTATACCATTTAATAGAAAAATATAACCCTTTCTCCACTTGACAATGGCTGGGCAGGTGGTGAGCTGGGCCTGCCACTTGTTATGCTAATCTTAATCATCTCATTGTTACCTTGTGGTCCCCCCATCTGTTAATTGTGTCCACCTGTTTGTTGCCTCTAGTCATAGCACGAGACTACAACTGTTCGGGAACAGACATCTTTTCAGCCTGCGCGTACTTGGCCCACCTCAGTGGGTTTTGATCCATAACCAAGGCAGCCAAAAGCTACCACAACACAAAAACGACTACCAAGAACGCCCCTGTAGGATTTAACAGAGTTACAACCGTGCAACAGGAACCTGCAGTGTGGGCAACAGAGCAGCCTTGGGAAAAGATCTTAATTGTTTTATTCTTTCTGCAGGTCCCTGCCAACCTCGCTGTCACCCATTTCCATCAGCCTTTCCCCTCAGGGACGGAGGCAGAACTGCTAGAGAAACCAGTCTCCATTGCGTACCAGGATCCCGTTATAATAGGCACAGTACAACCACTTTGAAGTGCATGGGCCCAGTTCTTCCCTCACAGTCCTTCTGTCGTAGCACTAGAAGAGAACGAGTCTGGAGTTACAATCCTTCATTTTATTTTTCCACCTCACTTTTCACCAGCCCCATACACTGCCCCTGCCCCCTGAACAAGATAGCTCCAGGCCCATGAGCTCTTAGGCTCTCACCTCTTACCAGTTTTGTGCCCTCTACATCGCCCCTCCCTATGGATACAGTCTCATTTGCTATCAGCCCCTCACCTTCGAATAAGTGTCCCCACTTCGAGCACAAGTGCAGAGTTTCCCTATTTTAGTCATAATATTTCATCTTGTAACTGCAAGAATGGGTTGGCGGGTGGAATTGTTGCTACATTTTTATCATTTAGTCAGTATATACGGAGACAACGATAAAGCACCACAATCAGTGGCTTATCTTAAACATCCAACGTGTGGTTGATACCACAAGAGCACACAAGACTGGTACAACAGCTTGGACTGCAATTTTTCCTCTTACTGTACATGGGTGATTTTGCTTTCATTTTTTTTTTAAACTTGATTTCATGAAAAGCAGAGGGAGACTTTGCAAACAGAAAGAGATCCTCATTATGTACTCATTGCATTGGAACTCCCTCCTTCAAACTTATCATGTGAGGGGGTCCCTTCCCTGACAATTTCACTTGACAAAGGGAATCTTTTGTATTTCCATTTTACAGATGGGAACTGAGGCACGGGGACTGTGGGTGACTTTCCCACCAGCTCACAAAGTAGGCAGAAGAGCGGGTAACTGAACCCAGATTAACTAAATTCAAGTCTAGTGCCTTAAGCACACAGCTGTTCTTCTAAGGTAGTAATAGTTTCCATTATAACAATATGAAAGTACCACATGATCTTTAGCATACTTTTCCTCACCCCCGTGAGGTGAGGGCAGCGCTGCCATCCCTTCTTGATTACAAGAGTTAAGGCACAGAGAGACTACGTGATTTGCCCAAGGTCACCTGTGAAGTCTGAGATAGAGGGGAGAATTGAACGTAGGTCTCCTGAGTCCTGGATTACCATTCCCACCACTGGGCCAGCCTTCCTCTGTCCTCTTCCATGAGAAGTCCTTCCCGTGGTTTATGCTGCCTCCCTAGAAACAGGAAGGTGATTCCTGTTTACTTTCCATTCACCAGACACTGACTGTTTTTACCCCTGTAGAAGGAGAGTCATGCTACTTTGAGTCCTTCCTTGACTGTGCATAGTATTCTGGGAAACACACAGTAAATTTACTGCACAGTAAAGCCAAATAGCATTAACTGCACGTGTAGATGCGCCCAGTGAGTAGAAGCTAAACTGTGGTTGCTTAGCCCTTAATGAAAGAAGGGAAGAGTTACTGTGGGCTTATTCACAGAGTAAGGATGTGCAACTGGTAGCTACCATGAAACATCTGCCATCAGTAAGCCGCACCTCCTTTTGCCCACAGTAAGTTGTTCATATGCCTATATCAGGGGTGGGCAATTATTTTGGGCCGAGGGCTGCTTACTGAGTTTTGGCAAGCCATTGAGGGCCGCAAGACAGGCAGCCAGGGGCAGATAAATATTAATTTTCTAAATCTTTTAGGGGCCGGATAGAATGGCTTGGCGGGCCGCATCCAACCTGCAGGCCTCATTTTGCCCACCCCTGGTCTATATCTTTTGATGCCACAACACAAGCAAAGGAACATAAACACTCTTACTGCATGGGACCAATTTTGTTGCAGGGGGTCCAGGACATCACACACCAGCCACTGCCAGCTCCAGTCCTGCCAGACCCTTATTTTGCTACACTGAGGGATATCAGCTGCAGGAGAGAGCCTGACGGTAGGCTAGATCATCAAGACCTGACTTCCATAGCCATATGATCTATCCCAGTGTGTTAGCTATCCATCTCCGTGTGTGTGCTTAGTCTGAGATTTTCCAAGCTACTTGTCGGATTTAGATGTCCCTAAAATACAGATACAAACCTGTTAGGCATGAATTAAATCTCAGCCTTGGAGAGAAGCTTTACATTGTTATAAAAGCCCCACCTTTTAGGAAAAGGGGAAAGAAAAAGGAAGAGACAGAAAGAGAAAGCGCAAGAGTGAGCATCTCTTTTGTTTACTTCATTCTTCAGCAGGTAGCCTTGTGATCCTCTGCTATTTTGGGATTGACATTCTTCATAGGTTACTGTAATAAGAAGCAAACACCATGAACTAAAATAACAACATGGACCTAAATGCGATTCTTGGATTGCTACCCTAGTGACTGACTCATTAATAATAGCTGCTGGGTTTGTAATTTAGCATGACCTGTACAGAATCAGTGGGTGCCAGTTAAGGGCTGCAGTGGGTTGAAAGGAAGAAGGCACTGTCCAGAACTGTGCACCACATGATGGTTCCCCCACAGTTTTTATTCATAATCTTACGCTAATTCCTTGGAGGAACAAGGCTCATACCAACCCTGGGACATGCATTTTTTTGCAGCACTTTAATCTTCAGTGCATTAATGTCATGTGCATTGTGTCATCTTTAGTCACATGCTGTAGTGATCATTTCAGTTACATGGTAGGTATCATATTGTGTCAGGGGAAAGGGGAACACCATGCCAATAAAAAATAATGTAAGTGATCATGTACTGCAAAGAAATAATCCATCAGTGGGCTCAAGAGACTTTTTAATCCATCCAGTTATGGTACCAAAGAGTTTGTCACCAAACCCGCAGATGAAATTTTCTTGCATGACTCTGCTATTTTGTTATACAATATAAAGCTCTTAGATAGTCAGCCAGTCAGATTACTAAACCAGACACCTTCTTCCTGATTGTTAAACCAGCATAAAAGCCAGATGGAAACATATCTGTTGTCTCCGGGACTGAACCACATGGATGCCTGGATGTTGCTTTTTAGGTAGACAGCTGCTTTATATACAAGAGGGTTTTAATGTAATAAAAATAACCCACTTTATTTTCAAAGCCATGTCAGAGTCTTATAGATGGGAAGAAGTGCTGCTCTCCTTGTGAAACTTCAGAGCATTGCACTGAGTACAAAACAAAGGCAAGCTTTCTCTTGAAGGCCATCCTGGAAAATACAGCACAGTGCATGACATCCTCCTGCTGATATTCTGGTGACCCAGTTATATAATGCAACCTGAGCCACGAGAGGACTCTGACTTTACCTGATTAAATTATTAGCCTTGTCTCTGGACAAACATTTCACAAGACTGCCTTGGAGACTAAAGGTATTCCTGATGTGAAGTTTTGGGTATCAGATCAATGGGAAAGAATCACCCAGTCTAGATGGTTTGCTTGTAAACTGGAAGTACTCTAAACCTGTGGCACAAGCTGCCACTGCCCATGAAATGAATCTCCAGCCGTCGTATATATTTAAACCTATCCCCCAGGGTCACAATGTCCCCTGGAATTGTCTATAGCAAAACCACTTCTTGAAAGCAGTTATTTAGTGCATTAAAGATTGAGGCAGAAATCTTGTCTTTCCATGAAGGAATCACACATTGGATGGGTGTGCAATGGTGCAGGCAGTCTGGCCAGCAGCAGTATACTGCCAGACATGCTTTGCTTCCCTTTTGAAATGAACCAATGCAAACCTCTGGCTAGTGCATGTTACTGGCTGCAGTGCACTAGATAGCTCTGGATATGCTGCTCTTTAACTGGCAGTGTGCTCCCTACCGGGACCATGGGGTGTCAGTCAACCTAACAGCTATTTTGCCATTTTAGCATTAGCAAGAGGTAGAGTCTCCCCCACTGCTTGTGTGGGAGGAAGGCTCTACTTTCAGTTCATGGTTCCTAAGGACTGTGTATACACATTCCCCAGAGTGCACCGTGCTTTATAAAACATTTGAAATCAGAAACTGGACATTTGGATGCATAGCAGCCCTGCTTTCTCTGTCCAATGTCAGCTTAAGTCTTGGGAAAATGGCCAATTTTTTTACCCCCTTGAGACTCTCAGTTTCTATTGGTGCTTCCTTTTTTTACTCAATATATATTTAACCTATGGGACTATTGCCCATAGATATCATTGAAGTCAGGAGCTGATCTTGGTCACCATCCCTCCACAGGTACTGCCATGATATGCTCCCCTGCCTCCTTACTGCTGCTTCATATATCTTCTGAGAGCTTTCCAAAAACTTTGGCAGAGATCTTTTTTTGAGGAGCAGAGACCAGGAGTTGAGAATTCACTTTGCCCTCCACTGAGAGAGAAAGACTAGGAAATGCAACAGACATCTTAGAATTTGTGGGACTTGTCTCCAGATAATTGAAGAAGTTCCTAAAAGGATCATGGTTTATTTTCATGTATTCCCTGAAGTCCTTTTGACATCTCTACTTCAGAGAGCAACCCTGGGCACTGTATGTGAGAGGAGCAGGGGGCTGGACCCGATGATCTCACAAAGTCCCTTCCAGCCCTAAACTGTGAATCTGTGAGAGCCGGGGCAATGATGGACACCTTGTAACACACTGCTGCCTGCCCCCTGGACCTGCTAAGGACTTCTCTGTCCTCTAAAGTAGACACAGCCATGGGGGCAGTGCTGATGGGAACAGCAAACTCAGAAGGGGCCATAATTTGACAAGTAAATACGGCTGAAGATTCATGTAGGAATTAGGGTTAGCCATCCTATCTATGTTTCCTTTGCCCCCTACAAGATCAGGGAGACCAAATGCAGCTCTGAAAATCCATTTAAGAAGGTAGCAGTTCATATATTTTTGTTCTAATGGAAACCTATTCATTTTGTGCAAGTCACGTGGTACGGCATATCTTATGGAAAGGAGAGTACAGTTGAACACCGTCTGTATAGAGCCCTTGAAGTATGAAAGAGCTGCGTAAAGTATCTGGAAGTAAACTGTATATGGGACATGCATGTTTGCAGTGGGATGGACCTCAGACTCTCATGTGAAATGGTAATGGCATGTACTTTCTAGTCATTCCACCTACTGTAAAAGTACCAACAGTTCTTGGAGGGAAAGGCTCCAGTTTTTTTTGCAAACAGTTTCTTCAAGCCGCCCTTTCCTATTATAGAGCTCCAACTCCCAAGCCATCTGAAGGCAGAGAGTACAAGTCCATTTAACAAGCATTGTGTATGCTACTTGCTGGTGTGCTGCCAGGATCCCACACAGATCAACCTGACCCAGCCAGAGAGATCATTGAGAAATGAGAGCAAAAGAAGAAGAAATCCTGAAAATCACAATGTTAAACCCTCCCACCTGATTTGTAAAGCAAAAACCAGCCCAGACCAAATATAAATAGAGGCTCCACAGCCAAAACAACCAGGCTGCGGAAGGTCAGACAATCTTAAATATACATATCGCAGCAGAAGAGACATTCTGCTCACCCGTTCAAGCACGTGGAGGGTGGGAGTTACACGGGGGTCTCACATAGGGCTGTTATTGGACGTTCTCGGACCTCTGGCCCTGTTTGAAAGAGAGCAAATGCCAGACTGGAAGAAATCATTGCTCCATCTACCCACAGACTGGCACCCTGTGTCTGACTGTGGCTAATTCCAGAAGCTTTCCCAGTCACTACCCTTCATACTGCATCTGGACAACTCTGCACCCCTATACTGGGCTGGGGGTGGGGGGAAGTTAACGGGAAGGGTTTTCCTTCTGACCCTGCCAGGAGAGCAGTTCAAGCATGAGGACTGAAGAACTTTTAACTGCATGTGCAGTTCTTTGTCCCCCCAAATCTCTTGATCCCCTTGAATTTTATCAAGCTATTAGCCCCAGTCCTGCAACCATGCCCTTCCCACCACTGTGATTTTTTTTCTTTCCTGAAATGCAGGTGTTGCTGTTGACCGAGCACTGTTCATAAGATCCCCCTGAAAAAATGTATCTACTGTATCTACTAGTAGGGGTGGGGGCAGCCACCCCAGAGAGAGGGGAACCCCCTCTCAAGAGGGGAGGCCTTGCTGTTTGCTGATGTCACCTTCTTGCTTAGGGAGTGCCATGATGTCTAAAGGATGTCCAACCTCAGGGGCCTTCTGGAATGGATTGGATTGGCTCATTTGCTGGGTGTCCTGGAGATCCCAGTTTTTACATGGGGTGTGGATAGCTGGCTTTGGCTAGTACAGCCCCCATCCTCATCCCCTACAGCACACACCCTATCACTGTGAGCAGGGTTTGAATTACATTTTGACTCTGGGAGGTCTGCAAAAAAATATTTTTTTTAAATTGGGCTGCCCATCACGATGCCCTAATAAAATCAGAACCACCCCCAGGTTAATCAGAAGCCCCCCCAGGTTATGATTTTCAGATCTTACAGGGGGGCTCTCAGCTCCCCCATAATTTGAACCCTGACTGTGAGATCTACATGCACCCCTGGATACAGAGGTGGAAGTAAACTATTCTAGAGCTGACCTGAGCCCAGCTATTATCTGCGCATTAGCACGTAGGCTCAGAGCGTGTCAGGGTCTGAAGGATGTAGAAGTTTACAGGCCTTATACTGGGATGATAGCTGGGAATACTGGTCTTTGGAAACATTTATAATGTAATTGATAGTAGGAAAATATGACATACCCTGGGTAGGGCACCAAAATAGTTAAATCTCAAAAGAGGAGAGAACAGGGAGCTGTTTGCTGTTGTTGTTAGTGTGAATGTCCCAGATACTGCTGTGCTGTCACATAGTTAAGGTCCGTACCCTTCATGAATTAATGGCAGCAACAGCTTCTGAGGGTTGCAGACAGCATGGGTGGGCATACTAGCAGGCCTGGGGGCAGTGGTGGGTGGGCATGAAGAATTAAGCAGCACACAGACATGGAGCCCTGCCCCTGAGTCTGGATTACAGACATCTCTACCCTGTATCCTTTCCTAGGCCTCATGTAAAAGAAATTCTAAACTAAAACCAGCAACCAGTGACTGTAACAGATGAGCTCAGATTGGCTCTCTGCATAGAGGGGCACCACTGCATGCCTTGAATTAAAGCAGAGAGCACAGTCCATACTGTAATATGTAATCTGCTAAACAAAAGCTTGACCTCCCCTGACTCCGATTCTAGCATCTCATCAAATGCAAGGCAGGGCCACACATCAGCAGGGCTGCTTTTTGGTAGCTTCCGCTGTCCCCTTCTAAACAGAACAATTAGTTCCAATTATTCTTGTGCAACTGTACCAGCTACATGTACCTGCTCTATGATATTAGGTTCAACCACAAGGACAGAACAATTGGTGCTATCCCACTTTACTATTTGTGGCTGCAACCATAGGTTCAGTGTTTTCAGCAGCTACCCATGGGGTGAAATACCCTAGCTGGTTTGTGTGTCTGTATCTTCTCAATGACATCTTTCCTGTCAGCTCTACCCAGTCCCAGAGAGCATCGGTTGGTAACTTCATCAGTCCAGGTTCCCAGGGATTGTCTTGGTAGTTTCTTAGTTTTCCCCAGTTTAAAAAACCATGTTGCCAGGCATGTTTATTTTAGGTTATTTGCCTATACTGTTTCTTTTGAATGTCCTCTATAGATTTGGCTTGAAAAACTTACAGTGAGACCTTAAATTACATCCCATTATGACACTACTGGTGTCTGATTCATGGCAGTATGCTCTTCTTTCCTGCGGGGCAAGAGAAAATCCTTACCCTTCCATTGTCAGCTGCCTCTTTGGGGGGGTTCATAGCACAGATTACTTGCTTGAATGTCTGGGTAAACTTTTCCACTACTCCACTTGTGGCACGATGGCCAGGAGCTGATGTGACATGTCTGAGGCCATTAATTTAGATAAACAAATGAAGCTCTTTGGATGTTAAGTGAGTTCTGCTGTCACTTACAATCTGTTCAGGAATGACTGGCCATGAAAATAATAGCCTTAACACTTTTCCTGTCTGTGCTGAATTAGCTGAATTCATACAATATTTGAAATGAAAAACATATGTCTCTTTAATGGTTTGGTTCAGTTGGTGTGGATTTGCTGACGCAGAATAGTTGGCTGCTTCCTAAGATGCAAAAAGGAATGTTCAAGCACACGTTTTTGTTTGTTGATAGGCTTGAACACTGGTTTGCCATTTCCTTAATGTCGTAGCAGTGTGTGGCCACTGTACAAAACTCCTGGTCAGCACTGTCATTCCTCCAGTTCCCAAACAGCCTCCATATAATTCCTGCAGGTTATGGAACCTGACATGCAGAGAGACACTTAGATACAGCATATTAGGTAACCCTGAGATAACCCTTCTGAGCAAAGAAAACCAGCAGCTGTTGTTGCATGCATGAGCCCTTCTCATTCACTGTGGTATCATACAATTCAGTGATCAGAATTGCACGACAACATTGGTCACTGGGAAGGGTTCAATTTGTGCTATAAATAATGTATTTACTGTCTCTTGTCTACTACGCTATCCTTACCTCCCACCTCCAGTGGCGGGTGTGAAAAGCAAAATGTAGGTATGCGTTGATTGGCACTTTTGAACTTACATCATAAAAGATGGGTGCCCAAAGATATCACCTGCCTCTGTAACCATGCTGCAGCTTTTATCCAGAGTCCTTTCTATATTAAAAAGTGAAACTAGTGGTTGCTTATCTGCAACCAGAGTAAACGGTGTTCCCTAGATATACTAGTCCTACTGTTTAGCTCTGCAGACTATATTTAGAGGTTTTCTATTGATTTGAGAATGCTTATATTCTTTAGAGGTAAGTGCCCCATAGCAAAATCAATAGGGCCTTTCAGCATGATCTTCCATCACCTGTAAAATTACCACTTCCATAAGGAGAAGTATCAAAAAGCTACTTTATATGTAAAAATGCATCATAGCAGGTACAGATGCTTTCTGATAATACGTTTCAGGGGTATAGGTTGTAGCTGTGTTGGTCTAAGGACATAGGCAGACAAGGTTCTTTGGGTAAAACCGGTATCTTTTATTTGACCAACTAAAATAGTTGGAAAAATTCTTCTTTGCAAGCTTTTGGGTACAAACACCCTTTGTCAGGCTCTGGAAGCAACTGCAGTTAGTCTATGCTCTTCCAGGAACTGCAGACGCTTTCTCAGCCTGATGAAGGGTGTTTGTAACCAAAAACTTGTAAAAAAGAAGTTGGTCAAATAAAAGATATTGAATTTACCCAAAAAACCTTGCCTGCTTCTGATAATGTGAGCTGCTTTGGCTTATCCAAACCCTGGTACATTGTGTGGATCTCCACTGTTCTTGTCCACTGTGTAAGAGGTCATTTGGAGATGTAATGCTCTCATTATGTGGAGTAAAAACGTCTGGTGATAACTGATTATTCACAGACAAGAACAAAACTGTGACACACATGCAGTTGGGGTACTGTAAGGATATCTTTCAGTATTTCTTGTGATTTATGAAAACCATCCTTGTGAATGGTGTGGCCTCAATACACAAGTGAGTCTGTGGAAAATTCACATTTCCCCTTATTTGCTGTAAGGCTATACTCAGACAGCCTCTCAGGTACCTTAGGGAAATTCTCAATGTGTTCTTCCTTACTAGTTCCTGTAACAGTATATTGTCTAAGTAAAACTGAGCACCAAGAATGTCTTTTACTTAAAAATTCAAAAGAGTCACTGCCAAAAAAAGTATGTAGAAGCTCTTTCAAACACTAGCCTAATGTATTGAAATAAGTCCTACTGTGTGTTAATAAGGTTTACTTCTTGTCACTGCATTAAGTTTCTATTTATACATGGAAGCTTAGAAACCTCATGGCAAATGCAAACCAACAATCCTAACATAGATATCAAGTGGGCGTGTCTACACATGCATTTACTGCACAGTAAGTTCCTGCGCAGTAAGCGGTTTTTAGACCAGCATCTACACATGCAGGTGTTACAGCACAGTAACGCTGTGCATATACTGACTTGAGAGTAAAGTTACTCCCAGGTCAGTCCACACAAACAGGGTTACTGCACAGTAAAGCATCTACACGTAATAACTGCTCAGTAGTAAATTTGCTACCTGCATCATGCAAAATCATGCTACCTGCAAATTTTCTACCAAATCGGTGTAAGTCACCATAGTTACTGTGCAGTCTGGGCATGCACATGTAGATGTGCACCCATACTGTGCAGTAATTTTCAGTTACTGGCAGTAACCTAAGTTACTGTCATAATATTTAGTGTCTTGCTAGTTGCTCTGGTGTATGGAATTGTATCTCTATGTGAGAATCTTCAGCTTGGACTTAAATAAGAAAAAAAAAAAAGTCAGGCTTCTAATCCTAATAGCTGCAAAGAAAAGTCAGAGAATATGAATTCCAAAGACTCCAACTCCAGAAGGCAAATAAGAGCTCTCAGATCTTCAGGCTTTTGTTAGTTGCATAATTTTTGAATGCTTGTCTGTGATGATGATGAACTTCTGAAATGCAAGTTTCTGTGCAGCTCACACACAGTGAATTGAAATAATCTAACTCAGACTGAAAACCAAACACGGACTGTAACATACACAGGGGGATAGTCCAAGGGCAAGTGTACAAAAGCTACATGCTAGAGTTGATAAAAGTGAGTTTAACTATATTTGTACAATGCCCTCACACAGCAGGTCCCTGGTCTTGGTTGGGACCTCTGGGCACTGCAAGCAATAAATGAGTGGAAAGCAAGAAGTAAAGGCAGAAGTTTCAGGTTGATAGGTACATTGTGAATCTGGACAAGTGATTGCACTTACACGACACTGGTATGTGTAAGAGCATGGGAGCATTTCCAAAGGGAGGGTTTAATCCCACAATATTACTTTTTGCTTTGCAAATCTTTGCCTTTGAAAACTACAATATTTGTGGCTGCTTGCAAATTTCTGTGACATCTGCTACATAGAGTTCCATGGAAAAAAGAGCATCGGAGCATTTGATCTCTTGTACAAATTCAAGGATCATGCTGTAAACAGAAATTGGCCTTTTTTTAAAAAAGAAATGTTACTGCTTGCACAGGGAAACTTGGCTTGCTGAGGTGAAATTAGTTTTCCACCTGTGAAAACTGACTTCCCTTTTTCACACTGGATTTTTGAGGTAAGGCCAAGATATGCTCTGCTTTAACAAAACGCACCAAAAATCAAGCTTTTCCCATCCATCACTCACATCATCAGCAATGAGAGCCACTTTCCTTCCCCGTAATGCTCTGAAAACTGGGGGGGCGAGCCTGTCAGAAAAAGAAAGTTGTACCAAATGGAAATCTTTTTGTTTTAAAGTAAAACAGGAAGCTCGGACATTGTTGATTCTTGCAGATCAAGAAATGCAGAGAATGTTTTAGCAGCTTGGCTGTTGGCAACTGACTGCAACAGCCAAGCAGACATTTGGAGATCATTACTGTAACAGCAAGAGGAAAGGCCGTAATGAATGATGATCTAACTAATGGACTTCATGTACTAAATAAATAAAAGAGCAAATGAACCCAAAACAAAACCTCTTGCATGTCTCACATATTACAGCTGAAAAAGTTGATTCAGTGCTAATGCGAGTAATTATACTAAGACCAGGGAGAAATCTGTAGCCTTTCATGAAGTATTAAGCTGACAGAACTGAAGAGAAGAGGGAAGATAGGGTGGGTTTTAAAATAGCTTCACAAAATTTCCAGCCTTGCAGTATGCTCTCCTCCACAATCTAAACACAGTGAGAGGAGAGAGAAATTCACTTTTGGATTGGACCCACTTAACAGCTAATAAGCCAACCCAGCCCTCCCAAACTGTTCCTGCCAGGGAATATTGCCAGCTGGGGCAGAGGGGGTTTGTCACTCTTTCCCTTGCTGGAGCCTGAGTTCCCTACTTTCCATGAGACCTGTGGAGGCCACCGAAGCTGGTGTGAAACTTAGGACAGCCCTCAGAGCTGCACTAACCCTGCACCGGGAGCCAAACCAACCCCTACAGGTCCAATAACAGGAAGGTCCAGCCATCCATGTGCTGGGCTGCGGCTCTCTCTTTAGCATTCCTGCCCTCCTTTATGTTTTCACTGAAGTGATCAAACAACTCATTTAAGGATTTTACCCTCGGCCCCTGGATGGAAACACAGAATACTAGTAACTTTAAAGTTATACTGATACTGAACTCCAGTGACACAGAGACGACCAGAACTCATAGTGTCGCAGACACGTGCAGACTTACATACTGTATGATTCCTGTCTATACACAGTACAGTATGTCTAATTATTCCACTTCTCGAGAGGACAGTCCTCACATGGCCCTACATGGAGAAAAGCCCAGGGGTTCCAACAGGTGAGTGCCCTCACAATAAAAGCAGCAGAAGCTGATGTAATGCAATAACCTTGGCAGGATGGGAAAGGAGGAGGGGAGAGTTTCCACTTTGTGGAATAAATAACTCCCCCAAGGTTTCTCTGATAAGATGAGCTGTATTGATATAGAACCTCATTTAGAACATTAATTAATCAATCAAATAGTTTCCGAGATCATCATTTAAACAAACATTTTAATGAAGTATACTCACACCTGAAAAGCCGCCTTATCTCTGTTAGCCAAATGATATAGAAAGTAAAGATACAACTAGCATTTCAAACTTCTGGATAGAGCAAAAGAAATCAACAATATGTTTAAGACGAGTATAATGGTATATGGAGTGAGCAACATCATATAATAATGCAGGACAAGATGGGAGTGATGCTACATCCAGCTGAAATAGCATAGGATATTTAGGAAAGTAGAATGTTGTTACCCATGTTGAAATTTGTCTATGACACCCTATGCTAATGAAAAAACCCCCTTGTGTTCTTCCCTGATCACATGTGGTAAAAGGCTCACTGTCATAGTCAATCCAGACCAAAGTGCCTTGTAATACAGTTCTAGTGTGTTGGTTCAGTACCTGCTTTGGAAAGAATGCCTCCATCTGAATCACAAAAAGCCACATCTTGGTTCTCCTTGGGAGGTCACCCATTCCAGGTGCTTAGTTTACGTAGTTTGGGAGTACTGATAGAGCATAGTTCAAGGCTATCTTTTATAAATGAAGGCCATCAGAGCTTGTGGTCTCCATTCAGTTCTCAGGCGTCCACATTGCCAAAAACCTCCATCACACTTGGCACTAATTAGCACCGTTGTTAGCTGTCTTATCAAAGAGGCTGAGAACAGAACAGGGTCATGGAAGCTGAATTATCTCCTTGTTCCTAGAAATGACCCTGCTGAGTTGAGGTTGAGACAACTTGACAGATCAGTGCAGTGGAAACTTGTGCCACCACTCCCTATGCTGTAACAGTCCTGTAGATAAAGAGGACTTGAGCCTACAATGACTGCCTCTTTAGTATTACATTTCACTGGCCCTGAATTAACCTAAAACAAATGAGAAATACTTGCACCAGTGTTACAAATTAAGAATAGCTGCTGTTGGAATTTGCTAATAAGCTGTCCTGAATCATTCTTAATTTTGTGGGAATTTCATAGCCAAAGGCCTTTGGGTATGTTAAAACACAATTAATAGTAGTGTTAATACTAGCAAAGGCAATATTTTCAAATGCTTTGAGAATGGAAGCAAAAGGGAACACCTCCTCCCCTCACCCCCAATACAGGGCTATAGTCAACACATTGCAATATCTGCAAGGAATAACAGTCTTTTGGTCTGAGTGATGGTACTGATGTAGTTTGCCACCTATCAACCAGGGAAGCATTCCAGAGAGGAGGATCTTCATCACAGGAGTACTCTCCTCCTCCTCCTCCTCCTCCTCCTCCTCTTTACATATCAAAGATGGAAAGGGAAAGGTTTCCTCAACCTCTACATACCTCCTCCACCCATCCTGTGCTGTGATGAGCCACAGGGCAGTAAATATCCCAGATACATGTCAGTAATAATAAATATGAATAGTACAATGGTACCTGCTGAATAACAGGTAACGTATGTTAGTAAACCCATGTTAAAATGTCTTTTTTTTTGTGGTGGGCATGGTCAAAGGAAGTGATCATAAACTAGGGTGCTGTGAGATCCTTCTAAGGGTGCCTCAGGGTTTTGTTCACAGTAGCACAATCACCTATACATGATACACAACATAAACTCCCAGTGTCAAAACCATTCTGACCTATTGTGGTCTGAGCTCTTTGCAACAGAAGAATTGCTCTATTATTTTTCTGTGATCAAAAACTGAGTGAAAGCTCAGAGCTGCCTTTTTCTGAGGGGTGCTTTGCATTTAATTAAGGGATGCCTCAAGTCAAAAGAGGTTAAGAGCCACTTGTCCAAGGAGACCATCCATGGCAGACTATTGTTGTTTCAATACTTTATTAACTGCAACTTTAGGGCAGCTTCTCAGAGTCAAACAGTAGTTCCCTAGTTTTTGGCTGGCCTGGCTGCCTGCCTTCCATGTTCATGATAAGTTGTAGAGCCAAACGGAATAGAGCAAGATTAATATTTGTGACCATCTATTTTAATTACTAGCTGCTGCTCGTGTTTGTACCCCATACTGTTAACTAGAAAAGACTTTTGTTCTTATGTTTGGCTATTCTTTACTGGTACCTATGCTTATAGTGAAAATTCAACTCAGCCAGGGAATGGATTCACTCCCATCTTCTTGTTCCATCTCTAATACTGAAAGCCCCATTGTTTGATTTGGAGGCCTCAGTGTTTGAATCATTTAAGAGACAACTGCACAAGGAGAATCCATCATACAGCCCTCCTGGAGAATTCTGGTCCACAGTGACAGACATACAATAAAACCTCTGGCCAATGTCATCTAGGGATATATAAAACCACTAGGCAGACTCGACAGTTATAGGGTTGTAAGGTCAAGAAGGAGATAACCCTCTCTGGTATGTAGATGGAACAAACCCATTTTTTCTAAGCCTTTGTACATGTGTTAGGGTGAGACCTCCTCTGATATTTGCCTGGAAGGGGATCCCCAGGCACACTGTCTAGTTCCTGTCAGCACCAGTGTTAGACAAGGCTGGCAAGAAATCTTAGGTAAGAAGCCAGAGTCACACACTCAGCATTGTTACCATCCTCATCCGAAATTTCACAAGAGAATGTTTATGTAAAATAAAAGCCAGAATTTCACTGACTCCCTTCAAAGCAAGCTAGAACAGCGTGTCCCAAAGCATTTTCCTGCATTCAGGGCCAGGCTTCCTTGATGGGCTGCTCCTCTATTTGCCAATTTGTGCAACATAATCAGGACATTTCTATGCTGTCCCTGTCATGCAGCCTCGTCTTCAGGGACATCTTGAATTTTCCAGTTTATTTGCCCAACTCTGTTGTCCCTGACCAGGGGTATTGATTAAAGCAATGGAAAATAATATTCATTAGTAATTGTCAACTGCCCTTTGGTTTCAAAATGATGTATATCTCCGCATATGATTCACTTTATTGTTTTCATAGCTTTCCTTCCTCCTCTTTAAAGCGGTACATTGAAAGTGAAGCTTTCACTGCATTATTCCTTTTCCCAGCAGAGCCCATAGTCGTATGGGGGAGAGGTGGATTCTGCTTCTTCCAATGAATCATTAGTGGACCTTTTTATCAAGCTTAATCAGCTACACATGTGCTAGTTTTGGGGTGAAGCCTACCCCTGAGAGCTCTAAGAAGCTGCTACTCAACCTTTTTGGACTCAAGGCACCCCCTCCGTAACTTTTGTGAATTGGGCGGCACCCAAGTTCAAAAATGAATTTATGTATTACAGTGTTTACCTCCATTTAGAGGGACTGGGCAGTGAGGATGCGGTCAGTTAGACAGAGAAAAGCTGCAGCGTCCTGGTTGAGGATCACTGTGCTGCTATGTGCTACTTGCTGTTGAGGAGAACAAAAGAAGAGGTATTTTTGTGTACCCTGGCACAAGTTGTCTAAGCTGCTTCCACCTTGGCAGTTACATTGACTCTTTTTATGGATAACTCTGTCAGAAATTAAGCCACCGTGCTTCTGTCCTTCCCATAATACCTAGGAAAAGGCTATACTTTCTGTGTCATGTCTTCTTTGGGATTTTGCTTTGTCCCCAAGGTACAGGCCACAGTACACTTCCTCCTACTAAGCTTTGCAGTGCTGCTTTAAGGGCTTCCCTATCCAGATCAGGCAGATACCTCTGAGAATGCTTATATCTCTGCTAGAGACGCAAGTTGTTGGAGGTTCACAAATACTGTGTGCAATATTGGGCGCCGCACTTCAAGAGGGATGTGGATAACCTGGAGAGGGTCCAGAGTGGCCAAGGTCTGGAACGGGCTCCCAAGGGAGGTGGTGCTCTCCCCTACCCTGGGGGTCTTCAAGAGGAGGTTAGATGAGTATCTAGCTGGGGTCATCTAGACCCAGCACTCTTTCCTGCTTATGCAGGGGGTCGGACTCGATGATCTATTGAGGTCCCTTCCGACCCTAACATCTATGAATCTATGAATCTATGAATCAGAGAAAGGCCACTCGTATGGTTAAGGGCTTGCAGGCCAAGCCCTACAAGGAGAGACTAGGGCACCTGGACCTCTTCAGCCTCCGCAAGAGAAGGTTGAGAGGCGACCTTGTGACTGCCTATAAGTTCATCACGGGGGCACAGAAGGGAATTGGTGAGGCTTTACTCACCAAGGCGCCCCTGAGGGGTTACAAGAAATAATGGCCACAAGCTAGCAGAGAGCAGATTGAGACTAGACATTAGGAAGAACTTCTTCGCACTTCGAGTGGCCAAGGTCTGGAACGGGCTCCCAAGGGAGGTGGTGCTCTCCCCTACCCTGGGGGTCTTCAAGAGGAGGTTAGATAAGCATCTAGCTGGGGTCATCTAGACCCAGCACTCTTTCCTGCCTATGCAGGGGGTCGGACTCGATGACCTATTGAGGTCCCTTCCGACCCTAACATCTATGAATCTATGAAAGTCCAGGGATAACTCATTTCTTAGTTTGGCAGCTGACAGGAAAAAAAAAATCCTGGTTCAAATGACATTTATATTTTTTTGGTTTGTTTATTTTTTTGGTTTTTCTTACTGAAAAAAAAATCCAAATGATTTTGTTTTGTTTGATGCAAAACATTCCGCAAAACCCAAATTGAAGTGCTTTTTCTCAGGCTCTTGTAACGAAAGCAAAGAAGGACTAAAGTCACAGAATAGCAGAGGAAGAAAATGGTGGTGAAGCCCTTTGTGCCATTAGCTTAAGAACTGGAGGATTCACCCAGTGTGACTGCCTGAGGGGATCTGAACATGTGGTATGACCTCGCCCCTGGCCTCCAGGCTATAGGTTGCTAAGGAAGAGGACAGCTCTCAATCTCTCTTGTTGTTGATGTTTTACTTTGTATAAATAGTTAGATGCTCACCATAGCAAACATTGGATCCCTGGTGCTTTGCCTCCCAGCAGGGTGTTTAACTGGGTACCTAGAGAGCTGTTCTCAACTTGTTTGATATATTCCAACAATCAGTCAAATATTTCATTCCATATGTAATAATGCATCCAAATATCCTCTAACCTCCTGATTAGGAAACTCATAACAAAGGTGGAAGACCTTGGTTCAAACCCTTGAAGGATTTAGGAAGCCAGAGGATTTGAACATCAGTCTTCTACCTCCCTTATGAATTTCCTCACCGCTGAGGTACTCAATAGTAGGATTCTTGCAGCCTCACCTGCTGGAGTCACTTCATTTTGTATGAATACCTACATAGCCACTGACACAGAAAACACCTCTTTAGCTTAATGTATGTCAGGGGAGTCAAACACTTGGGTTTCAATCCTTACTCAAAAGGATTTTTAATTCTTGATACACAGTAAAACACTGCTAACAAAAGGGAGTGAGAAAACACCCCTCATGCCTCCCACATCCTACCTTTAACACCCTCTTGCCCGAAAATTAAGGCATTAAGGAGGGAGAGGAGCAAGGTGCTCTGAGGAAGAAATTGAACTTGGCTCTCTCACCTTCTGGGCAAAAAATGCTCCAACCCTGGAGCTGCAAGACAAAAGGGAATGGCAACTCCTTCATTCCAAGAGCCTTCAATTTAAATTATTTGGCAGATTTGATACAAATTAGTAAAGTTTGTGTTCAACCAACTCTACAGTGGCTATTTTTGCTGAAGAAGGTTTCCCTACTCCATTCATGAACATCACATGTAGAGTTTGTTCCTTGTATCTTGGGGAAGGTTCAGTTCACTGACTAGGGTGGCCATTATAGAGTACAGTCTGGTTGTCTCCTGTCCTCTATTGATGTGAAACCGGGCATCTTTATGTCCTCTATTTTTCTCCTGAAGAAGGAGGACATAAAGGCATTGGGTTTTGTGTCAATAGAAGACAGAGGACAGAGTAGCAGAAAACCGGAATGTCCTCTATGATGGCCACCCTATCACCGACTCCCTTGTAGACAAGACCAAGTGTGAACTATTAAAGTTACAGTGTTTCCCAGCTATAAGAATCCTGATTAATAGAATCAGCTGCATGTAGCATCAAACCCTTCAAAACCAGGCACCCAAAGCATTGCACTGGGTGCATTGTCCACCATCTATTAGCATCTTGCTTCATAGAATCAGCCACTTACTAGACTTCAAATATTAAAGCATGCTCTATGCTCTTATGCATACAAGCTTTTTTTTCCTACTGGCTATTGGAATTGATGCGGCAAATACAATGAAGTAATGAAACTGTTCATAGTGGACCTCCACAGAGGTATTTTAGTTTGCTCACTTTATTTTGCCACTGCTTACTAGGAGCACCAGTTACTGGGATCAAAAGTACTGTGTCAAATGTAATTAAAAACTGTGTGACTCTGAACCATGAGGATCAGATGACCCGGTGAATGAGATTTCTGCCCAATACAAAGCAAGTCAAGAAGGTGACTAAGGTGTGATGAGAAGCATATAAAACATGCCAGAAAATATGTTATTTGTATTGGTGTCAATATTATTGATGTGACAATTTATGTTCTTATGCTCTTACTTCCAATACTTGTCTTGATGTAGTGCCTAGGAACACCAATCAAGGACCAGGGTCCCATTGTGTGAAGCACTGTACAAACATGCAGGAAAAAGACAAATTTGGCCACGAGGGCCACATTCAGATGAGCATGGCCATGTGGTACCACATATCACACATTCAGGCATTTCCTGAGCTGCTACCATGCAGCGCAGGGGTTTTTTTTTGACCCCTGGATATCCAGGGGTCAAAAAAACCTGCACAGAAAAGAAGTGGAGTGGTGCATGTGGGGATAGCGTGTGCCACCTGAAACCATAGCCTGGCCAGCCAGAGCCACGCTCCGGCTGCCAGCCAGGCTTCAAACTGCCGGAGCAATGCAGCTGCAGCTTCCCCGGCCCATAGGACCCCAGGCAAGGCTGCTGGAGTCAGCAACTGTGCTGGCCCTAGCCTTCCCCACCCCACCCAGGATAACCTGTTAAGCACTGGATGATGTGTGGCATGGGCGTTCCCCAGGGAACACTAACAGCAGCATAAGGTGTCCCGCTGTTAGTTGTTCCTGGGAAACCAAACATCTGTGCTCATCTCTGGGGAGCCAAATGTCTGCGTTCACAAGGAGTTCACACGCTAGCTCATGGCAAACTGCAAGAGCTAGGTGGGAAAAATAGGTGGTTGTGATGGGAATGAGGCAGCTATAAAACCAGGAAGAGACTGCATGTTGAGAAAGGTCCCCGAGTGGCTTTGTATGTAAGGTACATTCTCTTGAAGGTAATGTGAGGGCACCACACAAGTGGTCTTGCCCACTGGTTAGGGCTGAGATCTGCAACTAAGAGGCAAGCCAAGAGCCATGGTCAACTACAATAAACTAGGATGGGGGACAGGGCCTGAAAGGTGAGATTAGGAAGTAAGCCAAGGGCTGGGGTTAGCTGTACAGATGTGTTAGATTCCTGGCCCTTGTCTCACCTTCTTGCCCCTAAACACCCACTTCCAGTTTACTGTATTTGGTCTGAGACCCTAGGTTCCCTCTTTGTCTCAAATTGTGGTCCTAACCTGTAGGCTGGACTGCTCACATCCCAGTCCTCTATTTCACCTCTAAGGGACACAGCAGCAGAAACAGAAAGGTTTCTACCAAAAAGCAATGAAAATGCTAGGAAGCATGAGTGGGAGAAGGGCTTTGATATAAGGAAACGTTAAAGTGACTAGGGCAATTAAACTCTGGAAGAGAGAACAGTAAGAGGAAAGGAGACCTAGCATTGCACAGATGAAGCCAGCTGGCACTGCTTTTTCCCGTTTCCCATAAAACAAGAACAAGGGGACACTCAATATTAAAAGACAACAGAGTTTGAAAGGATAAAAGGAAATAATTTTCCTGGCAGTGCATAACACACTCGTAGAGCGCTCAGTGTTGCAGAACATTATTGAAGCAAATAGTTTAGATTGAAAGACTGATTAGATGTCTGGGATTAAATTCTTTGCCGATGTAACTTCCAAAATGGATTCTGCTCTCAATACGGTATGAATAATAATCATAACCATTATTGTAACTGCAACTGCCAATAACATGGAACATTTATGTCTTCAAAGCGCTGACTAGCCAGAATGGAATCACAAGGCCTATTAATTCCCCTGTTTTAGGGTGCAAACTAATCACCCAGTGAAAGTCTGGAAGAAATTTGCCGTCACTGGGTTCGTCTACATGTTCATTAGATCTGGGAGCAATTTAGTCGTGAGTAATCTACTCATGTGTAAACGCTCCTGGGGAAGATGCCTACACGTGTAGGTGCCTACACGTGTAGGGAAGCTGGAGCAGATTTGCTGCTAATGACAGAAAGCTGCTCCCGCTTCCTGGGGCCTGGCAATGGGCCCCTGCCACCACCAGGGAGAGCTCTAGGCTCCCCCCGGTGTTAGCCCAATGGTTGGCAGGGAGCACTATGCCAGGAGACAGATGTGCCTCTGCCCCTGCCCCAGCACCCCTGCTCCCTGATTGGGGCAGGGAACTTGGAAAGAGCTTCAGGGGAATCCCTGCTTTGCCAGGGGCTCCCTGCAAGCTGCACCACCAGCAGATTGGTAATGGTACCTGCCCCACTCCTGCAGCTCTTTCCAAGCCCTGCACCTCAATCACCCAATAAGGGACCTACCCCCAGGAGAGCTTGCTTCCTGCTCAGCTCTGTGATCATGGAGCTGGTTGGGGAACAGGCTAGAGAGCTCTGGGGGCTCCCAGCCCCTGCCAGACCCGCAACTGCTGGGAGATCCTTACCTCCCAGTGCCAGCTTTGTGGTCACAGGGCCAGTGCTGGGAGCTCCTTATCCTCAGGGGTATAAAATCTGAGCCATGTTATGAACTTGTGGCCAAAGCTTCCCTTCACTGGGGGAAACCTAGTCATTCAGGTTGGGACAGCTGGACATGATGCCAGCCACTTCCCTCCCTTAGAAACTTGTGTCTTAACTATGCTATAATCTGACAGATCTCTGACTTCAGTCTTCTTCTGCTGCTTCTGAGCAGAAGCCTGAGATTCTTCTCTATGCCATGTGACATCCCTGCAATTCATAACTTAGATATAAGGGAAGGTCACAAAACACACATGCAAAATGAGATGCATCAATTAAGGAAGTTTTTCTGTAGCAGACATTCCTGGTTTATTAAAGCATAATCCTCATGTTTAAATCCTCCCTTGAGTAGATCTCTGTGTCTGTAGCCCACAGTAGCCTTATCAGTAAAGCTGATGGTTGGATTTGTTTGTGTGAATCAATACAGGCAAACTTGGTACCCAAGTTTACATGTGTGACTGGTACTCAAGGTTACCAGATCTGACAACATCAGAAGATGGTTATCTGTGTGGCATACCCTATTCATATTCACATCTGTGAATAAACACTTGATTTTCATTCACAAAAACATTTCTCAATGTGAACAGAAAACAGTGTTCAGATATTATCCAGAGAATGAATTTCCCATACTAAAATATTCCAACTTCTGATGTTGGAAGCATGTGTCCTTTGATGTTAAGCTGATCTCCCAGCACCTCTTCCCCGATCATGATGGCAAAGCAGTTACGATCTCAGAGTGGGGGCTTGAAACTCCCCTCCTGGGCTCTGGTGCTGGAGTCCTGTCTGGCAACTGGCAACTCCTGGGGGCATGGAGCAATCTCCCACTCCTGGTGGCTGGCTGACGGAGCAGATTTGCTCCCGGTCAGGCATCTACACAAGCATTACTACACAATTAGTAATTTTGAGTAAATTTGCTACTTGCACTTGCAGGTAGCAAATTTACTTGCAATTAGTAAGTTTTACTGCGCCATAAGCATGTTCATGTGTAGACGCACATGCTCGCTGCCTAGTAAACTATGCTACTTGTCAGTAAAGCGACAACACCCATTGTGTAATATTGCTCATTTAGGTGCCTTATGTAAGTTTTTGCACCTTCCTCTCAAACATCTAATGTAAATCTCTGCTGGAGACAGGATGTCAGATCAGGTTTATTCTATTATGGTAATCATTTTGTTTTCTGGTTTCTCGTCAGCTAATCTGAGGGATGTTCCAAAGAGGCTTTTCTTGGGGCAATTTCACAGGAGTCATTTTCTCACCCTGTTTCCATGAGAAGTTTTGGGTTTTTTTCCTCCTGTTTGGGACAGTTAGTAGAAAGGGCTTCCTAAGAACGCTGCTGCTTTGAAGGAGATGATTTCTTTCATTGCTTACGTAGGAATTGTTTTTATTTCAATGAACAATTTGGTAACAGCCAAATAAACATTACAAAACAAAACAGGGTAGTTTATGTATTGAACTTGTATCTTGATCTTGCTTTGACATTAAACGTACTGTAAGCAATGGAAGAGTCTGGCTGGATAAAATATCAGTCCAGCAAACAGCTTTTGGGCTCACCTTTGAGCGCACCACAACTGTAGAGGAAGACGCAACAAAACACTGCAGATGTCCCTTTTAGTGTGTAGTAGCACAAGAAAATTGGGCATCTTCTTAGTATGCTGTCGGTCAGGGATTTTCAACCAAGGTACTGCTGCACCTTGGGGTGCCATAAGGTACTTTTAATGGTGCTACATGATGCCTCCCAATATGAGCACTGTTAGTACCACCACACAATTTACCACATAAACTCAGAGATTTCAAGTAGGAATCCATAGTGCCAAAACCATTCTGACCTGTTGTGGTCTTTCTCAGTTTTTTGCAACATAAACATTGCTCTATTATTTTGCTATATTTTTAAATGAGTGAAACCTAGGGGTTGTTATTTTCTGAGTGGTGCCTTCCATTTGATAAGGTTGTGAACCACTGCTGTAGGCATTGGGTAGTTTTGATATGTTGATACGAAAAGATGTTGAGATGAAAAGATCATACGTTAATGATGAAAAGATGTGACAAGCAAGGATTTCTCTCTCCTCTGTTCCTATTTCATGGGACATGGGAAGGGTCTTTGCCCTTTCTGCCTTGTGCCTCTGTCTTGTCTTCATCTCTGTTTTAGTTCCATTAGTCAAGATCACTCCCTTCCAAGTACGTGGCTCTTCAAATTGCATTGGCTGACACCTTCCTCCACTCACACCTACATGAGTACAAAGGAGATCCTGAATCTCTTGCCATCATAACCCAATACAAGTACAGTCTTACAAAAGATTGACAGTGCTGGCCTGGAGCATAGGATAGCACAGAATAATAGTAAATGTTGATTCTGCCAACAATGAATACCTCACGAACCTGTTTTTCTCCCTATCCTTGGAGATATGAAGGGTCAAGATTTGTCCCATTTTCCTGTAATGCAAGGGGAGAAGCTGTTGTAGTTTGACAAACACTGTTCCCAGAGAAGTACATAATCAGTGCAGCAGCAGGGCAGTAGTGTGGGCCACAGACAAGGATATAAGCAAAACAGAAACTCCCTATTGGATTCAATTCTAGTGGAGACCTGGGAAGGAAAGGCCAATGACTACCAAATGGAAAAGGGCAGATATAGTTGGCTGTGTCCCAGTATCCTTGCTTTCATTATATTCAGTCAACCAGAAAATCCCCACGCCCCTATTCCTTCAATAAGACTTTGGACTTCATGATTTTACTAAGTATTTCTGAGATTTAGACAGGGTGTTGATGATAGGAAGAGTAAAAAATAAATAATAAAAACAATATTTCCAGCAGGGATTTCAGCAACTGCCAAACTGACAGCTTGGCCCCCACCATTTTTTTATCCCCAACAGACAATTTGGCCCAGGGATACTTAGTACCAAAGGAATTCAATCTGCCTGTTTGTTTTTGCTACTTGTACTAAAGTATAGCCTGATGTGATGTTGAATTAGATTAAATTAACCATGAGCAAACACAAGTTTGGAAGGCTGAAATGCGGTTATCATGGAAAAGTAGAAGGTGAAAAATAAAAAGCTCTAACCAACCCAGAATGATATGAACTGTTTGGAATCATTTCTGAAGTCCTGCAGGATTCAGCAGGCAACTATGTCTGGGCTTACACCTGAGAGGAATTTGGCCCATTTCCCTTTATTTGGCCTCCCAGCCTCTTTTCATTTAGATCCTTTCAGTTTTATAAAGAGATTCTAATTCTACCCTGACAGGATGGGCAGTTGAACTCAAAATGATCCATTTTTTGTTATTGTTCAAGAACTAAGCTTAATAGAGCTGTTGATTCCCAAACACAATGCAGAAAAAGGCATTGGTTCCTGTCCAGCAACCACCCTGCTGGATTCCTCTTGCTAGGACAGTGATTCTCTGTTTCATTTCCCTTTTTCTTTTCACAAAAATTATTACTGTTATTCTTACAATTTGACTGATAGAGTTCATACATGCACCTGGACTTGACTTTGTTTTCATAGCTTCCCCCACTGACATCTGTAGCCCAGAGTTAAATTATAATCTCTCAGTCAGTCAATGATAGAACACAGGACTACAAATAAACTTCATCCAGTACAGCCCCATGCTAACACAGACCCCACATCCTCTTATTCCTTTCATAAACTGATCATCCATGTCTTAAAACTGAATCAGGATTTTGGTCCATGCTATTGTTATGCAGAAGGCTGTCCCAGAACCACGCTGCTCTGATAAGCAGGTCCCCAACCTCTTTTCCCATGACCATACAAAGACAGAACTATTTGAAAACTCTTTTTTAAAGGCATTTATGTTGCATTAACTCATTATTAATTGGGATGGAAGGTAAAACCCCTGGCAAAATACTCTGGGTAGTGCTATATGCAGAATGGCATGGAGATAGTGAGGCTATTGTTGACTTGGTTCCAATGCCAGCGATATGCCAAAGTACACAAGTTCTGATCTCCTTTTTAACTGTACCGATCAAGACTATAGGGTAAATTGCATGCCTGGCATTTAAGTGGAATTTAAGAGATATGTTGGTACTGGGTTGTCCCTCTGCACAGAAGTGAGTCTCACTCTCTAAGAGGAATGGTTGATTTTTGCAGTGCTCTTTAGCCAAGGATGTAAAAGTGGATTATTAGAATTGTGTTATCAAACTTTCTTTGGAATTACCTACACCTGGCTGTCACTTTGTATCGATGCACCCTAAATCAGCACGCAGTATTGGGTTCCATGACTTTTCTTGATGGGAGTATTTCTAGAAAGCAGATGAAAGAGGAAACATCAACGGTAACTGATATGTACCCTTGGCACAAGAGAAGAAATCATTCAATGGGAGTCCAGAAGCTGAAAATTCACTCAGCCTTTTTGAGGCATGTCATCATATGTTGAAACCCTCATTTCCTCATAGCGTCCTAGACAAAGCAACTGAAATTAGCCCCATGCCAGTTTGAAATTTCAGACACATTACCGTACCATACCTCTTATGAAATTGAGCCAATAAAAGTAATATAAACAAGTACAAATACCTATCATCAATATTACCCAAATGAAGACAAGTGTACAGTCCTACACTTATGACAGAACAATCCCATGCACCGATACAGGTTGGGGGCAGACTGGTTGGGCAGCCACTCTGCAGAAAAGGACCTGGGACATTGGGGGTTACAGTGTAAAATAAGCTGAATATGAGCCAGCAGTGTGTCCTTGTTGCCAAGAAGGCTAACATCATACTGGATTGCATTGGTAGGTGTGCTGCCAGTAGGTCAAACGAAACGATTGTTCCCCTCTCTTCAGCACTGGTGAGGCCACATCTGGAGTACTGCATTCAGTTTTGGGTCCCCCGCTACAGAAAGGATGTGGATATATTGGAGACAGTCCAGCGGAGGGCAACAAAAAAGGTGAGGGGGCCGGTGGACATGACTTGTGAGGAAAGACTGAGGGAATTGGGCTTATTTAGTTTAGAGGAGAGAAGACTTAGAGGGGATTTAATAGCAGCCTTCAACTACCTGAAGGGGGATTCGAAAGAGGATGGAGCTGTACTGTTCTCAGTGGTGGCAGATGACAGAACAAGGAGCAATTGTCTCAAGTTGCAGCAAGGGAGGTTTAGGTTAGATATTAGGAAGAATTTTCTCACTAGGAGGGTAGTAAAACACTGGAACAGGTTACCCAGAGAGGTGGTAGAAGCTCCATCCTTGGAGATTTTCAAAATCTGGCTAGACAAAGCTTTGGCTGGGATGAGCTAGTTGGGGATGGTCCTGCTTTGAGCAGGGGTTTGGACGAGATGACCTCCCGAGATCCCTTCCAACCCTGGCTTTCTATGATTCTATACAGTTTATGAGACATAGATCATGATATACATTCATTTTCTAGCCTGGCATTAAGTCATTGATATAGAAGACAGATACATATGGGTCACATAACATCTTTATAATAAAAATGATTGAAACCCCCCCCAACAGATTAGTGCTCTTGGTTTCTTAACAAAAAGGCACGTGGGAACACAGTATGAACTCAGTTCCACTTTTAAGGCATGCAGAGCATTAACATGTACAATAAGTTATTCATTAAGAAGTTTATTGTTGAAAATGTGGGCAACTCCCAACCACTGAGAGAGGTTGAGAGATCCTATCTATACCTTAGGTTGCATACGCCGGGTCTACACAAGACCCTAACTGTGCAATAGCTTGTTGCTACTGTGCAGTGGCGTTGCTTGGCACAAAGTGTAATGTGACGCTACTGCATAGTAGTAATGAGCTATTGTGCAGCCAGCATCACCAAAAAGCCATGCGGGAACACTACTGCACAGTCATTTAGTATTTGTGTATGCTAGTACTAAGTGACTGCGCAGTATCACCTGCGCAGTCAGCATCTCGTGTAGATGCAGCCACAGTGTCCAAAGAAGAACAAATGCAAGGTCCCAGATGTGAAGGTGATCTGTTACCTGGTCTGTAACCATACTGAATGCAGAAGTCATGTGGACTAGTAGAGCTTCCACTGGAGAAAAAATACTAACCTCTAGCTCCCCATTACCAGGTGGAAGAACACAGGGAAGAATCATGTGGAAAACCAGTCCAAATTTTTTATTCAAAAAATTTTTTTTTGACCAAACTGGCTTTTGGACAAAACTAACATTTCCACAATAAATGCCATTTTGGGGGGGTTTGCCAAAAAATAAAACAAATAAACAAAAAAAAACCATTTGGCTTTTCAGTTACTGAAAATTAATCAATCAAACAACTGAAAATTCCAACCCAATGCCGAAAAAGCATTGCTTGCCAAACCATTCCCAAAAGTAAAAAGCTCTTCAGACTCCTGCAGAGAGGGAGCCGTGATTTGGTCATGAAGACTAAGGGTGGTCACAGTCAACCAGCATCATTCAGAAGGGACTTCAGAGTTGCAGCACAAAGGAGGTATTATTAGAGGCAGGTTATATCACTAAATCAACAGGAAAACACAAGCTAAGGAATAAGTAGAAAATTTCAAAGGATTGGGGATAAAATGAACAAACAAGCCTCCTCTAACATTACCAATCAGAGACGGTCTAAGTGACCACAGGCAGATTACAGTGGTTCTGCAGTATTCCTCATGTTACCAGATCCTTATTTGTGTGCATACTGCGTGCATGGTCCATGTGGCATAGGACTGTAACTGCAACAGATAATGTAGGCACTGACTCCTCCCTGCTACTGTCCCCAGCATCTGCCTTCTGCCTCGTTTAGGGCCCAAAGCTCCCAATGGCAGCAAAGCCTTTGAGCACATTCTCAAGTCTCCGTGAACGAATGAAAATTTAGCATGTGCTTAAAATTAAGCGTGTACTTCAGTCCTTTGATCAATTCTTATAGATTTAAGTACAGGCTTGAAGGTAAACAGAGGCTTTGTAAAATTGAGTCCACAGCTTGCAGCAAAGACCCTCCACATCTGCTTCAGACCATAGAGAAAAGAGTAGCTCTCTGTGCCTGTTCATTTATCTGGATGATGAGGGACAGTCAATTTGTGCCTCTGAATCAGTTAGGCCTCTAAGGTGCCTGTAGAACAGATGAAGTTGGGTGGAAGTCAGGTTGGTTAAAGCCATTTATGTTGGCTCAGCTTTCAGATATGATTGCAAAAAAAAAGACAACCCCCTTTTAACTCTCACAGTTGTTGCTTATCTTTGTATGTAGCAGTAAGAAATTGCAAGTTTCTTTCCACCAAAACTGAGCCTGGGTTTCTAGGCTCCCCTGGATTTTGGGAATGATACTAAACCCCAAGCTTTCATTTGCTTTACAAAAGTCTATTTTTCTAGCTCTTTGCATGGGGAAAATAAGCATCAAGATGTGAATGGATCACCAGGGCTGAAAATTTGTTACAGTAATTTTTTTCTTTAGTAGATGCCGTGAGCTATTTACAAGTCCTAGCCTTACACTCCCTTGATATGTACAAACAGAACTGAGTGTTTATGTTCCTCACAGTAGTTTGTGTTCTTAAAGCATCTGGAGTTAATACTTAAAGCCTCCCCACACTCACACAGAAGCCCTACTGACTGTATGTGCCACTTCCAAACAATTCATGCAAAAGCATTTAACACTGTACGTTCAGACTGTAAGTTCTTTGGAGCAGGGGCTGTCTGCTACCTGGTGGGCGTGTATGCCCAGCATAATGGGTCCTTAGTCTTCATTTGTCTTAAGGCACTACCACAACAAATAAAACAAGAAAACCAGCTGCATTCTACAGTCCAGTCCTCACCACAACATGCAGATTGATATGGTATTAGTGATTGCTGCTGGCAATCCTTGATTAACGTGAAAGGACACATGCTTCCAACATCAGAAGTTGGAACATTTTAGTCAGGGAAATTCATTCTCTGGATAATATCTGAACATTGTGTTCTGTTCACATGGAGAAATGTTTTTATGAATGAAAATCAAGTGTTCATTCACAGCCATGAATATGAATAGGGTATGCCACACAGGTAACCCTATTCCGATGTTGTCAGATCTGGTAACCTTGGGTACTAGTCATGCATGTCATCTTGGGTACCAGGTTTGCCTATATTGATTCACACAAACAAATCCAACCATCAGTTTTACACTGTGGGCTACAGATGCAGAGATCTACTCAAGGGAGAATTTAAAAGTGAGGATTACATTTCAGTGGCCCAAGAGTGTTTGCTACAGAAAAGCTTCCTTAATTGACGCATTCAGAACTCTTGTAGTAGAGGTGATATCTTCTATTAGACCAACTAGATAGTTGCAGAAAAAAAATTATTTGCAAGCTTTCAGGCTTACATGCTCTTCTTTGGGCAAAGAAGAATGCAATGATTGTAAAATTTCTCCCACATAGAAACTTTATATTGCACAGGAGAACTGGAGGATGGTGTAAGTTCTCCTAGGTGGAAAAATTCATTTTATGTAAATTAGGCTTGGATAAAAGTTGGAGCAGACTGTTTACCTCAAAGGTGTCTGATAGCAAGCAGGATGTTGAATTTTGCTTCTTTCTAGTTAATTGACTAGTTAATTAATTCTCTAACTTCTTCCACCAAACATTAATCTTGGTTCATTTTTTCCTGGATGTGACTATGACCTTAGACTGTGACCAGACTAAGATGGTGACTTTCCAACTCATCGATTCATCACAGATACTGTAGATATCTATAGCATCCATCTACAGGTTTTTGTTAGGACATTAACAGCTTCACTCAGAGCCCTTTGAAGCCAACAGAAAGTCTTCCATTGACTTTAAAAGGTTAGGGGATCAGGTAACTATAGAGCACCCCTTGCTGTGGTACATGATCACATTCTACCAGGCCTACTACAAGGCCTCATTGAACATTGCAAATTGTGATATGCAGAAGGCTGCCACTTGGACCAACAGTTATTTCATCTTTTAACTACATCCTGCCGTCAGTATGGGATGGGAAATTAGAGAAGCAAAAGCAAGACAGTTAAAATACATGGGTCAAAAACTGATAGAAGCCTTTTGTCTGCTCTGATGCCTTCTCCTATTTGTGACAAAGGAAAGATTAAGAACAGAAAAAAATGAAAAGGGGTTAGGTGGGAGTAGGGTAAAGCCAATCTGACAAGAGCCCCTAGTTCTATAGGTTTAGAAATGTTGCAGATATGCAAATACACTGATCATGGACTCATTTTCTTTGTTTAATTTGAATTATCATGTTCTCTGCCTTGAAATGGGAGCAGCAAGTCCTGAAACGTAGTCTAGTCTCAGTGGTTTGGTGTTATGCATTCCCACATGCAATGTTCTCATGTAATTTCCAACAGTAGTGCTTTTCAGCTGATTGCAGCAGAGATTCTTCTTCCTGCTACAGAAGCAGTGCCCCAGGAAATTGAGAGACAGGCTATTCTGACCCATAGATCAAAATAGCACTAGAAAACCTGTGCTAACTTGGAGCATGGTCCAATAGGCCCTTTGGTCCTTTTCAAGTTACATTCTCCATTCGTCCAAACCCCACACTTCCCACTTCTGAATCACCATTATGTCTGAACACAACTGAATTAATAAATTAGCAATGGTAACATAATTACTGTGTGTATTATCATAACATCGGGGGGGGGGGTCATGAAGCAGGAACCCCTTTGTGGCATGCACTGTACAGACAGTATAAAAAGATCATGTTTAACCCAAAACACTTACAAGGTAAGGGGAACTAGTTGAACTATTTACAATGAGGTAACTTTCATGCATCAACTGCTCTGTGCTACCATAGCCATACTCCACTGTACGTAACTCAAAGCAGCAGCTTACCCTGCAATGAAAAACGAAGAGTGGTGTAACAAGATGAAAAGGAGATGTCATCACTTCTCTTCAGGGGCCAAAGATGTGACTATATCAAGGTTGATACGACTGAGGGAGAAGATTTGAATGTGTGGATGAAGGCCAGGAGAGCTGGGATATTAAGGGAAGGAAGCAGGAGGCTTTCACTGGGGAGTTGACCAGGGGGATGAAGGGGGAGGGTTGAGTTGAGGGAGGACAAGGGAGGGAATTTAATGCACCTGCCAAAATAATTGTAAAGAGAGACTGATTGGGATACAATCTGCTGTCCAGGGCAACTGCCACAATGCATGTCTGTGTACAGTGAATGATCACACCAGCTGGCCAGGCATGGAATAGAAGTGCCCAGACATGGCTGGCTGGAGCACAGCTCTACAAAGTGTTGTACTGACTGTGTACACTATGTATGGAATGGGGCCCTGGGTCCCAGGGTTGCACCCATGCCTCTGGCGTTCACAGCAGATGTCCTGGTGTTGAGGAAAGAACTGGGCCCTGTGAAAAAGGACAAAAAGAAAGGTCAAGAGAAGGAGTGAGAGAGAGGATGAGGGTTGCAGACGAGAAAGAAGGGGAAGAGATAGAGAGGGGGAGCAGAGATGAAGTTTCAGGAGAAAGGGTGACAAGAGAAGGAACACGATGAACAGAAAAGGCAGAGAAAAAGGAAGGTGGGGGAGGGTACTCAGGCTGAGAAAGGGGAAAAGGTCTAGGCAAGGTGTCTGCACCATGGAGGCATTAAAGTTGATTAAACAGAGCACAAGAGACAGGAAAGGGGCCCAGCCAAAGGGATTGAGTAGGAAGGATGCCAGAGGCTTTAAAGGAAGTTGCAAGAACCCCCCATGCTGGATAATTAAGGAATAACCTGCCCATAAGGGAACTGTTCCCTCCCAAAGCAGTTAGCAGCTGTTTTTGCCCTGAAGCAGTAGGGTTAATATCCTTTATACATTTTAATCCTAGCTAGTGTAACCATGCATATTATTATTCAGATAAGCGTCAAATAAAGAAGATGGTGTGGAGCAGCTGGAGCTGCACTGTGGAAGGTGAATGATGTTAATAATGTTTTTATTGAGGACTCAGAATTGAGTTCAGATCTTTTCATCCTCATCTATCACGCAAATGAGACAAGGTGAACAATGTAACAATGAATAAATAAAAATGCATGATCCTCCTGGAGTATGTGCTTTGTATCCCAGGAGAGGGAAAAGGGGTGGATATTATTTTTCCTTTTTGGCAATTGCCACAGACCGGGAGCATCAGGTTCAAAAGGAGGTGTTATTCCCAAGACCCTAGATAGGTTTTTGTCCTAAATTTTTTGAAGGTGAATCAAGGATTTTCAAGGGCCCAATGTCGGAGGCTCCTCCAATGAGGCATGAGTTTTCAGGAACTAACAAGCACCCAGAGAGTGGTGGTGGATGGGTCATTTTTGACCTGGAGGGATGTGGGCAGTGGAGCCCCGCAGGGCTTGTCCCTTGGGCCTGTGTTATTCAACATCTTTATCAGCAGCTTGGAGGTGGGCGTGGAAAGCACGCTGTCCAAATTCGCTGATGACACAAAGATATGGGGAGAAGTAGGCACACTGAAGGGGAGGGACAGAATCCAGCTAGATCTAGACAGGTTACAGAGGTGGGCGGATGAGAATAGGACAGAATTCAATGCAGACAAGTGCAGGGTGCTGCATCTAGGCAGAAGGAACGAGCAACACACTTATAGGCTGGGGAACATCCTTCTCAACAACACAGTGGCTGAAAGGGATCTTGGAGTCATTGTTGACTCCAGGATGGACATGAGCTGCCAATGTGAGGAAGTGGTCAGTAAGGCTAACTGCACCTTGTCATGCATCTACAGATGCATCACAAGCAGGTCCAGGGAGGTGATCCTTCCCCTCTATGTGGCACTGGTCAGGCCACAGTTGGAGTACTGTGTCCAGTTCTGGGCGCTGCGCTTCAAGAGGGATGTGGCTAACCTTGAGATGCCCTATGAAGATAGACTAAAGGGCCTGAATCTATTCAGCCTCCACAAGAGAAGACTGAGAGGGGATCTGGTGGCCATCTATAAACTCACCAGGGGGGGACCAGCAGAAAATAGGTGAGGCTCTGTTCCCCTGGGCACCACCTGGGATAACAAGAAATAATGGCCACAAATTGATTGGGAGCAGGTTCAGGCTTGATATCTGGAGGCATTACTTTACAGTTAGGGCTGCCAGGCTCTGGAACGGGCTCCCAAGGGAGGTGGTGCTCTCCCATACCTTGGGGGTCTTCAAGAGAAGGTTGGATAGATATCTGGCTGGGGTATTATGATCTCAGCACTCTTTCCTGCCCAGGGCAGGGGGTTGGACTTGACGATCTGTTCAGGTCCCTTCCAACCCTAGAAACTATGAAACTACGAAGCCCTTGATCTCTGAAAATTATGCTCTTTTAAAGCCTCCCTAAAGTTGAGCTCTGAAAAATATGCACACCTCAGTTTACATTGCTGAATGTGAACCGTCATTGCTGAAACTTTTCACTTTCACCTTTACAGGAAAACTAGGGCCTGCCCCTTGCTGTTTCTTCCCTGGATCCAAGAATCCAAAATGAGATGGCCACCTAGTTCAGCACCACTCAGGTTCTGTGAATAACTGGTGTGTTTTATCAGCTCAACAGCCAACACTAAACACTGGGAAAAAGAAGTCTTGGCTTGGATCAAACCAAATTTTTAATTTTTTCCCATACTGAAACAAATAAAACCAAAAAATTACCCGTATGTTTGGTTTGATTCAAAAGGTTCCATTCAGCCCAAAATGAAAATGAAGAATATTCTTGTAGGAAAAGCAAAGGAAATGAGGAGCTAGGGTCACAATACTGGCAATGACTGCTCCACATTAATGCTTGGGACACATGGCTAGAATGTGGGAACCTTGGTTCAATTCCCTTCCATGCCTGAGGGGCTGAATCTCTATCTCAAACTACCATTCTGCAGGACAACCTGGGGTTTCAAACTGTCTTCTTGTCCCTGTTCTACTTTTCATTAATACTTTAATATTCATTGGAGCAGGGACTGGATCATAGTTGGCTAGGGAGTTATACCTTCTACCTCTCTGGCTCAATGAATGTATAAGTATTTTAAATTTTATACAAAATGGAAGTACTCCAACAGAAGGGATTTAGGGGGAATCTTATTCTCTGGAATACCCTAGCTTTGACACTCACTTGAGACTGGAGAGACTCAAGGTTTCAATCCACCCTGTACCTGCTACTCTATTTCAGAACAGCCAAAACTTCTTTCCTCAGCAAATTATATGGTCACTGAAAAAAGTTTTGCCAAGTGCTATTCACTACCATTGAGGCTAGTATAGGATGGTTCATACTTTCTATCATGTTGTCTGTTTACATACTTGCTTCATGCTGGGTTTGCATAAGCAGCCTAGAATTTAATTCAGTTTGTTTATATATTAGTAGTTTGCATTGTGGACCCATGCGTAACTTGCTCTGCACTTATCTAGCCTCACAACACCCTTTAATACCCAAGAGCTGCAGCAAGAGGGAGAGGTCAAATGCTTTTCTACAGATCTTCCCAGCCTTCCAGGTGGTACTTGGCTGATTGATAGTGGAGGAAGTCAGCAACTATAGCCAAGCAGAGGACCCTGGCAGGGCACTTTCTGAACCCAGAGGTAACTAGTCCCATCTAGAATGACAAACCAGCTTATGAGATATTAATGTCTACTTGCCTTGCTCAGGCTTAGATTTTCACTAATTTCAGTGAATCTGTACTCAGATTTAAGTGGTTTATTGGGCTCATGCTAGACTTCCACATAGGGATGAATTTTACTCCAGATGAGTAGAGTGACCAGCATTTGTACTACTCTCGGTAGTAACCATACAGTGCTTAGATGTCCTGCTAATACCTGACTTAGAATTACTAGTAATATACTGATCCTGATACACAGCATCTGTCCCCAATCCAACTACTAGAAGCAGTTGGTTTGTTCTTAGTATAATAACCATGGAGAATTAGAAAACAGCAAAATACTGCTAGATCGTGGTAAAAAATATTTTTAGGAGTGACCTAACTTCATAAACCTATCAAAGCAGGTAAGTCATCTGGGCAGTGACTAAGGTGGTTTATTTTTAGCTACCCATGATTTACATTACAAAGCTGGCTTTGCCACATGCTGCAAGCAACTTGGAACTCAGCACCAGGTAAATTTAAATATAATTATTTGACTCAGTAAAACATAAACAGAAGGTGGGTTTTCTCTGTATTGTATTGTATTTTTGCATAGAGATAGTTGCAAAAAGCATCTACATTTTCAAAGAAGCCAATTAAGACTCCTCTCAGGGACCATTTTTGAATCAAACTTACTCTTTGGCTAGAGAATGAAAAATGGTTTCTGTCACTGCTTTCTTACTGTCCAGTGTCAGCTGCAAATGTACTTCTGTATACAATGTGTTTGCCAAAATGCACTGTTAAAAAATAACAGACCACATCCTTAGCTTATGCAGAAAGGTCACAGTTCCACTGACTTCAGCAAAGTCCTCAATTCACACCAACCGAAATCTGGCCCATTGCATCCCATTGTTCCTTTCTCTTGCACCTCCCAGTTCATATATCCATTCTCATTTCCATCCTGACATCTTCCTTCCTTTTGATGGTATCCAGTGGAAAGTCACAAAATGCTGAAGTGTGTGATTTAATCTATGCTTCACCAGGAGAGATTTACTTCAGATAGCTAATAAACTTTATGTAGGCTTTGGTTGCACAGAAGACCTGGGTATTGGAATAGCTTGGTACAATAAATGGTAACTGAGACACTTTTTCAGGTGTCTGGCAGATGCACCTTGCTCAAGCATTCAGGGTGAAGTCAGTTGCCAGATTTGGTGTTAGGATGGAATTTTCCCTTGGTCAGACTGGCAAAGAGTGTTGAGCACTTTTGTCCCCTTCTTTTGGAGTTGCAAGGGTATGTTTCTCTTCCTAGGAGTAGATTTTACTTCACAAATTCCTTAATGGTGGCATCTTTGACTCTCCTACCCTTTTCCTGCAGTACCTTATAGGTTCTTATTAATCTGGTGCTTTGCAGCTGCAGTGCACAAGAGGGACTAGAGTGAACACTCTTTTTGGTCCCGCAGAATTAATGGTTGCCTGTAATAGCTGGGGACTGGCCTTGACGACCCAGGTGAGTCCCTACTAGTTCTCTGTTCCCATATGGAAAGTTCCCATCTGCTTAGCTGTGGTTCCTTCTTAACCGTAATAAGGGACAGTTACTGTGGCTCAAGTGATTCAGGGAACTGGTCATGAGATATGGAGTCTTTTACTGTTAGGTGACTAGATTACTTGTGCTTTAGAAATATTTGCTCACTGTCTCTCCTTTTCATTTAGGACAGAGGTAGGTGACCTTTTCCAGTTGTGAGCTGGAACAACCCACCCCAAGTCAGAGGTGGGTGGTCAGTGGGCCTTAAGACCCACCTGCCACCCACACTTGTCTCCTTGGCAGCATGGGGAGATTGCCTCCAGGGGAAGCCCTCTGCACCAAATACTGCCAAAGCCCAACATCCACAGGCTGGATCCAGGCAGTGGCTCTCTGGACTGCATCTGGTTTGTGAGCTGTAGATTGCCAGCCCCTGACCTAAGAAGTTAGGCCTTGCTCATCATCATGCTTAGTGATATCTTTTAAAAAATTACCATAAAGTCAGAGCATTGTTAGTCTTGGTTTCCAGATCTATCTCCAGACCACGCATATCACAGCCCTTCTCTTCCTCATATGAAGTTTGTCTAAAAGCTCATTACACTCCGTGAAAAGACTCCTATTTACTTCAGATGAGACTGTTAGTCCTGCAGCGGAATCATAAAAGTGGAGTTCGAGACATCACAACTATTGCCCAACAATAAGATTTCTACAACATGGATCTTGTAGGTGGGGAGCAGGGAATGAAAAAAACCAAGAGCTGTCAATTGAGCATCAATCTTCACTGGGGCAGTCACAGAGTTACTGCCCAAGACAAACTGAATTTTTAGTCAATATGTTCATTACGCCAGTTTTCTCTCCAGAAGTTTTTTCTACTATCTTTGGGGAAGATCTCAGAGTGCATGCCTTGCAAAAAGCTGTTCCTGTGATCAAAATACCAAAGGCATAATTAAATGAGGTGTTTGAGGAGGTTAATATTACATCTTAGCTAAGGACTGGCTAATTGTTTTGCTTGCCTTTGATCACCAGTAAGAGTAGAGGGTCATTCTAATTACCATGGGCATACAGCATCCATCACCAATACATTCTGTCTGTCTAGTATGTGTATGAAGAAGACCCACTTCTGATGAACTGTGAAAAGAAAGATGAGCTGTTGTAATGAAAATATTCCTTCCCTGAGATCCTCTTTAGACAAGATTCAATTGGTTTGACCCCATCCCTGCCTGCAGCCGACTGTAATCAGCCGAATGATTTCTGCAGCTGTTTGGGTCACTCCGTGGACAGTGGGGAAAGAGGGAGGTAGATTCTGTGTAGATGAGTTTACCCTAAGGCCATGTAGGTTGTAGCTTGGAAGTATGGTGGTAGCACAGGTAGACATAAAAATGAGTTAGCTTTCATCTAGTGAGTTGCATATCAACAGCAGTCAAGATGCAGAGGTGCACGTTTCAGGCCCCCAAGTAAGTACTCAGGGCCACTAGTGGGCTTGTACAGCCATTGCCATTGTGCCTTCACATATTTGTTACCCAAGCTGGTTAGATTAAAACTGGCTCTGATGTTTACCTGTACTGCAATTGTGCCTCCAACTGCAGGGTAGACATAGCTTGAGTGAAGCAGAAGGGGAATCCCTAAAGAAGTGATATGGCTTCTCTGCCCTGCTCCTCCTATGTAGGAGCCTCAAGCTTGGGCCCAGTGTCAGTCCCTCTCAAAGGACTGCCTACCAGCTGGTCACAGCTGAAGGTGGTGATCTCTGCTCACTCCTCTTGCAAACCCCTGCTAACTCCCAAACATTCAGGTCTACTCTGGGCACCAGAAAGGGTGACATGAGAACTGGCTGTGACTACAATCATGCCTATATAACTTGCATTGCTTGAAGCATCTGCAGAGGGAAGAGACAGCAAAAGAGAATGCGTGCATCCACGTGGAAGGCAGCAATCCTGCTCCCTTTCAGTTGAGGAGGTGGCCACTCTGGGAAATGGCTACCTATCTATCTAGGGGATGCTGCCATAGTCAGGAGACACACTCCACCTGAATCATCTAGCAAAAAAGGGGAGAGGAACATCTCTGTTTCATACAGGCTATTTCTTTAAAGACAAAGGACTTAGGCTTGTGATACTATAGTAGAGTCCAGAGAGGCCAACCAAGATGGTGAGTTCTTTGAGATCAGTGCTGTTCAAATGCACAGCAACAGATAATTCCTGCTGTGAATGTACTTATACTCAAACACAAATAGGAGGGGTGAATAGAGAAAGAGGGGCAAAGAAACATTACCGGTAATTAACTTGCCAAAGATCACTCCGTGGTCTTGCGGGGTCAACCTGGAGCTTTGCTGAATCAATTTCTTTGGCTTCAAACTGTAATCCGACTTCATTTTCCTTCATTCCTATGGTCTGTTTCCATTTGAGTCAAAGAAGACTAAATGCCATACCCTTGGAAGTGTTCAGGAATGAAATACAGGTCTCCCACTTTAACCCTATGGGAGTTTCATCCTGGTCCACTTGAGGAGTCTCTTGAAAATTCAGCCATAACATGACCAGGCCATGGTATGGTGAAGAGATCCAAATCAGACACTCATTGCTTTTGCTGGATTTCAGATAAGAAAGAATACCTCTTCTTATGTAGGAAATCATTAGCATCGCAGCAGCTGTGGTAAGAGGTGCTTTGTCAGATGCAAGTACTGGCAGGCTAGATTGGCCAGAACCTCTGGGCTTTTTAGCGCCTTGCTGCAGTTTGGGGTGCTGTTGTCCGTTGAGATCATGAATTCTCTGCCAAAAGGTCTTAGGTACTGATGGCAACTTGGTCTCTTTTGTTCCCTCGAGACTGACTACAATAGTTTAGTCTCTTGAGGACTGAAATGCATTAGTGATTGGAATGAATAGAAGGGTACCTGGCTGATACTTCATGGCCTGTTATACGGGAGGTCAAACTAGATGATCTGATGGTCCCTGATGACCTGAAACATGTCACTGTTGTCTCAGTCCTGTCATGTACGAAATGGCCGCTGGTGCTGTCAATTTGTTCAGAACTCTGTCCTTGTTATAGGAGAAAACACCACTGCTGACAGAGGGGCTAGACCTAGCAGTCCTTACTCAGGCAAAATTTCTCATAGTCTTTCATAAAAGTTTTGTCTGGGTGAGAAATGTGGCACTGAGAATGGGGTTTCTACCAGCACTAGGGGGCGTTGGTACATGACACGACATTTAGTCCTCATTAATTAGCTGCGCCTTTAAAATTTTAACGTGGGAGAGAAAGAATTTGGGATTATAGTTTCATAGTTGGTAGGGTCAGAAGGGACCTGAGCAGATCATCAAGTCCGACCCCCTGCCATGGCAGGAAAAAGTATTGGGGTCAAACGATGCTGTGACTTTCTTCAGGGGAAAGTGTTCCCCCAACAAAGTTGTGTAAGTCAAGGAGGGCTCCTTCAATATGGCATTTGACATGGTATAAAAAGGTAAAAATTGTAACCTGGCTGCAGGAAGGAGTTGCGTAGGTAGCTACTTATGCTACGTGTGGCAACAAGCATTGAGAGATTACCTGCTTCAGTAATTTGGGTTGGGTGTTTAGAACCGAAAGTAAATAATCAAATCATGGTTTTATAAAGGACGTAATACCTTAAATTAATAAAGTAACCTTCAGCCAGAGGTGTCTCAGAGAGTTTCACAAACTGCATATAATGTACAGAGGGAAAAGCTGAACTCAACAACATTTACTGTGGCCTGGATGTAGCAGCCTTCCTCCACTGGTTGTGTTACACAGCCATTAGAAGACAAGAAGAATAATTGATCGTTTATGTAACAATTGCATTCCCAGGGAAAAAGGAGTAGTCAACGCATGCCTGGTTCCTTCCCAACAAGGCTTGGAATACCATATCACTCAACTCATTTGTTATGCAGCAAGAGTGATCAGTAACACAGAGTGAAAATGAACAGCTAATGAACAATATACAGGTTGATATTTGTGCATGGAGAATGAGATTTTCAGAGGAGCCTAATCCCATGAATCCCACTGAAATTCATAATCCTGACTATAGTTTATTTAAAGAATGATGAATAGTCTTCTGTTTGTGAACAGAACAAAGGGTTAAAATTATTCAACTATATTATCATGTGTATTTAATTGCAAGCTCTGCTCTTAGTAATGGCATTTGGGAGGCATTGATCCTATCAACTGCAAGAGCTGAATCCCTTCCTGTAGGTATTTATAAAATGCTCATTTACAGTGGTATCTGGACACTAAAATAAAACAAGTGGAAGGCTGGGTAGCCAGATGGAAACCCTTATCTTCTGTGTTCATGTAAGCAGATGCCTCTGAGTTCAGAAGTTCCATACACATCACTGGTGCATGGCTACTGCTACGTAGCACAAAACAAAGGACTTGCATATACTTAATGCCCCTCCCATCAGGGAGTGGGGAAGTGGAAAAGAGCAAATATTTTTGCTGACAGGCATTTTGTGTCATTGTTCTAAATGGACTTGCCTGTGTGTGTGGGTGGGCATGGATAGGGATGTGCACATGCACACATGTACATGAATGAGTATACATGTGTGTATTGTGTTAGGATACAAGGAATAATGAATGTAATCATGAATGCTTGACAGTCTCCACTTTAGGAGGCCTCACAAACGGACAAAGCAAAGCTCACATGAAGGGAAGCTGGGAAGAGAGTCAACAGCAGGCCAATACACCACTTACATCAAGCTGGTCAATGTTTTTCCATAATTTGTTAATGGAAAAAGCTCAATCCCCAACATGAATTTCCTTGAAAATATTTCAGTTTTCTCCCAAATCTTCACTTTTGGTTTTCATTTTGTTGGTTTTCTATTGCCAGTTTTGACTATCCAGCTTAGTCAGATGGTGAGATTTAAAAATACATGAACAAAAAAAGAGAATGACCTTTGAAAGCAAATATTTGTAATTTTGACACAGAATTTTAAATTTTGACATTGAAAATTGCATTCTTTAAAAAAAATGAAACAGACTAGAGATCCAAAGAAAATAGAAAAAAAGAAGGGAAAAAGTAGTTGGTTTGGAAAACCAGTGAATTTATAAACTGGCTTTGACTATAAAACATTCGTAAATTAAGAAAAACATCTGACCATTTATAGGATTGAGAGAACTTAAAGAGATTCTCATGCTGAACCTGGGTACAGAGATGAAGTTCTGAAGAGTCAGGAAAGGTCACAAGACCTTAATTAATTCAGGAATAAAAGGAAAGGGGGGAGACAGATATTAGAGCTAACTTAGGAAACTGGGAAGAACTGGTTATCTTGTGGATGTTTATACTCTGAAATGTCCTATGATTCTAGAGTAGCCTTAAATGCCTTGTGCTGGCTCTCTGTACATGGGAGAATTTCAGTCTTTGATCTCAATGCCATCCCAGCATTCATGTACTCTGACCTTTTCCAAATCAGCTTCATTATACTGGACTCCAAAAAAAAGGGCCAAACATTACATCTCTCGAGGTCTTTGCTACTGTGCTTTACTTCCCAACAATTTCCGCATTTCGCCACTTTCCTTACAAAACAGTATCCTACAGGGCACATGCAAGTTGTATAATCCCATCTAATATAAAAAATGGCCAGAATTACACAAAAGGATGTACGAAAAATGCAGGCGTGAACATAAAGCTGAGAAGGAAGTTCCTTTTTAACTGCTGCTCCAACTCCTAAGTACTCCACAGTGGGTGCATCTACAGGAGACTCTACATTGCCGTAGCGACGAGCTACAGTGACGTAGCTCATCGCTACAGTGACATAGCATCAGTAGGCACGAAGTGTGACACTGATACAGTAGGATCTGAAATGACCTGTGTGCTGCCAGGACTTGCTAAAGCAAATACTAAATGACTGCACAGTAACAATAGCGCAGTTGGGCGCACGTGGAGACGTGTCCAGTGTTTACATTTGTGCAGGCGTGTTCTTCACATTTTACACAGGTCTAATATATGCATGGCAGGGTGCCTTTGGCATTTTTTCTTTATTTAATCTTTGACTTTACAATGTTGGAACTTGCTTCCCCTTGAAACCAAAGAAAGAGGGATTGTTTTGTTTGTTTGTCTCTTCCCTTACCCTTTGTGCAGTTATATAAAGAAAAACTCACTAAATCCAACCTGTGCCATCTACTGTTTATATGTTTTCAAGAGTTCAGCTATCCAATCAGCTTTGACATTTGTTTTTAAGTCTTGAGCCAAGAATCCTGAATTTAGGCTCCCCCTCAGCAATGACTGCAATAAAGGCCTGGATCCTCAGCTAAGGTCAATGGGCCTAACTCTGTTAGGGTTGATCTAGACTGACTGGCAACCAGCTGAGGACCTGCCTGTTAGTATTTATTTATTCTGATTTGAGCCATTTATTAAGGAGCCCCTGCCCTCTGGACTGTCCTGGAAATTTCTTAGATAACTAGATAAGAGAAGACTCATTCTTTCATTTATTAGATGATGATTCACAATGGCTCATAGTGGCCCAAGATCTCCCAGCATAGCCTTTCCATTCCCTCATGGGCAAAGGATTAGCAGCACAAAATTCCACTGATATCAATACATTTGATGTGTTTCAGGGCAAAGGGTAGAGAGGAATAACATTGAAAGCTGAGGGGCTCTTCAGAGAAGGCTTTGCTAGCCACCCCCTTGCCCTGTCAGCAGACCTCCAGCTCAAGTGTGTCTGCAGGCCACATGTGGGGTAGGATGAAACAGACAGACAAGTGCTCTTTGTGGGGGGCCAGTAGGGGGCGCTCCTGCGTTGAGCCGCCCACCTCCCTGCGCCCGCCCACCTTCCAGGCTCCCAGTACACTCCCTGGGGTGCCTCACGTCCAGCCGACCCCCTTCCTGGAGCACACCCGCTAGCCTGGGGTTCCTGCTGCCACCATCCAAGGCTCTGGACTCGATTCTGGCTCTGCACACCTTGGAAAATGCAGGCCTGATAATCCAATGGGTACTAGACCCAAAACAGGCATTGGGGCACTTCCCCAAGTCAGGGGCTTAATAGGAAAGTCTCCCTTAGTCTACAGACCTCAGGGGCCTCCTTGGCATAATTTAGACCCACCCCTCAATAAGTCTCCCACACCGGTCACAAGGAGAACTTTATTGATTACAGGGGGTAGGGTGAACACAGGGTAAAAGGTAGAGCAGTATCATAGGAATATCAGAGGAATCCCATAGAGCAAACCAGTATGGCTGAGGTAGCCCTTTTGCTCACGCTTCTGAGTTACTGTAAGCTAAATATCTAGTCGGATCTTGAGTAGCTTACTCACACGCATCATCCAGAGGTGGTTGGAGTTTTCCTCTGGAGGCAGTTCACTCTTGGAGCATGTGGTTATGAGGAGAGAGCCAGTTTCAGATTCACCTGGGTGACTGCATGGCTAATGGCTACCCTTCTTCCCGGACCGGGCCTTTAAATAACCTTCCTGACCTCAGCAGCCCAGTCCAATCGAAGCTGCCAGCGCTGGCCACTAGCCAACAATCTAAAAAAGCATCACTGGCTACCTGGGCCAGTGAGCGGGGCTTTTCCTTCCCCCTCCCCAGGTGACCAGAGCATCTGCTTCCAAGGCACCAGGCTTTTGTCATGTAGGCAGGGAGGAAGATCCCCCGCCCTGAGGAATTCAACCCCAGCCTCTCACGCTGGCAGAGACTGATTTCTGCAGAGGGGCACAGACGGTGGCCTTTCTGCCACACTCTTCTCAGACAAATAATTTTTGGGCAATTTAGAGTGCATTCATATGGGAAAATCAGCACGTTGAATTGTACTTGGAAGTCAACAGGCAGCTGGAGTGAAAATCACTGGTGTCATTGGTTTCCAGGCCCTAACAAATCTGTTTCTGAATTAGGCACCAGCCGCCATTTCTGGATAGATTTGAGAGTTGGCCCTGAATAGGACCCACTGGAATGGCCTGATTTAGAAAGGTGATTTTGGACTATTCTTGAATGGATGTTGCTGTCTTAATGTCATGAGATGTGAAAGATGTTTCATTTCATGACATGAATAGAAGCCTCAGTAGTGCATTGGTTCAATGGAAGAGATCCTAGCTCTCAGTCAGTTTTAGGGGCTGCCGGTTTTTTGCTTATAGACTTCCTGAGGCATCTCTTTTTTAAGAGAAAGAGAGTAATCTGTTTGCTGATTTCATTGCTGCTTGTCAGAGTGGATCAGCAAGTGTCAATTTCCAATAAGTTTCATCTTCCATTAAACTCAGCACCTCTGATTCTTAACCTTGAGACCCTTCCCAGAGCGTTCAAATAATGGGCCAGTCCCTGAGCTCATGTAAAGGCTGAGCTCACCAGCATTTATACTAGCTGTATATGTGGCCCACAGACCTGCGCCAATTCACATCAAGTAGGATTGGATCCAGTGTCTGTTGTAGTCCACATCTGTACAAACCAATTGGAAAGGTCCAGATTTTGATGTGTTTACATCCCATAGAGTCATTCCATAGTCTACAAGTAGTCCCACTAGTTTCAATATGATGATTCATGGATTTAGATGCTCCTTTTTAACAGGGCATGAAAAAAATCTTATTTCAGGAGGTGTCAATCTGAACTAAGACTTCCCTTCAGTCTCTCTCTCTCTCTTACTCACTTTCTCTGTAGATGCAGCTCTCTATTCAATAGCTCTTTATAAAAAAAAGAGCTTCCCAGGGAATGCTTCAGTGGACCTTAGCTGCCACATGACATCCAAAACCTGAATCCACTCAGAGTAGAATTATGCCTCAGATTGCCCACGTACAAAACAGAATCAGCAAAGTAAGCAACAATCACACAAGAAAGGGGCATTGACTCCTAGGCACTACAATAATACTAAACAGTGTGTATTGAATCCCCAACAGAGAAATGTGCAGGATTTTCTCTAACAGAGAACTCTTCACTCCTCAAAGGATAGCTTTACCTTCTCTATAAGATTCTCTTCCATCACAGGAGAACTATCTCATGAGTGAACATGTTTGATAACTGCGGGGAAGGTGAGAAAGGACAAGAAAGAAACTGCCACTCCCTTTCTCATGACTAAGAAGAGCCTGCAGAGTGGCCAGCTGCTTAAACAGAAGAAGAGTCATATATTTTTAAAGAATGCATTATCTTGTGCAAAAAGGTGGGGAGTGAGTGGTGGAAGTTGGGAAAGAGTGTGGGGACAACCTGCTCATCTTCTAAACCTAAGTCAATCAAATGGAGCACGAGAGAAATACAAAGCTGAAGGGAGACATTGAACAGGGAAAGAAAGTGGAATTGGGCTCTGTACTGTATTACAGCCTGCTTTGTATCCAGAAAGTGCATTCCAGATTTAACTACGCACAGGAATATCTTCATCTCCAACTGAAATGCAACCACTTCTGATAGGAAAGATGGCAAGACATTAACAGCACACAATACTACTATATAATCACATAGGCCAGGAAACAAAGAAGACACTCATGATTGGGGAAAATTTAGGTCAGCAGAATGGAATTAACTAAATTGTAATATGACTAGAACACTCTGATTAACTCCCCAAGCATGCAAAAGGCACCAAGGATTGTCACGTACACAAATGGTTAGGGCCTCAATTCTGCTACCTTATTTAAAAGGCACAAGACAAGCTGCACCTATGTGTTTTCCCTACCACTATTAGCATCACCTTTAAAGGGGATGAACATGCTTTCATGCTTTTTATTCTACAGCTATTTCCTGAAGACAGTTTGGCTCAGATATACTGGCTTCACTAGAACACCTGCTCTTTACCAGCTCAATTGTCTAAAGGACAAGGTAATTAGGTAACATGCCCAGAGGTCACATGGTAAGTAAACCAAAATAGAATCCAGGATCTTCTTGGCAACTGGTCCTTTGCTATAACTACTAGAAAAGGTTACCCATCCTCTTCTGACATAGGTCTTTCACTTTCCAGTATGTGGCAGCACATACACAGTTCTGTGTCACATTGTCGCCTCAGTAAGTACATGGCAAAGGGTAATGCTTTAGAAAAAATAATGGGCTTTTAAGCCATAATATCTGGTGGACTTCACTGTTTGGAAAAGCAAAGAGCAAACAGTGGATTAAACCAAGCACACTGCATGCAGATTCTAGGAAATTTCTCTCTCTGAACTCTGCTGATGCACCTCAATCGCAAGCTGCTGTCCTTGCTCATATTCAGACTTGGTTTAACTCTTTGGCATGCTATTCTTGTCCTCTACTGTGCACCTCAGTTCTGGCTTTTCCACTCTTATTCCAGTCCTGGCTAGGTCCCCATGTAAAATTTGCAGTGCCCACCATGCCCAGTCCACAGAAGTGCCCATTATTACATTTCTAGGCCCCTTCTGAGAACAAACTAGTTGCCAAAGAAGCTACCCACTGGAATAATGGGCATATCAACTAATTGCAGATAAATGAAAATGGCTCTTTATTAGTGAATGCGTTCTGCTAATTGGGCTATGTTCTCCAAAGCTGCATGTACCTCCCTACAAAACAGTAGGACATGACGTGTCTCTTCCCCCTCTTGAGTTTTCTCATGCAGAAAGAAGTCACAAGTCAGAGCCAGGACTTTCTAAGGATGTGGACACATGTACATTTGGAACCATTTCAAAAGGCGAGTATTTCAAAAGGGCAGCAGCTGTTACCTTCTAATAGTTAAGTGTGGATAAGCAGGGAATGATATAAATGTAGTAAAACTGACCCAACTTTAAGGTCATTTCATTCAGTGTTAAAGCTGGATCTGTTTTTCTACATTGGTATCGTTCCCAGCTTGTCCACACCTAACAATTAGAACATAACATATGCTACTGTTTTTTTAAATGATTCCTAATGTATGTGCATCTGTACCCAAGCGAGCCTCACAGGTGGAGCCTACTAGGGAGAAGTGATGAATCCGAACAATGTCCCCCTCTACCTGCTCTATCTAGGTTGCCTCTTTTTGGAGTTGCTCTCATCTCTGGTCCATTGGATAAAGGAAGGCTGGGGATGGTTGTGTCACTTTCTGCTCCCCCTTCCTGGCTATCTGCAGGTAGACGCAAGCTCTAAGCCTCGCTTTAGGCCCACAGAAGCCAGTGCACTTCAGGGCTGCCTGTTGTCCAATGAGCTAAGGCTTATTTCAATAAATGACCAGTTCATATGTATACTTAAGGCAGTGTTCATTTGTTCACCTGAACAGAGCTAGCATGGAAAAGCATTATTCAGGTCTTCTAACATGGAAGTTAATGGGAAAAATACAAAAATAGCAAAACCACTCAGATGGGAATCTCCCCATTCATATTTACTATTTGTATTCCAATAAAACCTAAAGGACCTGACTGAGGTCACAAAGGCACTGTGCTAGGTGCTGTACAAACATATAGGAAGTCACACTCCCTGTCCTGAAGAACTTAGAGTTCAAATAGACCAGGCAGACAAAGACAGAAATAAAGGCCATTTGATCTCTGAAGAGACAAAATGAGATCTGGAAGAGTCAAATTTGAACCTGCATCTCCTGACTCCCAATCTAGAGCCTTGCCTGCAAGACCACTTTTCCTTTCTAGGTGGAGAACTGGTATCGCTATTGAATCTCTGTCAAATGCGGATTATTGAATTTACTAAACTTATTTCACTGACAACTGAAGCCATGTGTGAGCTGAGGATTTCATTTTTCCACTGCATCATACAATACAGTCCCTCAATCAGAGTAATTTTGCCTGTCCCTTAGCTGGTCTACATTCAGGTAGCATTAAAATAGCTAGGTTTCTATGGGTCCATTCACCAGAAGCAGCTGTTTCAGAGACACCCTGGGACTGGCTTCCAAATCCTAGCTCCTGGATTATGCATAATTCAAATTCACAGTCACTGAGCGTATTTGCAAAAGTGAGACCTACTTGTGAGCTTTAAGCAGGACAACTTGACTTTAAGAAGTCAGATCATATTTCTCATGAGTTAAAAAGAGCACCTGTCTAAACTATGTGGAATTGGCTAGCACTGGGTGTGTTGTGGGCACTGACCCATTAATGTAAAGGGTGGAGCTTTATATCCATTAGTAGCAATCAGCCACTGAAACAAAAAATTCAGTGTCTAGTTTAGTTCAAGACTGGACAAGAAGGTGCAACTAATGGATGAAACAATCAGTTACAATATCATCCTCTGTCCCCACTCCAGGCAGATTGTAATTATCCGGATACACCCTTTCCTGCTGGGATGAAAGAACTTCAAAACAAGTTAACCATTTCTATTCCTGGAGAAGACCCAGAAGAGTAAAGTAAATCAGTCACCAGTGAAGCAGAAATGTTGGCAGTATGCTGGCAGAATGAATCAAATGCAAGTCATTACATTTCAGGGAAGCATTATAGGGCAAAACTATTGTACCTTCCCTTCTCTGATCTTGTTATAAAGCGTGAACATGAGGCTAAACAATGTCCACAAAAGAGCCCTCGGCACATTCTCAGCTGCAGATTTTACTGATTAGCCAGAATGTTTTGTCTCCTGTTCTTTAGTAGTTGTAGATATCTGTGTGAAGGCACATTATTGCCCATCTGGACTGAATATATTATGTCCTATGTCATTTTCCCCTTATGAAGTGCTCTTCCTTGCTCTTCCCTTCATGCAATCAAGTGACATGCAATCAAGGCTGATCTTTGCTTAGTGGCTTCCTATTTGCCTTTGTAACAAAGCAACAGTCTTTGTGTAGTTCTTAACCTGGTGCTACCTAAAAATAAGCAAGTGCAACTACGCACTCACCTACCACTCTAAGGGCATCATTTCATTTGCAAAAAATGCTGGGTGGCTGCCCATCCCCAAAGTCAGCTCTGCCAGGAGTTGGTCTCATCCACCCCTGCATTAATGTTATCTATGTCAGCCACTGAAAATACAAAGGCATGAAAGTTCAGCTTCATTTTTGCAGAAAGTTACTGTGACCTGTTCCAAGACAATTCCTCCCAGAAAACACACCTGGTACCTGAAATGTACATATAATGTCACCATAAGTCTGAATATCACACAGCTCCTCTGGGTAAAACCTTCACCTTTGACAGAGCATTGACCTTGTGAATTCCACCATCTAAGGGCTCTTGGACATTGCATTGCATCACCTATGTTTGGCCATTTCTTTATAATTCTCATATTACTAAACCCAGCACAGTCAGCATGTCATTAAAGGTGATTAAATCATTAAGTTCTGATATACATTTTAAACCAGTAAAACTTCTTAAAAGAATATATATTTTGATGCACCAAATACAATTTATTTAATTACAAAGAAACGTTTTTAAAAAGTCCCTGAGGAAGGAAAAATCCTCATAAAATAATAAACGTTTTAGGGCACCAGAGATAATATATGCTCTATAGAGACATTTATATGCAGCCCTCACAACTATAGTATCCAAGCATGTTTATGACCTAATTAAAGATATAGCTCAGCAATCCCTCACAGTTGAGGATGATTGTCTTCCATGATTGCTTTTTCTGTGGGTCTGAAGATGGCTGAAGAGGCTGATCCAGGATCAACAGACTGATGCAACTTAGGCATGTGTTTCCATGTAGGGTGGATAGCCATGGATTCTTGATTCAGTCTGCAAGATGCTGTTTGTGCCACTCCCACTTTTCCATCTCCTGTTGTCATTGTAAGGTTTCAAAGTATAGAGATCCTTGCTGCAGACTTCCTCCATTTGGGGTGGTCCTGGGTGATAGTCACCTATGAGTTGATGTTGTTAAATTTTTTTCAAGTTTGCCTTGAGAATATCTTTGAAGTGCTTTCTTTGCCCTCCTTTTGAGTGTACACCTGGACTGAGCTGGGAGAATAAAACTTGTTTCCGGAGTCTGGAGTCGGACATCCAGATGACATAGCGGGCCCAGTGAAGTTGATGTTGGATGATCATCACCTCAATGCTTGTGATATTTGCTTGCAAGAGGATGCTAATGTTGATGCATCTATCTTCCCATTGGATTAGAACAGATCTGCTAAGCAAAGACATGATTTGCATGCAAAACCAAGTTATTGTTCTTAAAATAGCAAGGCCCTCTGAAACAGATACAAACCTATTAGGGGTGTGCAACCATTCAAAAGAACATTTTGCTGCAACAAGCTCTTTTTTATTTAGAAGCCTTCTGCTTTGTTTCTGTCATGTAATTTAGAGGATTTGTCTCCAAAGGCACCCTAGCAGAGCCAATCAAAATACTGGGGCCCCGTATTCCTTTGCATCATATAACTTTTGCATCACTTCAGCAGCACAAAGGAAGCCATGAACCCAGCAAGCATCTCTGGCCAACAGTGAATTTCTAGATGGTACTAGGAGCCAGCAGAACAGCTCAACAGTTGACACCACTGCCCTTGGTTCCCCCATTGGACGGGCTGTGGCAAAAGCCAAGGAACATGGCTGAAACAGCAGTGTAAACCAGCTATCCCTGGCTGCCAGGATGGCCCTTAGGGGCTGTGTGGTAGCCAGGTGCAAGTTAAAAGAAGGCCTTAGAGATATTCTGTTCTAGTTGGTGCAAAGGCCCTAGTATCCCCCAGACAGCCTGAGGCTATGGAAAGTCCAAGTGAAGCTTAAAGATCAGAATAAAAACCAAGACCCCTCTTTGGTCAGTTGATCTTAGCAAGTAAATAGTTGCTTGTATGCAGGGCTGGTTCAAGGGTAATTGGCACTCTAGGCAAACTGTGTACCTCGGTGACCCCACTACTGTGTACCTCAACATGCAAAAGGTAGGAATCGTGATTCTAGTGATCTTTCCTCTGAGATCTTTTCAGAGGTCTTTCTCCCCTTGCTGAACCAAAGGTCTTAGACCAAGGTGGATCCATAGCTGGCCAGGGCTGTTATTTAGAATGATGTTCCTGTTATTTTGTTCTGCATATAATTTTGGCACCCCCCAAATTTTGGCGCCCTAGGTTTGCCTAATAGTTGGACTGGCTGGCCCTGCTTGTATCTCAGGACGTTGTAGGTACAAAATGAGGTGCAGGTGAAAGTTCTTGTAGAGGAGCCTATGCTCTCTGTATCAGCCTAATCTTCCATACAATTTCCTAGCCAGTGTAGGGAAAGAGAGTAAAGATGCATTTTGTTGTATCCCTAGTTACCAGAATCCCACTGGCTAGGACAGGATTCCTCCTGATGATCCAAGAGGATACATGTTTAGTGCAGGAGTAACATCTGCCCCAGCTAGCATTTACTGCAGAAAGGAGGCTGCCTGGCCAGCTCCTAGAGAAAGAAGGGTTAGATATGGTGGCTATGTACAGACATTCAAAAAGCCTGAGGCAAAATCAATCTAAGTTAAGCAGTTTTCTGAAAGTGGCGTGGTTTTGATGGGTAGCAAACAGAACACACATTTGCCGTTTGGGTGGGGGTGGGGAGGGGGAAGGAGAGGTGGGTGCAAATCTTAGACTCTGTTCTGCCATTTTTAAACCAGTCTATGTGCACCAAACTTCTATTCTGTTATGGGCACACACTGGTTTCCAGTCATTTATACCAGTACAAGTGTAATATCTGTGCCTGGCTGGCCTGCTTCCTAACACCTGCAGGCTAGAGCCTCCCCATCTGCCTGTCTCAAGTGTTCTCCAGAGCAATCTGAGGGGTTTGTGTGCAAGGGAGAGATTCCCTCTGTGCCCTTTTATCAACTTTTGTGCACTGGAGGGGAGAACTTGGCCCTGATTTGGCATCTAGGAAGGGGCAAACTCAGTTTCTTGCTTCTCCCCAGATAACTAGTTCACAGTTGAGTATCCTTTGAACAGTATTGCCCTTCCTAGCTTCCCCCTTATTAAGTCTTTCTACAATAATCATATATGGCTCAAACCCTATATTCTGAGTCCATAACATTCCTTTGTGGGGTTGTGGAATGGTTCCAGCCGGCTGCCCCAGTGCACCGGTAGCTTGGTCCCTACCCAGCTCCATACAATCATCTCTCTCTCCCCACCCTCCTAAGAATGAGCTAACCACTGGGCTTCTATTCATGTCATTAAAGAGGTCCAGCCATACAATGAAAAGGTCCAAGATAGTGACCCTGTGACTCTTTAAGGAACAGACCACCTCATAATGTGTTGACACAGTATTATATGTAATAAAATGATAGAAAATGAGAAACTAGCATCAGGGGCTATTTTCCCCCAAGAAAGTCTAAAGGCATCTACTGTAAATAATTTCATATGCATTATTGGGCATGGGATGTGGAGGCAGAGTGGTTAGGAAGTGATGGCATAGTGGTTAAGTGTGTCACTACAGCTTCAGGGAGGTGTGAATGTAAGCCTGGCTTTGGACCTGAGCCAAAGACCACTCCACTTGACCCAGGTGTAAACTGGTACCTGGTGATTCAGGCTGGGGAGTCCAAGGTGGCCTGATATGGCGATACCCATATAAGCTTCCTTGCGTGCCATTGGTTACAGAGACTGATGTACCTTGACCATGCTAGTTAGGCTCAGGTAGACCTTTGGCCTTCACTTTGATTAGGCAAATTGGATTCGGGAGCCTGGAAGAGACATTTCGAAGGGCATTAAACCCACTGCACCTGAAAACAGACATCATAGGTCAAATTTCACCCACTAGAACTCCATTCAGTGAGACAGATTTATGCCAGGGCGGAAAGCTCTCCAACTTAAAGATCATATATGGTGAAAATAGCTAAGGTATGAAAATGTGTCAGTAACTGATGAAGAAAAAACATTTTAAGCAGCAAGATGACCAGAATTTTCTTTGCTCGTTTTCAATGTTTTCATGCCAGAGAACAGGACAGAAAGCTGGGATACTGAAAGCAGGGCTCTGAAGGGCTCCAGATGCATTATTTTCAGTTTCCAGCTTAGAAGGCCACCTGCTGCCATCGTTTTCCCCAACTGTTCTCAGGAGATTATTAGAACAGATGCACTTGGGCTGGAGCCAAGTTGGCAAGAAGTTTGCATGAATCTCAAGATATTTTATGACCCTAGCATTGCCAGGCTGGGATAACTGTGGCTGTTGACAGCCTGGGCCCAACCTAAATAAAAGCATTTGTTAGTATGGTGTTGAATACATAAATCAGATTCCACCCTTTTGCCTCTCTGTCATTGACCTTTGTGTAGTATGAGTGATAAAAGAGGCTTCTGAAGAGCAATGTATGCTCATGTGCCACTGTGCAAGGACTATATCCATTAATGGATTCTGTCCTTGTTCTTACGTCTTCCTGTAACAATATACCCAATGAACTTTCTATTATGGGATCATTATTGCTTTCATGGTTGCTGCAGAAGGATGTTATAGTTCACTGGCTTTTAAGTGTGCAACAATTTTGCTCCCTGTAAAATCATAATGCAGCGAATTTTCCAGAGGGTGGAGGCCTAGGCTCACTTTCTTGAAGAAACAATCTGCATCTTTTTTTCATATCTGCAGGAATTCATTATACTTACAAATTTGAGAACTTGTACTTCTGTATTCTTGATTTCTGCTCTCAGCCATGTGACAGTAATAAGCAAATACTTAGATTTATGTTTTCAAAAAAACTTGTGATTAAATATATATATTTAAATTTTGTAAATTGGAACTACAAAAGAAAGGTATACCCCTCTGAAAACTGAGCAGTCTTTCTAAGAAGAAACTCATTTTTATTATAAGAATCATCAATACATTGGAACCTGGGGGCTTAATGGTATAATACTACACGACTATGTTTGCCAAAAGTTTCTCCCAGGAAGAAATACTAGGAAAAAAAAATTGTAGGCAACTCTGAGGCTGTTGTTATTGAAAAAATAATAAAATTACAGTTTTAAGATATAAATGTTCACTGTTATAAGAGAAAAAAGTCAACAAAATCCAATTTCCAAGTCTTTCCCCCAAGGCATGGTTTCTCCTGATGCTCTTCCATTATCCCTGTTTATCTCACCTCTTAGCCACAGGGAATGACTCAAGGTCTGAAAATCACATTAAGCCGCAAGAGATTTAAGGCGTTCCATCTATTTCATTTATCTAAGAGAAGGATAGGAGACAACTGGATTGTGTTGTATAAGCATCTACACAGAAGACATCTAATCCAAGAGGTCTCTTTAATCCAACAGACAAAAACATGAGATTATATCGCCAGAAACTGAAGTTTTAAAAGTTTAAACTAGAATTAAGACATAAAGTTTTAACAATAAGAATAGATAGCCATTTAAATACCCAAGGGACTGGGAGATTTCCTTTACTTGAAGTCCTTCAATTAATGCTGGATCTTTCTGAAAAAATACAGTCTGGTTCAAACACAGATTACTGACGTTGATGCAGGGATTGTTAAGTGAAATTCTATGCCCTCCTGTCTCAGATCTCCCCCCTCTTTGGGCATTTCCAAGACTGCTATGTTTATTTGCAGTTGGCCTATAAACTCAAAGTGTCCTTGCATCTCAGCAGGCTGCAGCGCTGTTTCCTCCTTTATCCTTTATGGCACAATGTTTTAGAATAAGAGCTTGTGTGTTACAGTTTATAGAAATGGATCTCCACCGCACAATGGCCACAAGTCCTCACAAAGAGCCATGAACTTCCGTATACCCCAGCAGCTTCTGGAGAACTTCAGGTGCCTCCAGATGTATGATTCATGTAGAGCTATAATTTAACTGTGCAGGGATGTGTGATAGGTGTAAGACACAATACACTGGATAGATTTTGCACTGGATTCTAAAACATAGTTCTTTTTTACTTATTAGTACAATAAATACTTTTAGATGCAAGTAAACACATTCTGAGCACATCTTCCTACCTCGTATCTTCGCTAGTCTCAAGCATTCTTTGGGCTGAGTTCAGGTCCTTTAGGATCTTTGTCCTGCAGCTCATGGCTTTTTTGCTGAACAATGGACTGTCTGCAGTTCAGTTCATCTTCTGTGAACTTCACTGGTCCCACTGTCAAACTGGACACTCTGACCACTATAAAAGAATCGCCTTTTCTGCCCAAAGTTTCCCAAGTATCTCCGCAAGACTTCCCCTAACATCCTCTTCAAAATCCCTCTTTTCCACCTTTGTCCCTTTGCTCTATCCTGTTTCTACTCCCCAAACCCCATCTCTGCAGCTGGGTGGAAGCAGTAGCTCCTCTCAGCTCCAGCCAACCTCCATAGTAGGCCATCTCTTGACACCAATGCTAGGAGCATGGGGAACAAGCAGGATGAATTAGCACTCCTGATTGCAGAAAACACTTACAACTTAGTGGGGCTAACAGAAACCTGGTGGGACTCTACCCATGACTGGGCGGTACGCATTGAGGGCTATAAGCTGTACAGAAAGGATAGAGCGGGGAGGAGAGGGGGAGGGGTTGTGCTCTATGTCAAGGAGCATTATACATCGAACCTTATCAAAATGGAATTGGAGGAGGAGCAAGTAGAAGGATTGTGGGTTAGGATACATGGAGGACAAGGGGAAAGAGATTTGGTGGTAGGGGTCTGTTACAGACCCCCACACCAAGGGGAAGAACTAGATTCGAAACTCCTGAGGCAGCTCTCGGAGACCATAAAGGCTAGGGATGCGGTAGTCATGGGGAACCTAAACTACCCTGACATCTGCTGGGAGATGCAGACAGCAAATTCCCACTGTTCATGCAGGTTCCTATCCTGTGTGCAGGACCTCCACCTGATGCAGGAGGTACACGGTCCCACTAGGGGGAATGCCTTACTAGACCAGGTGTTGGCAACAGGGGATGACATGGTAGGGGACCTACAGATCAGTGGTCACCTGAAGGACAGTGACCACCAAATAATAGAATTCACCATAAGGCGTAGAGTGGGCAAGGTAACTAGTAGGGTGGAAGTGCTAGACTTTAGGAAGGCTGGCTTCAGCAAACTCAGGCGTTTAGTCAATGATGCACTGCAGAGTAAGAGATTTAGCGAGATGGCAGCCCAGGAATGGCAGCTGTGCCTTAAGGAAACTGTCTTTCAGGCACAGAGGGAGACGATCCCAATGTGGAGGAAAGGGGACAAGAGGCTTCCCTGGCTGAGCAGAGAAATCCAGAGCAGCCTAAGGGCAAAAAGGGGGCATATAAGCAGTGGAAACAGGGAGAGATTACTAAAGAGGAGTATACCTCCTCAGCTCACAGTTGTAGGGAGGCAGTTAGAAAGGCCAAAGCTACCATGGAGCTGAGGATGGCATCCCAAGTTAAAGATAACAAAAAATTGTTTTTCAGATATATAGGGAGTAAAAGGAAGGCCCAGGGAGGAATAGGACCACTACTGAATGGGCAAAAGCAATTGGTGACAGACAGGGGGAACAAGGCTGAACTCCTCAATGAGTTCTTTGCCTCAGTGTTCCTAAACGAGGGGCAAGACAAATCTCACAATGGGATTGTAGAGAGGCAACAGCAGGGCGCCAGACCACCAAGCGTTGACCCTGAGATGTTGCAGAGTCACTTGGAAGGACTGGATGCGTTTAAGTCGGCAGGCCTGGATGAGCTCCATCCGAGGGTGCTGAAGGCACTGGCTGATGTCATTGCACAGCCACTGGCAAGAATATTTGAGCACTCATGGTGCATGGGCCAGGTCCCGGAGGACTGGAAAAGGGCCAAAGTGCTCCCTATTTTCAAGAAGGGGAGGAAGGAGGATCCAGGCAACTACAGGCCAGTTAGTCTCACCTCCATCATTGGTAAAGTCTTTGAAAAGATTATTAAGGCTTATATATGTGAGAACCCAGCAGGAAATATTATGCTGAGTGGAAACCAGCACGGGTTCGTAGCAGGTACATCATGCCTGACTAATCTAGACTCTTTTTATGACCAGGTTATGAAACGCCTGGACACAGGAGGAGGGGTTGACATCATCTACTTAGACTTCAGGAAGGCCTTCGATACGGTATCTCACACCATACTGGTGAGCAAGTTAAGAGGCTGTGACTTGGATGACTACACAGTCTGGTGGGTGGCGAATTGGCTAGAGGATCATACCCAGAGAGTGGTGGTGGATGGGTCGGTATCAACCTGGAAGGACGTGGGCAGTGGGGTCCCGCAGGACTCGGTCCTTGGACCGATACTCTTCAATGTCTTCATCAGTGACTTGGACGAGGGAGTGAAATGTACTCTGTCCAAGTTTGTGGATGACACAAAACTGTGGGGAGAAGTGGACACGCCGGAGGGCAGGGAACAACTACAGGCAGACCTGGACAGGTTGGACGTATGGGCAGAAAACAACAGAATGCAGTTCAACAAGGAGAAATGCAAAGTGCTGCACCTAGGGAGGAAAAATGTCCAGCACATCTACGGCCTAGGAAATGACCTGCTTGGCAGCACAGAAGCAGAAAGGGATCTTGGAGTCCACTAGGACTCCAAGTCCTAGTGAACTTATGAACATCAGTCATCAGTGTGACCAAGTCATCAGAAAAGCTAACTGCACTTTATCGTGCATCAGCAGATGCATGATGAATAGATTCAAGGAGGTGATACTGCCCCTCTATCGGGCGCTGGTCAGACCACAGTTGGAATACTGCGTCCAGTTTTGGGTGCCACACTTCAAGAGGGATGTGGATAACCTGGAGAGGGTCCAGAGAAGGGCCACTCGTATGGTTAAGGGCTTGCAGGCCAAGCCCTACAAGGAGAGACTAGGGCACCTGGACCTCTTCAGCCTCCGCAAGAGAAGGTTGAGAGGCGGCCTGGTGGCTGCCTATAAATTCATCATGGGGGTGCAGAAGGGAATTGGTGAGGCTCTACTCACCAAGGCGCCCCTGGGGGTCACAAGAAATAATGGCCACAAGCTAGCAGAGAGCAGATTTAGACCGGACATTAGGAGGACCTTCTTCACAGTTCGAGTGGCCAAGGTCTGGAACAGGCTCCCAAGGGAGGTGGTGCTCTCCCCTACCCTGGGGGTCTTCAAGAGGAGGTTAGATAGGCATCTAGCTGGGGTCATCTGAACCCAGCACTCTTTCCTGCCTATGCAGGGGGTTGGACTCAATGATCTATTGAGGTCCCTTCCGACCCTAACATCTATGAATCTATGAATCTCTTGTGTCAAACTACAGTTATTGAGGTTAAGTACTCTCCATTGTCCCTAGTCTGGTGGATATGTGCCATGTCAGCAAGGGAAGAGGGATATCCAGAGGTTGTCTAGGATATGACAAGGTATGTAACAGCTTCATAATATTGACTGGAATCTATCAGTTGTACACAGACAGATTCCCTAAGCCATCAAGCAGGGAGTTCATTGTGTGAGTTCATTCCTCAAGGCCTTAAAATCTATGCAGCCTTTCTCTGAAGACAGCCAGCCACTCGCACCTCCTTTGTGATAATAAATCACTTGCGAGTCAGCCAAACCCACATAACTCTTTCCCAGCAGGATCAAGACTTGCAAAGGGGAGGCAGAGGGCAATGATAGAGGAAAACACTGTTGCCTGTTAATAGCATGTGTTTTAAGGTCCCTTGAGACCAGAAGGATGGGTTCATTCACCTTAGAAAGTACACATCAAAGGACAGGTATGCCTTAAACACAAATCTTTCTAATCTCATAGGACTTTACCAAGTAGACTGACTGAAGCCCTAAAGAATGTAATAATAATAATAATTTGCTTCTATTTAGTGCTCTCATCTCATGCTGTCAAAGTAATGTACAAAACCTGCTTAATTAAGCAAGGTAACTTACCACAGGTGGGCACTGTCTTTCCCATTTCCTCTTTGGAGAAACTGAGGATGGAATAGTTACATGGCTGATATGAACTTGGATAGCAAATCAGAAGTAGAGTTGGGAAGAGAAGCCATGTGCCCTGGCTACGGGTTCTTGGCTCAGGCTTCTATCTTGTGCTGGGACAATCCTATTTTGGCCACTGATAGGACTATGTGCCCTAATATTATTTTGTTCAATTTCAGATTTCTGAGTCAGTGAGTGGCAGCTGCTTTTTGTTAACATGGAGCTCATCCTCTGGCTCCAAGCTTAGCATAATGATGTGGTCTTGAGAGACCGCAAAGTGCACAAGGCACATTTTTACCACAGTTGCTTTTTCAGGGTATTAATATCCTTGTGGGCTGGAACCTTTTCTTCCAATCATTAACACAAAATCAACCACTAACCAATAAATGCTACTATAAAATTAGCAGTTAGTCTATGGATGCATATAGGGTTCCATATACAAGATTAAAAATCCAAACTAAAAGGCTTTCAGAAACAGGCGGACCCTGTCACACTACATGTTTATAAATGGAAAAGAAGTTAAAAGTGTACATAGACAAAAACTTCTCATGAAAGGACATCTGAACTCATGGAGGACAGGAGAACAGGACAATTTAGACACTTATTTTTTGTCCCCTCCATCCCAGTCCCTTTGTATAATGTACATCTACTTTCTTTGACTCTCCCAAAAACTTAAGAATTGGAAGTGGGAGCTTTAAACCAGGTCCTAATGCAGAGTACAAGACAGGCCATCTGGAGGGGGCTGTCAGAAGACCTGTAGTATGGGAGACTTCAGGTCTTCAGTTTAGAAGCTACTGTGGCCTTCTTGAGATGAGGAGAGCAAGTGATGGCCTCCCTCAGTAGTCCCACTGGAAAAGCAGAACCAGCAGTAAGTCTACAAAGGGAAGACTTTGTCTCTCCTCACAGCCTAGCCACTGTTGTCCATAAATATCTAAGCAGATGTTAAGCTGACTTTAGAGAAGTTTTAAGTACCCAATTCAATTTCTTAATGATTTTCTACAAGAGAGGACAGGCTGACAAAGAGAGTCTGGAGTGGGGCATCAGAAGGTTTATTGTGTGGGAATCTCCTGACCTCATTCAGCTGTTTTAAGGTTTTCTTTAAGTTAGAATGGAAAAAAGAAAAAATAATAATAAAGAAAAAGAATGACATGGCATAGCAGGGTGACTGAACAGAAGACTTTTGAGCTAACTCTGTTAGCCAGAATTGGAAACCTGCATAGGGCTGTTGGGTGAAGGCTGATGTCTCATAGTGGAAGACAGTTTGCTACATCACCCATCATAGAAAAGCAAATCTTATGTTAGAGGGTATGGGTGGAAAGCCTATGAATAAAACAGAACATACATGCTCTGTTATCCATGTAGCCAAATGCTAGGAATGGGGGAAGTTTGACCTTATATATATATATATATATATATATATATATATATAAACTTTATTTGGACCAGGGTGGAAATATCACCTGTGCACAGTTGGGACAGTGAAAATGGAACAAGAAATGCTTCCTGTTATATCATATTCATATCTTTCCCTTTTAGCATGATAATACCAAGTCCAGTGTTGTTGCAGTTGTGTAATGCTAGTAATCTGCACAGGGCTTTGACTTCATCAACACAGCCCAAACGATGATTCAGAACTGCTCTGGACCGGCAGCGAGCAGGACCAGAATTAATAGCAAACACTGCTGAGGGTGGGAGTGGAGCAGGAGGAGCATTAGCTGCAACTGAAACACGTTGTTTCAATTTGTGGTTATCACGTAGCTTTGTGCGCAAAGCAGCTTTCAATTAGCCACAAGTCACAAGACCCAACCAGCCTGCAAACATTGAACTCTGTTTAAAAAACCCACATAAACAAACAAACAAAGTTATGAAAAAAGTGGAAAATAAGTCTCCCGGGAAGCAGTCCAGAGTATTTAGACAGGGGGTGGCCAAGATTTGGCAAACCCCTGACTATGCAAACCAGGAGCTCAATTATATACCTCATGTATTCTTTGAGTCATTCTATTTTGCTATTCATCATGTTATTTCAGTGTCTAACACCCTCATCTTGCTTGCATGGGATAGAGACAGCAGCTCTCTGCCTTTTCACTGTAACAGTGAGAGTATTTTAACATAACAGCCTCTATGACACAGCCCTAGCTAGTGGCATAACTTGGCAGGGGAGACGGGGGACAATAGGGGCAACCACCCCAGATGCCAATTTGGGGGTGGAAGCACCAAAAAAGTGGCTGCTGCCAGCAGCCACATGTTCATGATCATGACATAGAAGTCTCCAATACCTCTTTGCCCCAGGTGCCCAGCTATGTCCCTGAACTGCTGGCAGTATTCCAGCCTTTCTCCTCTTTACTGTATTTGTGGGTCTGGTGCATGAGAGGAGTCAAAGTGGATGATCTGGTGTGCCCTTTTGGACCAATGGCTCCCTGCAAATGCAGGGTACTTGATTTGATGGCCTGGGAGGCCCCTGCCAGTCTTATGTCCAAGTGCTGTTAATGGTTCTCGCACCCCACTTTGCCAAGTTCTGTAGCATGGCAGAGGGAGATTCACCCCTCTGCAGGGGGGCTCAAGTTCTTAACAACAGACATCACTAATTTACAGGCAGTGTGATGCCTCTGATCTTAACACAATTCTTCTTGGAGGATATCTGTCATGGATGCACTGGCAGAAACACTCTAGAGGATTTTCTGACTCCCCTGAAGGCAGGTGGGGAGGGTGGCAGTGTAGACTGTTTCTGAGGGGCAGTGACCATTAGTAGATGGCTGGAGAGGGGGCTTCATGTGCTGAGAGAGGGAATGGAGGTCCCTGATGCAGGGGCTAGCTATGATTGAGGGGAGATTTCCACAGGAATTTTTCTGAAGGTTAGGTGGTCATCCAAACTTAGGATAAGGATTTTATCAGTTTTGTTTTACCATACTCTATTGTCAAAGCATTTAATCACTTTTTCTTGTTTATACTATTTGCTCTTCCTTGTAATAAAGCCTTTTGTTTCTCTGTTACTTTACTAAAGCTTCTGTGGTAAATTGTGATTTCTGGGCAAATTAGTAACTTGGGCATACCCATTCAGCAGCATGGGGGACCAATAAGCATACATAAACCCAGGGTGCATCTCTGGGAGCATCCAGACACCCTAAGGTTTTGTCACAGTCCATTGAAAGCTAAGCAGCAGGCTTCCAGTTTTGTCAAGGGTGAGCCCTACTGCCCTTCTAGCTTTAGCATCTCACTTTTGCACGACAGCTTTCCCAGGGGGTCCAAAAAACCTGTATCCCCTGGAAACAAGTTACCCTTCTCAGGAGCCCTGCAACTAGCAACCAACTATTTTGCAGTGTCACACGGCAGCTTTTCCCAAACAAGGCAGTTGTTCTTAGTTGACTGGAACATAAAGTGCTTTAGGGTACCTTAGGCAGACAAGGTTCTTTGAGTAGATGCAATATCTTTTATTAGACCAATTAAATAGTTGGAAAAAATGTTCTTTGCAAGCTTTTGGGCACAAACACCCTTCTTCAAGCACTTAGAGAGTCTGCTGGTGAATTGTGTGCCCTTCTGCCAACTGCGCATGGCAATTCACCCTTTTTCATGCACTGGGCAGCAGAGTTCCTCACCCAGTGCCCAGGCATCTCAACCTTTTGGTCTCACTTGTTTCTCACTTGTTCTCCCTCCCTTGGCTTGCAGTCCTTAGAAGTTAATGTCTGGTCATTGCTCTTCCATTGTATCTTCAAGGCTATTTCCTCTATATGTTGACAGTCCTTGAGACATCATTCACCCAACCCAGACATACCTACGTGACCAACACCCACCTTTTAGTCCCCTGTCCCAGAGAAAGAATTAGCCCCAGACCTGGCAGTTGAAAATACAGCAGTGAGTCTACATGCTTTCATTTCATTTCCCACATTTCCTACAAGAGGCCATAAGCAATGGACAGGCTTTGTGCTGTCATTCCACAGAGAACAGAATGTCAGTGTAGCTGGTGTATATTATTATTACCTTACAGTACTCTGTTTTATCTAAGGAGTAGCTAGCGATTACTCTTTCGCAGAGTTAAGTTGCCTCTTACCAATTAGGAACCTACATGTCTTATAGGTTCAAAAAATTCTGAGGTTCCCTACCTCCTTCGATACTTCAAATCCTTATATACTTTATCTAAGTGGTGGAGTTTCTACAACCACTGCCAAAATAACAGTGGGGTTTTCCCCTCCTGTGGGTAGTTGTGCCACGTCAAAAATGAAGAAATTTGAGGGCAAGGCAGAGTGACCTAACGGGCAAAGGACTGTCACATGAAGAGAGCCCTATGCAGGACTGAAGTCATTAGGAAAGTTTTCACTCTGCCTGCACTACAGCTGGTGGTTTAACAAAACAGTTCGCTTTCTATTCCTGCTAGTCAAGCCTTCCTGAATATGGACATCAATATGAAAATTACCAGATATAAAAGAGCAGGCATCTGAAAGTGATTTGCAGGTAATTCAAATTAGGGACATACTTCTTTAAAGAAGATAGCTGTTTGAAAGACATTTGACAAGATACCACGTGCTGCAGTACCTAAGTGAATTATATACCCAAATTATAGTGTAATCAAATTGAAAAAATCATATTAAGAAAACCTCTTAGTCACATTATAAACTCATATGTGGAGGTTATCAACAAGCAAGTCAGAGGAATATGAATTGTTTTCCCGTGGCAGATACGGCGGAAGTTTTGGATTCTTGTAGAGGGCAAACTTGTACTTGCAAAGCTAGGAGGGCAAATGACTGGCAAGTGTCTTGTTTGTTTGTCTGTTTTTTGAGTCTGTGGGGGACATTTCAATGGTTAATGTTACAGCTCCAGACATTTTGTTTTGCAAAAATTGAGGCTCACCACTCAGATAACCAGATAAGAAATGGGGTGAAGCACAGAAGTTGTTATCATAAGGACTTTGCTTAGTTACCATAATTTGTGCCCTATCTAGCAACATCAGATGAGTTGTGGTGTCCCATGGTGGGTTTCTGGCATTTCTATGAGTTGCTTGACCGTGCAGTGCTACACCCACTCCCTGCACATTCCAGCTTTTGAAGGGGAGGGGAAGCATAGTTAGCACTGTTTTGCATCAAATGACAGGGTAGTACAACTGGAAAAGTGCATATATAGCCTTAATGGGATACAACTGTTGTTGATTGCTGTGGGGCAGCCATACAGCTTTCTGGGATGCAACTATTTCACATATAACTTTACAAGGTGCTAAGGCTGTCAGTCACAGTGATTTGTAGCCCACGATGTTGCTAGAATCCTACACTGTGTTACAGATCCTACTTGTACCTACAGTTTCATGGGCTGGTATGTCTGCATGTTGTAGCCACAGTCTAATGGGGCCTGACAACCATGACTTGCTATGTGTGAGGGAAGGAACAGGCCACTCAAGGAGAGCACAACAGGGAAGGTACTAGCCGATGGAGAAGCAAACTGTCCATTACAGTGTGCACAATTATCTCACATAGGAGTTCTAATGAAGGGGAAACATTTCTATGGTGAGCATGGTGGCATCATTGCCAGGATGATGCCAAAGGAGAGGCAGAGATCTCTGCCTAGGCCCCAAGTAATAGATGGATTCCTCAGGCTGGAGAAAATTACTTCACTGCTTGTTTACTTGTATAGCCTTATTACTTGTAATGGCCTTCCTGGTTGTAAAGATTCTGCCCTGCCAAAGACATCTTACTGCCTGTGATTGGTCTCTGCTGAGTCATTCCCATGCCTGCTTGTTCATTCCACGTGCAAAACACCTAGGCTATGTACAGACATTCAAAAAGCCCGAGGCAGAATCCATCTAAGTTACATGTTTTTTTGTAAGTGGCTTAGGTTAGCTTGGGAGTAAGTAGAACACACATTGGCCCTTGGAGGTCGGCGGAGAACATGGTCTGCTTGCATTGGCCAAGGCCAGTAGGTTGGGGACGCTCCCGTATGCCTTCCAGCAGGCCCCTCAGGCTCTCCAGGCTGTCGGAGAATGCTGAGCAAAGCCAAGCAGCTGGGCCACCCCGATGGGCTTCTGGATCTGCGTGGAGGAGTCTCCAGTTCTCCCCCGCTCCTGCTGCCTGGCTGCAGCTGACAGCTGGTTGCAGGGAGGAGGCAGGGCTGGGAACAGAGGCTTTTCTGGCTTGGGTCTGGAGAGCTCAGGAGTGGGGTCTGCTGGCTACTCAGCTGGAGCAGATGAACACAGACCAAGTGGTAGTTACAAAGTGTTGGCGCAGACTCAATTAATTGAGTCTGCTGGAGCATGGTAATTACCGTGCTCCAGCAGATTCCAGTGTCACATGCATCAGTGTTCCTGAGCTGAAAAATGGCGGTGGGGACACTTTAACTAAAGCTTGTTCGACAAGCTTTTTTTAAAGTGCCCTCACTGCCATTTTTCAGCATGGGGACACTGATACCCATGATGCTCTGGGTGCTTTAATTAGAGCAGCTGTCAGAGCTGCTCTAATTAAAGCACTCCCCCCCACCCCCACCACTCCCAAAGCACACGTATAATGCCCTTAGACCACATTCCACCATTTTTAGACCAGTCTATGTCCCCCAAACTTCTGTATAGTTATGGGTTTGGTTTGCTTTCTGATCACTTTCTCTGGATTATGTGTAATGTCTATACCCAGCCCGTGTTTTACTGTAGGGAGCTACTTGGGTTCTCTTACTTATAAAATAACTGAAGAGAAAATACAACAGAAAAGGAAAGTAGGGGTTGCTTTACATTTCAAATCTGTGGAAATGGGAGGGATTTATTTTACAGAAGGTCATTTAGAGTCTCCTGACTAATCTCCAGTACCATAAAGCTGAACAATGCTGAATGATTCCAAGATAAGTATCTATAAATGGTGTCACTGAACTAAGTTTATGGCAGCAATATAGGTTTCATTTCTACACAGTCTCAGGTGCTGCTCAAGTTAGTGTGAAGTGGATATAAGCTAAGACCTCAGACACTGGTGAGTCAAGTACTGGGATGAGCTGGATCTCTTGTAAATGTTCAGGCCTATAATTATAATAATTGTACTTGGATTAATTTTGCTCACAAACCACCAGTTAGAACTTTAACTGGCCTTTTTCATTTGTGATTCCAACAGCTACAATAACCATTCATGCAAATTAAGAAAATGTGGGCTTATTATAAAGATGCTGCTACTTCTCTTACCCTCCTTCACACAAAATATGGAAAGGTGAAGAGAAAGTAAATAACAACTTATTATTTACTCTCTCACACACTACAAGAACTAGGGGTCACAAAATGAAATTAGTAGGTCTTAAGTTTAAAACTAACAAAAGGCAGTTCTTTTTCACACAGTGTGTAATTAAAGCGTGGAGCTCATTGCCACCAGATGTTGTGGAAGCTGACAGCTTAGCCAGATTCAGAAAGGGATTGGACACCTTCTTGGAGGAAAGGGGTATCAGTAGCTATTGAGCATGGATGTTGGAGGTACAATCTCTGAACCCAAACTTCCTAGACCAGGGGTCAGCAATTCCTGGCATGTGTGCCAAGGATGGCATGCAAGGCCATTTTGCTTGGCACACCACTGCCAGCCCAGGCTCTAAGCAGCTGCTGCCAGCCACAGAGTCCAGGCTGCTCCCAGCAGGTGGCTTGGAGGCTGCAAGCTCTGCTGCAAGCCTCCATGGGCCAGCTGCAGCCAGGAGGCTACAAACAACTGCTCCAGGCTCCGCCATGTTGGCACTCTGGCACCTTCCAAGGTAGACATTGTGGTTTTTTCAGTACTCTGGCCAAAAAATGTTGCCTACCCCTGTCCTAGACCCTAAATGCTGGAGGGTGCAAGTGGGAGAAGAACATTCTTCCTTTCAGCATCCACTTTTTTCCACTGTGTGATACAGGAGAATCAGCAAGATGGACCTACAGTCTGACCCAGGAAATGGCAGTTCTTACTTTCTTATGTGCTGTGTTCATTTGTTTGTGCCATAATTTGAGTACAGCACAGCACTCTGTACCTACATTGCAGTTTGACACTATCACTGGAAGAATTACTTAAGGTCTAAAGGATTTCACCCCATATGAATATCTACTAGATGAAACTGTGCTTTTGTTACAGCAAGTGAAATATATTTTAGCTTGAGCAGAGGGAGATGTATAGCCTTGTCAGTCTGAAATCAGTCAGAAAGCAGAGTAGTTACTCTATAAAGTGCACCTGCCTTCTGCCTATATTCTATTTTATTTAGATTGCAAACTCTATAGGTTAGGGACTGCCTCTCTTAAAAGCATGTTTGTACAGTACAGTTAGGCCCCAGTTTGCTTTGGGTTCTATTCTAAAGAAAAGAGTTAAACCATTGTGATATCAGTGCAATAACCTCTAAAAGAAACAGAACTATTTAAAGAACATGTTGATAAGACACCAAAAACTCAGTAAGTGAATATAAAACATTATTCCAAGCCTGCCTGCTCAAAGAACCAATTTCTTTCCAACCCAATTGTTCCTATTCCTATTATTCATTAGTGTAAATAATCACTGAAAGAATACATGTTTTGTCCAACATTCTTGCAGCACACAGTGAATTGATTTCTAAGGTAAAGCCCGTATACTCATTTTCATTTCAGAAAACTTGCATTGGGCAGTGTCCCAAGCATATGCACAGTCACAACAAATGATAAATGAGCATCAACTTGTTTAAAACCAGTGCTTGACATAGTTTGTTTTCTTAAGCAATTAAAACATATCTTGGCAGCCTCCATCCCATTCCAGAGGAGGACCAGTATCTCTTCCTTTCACTTTGATTAAATGTTTGCTTGATAAATTACTTATTTCACATTAACGCATTCAAAAGAGAAACTTGTCTAATGAAGGAGGAGGGCTTTAAACTAGGTTCACTAGGGGATGGAGAATAAAGCCCTAAGGTAAGTGGGGAAGCAGGTGACCTGGAGGAAGCACAAGCAGGAGGTGGCAACAGGGGAGGTGTTCTTATTCTGCCTGGGAAACAAGCAGGATGAATTGGAAGTCCTTGCATTGTCCCAGAGCAACATGATGTGACTGGAATAACAGAGACTTGGTGGGATAGTTCACATGGAGCACTGTCATGGATGGGTACAAACTGTTCAGGAAGGACAGGCAAGGGAAAAGAGGAGGATTTGCTCTTTACGTAAATGAGCTGTATGATTGCTCAGAGCTCCAGTATGAAACTGCAGATAGGTCTGTTGAAAGTCTCTGGGTTAGGGTCAGAGGCGAGAGCAACAATGGTGATGCCATGGTGGGTGTCTGCTATAGACCACCAGACCAAGATGAAGAGGTGGGTGAGGCTTTCTTCAAATAGCTAGCTGAAGTTTTCCTATCACAGACCTTGTTTCTCATGGGGGACTTCAATTACCCAGACATCTGGTGAGAGAGCAATACAGCAGTGCGCAGGCAATCCAGGAAGTTTTTGGAGAGTGTTGGGGACAACTTCCTGGTGCAAGTGTTGGAGCGGCCAACTACAGGCTATGGTGTTCTTGACCTGCTGCTCACAAACAGGGAGAAATTGGTGGGGAATGTAGTAGTGCATGGCAGCAACCACAAGATGATTTTTTCAGGATCCTGAGGAAAGGAAGGAAGGTGAGCAGCAGAATAAAGACATTGGACTTCAGAAAAGCAGACTTTGACTCACTCAGCAAACTGATGGGTAGGATCCCCTGGGAGGCCAGTCTGAGGGGGAAAGTTGTCCAGGAGAGCAGGCTGTTCTTTAAAGAATCCTTACTAAGGATGCAGGACCAAACCTTCCCAATACACAGGAAGACTAGCAAGTATGGCAGAAGACCAGCTTGGCTTAGCAGAGAATTCTTCCGTGAGCTAAAACACAAAAAGGAAGCTTATAACAAGTAGACACCTAGACAAACAACTAGGGAGGAGTAAAAGAGCATTGCTTGGGCATGCAGGGATGAAATCAGGCAGGCCAAATCACAATTGGAGTTGCAGCTAGCAAGGGTCATGAAGGGTAACAAGAAGGGTTTCCACAAGTATGCCAATAACAAGAGGAAGAACAGGGAAAGTATGATTCCTTTATTCAATGGAGAAGGCAACCTAGTGACAGAGGATTTAGAAAAGGCTGAAGTACTCAATGCCATTTTCATCTCAGTCTTCACAGGCAAGGTCAGCTCCCAAACTACTGCACCTGGCAGCATAGTTTGGGGATGAGATGAGCAGCCAACAGTGACAAAATAACAGGTATGGGACTATTTAGAAAAGTTAGATGTGTACAAGTCATTGGACCAGATGCAATGCACCCAAGGTTGCTGAAGGAATTGGCTAATGTGATTGCAGAGCTGCTGGACATTATCTTTGAAAATTCATGGTGGTCAGGAGAAGTCCTGGATGACTGGAAAAGGGTAAATATAGTGCCCATCTTTAAGAAAGGGAAGAAGGAGGATCCAGGAAACTACATACCAGTCAGCCTCACCTCAGCCCCTGGAAAAATCATGGAGCAGGTCCTCAAGGAATCCACTTCTAAGCACTTGGAGGAGAAAAAGGTGCTTAGGATCAGTCAGCACAGATTCAGCAAGGGCAAGTCATGCCTGACCAACCTGATTGCCTTCTATGACAAGATTAATGGCTCTGTGGATGCAGGGAGACCAGTGGATGTAGTGTACTTTGATTTAAGCAAGGCTTTTGATACGGTCTCCCACAACATTGTTGCAAGCAAGCTAAGGAAGTACAGGTTGGATGAATGGTCTGTAAGGTGGATAGAAAACTGGCTGGATCATCGGGCTCAGAGGGTAGTAGTCAATGGCTCAATGTCTAGTTGGCAGCCAATATAAAATGGAGTACCCCAGGGCAGTGGCGGCGTGTAGCGTGTGCATGAGGGTGCATGTGCACCCCCTGAGAGTGCTGGTGCACCCCCTGACAGGTCACGCTCCCTGCTTAGGCAATGGGCAGCAGTGGCAGGCAGGAGTGCCAGTGCCCCCCCTCTGAGTGCCGGCCGGGGAGTGGGAGCACCAGATACTCTGCAGCCACTTCTGGGAGCTCTGTGGCTGCTTCCCGGTTGGCGCGATCTGCCGTGGGGGACCACCCCCAGTCGGCGAGATCAGCCCGCCCAGTCACTGACTGGTCACTGGGAAGGGCCCTGACTAAGGTGGCACCAGTAACCCATGCCAAAGGGGTTGGTCCTGGGGCTGGTTTTATACAATGTCTTCATCAGTAACCTGGAAGATGGGATGGAGAGCACCTTCAGCAAGTTTGCAGATGATGCCAAGATGAGGGAGTAGTAGATATGCTGGAGAGTAAGGCTAGGATTCGAAGAGACCTGGAAAAATTGGAGGATTGGACCAAAAGAAATCTCATGAGGTTCAACAAGGACAAGTGCAAAGTCCTGCACTTAGGACAGAACAATCCCATGCACCAGTGCAGGCTGGGGGCCAACTGGCTGGGCAGCAGCTCTGCAGAAAAGGATCTGAGGGTTACAGTGGACAGTAAGCTAAATGTGAGCCAGCAGTGTGCCCTTTTTGCCAAGAAGGCTAACGGCATACTGGCCTGAATCGGTAGGAGTGTTGGCAGCAGATGAAGGGAAGTGATTATTCCCCTCTATTCAGCACTGGTGAGGCCACATTTGGAGTACTGTGTTCAGTTTTGGGGTCCCCATTGCAGAAAGGGTATGGACAAATTGTAGACAGTCCAACAAAGGGCAACAAAAATGGTGAGGGGGCTGGGGAACATGACTAATGAGGAGAAGCTCAGGAAAATGAGCTCATTTAGTGTAAAGAAGAGAAGACTGAGGGGCAATTTAATAGCAGCTTCAACTACCTGAAGGATGGTTGCAAAGAGGATGGAGCTGGACTGTTCTCGGTGGTGACAGATGACAGAACAAGGAGCAATGGTCTCAAGCTGCAGCAAGGGAAGTTTAGGTTAGGCATTAGGAAAAACTTTCTCAGTAGGGGGTCTAGTAAAATACTGGAACAGGTTACCCAGAGAGGTTGTGGGATCTCTATCTTTGGAGGTTTTTAAGACCCAGCTAGACAAAGCTTTATTTGGAATGAACTGGGAGGGGCTGGTCCTGCTTTTAGTAGTGGGTTGGACTTGATGACCTTAGGGTCCCTTCCAACCCTCATTTTCTACGATTCTATGATTGTATTTTTGGAGGACACTCTCAATCAATTAATTAACCATTGCTCTTGCATTTGAGGAAACTGATATGTAGGCTTGGCAGAATTTGATGATTTTTTTTTAAAAATTTCAATAGTTAAAATCTATTTTTATTTTTTAAGCATTTCTTTCACCTTTTATTGATTTTTATTGATGTTTATTAGCTTAAATTTTTAGGAGTGGGCATCCAGCCCAGGGCAGGAAGCAGCTCCCTGCTCCCCATGGCTGCTTAGGGGTTAAGCCCCACCTGGCAGGCACCAGTGGAGGGGTGGCCTGGCCTCTTGACAGCCATGGCCTCCCACCCTTCCAGGCAGCACAGGGGCAGCAGATGGGCCCTGGAGCACCTCCATGTAGCCTGTCCCAATCACGATGCCTCTCCCCATGTTGCTAGACCTCCTGCCTGGCCCAGCCCCTGCATGCTGTCAAGCAGCCAGGTTGCTCCTCAGCTAGTGCCCACAAGGTGGGGCTTGGACCCTGCCCCAGATTTCCTTACCCCCATCCCAGGGGTTTTTTTTTTTACTTCCCCTTTTTGCAGTTATTACTGATAGATTTTTTTCCCATTGGTCTGTGACAGGTGAAATTAATGTTTATTGATAAAAATCAAATCCTGCCAAGCCTCCTGATATGTTTCTCAGTAAACTGATATTATGTAAAAGACCAGAGTTCACCATTCGATTAAAATTGATCAAAAATTCTTCCCAAGTCTTCTGTCATCCCAAAGAACAACCCAAATAGCCTTTAATACTGCCAAGAAGTTCCCCATTAATTTCTGAAAGAGTGCAGGTGTATTTCCTAATACAAAGGGCATCCTGCTAAAAAAGGGTAAGACTCCCAGTTTCATCCAGATGGCTGCTTCACACCTATAGCCTCTTGCTTGGAGTTACTTTCTAAGTTTGAAGTTCATACGTGCTTGGTTAAATTGCTACAGAGCATTTTAGGAAACTCTGGATATTCCCCACCAGTATGTTCCAATCAGCAATAATGAAAAACCAAATAAACTAATCATGCTGTGTTCCCAGGGGCTTCTAATGCATGTAGGAAGTCTCCTGGAATTCTCTAATGGTTTTTTTATTCTAAAGAAAACTAATGATTTTGCTCAGTCCAGCAGTATGAAAATTCAGTGGGTTAGAAGGAATTCTATGAATAAACAGTGAAACATATTGTATTTGGCATTTATAAGCATAGTGCTGGAGAGGCAGCCATCTTGCTGAAAAATGGTATTTGTGATACCGTGACATTACATTTTATTTAATATAGTAAGATTTATTGATTATTTGTAATGGGTCAAAATGTTCATTAGTGAGTGTTTGGCATTCCCAATCTTCAGTCTGTGTGGCCTTTTTTAGCAATGTCAGGATTCAGAAGAAAGGAGCATAATTTTTCCTTTATGGTTTTGCCTTCAGTAAACTATTGCATGATTTTGCATAATCAAACCTGAATCTACAGAACAGAGATCTGTTGCAAAGACTTCCATTGTCTTCAGTGGATTCTAGTTCAGGCTTTCACTCCTTAATATTCAAAATGAGTTGTCTCATTGGAGCATGTGGCAAAAGACAAAAGGTTTGCACTTTTTAATCTACTGATTTACATGCACAATAAAACTGCATAAGATCTGATCTTTTGTAAAACGGGACCCACTTAGAAGACATTGTATGCTTGCCATCTTTTTTCTCTGGATGTGATGTTGATTCAAAGAATGGACTGGGTTTTAATGGGGGAAAAAGGCTGTCTGTGTATTTAAGAATGTTAGATGTTATTTCTCAATATAAATAATATGTCAGTATGCATTACATTGAGCATTTGAGTGGACAGGGAATGGTCTACTTACGGAAACTATTGTAATAATTTTTTTCCACTGAAAATGTCTCAATTTTGAAACTTTGACTTGCTATGTAAATACCATGAAGGCGTTACCAGCAGGGTGAAATTGACCCTGTGCAGAGGCCAGTGTAAGGGCTGAATGCCAGTTCAGTTTGGCTTAAGCCTATTTTTATACTCCTAAAAGCACTGGAAAGAGAATGCCAAATGCAGAACCCTGATCAACCCCTGATTGACCAATTGCTTTTAAGCCTACATCCTTAAACAGAACTTTTTATGATACAAAACATGGATGAGATGCATCACTTTTCAGTAAAAGGGCTGCCTCCAGAGCATTATGTCCAAAAATATGAAATGTAATAGTTCCATTAGGTATAGATGGGACATAAGTGATAAAATAGGCTCTGTGTTGGCACTTCTGTACGGAGTGAATTTCATCTTTAATGGTTTAGGAAGCTAAAACAACTCCTAGAAAATAAAATGAATAAAACTGGGAAATACAGACCTGAGTATATCCAGTAGGTCTTTCAGCAAGTTCTAAGGAGTTCAGTTCCAGAAGGAAGCACATGGATATGGAGACTAGAGAACAGACAGAATTAAGTATGTAGTGGAGAGAAAAAAAGAGAGACCGGTTATGTATTACTTGATTTTCAGTTACTTAAAACTCTCTCACCAATTTATTTTTTTAGCTGGAAACTTTACAAACTGTAAGCACATCGAAAAACATATGCATACTTTGTGAATGCATATGCAGCTAATTACATGCTCAGATCATTAGTTAAAGGAATTCATACATCCCACAAACCAAATGCTTTGGGACCAAGGGGTTTACAAGCTATGGAACCCATATTACATTGGCTAAACCTTGTAGGAGATGCATGGCAGCAAGAAGAAAAGACACACATGTATCCAGCAGCTCTAGATCCTGGCCTGCTCACTGCCAGCCATAGCAGGTACATGCTTTCAGTTACAAATGCAGTGGAGCAATCAGTTCAAAGGGAAATGTGCCTCAAATTAAAGGGGTAGGATCAGGCATATGGAACTCTGCGATCCCCCCTGCTTACTTACAGCACTGGGTACCTTGCCCAAGCCCTGTGTAAAATTAAGTCTACGAAAATAGATTCCAGTCCAAGGAACATTCAGACTTCTAGGCTGGGCAAAATTGGTGAAAGCTTCTGACAGGGAATGGCTGTGGTACATCCCTGGAAGCAGCCTTGGAAAAATTTTAATAATTTTATTAAGTGAACAGCCCTAGCCAATTCTTCATAGACATTTATTAGGGAGAGTCTGCATGGCCAAGAAATCTTCACAGTGAATGAGGTATATCTGGATTCCAAAGGCTGCAGAATGAGTTGCCTTGATGAATATACTCTGTTTTTAAGTTGCCTAAATAAAACTAGCCATAAGTTACATTCCAACTAATAGACCGCCTCTTCAAATCATGGCTAGATGTCTAAAGAAAACCAGTTTGATTTTTCAAAACTGCTAAGACCCTGAAACTCCTGTTGATTTCAGCGGGATTGGCAGGTGCTGAGCACTTAGGAAAAATCAGACTGCTCCTGGTTAGATGTGTAAATATGGCACCAGGGTTTGAAAACATTGGTGCCGAGGTTGGGGTTCCAGCAAGCTGGTACCTATCAAGCATTTGCAGTCCATAGCCACCTTACAGAACTGAATAATTTAGATCTGGTGCTCTTGGTCTGGCTGTTATATCTTGCCTTTTTGTTTCTCCACCCTCTCCATTTTAATTACATCCATTTGTTAGTCATCCTGCTGTGTTCTTTGACCCCACTTTCATCCCTCCTGGTTGTCACTTTTTTCCTTGAGCACATGCTCTTGCTAGAAAGAGAAGACAGAGTGAAACATTAGACTGCATGTTAAGATGATTAAAAGGCATGTAAGAAAACCCAGGCTGTCATTTTAATCTCCTGCTAATGTCCATTGGCATGTCTTTGAGATACGGTACCGTGCTGACAATAGTGATGGACAGAGTGTGAGATTGGCCCCCTGAACCCAAGGGCCTCACAGGAATAGATTGTGTCTAGACCTGGTTTGCATCAAGGGCCAAACCGGATAAACTGATTAGCCAATTAGAAATAGTTCAGCCAATGGAGTATAAAGACCAAGAAAAGCTGAAGCCGGAGGTCATCTGGATATCACAACTGATTAATAGTATAGCAAAGATGTGGGATTTAGGAGAGGCCAGTTTTGAATGGGGAGAGGAGAAGCTCGAATACAAACACTGATGACAAATGGAGGGTTTTTTCCTTGTCTTTACCCTAGTACCTGAGTGAGGAGAAAGATCAAAACATCAACCCTAAACATGGGCAGGAGTGATATTTAATCCTTCATGTATCTGTTTCCAACAAATCCTTTAAATGTCAAATAATTATAAAAAAAAAAAAGAGGCTTCCTACTCTAGAGGCCTCATTTCTGATCTTTACCAGTGTATCCTTTTTGCTGGTTTTATTTCCACTAGTTCACATTATATATGGATTACACACCAAACATGTTTTTCATCACGAAACACCCAGATTTTCCATTGTAGGCATCATTAATCAGGGATCATGTGAAGCATAGTAGTTTAAAATTATGTATTTGGAACTCCATACAAAATAAGTGGAACCAGTGCAGAGGTGATAATTTTTAATAAATGGAAGAAAAAAACAAACCTAAATTCCCATTGGAAAGGCAGCATTTTTATATACCCAGCTCTCTAAATTCATGTTTTAAACAATTTATGTAGTCAAGGGAACTGGCTTCTTAATATCCAACACCAATATCCACTCTGTACAGAAGGCCACATGTGGGGGGGGGGGGGAAATCAGTCTGACTGTCCTAATGAACTGCATGATTGACAGGATAACATTCACTAAGTATAAGTGTAAGACACAGAAGACAACTGCATTTCTGCCGCAAGAAACATGTAACCTAAATATAATGGGATAAATTCTGCTATCACTTGTTTACCTGAAGTCAGTAGGATGGTGTGAGGTGTAAGAATCCATCTAAGGTGTAATGAATTATAATGTGCAAAACAGAAATGAATACACACCTTCCTCACTCACCTTTTCCTCACTTGCTGCTGCTCCCCTACTCTCCTGCTGGGCTATTTGCTGTCCATTAACATTCCAGTGCAGTCATGGGAATGTCCTGGCCTACTGGAGTCATTCAGCAGCACAGCAGGTGTGTCCTACCTGGACATTCAGTAGCTGTCAAGTGATTCATTGTCAAACACCTTTAAATGGTGGAGAATAACATCACCACCATGCAGATGGAATGACCTATTTGAATGTATAAGAACCATGTCTGGGATTTCCAAAGAAGTTCAAGGGAGTGAGGTGCTTAAATGCCACTGACATTTGGTAGAGGCTTGAGTGATTAATTCCCTTAGGCTTCTTTGAAAATCTGAGCCTACACTTTGATTTAAACACCGGGTTTTGAACTGTGGTTCCCATGAGCATAGTAGGACATTCTACTAGTCAGGCTTGAGTTCAAAGCTGTCCTTTCCTACCAAAGTTCTGCCTCACTGTGAAAAGATCATCCCAGCTTTCCCTATTTCACACATCAATTAAGCATCTCTTAACCCTCTTGTTTCTCTGGTATAACCATCCCATTCCACAAAGCTTTTAAGTGTTCTCTAGTTCATGTTTGACTAGCACTGTGTCTTGTCAAGCAAAATTTTCATGTCCTTAATTTTTCTTTCAGCCTCTTGATGTCATTAACTAAAGGCTTTCAATTATCTCATATTCATTAGTTTTTGTATCATATCCACTAAAGCGTCAAGATGAGGTTCTTCATTATATTGCATTGTAGGTAAAACCCACATTTATAATCAATGGATATCCCGGTTGAAGAAAAGTCAGAGAGGGAATGAAAGAGGGAGTGCACTGTCTGCAGGAAGCACTCTGTTGTGTTAAGAACATAAAACACAGCCAAAAGACCTTCATAGTAGTTATGAAACATAAAATCATAGAAGACTAGGGTTGGAAGGGACCTCCGGAGGTCATCTAGTCCAACAAACAGAACCATCCCCAATTAGATTATCTCAGCCAAGGCTTTGTCTAGTTGGGTCTTAAAAACCTCCAAGGATGGAGTTTCCATAACCTCTCTGGGTTATGAGTTCCAGTGTATTACTACCCTCCTAGTTAGAAAGTTTTTCCTAATATCTAACCTAAATCTCCCTTGCTGCAACTTGAGACCATTGCTCCTTGTTCTGTCATCTGCCTCCACTGAGAACAGTCCAGCTCCATCCTCTTTGCAACCATCCTTCAGGTAGTTGAAGCTGCTATTAAATTGCCCCTCAGTCTTCTCTTCTTCACACTAAATGAACTCATTTTCCTGAGCTTCTCATAAGTCATGACCCCCAGCCCCCTCACCATTTTTGTTGCCCTCTGCTTGGCTGTCTCCAATTAGCTCCATCCTCTTTGCAACCCCTTTTCAGGTAGTTGAAGCTGTTATTAAATTCCCTCCCAGTCTTTTATTCTCCACAATAAATGAGCCCAGTTCCCTCAGCCTCTCCTCAAAAGTCATGTGCCCCAGCCCTCTAACCACTTTCTTTGCCCTCCTCTAGACTCTGTCCAATTTTCCATATTCTTTCTGTGTCCCAAAACTGGACACAGTACTCTAATGTGGCCTCACCAATGCCAAATAAAGGGGAATAACCACTTCCCTTGACCTGCTGGTAATGCTCCTACCAACGCAATCTGGTATGCTGTTAGCCTTGTTAGCAACAAGGGCACACTATTGGCTCATATCCAGCTTATTATCCCTGTAACCCACAGGTCCTTTTCTGCAGAGCTGCTGACCAGCCACTCAGTCCCCAGCCTGTACCGGTGCATGGGATTGTTCCATCCTAAGAGCAAGACTTTACACTTGTCCTTGCTGAACCTCATGAGATTTCTTTTGGTCCAATCCTGCAATTTCTCTAGGTCGCTCTGAATCTTAGCCCTACCCTCCAGCATATATACTACTCCCTCAGCTTGGTGTTATCTGCACACTTGCTGAGGGTGCACTCTATGCCATCTCCCAGGTTATTGATGAAGACATTGTACAACACCAGCCCCAGGACCAACCCCTGGGGCACTCCACTTGATATTGGCTGACAATTAGACAGAACCATTGACTACTATCCTCTGAGTCTAAGGATCCAGTCAGTTTTCTGTCCATTTTACAGTCCATTCAACTAACCCATACTTCCTAACTTGCCTGTGAAAATGCTGTGGGAGACCATATCAAAAGCCTTGCTAAAGTCAAGGTACACCACACCTACTGGTCTTCCCGCATCCACAGAGCCAGTCATCTCATCATATAAGGTAATAATTGGTCAGGCATGACTGTCGCTGATTTCCTGACCTAGGACAAGTCACTTACTCTTTGACTCATTTATGCTACAGCTACCATTTAAAGAGGCTTTAAAGAAAGTGAAAGTGTAATGTACACCTCATCTGAGGTCATTTTATCTAGCCTGAATGATGAAAATTGGTCTCCAGTGTAAATGAGAATCAGGACCTTTGTCTTTGTGCTTGTTCTCAATTTTAAAATAGAGATATAGTATCTACCTTTGAAATGCAGTCAGAGGAGTCCAGGGGAAAAGCACTGTAGAAATGCAGGTTATTAATAATAATTACTTCTTCCACTGATAAGGAGAGCTTTACAGAAGGGTGTTTCAAGATGAGAACAGGTCAGGCGCGGCGCATGGTTTCAAATCAGAGACACATTGCTACAGATCAAAGGTCTACACACAAACCTAGTGACCTGTTGAACTAGCATAGTTAAGGCACATCAGTTTGAATAATCTACAGAACACCAGACAGTTATGTAGCTAGCATCATGGCTGGCAAAGTTTGATTCCCCAGTCCAAATGACAAGGTACCCATTTATATCTGGGGGTAACCTACAGTGCCAAGTCCAGAGTAAGCCTCAAACTCATATCTCTATAAAGCAATAGCAACACACCTGACTACTCTGCCACCAAACTCCCCAATATACTTCATCACATTAAACCCTATGGAAAAACTCTGTAAGAATATGATGTGCACCAAGAGTTTGCCTATAGCCTGAGTTTGGTAAGAGACCTGGAAGTCTTTGGCTGACCTGTAGCCACTATTGTAATTTTTGGTTGCTGGTCCTCCACCCCACTCCTTGTGGTGGTGTTGGTGGTCATTATCATGATTATCACTGACATTTTGTAAAAAGCAATAGAATAAGTAGAAGATTCATAGCAGTGCTGCTGTCTGAACAGTATATCTAATGTACCCAAGTGTTAAAGAAAAATGTATTGTTTCTACAGTCCCGAAAACTAGAAATACACACACAAACAATTAAGCTCATCTCAGGGACTCTGTCTAGCCTTTTTCCAGACACTTTTGAACACTCCTTTTGTTATTTGTATGTGTATCAGGCTAGAAAAAGCAATCTTGAGCTCGTTCTATTTGGATTTCCTGAAAAGATGTACAAACTTCTGAAACTTCCAGAGCTATTTTAGGTCTAGGACTAATACACAAATAGTAATTCAGGTTAGAGGGAAAGAAGGTTTCTTCCTACTCCTTAGAGTTGATCTGCTTTTCACCGTGCTAGTGTGGCATTTCCACAATCATTACATGTTATCATTTCAGAGAGAATAAAGCATTTCCCATAAGATCTGGATTTGTGTGTGTCTGTGTGTGGAACTACTCAAGTAGAAGGAACAAGGATCTGGTGGAAAATTATCTTAACCTTTTTAATTAGCATTTTTCAGCTCAGAACAACTGAAAACAAACTAATGCCCAAAACACAGCATGAGCGCAAGACCCATATCCAAAGGTATTGCTAGTATATAGACTTTCATAGCAATAATTTTTATTATGGTAGCCACTACAGACCTCAGGAAGTATGCGGGAACCATTTTGTTTAGTGTTATTAACTTATCCAATGAAAAAATTATCTGTGCTCCAAAGAGCTACTGCTATTTTTATAGCATCAAAATAAATCATGAGCTTTCCTGTGGTGGACAGCAATGTGATCTCTCTGTAATTTCCAGTCAGACCTATCTCCCTTCTTAAAGACTGTCATGATCATTGTCCCTAAGGTCATCTGGGATTTCCTCATCATTCCAGATCCTTAACATGCGGGCATTGAGCTGTGACGTGATCTCCTCTCCCTACTACTTAAAGATTTCAGTTGGGACTCCATCAGCTCCAGATGCTTTATCATTCTTCATTGGCTTGATGGCTTTCCTCACCTTGCCAAGGGTTGGAGGGATTCTGAGATTCCAATAACTCTGCACTGAAATCAGAATCAATTACAGTATGTACCACTTGTTCTTGACCTCAGACCTGCCACAGAAGACAAGAACTTTCCATCAGCTGAGGTGATAATAGAGTCTGCCTTTATGGGTGCTTGTACACGAGAGGGGGGGCTTAATCCTTAGGGTTGCATTCTGTGCCCCCTAAATTGAAATGGTGGGTTTATGGCAAGTAGGGCTGTGCAAAGCAGCACCGCTCTGTTTTGCCTTGAGTTTCAATGGCTCAACGGAAAAGCGTTCCATTTCAAATTTCATTTTGTGGCAGTGAGGCGGCCCCACAGGCTCCCGAAGGGGAGAGGGTAGTGGGTAGTCCCCGTGGGCCCCAAACCCCATAAACAGCCCCCCCCTCCCCCCAGTGGGGGAAACTTACCTCCCACTGGGCAGCCAGAGCCAGAGCAGAGACCATGGCTGTGGCCGTGGCCACACGAGCTGGTGTTATGCCGGCTGTTTAATCAGCTGTTTCCCAGGTGGGGGACAGCTGGACCAATCATGGCAGCCATTCCAGCCACCGCAGGAAGATTTAAAAGCCCTACTGGAACCTGGGGGATAGAGGAGCCAGAGAGGGAGCGTACTGGCGTGGAACACACCAGACGCGCTGGGGCTCCTGCACTGGAGAGGAGCAGTGCAGCTGGTGCAGCACTGGCAGGCAAAGCAGGAGAGGCATTTGAGCCCTTGTAGGAGGCTGGGGGAAAGGAGGCAGGTTCACATCCCTCTCCTCTCCAGGTGTCTATTTCTTTTGAAAAAAAATAAAAAAAAATAAGAGAGAGAGAGAGAGAAGAGGCGTAAGAACAAAATGCCCTACTCAGAGGCACTGCAGTAAGTGCTACATTACGCATATATAGTTTGCCAGCCTTGAGGGAGGGAAAGCTACTCGTCAAAGCAGGAGGGGTGGCCAGATAAATACCAAACAAGCCCACTCAGACGTGGGATTTCCCTCAAGGCGAGCTGTGGTCGAGCCAGCAAGACCGAACCACCATTGTGCTGATGCCCATCCAGTTGGTGAGTAGACAGGGTGTAGGGGAGGTGGAGCCCCGTGCAACTTCACACCTGAATCGTGAGTACTACCGTTTCCCAGGGAAGCCCTCCCAGGAAGAAGATCTCCATTGAACCCTCTCTCTTTATAGAATAACATCAAGTCGTGGCAGGAGAGTTGAGGGGCGGGGCTACACACCCAGAAGGTAGTACAATACTCAAGGGCCCTTTCATCACAGTGGTGCATTGGCCAGGAAATTTTTTGGCATCAGCAGGACAGAGATCCCAACCTGGGGGCAAGCGGAAATGCAACCACCAGCGATACCCTATGTGGAGCTACTTATGCAGGCTATTCAGGCCATAGGGCAAGTGCTGGAGGTGCAAAAGTTGCAAGGGGCACACTAGCAAGAGTGGATGCAGCGTAATGCTGCCCTACTCAAGATGCCCTGAATGACACAGGAAGATGATCCTGAAGCTTACATAGAAACATTTGAGAGGACCGCTATCCAGACAGGGCTGGATTGCAGTCAGTGGTGCCACCAGCTAGGTGCTTTGGTGATAGATCAGGCCCAAGCCACCTACCAGGCCCTGTAGAGGGAGGACCCCTGAGACTATGAGGCTGTCAAGGCGGCAATCCTCTATAGGCTGGAAATTTCCCCCGAAAGTAACAGACAGGCGTTTCGAGCATGAAAACCAAAAGAAGCTAAGTAGCCCCGTGGCTTGTTGCAGTCTCTTCAGGATTCGCTTAATAAATAGTTACCGGTCGGCCGGTATAACCGGGAGGGGGTGATGGACCAGATCTTATTAGAGCAGTTTCTCTTGGACTTGGAAGAAGACACCCAGAGGTGGGTGTGGAGACACCAACCACAGACCAGCAAGGAGGGCCTCTGCCTGGCTGAGGCCTTCGCTAACTCAGAAAGTGAGAGAGGGTATGGACGAGGCCCCATGGGTCTCGAAGGAGAGCCCGGCGAGTGAAGGGGAAAGGCAGACTGGTCCACGAAGAGAGGCATCGAGAGGTGTGTTGTGATATCACTGTGGGCGAATGAGACACATCTCCCAGGAATGAGGTTTGGGCCTGAGAGAGCTGGGCCACGGGCCAGCTGTATATACTCCACGCCATGAGAGAGGCAAAGAGACGGAGAGGGGAGAGCCCATGGATTGTAGTTTTGGGCTCATCGGACAAGAAGGAGGATGGAACCGCCCCGTGGCAACCGCCTGGATCTGGGGCAAGGCAGTCAGAGCAACCCTGGATATGGAGTGTTCCCAGTCCCTACTCCACGCAGATCTTGCCCCGTGGACAGGGGGAAAGAAGCCAGACCCATAACAATGACATGTATACTGGGCGGCGAGATGCATTTTCAGAGTTGTTATCTGCCGTTTAGGGTGATGGAGTTCTGTGGTGAACCGCAGGTCAGACTGACACCTGCCTTAGCCTGTGAAATGATCCTCGGAAGGGAATGGGGACCGTTCAACACAGTGCTGGAACAGGTGCGAGCTACAGAGGAAGAAAGGAAGCGGCTCCGGAGGGGAGAAGGTTGGGCTGGCAAAAGTCCATCTCACCAGAGGGAAGTGGCATCAGGCAGTATTAACCTGGAGCAGGTGGTTAGTGCAGCTCAGTTCCGTTGGGCCCAACAAGAAGACCCGGAACTCCAGAGGCTATGGACTGAAGACTCCGGGGAAGGCACATTATGAAGCCATTCCAACTTTGAGGTAATCGGGGGGTTATTATATTGGGTCCAACAGGGCGAGGAAGGTGCCTCAAAAGGGAGACAGTTAGTGGTCCTGTCCTCACTCCGCCGCTCCATGTGGAGATTGGCTCATGACTCCCCAATGGGAGGCCATTTGGGATGCACCAAGACCCGGGCTAGGCTGGTCCAAGAATTATTTTGGCCATGTCTGCAAGAGGACGTGGAAAGTTGGGGGGCCGCTTGCCCGGAGTGCCAAAGGGCTCAGGAGTGGAGGCCACCTAGGGCACCATTGCAGCCCATGCTGATAATAGAGAAACCATTCTCCTGAATCACGCTGGACATAGTGGGCCCTCTCCTGAAGTTTCACAATGGTTATCAATATATATTGGTTTTAGTGGATTATGCCACCTGGTTCCCAGAGGCAGTCCCATTTAGGTCTATTACAGCAACGCGAGTAGTGGAATTACTTAAATGGATAGCACGGGTTGGCATACCGCGTGAAATACTCACTGACCAGGGGACGAATTTCATGTCTGGCGTGATGAAAGCTCTGTGTAAAACCCTTGGCATCACCCAGTTGAAGACATCGGTGTACCATCCCCAGACGAATGGTCTAGTAGAGAGATTAAATGGGACAATCAAGTGGTTGCTCAGGCGTTGCTTGCAGAAAGACCCACGGAGGTGGGATACCATCTTAATGTCGTTGTTGCTTGACTTGAGGGATGCCCCCCAAGAGTCAATGCAGTATTCCCCATTCCAGTTAGTATACGGCCACAACCCTAGGGGGCTATTACAGGTCATCAGGAAAGAATGGGAACGGCCAGTAGGGTTAGGAATATCTGTGGAAAGATACTGCCAAGAATTGGATCACCAAGGCCCAATGGGTCACCGGCCAAAATTTGAGGGCCACCTAAGAGCAACAAGAAACCCACTATAATAAGAAGACAAGTACCTGGACCTTCCAGCCCAGAGATATGGTTTTGGTGTCGCTTCCAGCGTCCTCGAGCAAGCATCTTGTAATGTGGTAGTGGTTTGACGAGTGGGTCTGGTAGATTATAAATTGCTCAAGCCGGGCCACCACTGGGAACACCAAATTTATCATGTGAACCTTCTTAAGGAGTGGAAAACCCTACAGGGCTGGATGGCACAAGAAGAGGAGGTGGGGGAAGACCTGGGACCACCCTGCCCTGGGTTAAGTGAATCCACAGGTGAAGAGTCAGTGCAAATGGGCAAAGAGCTGGATAGCCAGCAACAACAGGAGCTGTTGGACTTAATAGAGGATTTTTGGGCAGTGTTCCAAGAAACCCTGGGACGAGTGACGGGAATTGAACATGAGATCAGAACTCCTCCTGGTGCGCTGATTAGGGAAAGGTGGAGGCTGATACCCCAGCGTTGGCATCAGGAAATACGACAGGAGATAAAGGAGATGCAGAGACAGAGAATTATATGACCATCCCGGAGCCCTTGGTGTAGCCCCATTGTGCCAGTGGCCAAATCTGACAGGTCACTGCACCTGTGTATAGACTTTAGGAAGCTAAATGCCTTGATGATCTTCGACACCTTTCCTATGCTGCACATTACCCTCCTCACTGAGAGGATCGGCGAAGCATGGTATGTATCTAATCTTGACCTGGCCAAAGGGTACTGGCAAATCCCGATGCGCCCTGTGGATAGCGCCAAGACCACTTTTGGAACCCCTTGGGGTTTATTCAAGTTTATACAGACGCCCTTTGGCCTAAACGGTGCGGCGGCCACCTTCCAGAGGCTGATGGACACCTTGCTTGCACCACGCACGTCATATGCAGCAGCATATATCGACGATATCATTATATTTACTCCCAGTTGGCACCAGCACCTTAAAGCCCTGAGAACCATCCTGGGAGAACTCCAAGCAGCGGGTCTGACCGCCAATCCCAAGAAATGCAAGTTAGCAGAACGAGAAATGGCATACCTAGGGTTTTGGGTAGGCAGGGGAACAATACGCCCCCTGACTGACAAGATCAAAGCCCTAAGACGATTTCAGGAACCTCGTACTTGTAAGCAGCTACGCTCCTTCTTGGGACTCATTAATTATTATTGATGGCTTATACCGCATTTTGCAAGTCTCTCCGCACCCCTCACAGATGTGCTGGGAGGGGGGCCCGCAGCACCATTGAAATGGACACCAGAAATGAGAAGGAGCTTCAAAGAATTGAAGGAGGTGATGCACTACAATGTCATAGTGCACACCCCTAATTTTGATGCCCCTTTTATTTTACAGATGGATGCATCAGGCCGCTCCCTAGGGGCGGTATTACTTCAAAGATGTGGGGGAGAAGAGCGCCCGATCACCTTTGCCAGTCGGAAGTTCAGTCGCACCGAGACCAGGTATGCCATGGTCGAGAGGGAATGCCTGGCAATACACTGGGCAATAGAGTATTTTAAGTATTACCTGATGGGACAAGAATTCATGGTAGTGACGGATCACGCCCCACTACAATGGTTAATTCAGAAACAAAGCGTAAATGCCTGTATCATTTGTTGTGCCTTGGCGTTGCAGCTTTTCAAGTTTACAATTATACACCGCCCAGGCAAAGATAATTTCATAGCTGATTTTTCTCTCCAGATGGGGAAACCCAGACCAGTCAGAGGAGGAAGCGTGCCACATTCATGAAGAGGAGCATCCACAACGAGGGGTCGAAACACCACAAAGCAACTTAAGGGGGGAGGTCTGTGGTGGCGAGGTGGCCCCACAGGCTCCCAAAGGGGAGAGGGTAGTCTCCATGGGCCCCAAACCCCATAAACAGCCCCCCTGTTGGGGAAACTTACCTCCCGCTGGGCAGCCAGAGCCAGAGCAGGGACTGCGGCCATGCGAGCCAGCGTTACGCCGGCTGTTTAATCAGCTGTTTCCCAGGCGGGGAACAGCTAGACCAATTGTGGCGGCCGTTCTGGCCACTGCGGGAAGTTTTAAAAGCCCTGCTGGAACCTGGGGGATAGAGGAGCCGGAGAGGGAGCCAGAGAGGGAGTGCACTGGCGTGGAGCACGCCAGACGCGCTGAGGCTTCTGCACTGGAGAGGAGCAGCGCAGCTGGTGCAGCACTGGCAGGCAGAGCAGGAGAGGCATTTGAGCCCCCTGTAGGAGGCTGGGGGAAAGGAGGCAGGTCCACATCCCTCTCCTCCCCAGGGGTCTATTTCTTTTGAAAAAAAAAGAAAAAAAAGAGAGAGAGAGAAGAGGCGTAAGAACAAAGCACCCTACTCAGAGGCACTGCAGTAGGCGCTACATTATGCATATATAGTTTGCCAGCCTCGAGGGAGGGAAAGCTACTCGTCAAAGCAGGAGGGGAGGCCAGACAAATACCAACCGAGCCCACTCAGACATGGGATTCCCCTTGAGGTGAGCTGTGGTTGAGCCAGCAAGACTGAACCATCATTGTGCTGACGCCCATCCAGTTGGTGAGTGGACGGGGTGTAGGGGAGGTGGAGCCCCATAGAACATTGCGCCTGAATCGTGAGTACTACCGTTTCCCAGGGAAGCCCTCCCAGGAAGAAGATCTCCATTGAACCCTCTCTCTTTATAGAATAACATCAAGTCATGGCAGGCGAGTTGAGGGGCGGGGCTAAACACCCAGCAGGTAGTACAACACTCAAGGCCCCTTTCATCACACATTTCAATTCGAAACAGCTCTTCCGTTCCGTCAAAATAGAAAGGCTGTTTTGACCATAGTGCTGGTTTTGCAGCCCTTTGTTTCATTTTGATTTTGCTGTTTTAACCTTGGAATGAGTCAAAACAGTGTTGAAACAAAATGACCGGCGAAATTTCACACAGCCCTAAAGGCAAAGGGCTCAATCCTTTTTTTTTTTTTTTTTTTCGGCAGAGTCTGTCTGAGGCTAGGGGATAAGTTACTAGCATGCTAAGTGGCCCATAAGCTGCAGGAGGCCCTGGTTCTTCCCTCTGCATATGGCCCCGGTCCTGCCTTGGGGCCACATGGGCAGGCTGCTAATGGGCTGGGAGTTGCCCAGCTCAGTGGCAGCACCCAGCCTGATGAAGGCAGGTGCTTGCTGAAGGCAGAAGCTGTGAGGGGCCCGATCCTTTTTTCTGTGGAGCCTGTGGACCTCTTCTGCGGCCGGGGGATGGGGTGGGGAGGAGCAAGCAGACTAATAGCTGCAATCCATTGTTGCAAACTAAACTGCATTGGGATGTAGTTTGGTTTGCAACGATGCAAACTCATAAAGAACCCCCAAAACTCCTGCATGCGTACAGTGTGACACCATTAAGCCACACAAAGTGATATTTTCATCACATGTATATGGCAATGGTGTCACGTGTCCAAGTGCCCTATGGTGCCACTCCATGTTTAATGAGCCAAAGTTTGTGTGTTTAAATTCTTTTGACATCTATTGCAGTGTATACAGTGTAGGTACACACACCTAAGTACTTCAGGTACTACGTGCAGGCACAAGGAACAAGAAGTCTTTACTCTTTGCCATGAGTGACTGGTGCCTCCTGAATCTGGGGGGGGCACCTGCAGAAGCCGCCAATGGCGGCAGCCCTGTCAGGGGTGGGCACCAGCCCTACCAACAGCATGGGTGTCGGCCATCAGGCAGGGCACTGGCCCCGTCATGGGGGGCGCATGCACCCCCATGCACCCACTACCAGTCGCCTATGCTCTTTGCCCAACCACTCCCCAGCCATCCTGGCACAAACACCTTGATAGTACCTGACAGGTGCTACACTAGCCAACAGGCACTACTTGCTCATATGTTTCTGTGTATTGTTTCTCAGCTGATGGAGCTGAACCGACTTCCCAATACTACAAATTTCCTTTTTGAAATGCCATTGCCTATGCTGCTCCTGTTTTTTCCACAATTTGTCCCAAGGTTTCAGTTTTTATGCACTTAGTGGCCTCCCTCTAACCACTGAGTGGGGATTGTAGTTTCCTAGTGGGCCTTAGCCCGTGATGCCTGCATAACAAACAGACCTGTTTGAAATGGCTGCACTTCCTACAGCAAATCAATTATTCAAGACAGGATTTGGTCAGGTCCTTAGCTGTGGCAAATCAGTACATCCTCACTGAAACCAATGAGCCCCCTCCCCCAAGCATAGCAAGTGTAAAACAGTTTATCTCCATTGAAATCAAGGGATTTGTGCCAATTTACAATGGCTGATGACTTGGCTCAGTGTCACCGTGATGTGAAAGTTAAACACTAAAGGGGGTTTATTCTAAGAGGCAGTACTGTTATGGCTGCTTCAAATAAGCTGTCACAAAGGGTTAATTCAGTAATCATTTCTCTTTTCTTACCAAGTTCATTTCTTATCATACAAAGGTAGCTGGGCCAGTTTGGAGTTACTAGAAGACCTTTCGAATCCAGCCTCTTGAGAGTTGCCTACACTGCCAGGGAGACTGGGCGCTCAGATAAGCTTAGCATCAGTTTTCCAGCTTTGTGCGTGTTGAATCATCCCAGACTGGCAGAACATGATCCCTGATGGCACAAAACCCAGACAGAGAGGGAAATGGTGCTGAACCCATCCATTCCACCACGTTTTGTTCTTTCGAGTTCATCATGGAAAAAACGACACAGTGGCTCACTTACAGAACTGGATGGCTTAGAACCGTTGCTTAAAACTTGGGTGGCTTTGGGGGAAAGTTGCTGAACGAAAGAAAAGGAAGTTTCTGTGCACAGGAAGTTGGAGTATGGAGAAATAATACAGGAGCTTTCAAGAGAAGAGCAGATTAATATCAACAACATGTCCATATAATAATGTTCTCATGCTCAAAGGGGGAAATAGATGACAGGATATAGAAAATATGACAAACCACAAATTAAAAATGAGGACTCTGGATAATGTTTCAGGTTTATGAGGACTGATCCTCTCTAGATCAGTTCCAGAGCTTGTTGAAATCAATTGAGATCTTCTTATTGCCCTTAATGAAGTTTGGATGAAGTCCATTTTTTCCCATGGGAGATGATATCTTTGTTAATGGCACAAAGAATGGATGTAATCGGTTGTACAATAGCAGGAACTCCCATGTACCTGGGAGAAAAGAAACATGGCATTGAGAAAAATGGATTAGAAATAAATTATTGTGTTCGGTAGTTTGCAAAGCAATATGATCTACATTAAACAGCAGTATTTCCTCACAGCCCCAGGAAATTTCTCTGTCTAAACAGCACCTGCCACTAATGGAGTCCTGTGAAAATCAAAACAGTACATTGACTTCATAACTATAGAAATCTATATTCCAGTGTAAAAGGTAACTATATTGCAGCCTACATTGAAACTAGTAGTATCAGATGCCAGTGAAAAGAATGCAGTGTAATAATTCTGTAGGGTTCGTGTCATGAAGATGGGAAAATCCTTCAAGGCCTCTCTAATCTAGCAATATTCATAAGACTGACATCTTGCTCATCTTCAACCCTGATGCAAACCTGTACCAGTCTTTCTGGATACATTTCTTCAGGCACCTTGAACAGACACCAAAGTTTAGACATAAGGAATTCTTTTTTAACTTCCATGTGATGCATAGACTGGCAGACTGGAGATGTATTTTGGTTTGGTAGAGCTGAATTCTGTGTTAACAGTTGTTTCCACTTGCGTCTTCCATGTGAGACATAAGATCCCAGAAGATGACTGTTTACTTGTGAGAGCACCAGAGTTGAAATATCTCATCTTTTTGCAGCTATAGGTTGAAATCCCAGCCCTGGAGCCTCCTGACGTACATTAGATAAATGGGATTCCATACAGCTTACTGTGGAGAGTAGGGAGTTGGGAAAAGTTTTACAAACTGAGGGTCTTCCCACTCTTCACGGTCATTATGGATCATACAGAAGTTTGTTTTGGTCTTCCTTGGCCACATGTTTTACCTTCCACATGTTACCCTGCATCTCAGCTGTGGCTGAATTTTAATGCCGTGTAATTCCTATATGCTACTAGGTTTTTATTACTATCATATACATTTCTGTATATAGTGGTGTAAGGCTACCTGGTTTGCTACAGTGGAAGGTCCTTACTCCAGATGCTGTTGATCTGCTGACCGTCGCATGACAAAAATTATCAACAGGAAAACACATCTACAGGGGAGGGTTGCATCATTAGCAGTTTGAAGTTTCACAGAAGGTGGGAGCATTTATATGACATAGTTGGGTATGTCTACACATTCATTAATGTGCTGTAGTTACTGCACATTAAATTTAGTATTTGGATAACCAAGTACTAAATCAATGTTCAGTAACTTGCACTACTGCACAGTAGTGCCAGCTCATGGGATTTTAGTGACGCTTACTGTGCAATAGCCTAATACTACTGTGAAGTAGCATATTAGTACTGTTTTTGCCCGGCATGCTGTTGTGCAGTGTTATTAGGCTACTGTGCAGTTAGCGTCTCATGTAGACTCACCCAGTTTGTAAAGCAGTTAGGGACAGATCTTCAAAGGCATGTAGAGCCCTTGATCCTGTTTTGGAGCCCAGCCCCCACTGATTTACCTTTGACACCTGAACCTTAATGATCCTGCAAGAGAAAACACACCTCATACCTGTCAGTGAGTTTATTATCCCTTCATTTCCCTTTTGCATGATGGGAGAAAATTCCAAATACCTGGGATGCTCTCAGGTCCCAGACAGCCGCCATCTGTGCTGACAGAAGTAGAAAGAGGAGAATGAAGCTTCATGGGCATAGAAGCCCTTATGCTGGTTGATCCAAAATCTCGAGAGGGTCTGCTTCATCCTGTGCGAATAAAGCCAAGAACTGCCAGGAAAGCACAGTGGTCAATAACCCCTGGGCAGGGGGGAGAGCAGGGGGCAGGGGAGGCTGTTTGTTTATTGGTTTGATTTATGCATTTGACAAAAGAGATCCAGAAATGAGAAGCCACAAATGAAGGCCATTAGGCATTCACTCTTAAGTGAGCCAATTATAACATACAGCTTCACCCTGTTCTGCTCTTCTCCCAAGGCTAGCATGCCTGTCTGCCGATGTTCTCCCAACATAAGTCTGTCACTCCTACAGATGGACAGCTAGTCCTACTACACAACTGATCCCTCCAAGCCTTTAAATAATTTGATGCTGATAAAATTTTGGGGCTAATTACTTAATAATACAACTTCGTGCAAACCAGACACCCCTACCACACGCCATGGGAGGAGAAGATGCTTTGAATACATCATCCTGCCAACTGAGTTTATTATTCTTTCATTCAAGATAAACTGCAGCAGCCAAATGTGAGCCTGTATAAATTCCAGCCTCAGAAGTCCAGCAGGCACCCGGCTCCTTGTTAAACATGCACATGCACACATAAATCCAACTGGGTAAATAACATGACATCTTCCAGTTCCCAGAAGATCCTTCAGGGGCTGATGTTTTCCCCTGTTACCTAGGGTGGTCTTTGAAGCAGCTGTATAAACCAAGGACCTGACACTTGAGTAAGTACATGGACTGTGTAGAAACAATAGGCAAGATAGGACTTCTGGGTGAACGCAAAGCTTGTTGTCCTGTGTTAATACAGCTTTGTCTTCTATTTAAATAGCACATGACAAATAAGCTACAGGGTTTGGAATCTAATCTCCTGTGTTTACCTCTCCCTGGCATTCACTTTTCTACTCAGTTGACAAATAATCCAGGGAACCAAGAGATATGGAAAGGATATAGTCTCATGCTTCAGAACTAAAGCCAGCTCCTACCTAATGGGCTGATGGAGAAACTTTCCTCGTGGGTGGGTCATACCCTTAGTTTCTCGTCGCAAGGTTTCTTGCATCTTCCTCTGAATGTTCACCCAACAATTGTTTATCCCAAGCTTCTACTAAATAGAATCCAAGAGAGCAATGATAGGAAGATCCTCAATATATGCATAAGAAGAATTATAGGAACAAGAGAGACCTAACAAATGAAGCAGGTGGCTAAATAGATCACAGATGGAAATGACTGTGCAACAGAATCCATCCATCTTAGTTACATACTAAAAAGCAGGCTCCTCTCTTCAACTCCTCTTCAACTAAAAGAAGGAACAGAAGACTCCCAAGGATCTCTTGCTAGCTACTACTTTGTAAGGGTCCTAGGTGCAGGTCTGTATTCATTTCTGTGGTACTCTTCAGGGTGTCACAAAGAATCATGCTTTGCCCTGCTTCTCTTGCTCTGTGAGCACTACACTAGGAAACAAGGCAGGGAAGCCACCTTAGGAGCACCTCCCATGACCATTCTGGTGTGTTCTGCCTCTAGGGTACTTGAAGAGTATCAGCAGCAGTGGCACCCTAGATAGCACCCCTGCTTCATTTCCAGATTTGGTTAGTGCAGAAGAGAGCAGGCAGGTGGAGCCAGCCTTCTTGGCAGTGTTCTCAAGAGCACTGCAGAAGTGTTATGGATATACCCTACATTACAAAGTCCCTTCTTTTTTGCCAGAAGGAGGGCACAGTGTCCCTGCTCTCCATTTCGCAAGAATCCAGGTCTAATGCCAGTGCTAAGCATGTTGATAGTCATAACAGGCATGATTCTAACAATCTTGCTAATTGAGCTCCAGAGATCCAGGGTTTAGACTAGTGTTTCCCAAACTTGTGATATCTGAGGCACACTTTATTTTCTGGCAGCACACTTCACTCTTAGACCTGAAAAGGCCTACACACACACACACACACACACACACACACACACACACACACACACACACACACTTTTTTCAAAACACATAATGTGCTCTATTACCTTGCCAGAGGAAATCATACCAGTGCTGAGATGTACTGTTAAAAAATGACACCAAATACAACCTTTTCAACCTCAAGGCAACCCTCCATAACTTTTTTGAGCTTAGACAGCTCCTGCAGGATCTCACACACTAGTGACCACCCCCAAGGTCCCTCCAGGTGGGGCTTTGGGAGCATGGGAGGAGTAGAGGAGATGACCTGGGCTGCCAAGTGCAACTCTGTCTGCCTCTGCCTGCCCACCCAACTTGCAGGGCCAGGAATATGGCAGGGGCTACTACAGGCATGGTCTGGGGGAGGGCAAGGGAAGACAGCAGCAGTGGTGGCAGTCCCCAGCAGAGCATCCACAGGCACCATTGGAGTAGCTGGAGCTGGTGCAGGGTGCCAGACATAGTAAAAGAGCTTTTACCTCTTCCTACAGCAGGCTTTTGCAGCACACTCCTGTTCCTTTCACACTGTTTGGGAATCACTAGTTTAGACATTGCTCACATAACAACAGGATCCCTGAGTGCATGGGACCAGAAGGCAAGGTAGCAACCCTTTTTCCAGTATCCCTATCACTGACTGTTGATCTTAAATGGATAACTCCAGAAAGGAAAAATATTTTAAAAACTGTGAATAGGATGTTCCTCAGCTTTCCCAACTTCAGCACAATAAGTAGGTTAGTTGTCATCAGCTTCTAAAATAGATTTCTCTTTTCTGGCTTGAGGACAGAACTGCTTTTTATCCAGGGTGATCTTAGTGAATAGGACTGAATAGGACTGAGTCACCCGAAGAGTTGTAGACTGAAAACAAAGCTTCCCTATAGAGAGGTTTTGAAGCCTGCAATTTTGAGATGGGAACAAATAAAAGAGGTATGTGAGAGCACCATTGACCTGGATAAATGCCATTCCTCACTACAGGAAAATGAGAAAACACAAAGCAAGGCTTCGAAAAAGAATCCAAAAAAATCTCTTGAGGTCACAAAATTGGACCACTCCCCACCATCCTATCTGATACTTTACACAATGGGTCATCTTTTGTTTCTGGCTAGTTGATATGCAGTGCTATATCCTTATCTTAAGGCCCTGATCTCTTTCTTCAAGCCCCCTTCAGTGCTGCGAGGTATTCAGAAAATCCCTAGAAAGGTCCTGAGGATCTTTTTAAATCTAGGCTCCTTCAACCAGAGCAGGTAGCAGATGCTATACTTTTATAGTATATGATGTCCATTCCAGGACTGTTTCATTGGGCTGATGCCATTCACTAGGGAAAGTCATCATATCAAGGATGCTTTTTCAACCAAACCTTCAGGTAAGTTCGAAAACCCTGAACTAATGCTTATATGATATTCTTCAAGAGCTCTCGATAAATCCGATCCCCAGGTCAGCACTCTGTTCCATTCTATTCTGGTTCTTATACCAGGCCTGTCAACATGCTATCTGAACGGCAGACTCTGCACATCACCTCATTCTCTATTTATATCTTCAGTGCCCTGGAATCTGGGATTACGTTTTGTGGCACAAATTTTCACCTGAGCATTGGCCTTGTGACGCTTGCTGCTGGAGCATTTTGCACCTGCTTGTTATGCCCACATGTATTAGCAGGTAGGGTAGCTAGCTACCTTCATTCTTGCTATTCATCACAAATATAGACAAAGTTCTACGCAACCTGGGTCTGCAAGTCTCACCATATTCTAAAAATGGCCCATCTTTAAAAGCATGATATGAATGCAGGTAAGATGTATAATAAAACCCAACAGCATTCCATTAACTTGTCTTTTTCAATACCAGGCATAACAAGATTATTGTTTTTTCTCATGTTCTGATTTCCCAGTCGGTAAATCATTATCTATTATTTCTGCAGTTGTTATACTGGCTTCTTTGCAGAGCCCTTATAGTTAAACATCACCTACATTTCTCTTTGATATTGCCCAAAGGAACCAGCATCTTGAATTAAACATTCTGATTAGGCCTTTCACTTGCCACTCCTCTAGAGTTATGTTATATATACTGTTACTTCATTGAAATTTTATATCAAACAAAATGATGTAAATAATCATGTGGCTGGGGTTTTAAATATACCCAGAAGGGTTTTTAGGACTAATGGCATTAGGGAGGGTGAGTAGGAGCTACAGTGCATCTTACTACCTGGACTTCAGTTGAATCTGCATTTCCTAATCAGCCTTTGTTGTAGTCTCTAGCCTCATTCCAATCTACAGCATTTCTTGTGGTCTCGCTCAGAGCAGGTGTGATGGAGCCTTGGTGTAACTCCACAAATTTCAATGGAATGACACCAAGAATTAATTTGGTGGTACCTATTCCCTTTATCCCATGGCCAAGGTTTCTTGTACCAGTGCAGATGGTGGGAAACAATTCTTCCCTGGCTGTACATGGAAGCAAGTCCAGACTTCTGAGGCTATGTCTACCTGGTAAACTTGCTATTCCTGGTAGAGGTACCCTCAGAGAGAGGTAGCTAGCTTCCTTCCTTTCCCTATGTCCTTGTGACAGGTATTTAGCAGAATTCACAGATTTATTGGAACCTGACAGGGTGCACCATTAGCACGTCTGATATAGCCTCAAACATGCAACCTCTAGGCTGTTAACTGTGCACCTTAACACATGTGCTACCCCAGCCCCCCTGCTAGTTAAAGTTGGGTGGAAGGCATGGTAAATTTGCACCTACACTGGCCCAGATGTTTGGGACCTCCCCAGGTGGCATTAGCTTAAAGCAGGGACTTTGCCATGGCTTTCAGGCTCTTACACACTTTTATAGAATGGGGGAGGAGATGCAAGCTTCCTAATCCTGCTTGCAACAAACCAAAATCTTGACATGGCTGAGTGCCACAGGACACAATACATTTGGGATGACACAGTGATCAGTGCACAGTGCTCTGCTACCTCTCTGTCTCCGGGAGCCACATTTAGACTGCCCAGGAGCTGCATGTGATTTGCAAGTTGCAGTTTGGCTGTTCTTGTTATAGCGTCTGCCTATATCAAAAGCCTTCATGATGTTCAGGGAGAGGCAAATCATACAGCTCAGGTGGGCGCTCCTGAATCCTCTTTTGATCGCCTAGGTCATGATGACATCACTGAATAGTGATGGCATTCTGAACTTCTTCCCTGGTTAATTTGCTGAAGTCAACTCATGATTTCACGGTCCCACAGGACTCCAGCTGCCTCATTCCATACTTTAGGAAGGTTCACCCCGCTGCTCTTGCTTCTATAGTGGATGATGGACTCTGCACTCTCTCTGATGACAAGTTCTGTGCCTCTTCCAGGTGAGTCCTCTATCCACTGGTACCATTTGGTGACCACTGTGGGTGATCATCCCTCCACGTAATTGCTTGTGATGAATCATCGCTTAAGGGATGTTGTGATTTATGCCAATAACCTGATGAATTTGAGATAATCTCTCAGTTCTAACTCTAATAGGACAGATGAAAAAGACAAAACCAAAAATGCATAGTGGCAAGAGACTTGATCCCCTTTCCCTGTATGCAGCAGGAACTGTTGGAGAGGTAGTAAGTCAGAATGGCACCATGCTATGGAATGTGCCTGGGATCAGAGGGAACTCGCCTGTTACTGCTACGTAAACACAGCAGATCAGCAGGGAGACTATTTACAACATGCTGCAGATCAGCAACACCAGAAATATCTAATAAATCTTTGGGTCAAGCTCTCTGAACACCAGCAGTGCCACTGGAAATTAAAGATTGCTCGCTAGCTTTGCTTGCTTTCCTTTTGTTCTTAAAAAAAACAGGTAAGGGTGAAGTCTGTGCCCACTCTATGGCAGATTTCATTTTCTCCCATATTCATCTGCATAATGAGGAATTGATTCTCTAAAAGGTTATTTGGTTTGGAGTTTCTTGTTCTATTTTTTTTTCTTTTGTTCATTTAACTAATATCACCACCACAATAGCATCAAAAGCCTTCAGTCAAGGACCTCTAACCGATAGTGGAAGGTGCTGTACATACACATAATAGAAAAAAAAAAAAGTCTGCTCCAGAGACCTGGCAAGCTAAACATAATGTAAAATGACACTGATGCTACCTCATGCCCTAAGGCATAGTTTTTACTTTCTTCCTTTTCTCTTTATGGTGGTACCCATATTCAAAGCTGGTCAGTGCAAAAACCACCCTCTACAATTTTGTTTGACAGACTATTGCAATCATAGACAGATATACTGCAGAGAATCATCTGCAATTGAGATGTTTCTCACCTCGTTCCAGTTCCAAAAAACATGGGAGCGTGTGGAAAGGGACACAGAATATGTGTTCATTGCAGGCCACAATGTGACGTTTGGTGCAAAGTCTGCTCACAGGATGGAAACATCTAGTGGTTGCAGAACCAGAGCTTGGTTTCTACTTAGCTCTCTAGATGTCCCATGTAACTCCTTTTCTGGAAAACAGATTATTGTTGTTCCTCATTTGTTTGCTTTTGAGACAGCTCCAGCTGTTTCATGTAAATAAACTCTTCTTAAATTCATCACATTAATTTTCCTTTACTCCAGGGCTTAACAGAATCTCCAGATATGGCAGCATCCACCATAAAATAGTGGCAAAAGGAATAGCTGCTAAGAGGGTGGCCTTGTGTTTAAGCTATTGCACTGACATGTAGGAGACCTCTCTGTGTTGGCTTTGCCACAGTCATCTTGCATCACATCAACAAAGTAACGTGAGGCTTCGGCCCTCTGTTTTTCATCTGGAAAAAGCAGGGATAATAAATCTCCTTCTCTGTGGATAAACTCATTTGAGGAAGATGGTTAGTAGGGTCAATCAAAGTATGTGGCTAGATCATAGGAGACATTGCAGGGAGATAAGTGAGGACAACACCCATCATGAAAGGATTTTATGGGAAACTTCCTGGGGGAGGAGAAGGGACAGGGATCAACAAGCAGCATGAGAGAGGGAAGTGCAGGGGCTGACTGAGGACAGGGCGTGGTAAACTGGACCAGGTTAGACTTCTGCCACTTCTGTGTTTTCACTGCATGAGCCTAGGGCAACCACAACCAATATGGCCAGCTGTACTCCCCGAACAGCACCAGCAAAGTAAACACGTGTGCGAGAGGAGCGGAGATGTGTTTACTGTACGCAGCCAAGTACAGTGGACTTCAGCAGATAAAAATATCCAGTGGAAAAACACATGGGTCTAAGTAAAACATTAACCAGCATGGGCTGCCGAGGCAGCAACATGTGTATGCGTTGCAAGTTGCCCTTCTACTCAGGGCTTTGGAGTTTAATTGTGAATGCTTCGGCCTTTTCCTGCTTAGTGGCCTTTTGTCCCCCCCTCAGCCCTGCTTTACAGCTCCGAAGTAGACCTAGTTCATATTACAAACTCATTCAATCCAGAAAAAAAGAGGACAGCACAGTCAGTTTGCCATCCAGGGAGGACCACTGCTGGTGGCTCTTGTCAACATACACAAGTTCACAGCACTGGCAATGCACGCAGTGTTCCCAAGAGGTAAAATTCACTCCTGAGTAAAAGCAGCACAAGATCCACTCCACCATTTTAGCTCATGAAAAATGTCAAGCTCAGAAAGAATTGGTGAATAGCTGGTGGCATATGGTGCCACTCAGCACAAGGGTGCTATAATCTTGGAAAAATCTCTGGGGCAAGCAGTAGCTGTTTCTTCATATTTAGAGGACACCCAGCACAGTGGGCCCCCCAATGCTGCTTGCAGGCTATGGGTTCAAGTAACACATAATTATTAATGATATGGCGGATGCACTGGCTTGTAGTCACATCAGGCCAAAGATGCTGTTCACATTGCTGCAATTAATGGAAATGCACTCACTGGGCACATCCAGATGAGTATGCACATACAATTTGTGGCACCTCAAAGCTGTTTAATGCACTGCAAACCACACACAGCACACATGCACCTGTTCACTGCACTGCTAATTTGCAGCACAATGCCAAAATTTGACCCCAGGAGATTCCAGTGTCAAAAAACCCCGCTGCAAAACCAAATGACACAATGCAAGCAGGAGCAGCGAGCACTGCCAGAAAGGAAGCCAAGCCAGTCAGAGCCATGCTCTGGCTGCAGGCCAGGCTCCAAGCAGCAGGATCGGTGATGCTGCTGCCTTGGGAGGCCCCTAGGACCCCAGGTAAGGCTGCTGGGGCCAGCACAGCTGCTGACCTCAGCCTCCCCTACCCCACCTGAGTCAATTTGCTGTCCCAGGGTGCACGTGCAGGGGCATGTCCTGGGACAAAAGCAGTGGCACAAATGTGCCACTCCTTGTGCCGCAGAAAATGCGTGCCCCTGCACATGCATGCTTATTTGGATGTGTCGACTAAGTTAGAGCCACTTCAGGCAGCATTGGATTTTGGCCCTGGTTGAACAAAGCACTTTAGCACGTGCTTAACTTTAAGCACGTAAGTAAACAACTTCAGTGCAACTTTTTATATGCTTGAGTATTCTGGCAGAAAGGGTGCAGTGCATACATTAAATGAGGGACTGCCATTTTTACATGGTTATTCTTACGACTATAACTATACTCCAGATGAAAATTTCCACTGGCAGTTGGCTAGAAAGCACTTCAAGTATTTTTCAGCTCTTTTTTTTTAAAGGAAAAAAAAAGTCTTATCTCCCTCATTATCACCCTGACATTTGCTTTGGCTTTGAGTTTAATTACTCTTGAATTGAACAAAGGTTCAGATAGGGCTGAGATAATAGGAAGCTAGTGAAGTCTGATGTATATAGGAAATAGTAAAGCTGAAGGTGTTAGACCATGCAAGCTGACCCTCCGTTATGAGAAACAAAAGCTGATAAAGGGGAGAGCTATTAATCAATCATCTGGGAAACAAGGATGTGTAAAGAATTGTCAGATGTTTGCATCTGCATGCCACCTGGGTAGACGCAAACACAACAGAGCCCACTTAGACAAATACCTGTGCAGTAGAGCAAAGCCAGGCAAACAGAGGGCAATCCCTGAACAGAGGGCCCTGAAAAAGGAACATACAAGGGACATTAATACATTTCCAAAGCACCCAAAACCCAATACACAATTGAAAATTGCCCAGTAAAAGTCTACATGATTTACTGTGGTAGTCTCTAGAAGTCTCAACAGTGATCAAAGCCCGGTTGTGCCGTGAATTGTACAGAATAAGTTATGGTTCCTGTCTCAAGGAGACTACGGTTTAGCTAAACAAAGGGTGCCCAACAACATGGAACAGATAATAGCAGATTTGTGATCAGAGCTGTATCCCACACAAGGTAAGAGCTGGAGATGCAGTTGGTAAAGGCAGGTCCAGCCCTCACTGGCATTGGGGTATGTTGTATCATTGCCCTTCTTTGGCAGCTGCAGTGTGAGATGGCAGCTTTCTTTTGTAATCAGGTTCCACAAGCATCTCGCTGCTGCTGGTTGCTGAGAGAGCGCATTGGCCATGCCTGCTCCTCAGTCAGTATAGCCTGGCTTCAAGAATGTCCTGGCCGTCTACCAGGCTCCCAGAACAGAAGGGTCTGACAAACTTGGACTGGAAGAAGGCAGCACAAACCAAGAGGTGAGTATAGATTGACGGGGGCTAAACTAACTTTACAGTCTGCCCCAGGGACCGCAGGACCTGTAGATGTGTTGCCTCCAGAACCAGTTGGGTAGGCACCAGTCTGCTTTGTTCCTCTTCTTCTTTTATATGACCAAAATGGTGTCTGTATCTTTATCTTTGTGAGCTTTGGCGTTTTTGTCAATTTGGGAGCTCCTGGCCATCAGAGACGTTACCAGGGATCATGGAAGTGGCTCTTGTCGATCCCCTTTGTTCCCCTGATGATATGAGGACAAAGTAGGTAACTTCTGCCTTCTAAAAAAAATCTAGATTCGGGATAAAAAAAATAAAAATTTGGAGATTTCATTATAGAAAACTCCAAGTGACGTTTTGGTTTGATCTTATCAAAATTAAACAAATTCCACCTTGTCAAAGAAAAACATTTTGGTGGGCTCAGAACATTTCATTTTACCTTTATCAACATGATTTTTCTGCTCTAGACTATTAAAGCATAAGAAGTAAAAATGTTTTAACTATTACATCATGACCTATCATTATATGACAATTTAATAGTTGAAAAATTATTAAAATTTTACATGAAAAATTATAATTTAAGCCTTAAACATTTTGGTAAAGTTGAAATGAATTCTTTTTCCCTTTTCACCTACAGCAGGTAGGTGAACTCAATTAGCACACACAGAAACAACCAGAACAAATAGAAACATGGGGCTAAAAGGGAACACCTGGATCAGTAAGTCCAGTCCCTTCATCTACAGGCAGTCATGTAATAGACCAGTGGTTCTTAGCCAGGGCACCATGGCACCTCTGAATGCTGTGAAATCCTTTTAAGGGTGCCACAGGGAGTTGTTCAATAAGAACACTGTAAGGGGTGCAAATATGTACACGTGATTCACAGGATAAACCCAGAGATTTCAAATAGGAATCCACAGTGAGAAAAATATCTTGACCTGCTGTCATCTTTCTGAGATCTTTACAAGAGAAGAATTATTCTATTATTTTTCTGTAGTCAGAAAAACAGTGACATCTTAGAGCTGGCATTTCCTGAGAAGTGCCTGGAGTCTAAGAAGGTTTAAGAACCACCATAATAGGCGTCAAGTCCAAAAGGGTCCACAAGAATATCCTTAACATCCTATAATAAGTTTAGCATCTTTTGTAAAACACCCCTTTCCCCAAAGCCTCAAAACCTACCCCATGCTGGAGGAAGAGAGCAGGTGAAACCACAGATACTGCCAGTGCCCTAGGTCGTGGCAAGGGTACGGAATTTGTTAGGTAAAATATTCAGGCAAGTGATCCTAGGAAGTAGACTGTGCCACTATAAGAGACTGGGGCATAGGCAGTCTTTCATAATGGTTAGATTACTGAGGGAAAGCAAAGGCCTGGGGCTGGGTCAGAGGGCAGGGACCATATTACCAAAACCAGAGGAAAATCCAGGGGCAGAGTTCACAACACAGTCTAGGGTCAGGGTCCAGGAATCAGATATCAAATACCAATATGAGGGGTAATCCACAGGGTGAAGTTCAAGAGTGGAGCCAAACCTGGGTCAGGAGCTGCGAGATAGATCCGGGGGAAATCCAAAGCCAAAGTACAGAAACAAGCCAAGAACAGGGTCAGGAACCAGGAAAATCAGAGTGCAGGAACGATGAGGTGTGCCACACAACTGTTGACTGGCCAGCAAACCCAGGGCTGCTGTTAAATAGATAGGCAGCACTCCCAACACCCATCAGGATGCTCGCTGCTCCTAAATTGGGGCAGAGTTCATTTGCTGAGGCTTAATGCAGCTGTGGCTGCTGAGGTGCTTCACCCAAGCTGGTCTGCCTGCCCAGATTCCCTGATAGTACTTGGCCCAGGCTGCTCTGCCTGATCAGAGTCCCTGACAGCCACATGCTAAAGAGGGAGGTAAGATACTAAAACAAAACAAAATCCAACAATCCTTGACAATTTGACCTACAGGAGAATTCCTTCCTCAAACCCTGACCCCAAACTTGGAGGTAGTTTAACCCTGACCATGTGAGCAAGACCCACCCACCAGTCACCAGGGATTTCAACATATTCTCCCATCTCTGATGCTTCTGAAGAAGGAGGCCCATGAGGGATGAAATACTCCAAAAGTTAAGTTCCTTCCTAGCCACTGCAGGCAACCAGCAGATATCTTGAAGCATGGGATTATGTGGAAAAATAAACATGGTGCACCAAGTATAGAAAGCTCAAGAAGAAGGAGAATGGGCATGGAAAGGAAACCTAATCCAGAAAGGGCCATCACACCTAAAAGGCCCAACTTTGCACTTGTGCACACCAACCATAACATTCCCTGTAATCCAAGCCATGAGCACATCCTCAACAAAGATATCAAGCTTGCCTGAAGAATCTCAGGATATTGCAAGCCTGCCTCCCTACTGGCAAAAAATCTCCAATACTTACTCTGTCCCTACCACTAGGAAGCTGAGCCTCACCTTGTGAGCACTTTCTCTTGCTACAGCCACCCTGCCTGCACCATCAATGAAGTCAAGGAGCTCCTCTACTACCAGATACCCAGTTCATGTGCAAGAGGGCCATATGGTGGTCAAGCCCACTTTCAGTCCCCTTTGGGGATTACTAGCATATCAAACACCAAAATCCTTACCACAAGGTTTAATTTCTAAGTCTAAGATCACCTCCACCCAAGTCTTTCCGTTAATTTATCAAGCTGCATCTTGAAATTCTGTCCCCACTACCTGGATTGTAAAGCCATTCCAAAACTTCATGACTTAGGTGGATAGAAGCCTTTTATTAATTTTCATGACCATTTTATACCCACTCCATCTGGACCTGGAATTATCCTTTACCTTAAATAGGTCTTCTCCTTTCTTTTTATTTATCCCACAAATATATTTAATAATGAGTAATTAATCTTATTTTAGCTGGAATAGAGCAGACAAGCACCTTATAAGATAATTAAGAGAAGGGCGAACCATAGTAGGCTTTCTCTACATTTATTGCCATTGGAATTATTCTTTCTTGAACATGGGTGAACTGGATCATACACAAGATTCCAACTGGGACCTTACTGGTGCCTTATACAATGGTTTTAACAAGTCCCTGTCTTTGCTAAAAAAATATTGTCCAATACTTCCTAGGATTGCATTAAGTTTTTTCATGGTCATGTTACACTGGTAGCATTTGTATGATGATCCTACAATCAACTGATATACCTAAATCCTTCTCCATCCCCTGTTGCCTTCGATCCACCAGCCCCCAGCTCATAGCATAAGTTTTTGGCACAGGCACCTATACAAGATTAGGAATGTTGTGCTATTAAATTTCATACTGGCCCAACTATTCCCAATGGAAAGGTTTTCTGAATTCTTCCTGTCTGATAATCCAGTCCTCCTCAGTATTGACAACACCTTCCAAATTTGTGTCACTTGCATATTTCATAAGCACACAACCTGATTCCTATGCACATTCATTATTTCATTAATGAAAATATTACATGGAATGGGTCCCAAAGCCAATTCTGGGGAGACACCACTTACAACCTCTCTTCATTTTCATAGCTCCCCTTTTAATGTAACCCGGTGTCATCTTCACTTTAGCCAGCCTCAATCCCTATCTTTTCCACTTTGGATAATACTTTGTTGTGAGACACAGTATCAAGTACTTTGCTTAATTTTAAATAAGTTGGGCCCACTGTCTTTGTCTTTTTCTAATAAGTCAGTTATTCTACCATAGAAAGACATTGGGCTGGCTTGACATAATCTACGTTGGATAAACTCTTCCTTTTTTCCATTTACCTCCATGTTCTTGATTATTTCCTCCTTCAAAATCTGTTGTAAGATTCGGGCCTATAGTTGCTTGGGTCTTTTTTACCTCCTTTTTTAATATAGACACTATATTTGGTATTCTCTGGTCCTTGGATACCAGTTACAAATTGACAGATTAATTGAAAATACACATGGCTATTCTTTCAGTATCCTGGTATGAAGATTATCTGCTCCCTACCCGCATTTTCATCTCAGGAAGCAGTCTAAGCTTTACTTCCACCTTGAATGCAGCAAATTCCATTGCTTCCATTAGCTACTCTGCCTTTTTATTTATGGGGCTGCAGGACCTTTTGCTTGTAAATTAATTTAATTTTAATTTTCTTTACAAGTTCCTACTTAACGAGGCTGTGGGTCATTCTTAAGTTACTTCTGCACTCCGACCTCTAAGATGGAACTCTCCTTGCTAATTAATTCCCTTCTTCATTCCTCATAGGTGTTCTGCTTACTCTTAATATCCTGTAAAGGGAAGAAGGAGGGGTTTTCACCACATCAGATGCAACATGACAGTTTAATAACCACAAGGGAATGTCAGAAAGGAAGGCTAAGATTTTTGGTTTGTATAGAAGGGGACAGACATGGAGTGGAGACGTAGATTTGTCAGTGATCAGCCCTGGTGTGGTGGTCAAGGATTTGCCTGCAGGTAATATTACTCAGTGAGAGACAGTAAAGGGAGAAAAGTGGGGAAACAAGAACAAAGTCCTGTGGGACCTCTCTCAAAAAGATAAAGAATGGAAATGAGGTGGATCTACTGAATGAAACACTAGGTTTCAGGGGAGACCCAGGAGAAGATGGAATCATCAAAGCTGGTATAATCGAATAGCAATAAAAGGTGCATTGATCATGGTAAAAACAATCAACAGGTTGTGAAATATGAGGATGGAGCTCAGGATATGATATTTAACTAGAAATAAATCATTAGAGATGATGGTGACACCAGTTGAACGGAGTGCAGAAGGTGGGGAGTTCTCCCCAAGGTTAAACATACCGTGAAATCTTTGCGGATAGCTTTGCCTTGGGGCTAATTGCTACTGACTAGGATTTGCACATATCCCAAGCACTGACAAAGGCCAAATAAACCTTTAGCAACTCACTTCTATATAAGAAGATGCCTCAAGGTAAAAATCTCCACATGCAGAACCTCACCAGAGTCCTAAGGATGCCATCACCTCCTCTCTTTCAATTTTCATTTTGCTCTACTTTACTGCTGTCAGGATAGCTTTTCTAGCTGTCATGATAGAACTGTCCAGCACTGAAAGCAAGGGTGGAAGAGACATTTTAGATTTCTTACCTGTTCATTCCTTTATTCTTATTTTGGGTGCCTGACTATCCATCCCCACCCAAGCTATTTTTATGGGGTGCTTTCCAGTAAAATTACTCTGTTTTCCGACGGATTTTGTGCCAGTGCCCTCATCTGCTCTGTGTGCATATTAAAAGAAAGACAGAAAGAAAGAAACCATCCAACTCATTCAAGATTACTAGCCGGTTTCATTTGTAACCAAGACAGTGTCTTATGCCAGCATCCGGACTGTTGGTTCTCAGTATTAGGCAGCTTTGGGAGGACTCCACTCCTTTAGTTGTTCTTGTGGCGACACAGAACATTGAGGGATGGATCCGGTGCGCCTCTTAAATTCCACTACTGAGGGAACAACCTATTGTAGCATTGTCAGGCACTCAAAATAGGAGAACGGAAATGAATAGGTAAGATATTTTAAAGAGCATGAGTAATATAATGAAGAATGTTTTCAGACACAGTGGCAACGTTGCCATGACCCTGTCAGACTGAATTATTTTAAGGTTTAAGAAATAAAGCCTATATGGGCTTGTCAAGGTCCATTTAAGGGAAAACAGCTTAGACTCAGTTCTACAGGACTGATCTAAAGTCCCGTTGAAAGGCAATGGGAGAGGGGAAGAAGGAATGGGGAGTGTTTGCAGTGACTTTAGTGAGCTTAGATAAAGGCAAGCCCTTTGTGATGCTAGGACTGAATGGCCATGCTGAACTGCATGCACTGAGCATGGGCCTTGGATGAGAACCACTGTGAAATGCCAGGCTTTGTAGATATAAGCCATGGAGGTGTGGGCTGTCACTTGCAGAATATGAGACTTGAGAAGCAGAATGAGTAGCAAGACTGCCTTTGTCCCCGTTGCTGCTGATTGATGAGAATATCTGGTTTAGATTGGAGCAATGTAACTGAGCCAGTTCCTTAGGTGATGCAAGTCAGCATGGAGCTACGCTGTTATACTAGCTGAAGAGCTGACTCTGAAACTTTGCCTACATAACATTCAACCATAGTACTTCTAGCACTTCACCTTCATTTTTGCTAAAGCACTTCTCATGCCTTAGACCAGATAGTTTTGGTGAGAGAGTCTCATTTATTTTCCTGTTGTCCTAATGACTGTCGGAGTGGTTTGTTTTTCCCCAAGCATTTTTCCATCAGCATATAGAACAGACTGCCAACCAGCTCTGGTTACAAAAAAAAGAAAAAAAATTCCATTTGGGGTTCTAAGAAATCCTGTCTGGGGGAGTAGCCCTGGGCACTGACACATGTGCCTGACACCTGGTCTGATGCATTGTAATTAGCTCTGATTAATTGAGTCCGTTGGCACTAATTGGCTGCTGGAGTGCGCTTTGGTGTCGCATCCGTTCAGTGACCCTATGCTTCAAAAGGGTGGCAGGGGCGCTTTAACTAAAGCTCATCAAATAAACTTTAGTTAAAGTGCCCCTGCCACCATTTTGAAGTGCAGGATGATGAATATACAAGATGCTTAGGTTGCTTTAATTAGATAGGCTCCTGAGAGCCACTTCAATTTAAACGCCTCCCCCCCACCACACACACGCACATACCCCAGAGCATGTGTAAAGATTCAGGGATGCCTTGTCCTGAAGAGGTGTGACATGGTTTAAATCTCCTTTGTAAGACACTTGTGTGAGAGCTTAGAGATTGCAGCCTCTGGCCAGAAGAAATTTGTTCTACCTTAATTCGTACATCTCTCCTACAGGAACTGAAAAGGCCCTAAAACTCTGACTCCTACAACAAGTATCTCCTGGAGGAGTTAGCAGCAGGAGTCCTGACATCGATGGGAATCACATGGCTCCATTGCAATGCAGCAGTGTGGATGTTTCAGCCCAAGCTACAAAACATTTTTCCAGCTTTTCCTAGTCTAGCAAGGCAAAATGATCTTTGTTGTTGCTCATCTTTCAGTAAAGCCACCCAAGAGCAGCCAACTCTTATGACAGAAAGAGTCTGTTCTTTAAACAATAAAGGGCATATATAAGAGGTGTTTGGGACTTATACAAGAGGCAACCTAGTAAAACTATTCTTCTGTTAACACACACACTAGTCTTTGCTGCCTGACTTCCTATTCACACACCTCCTGTCTTCCCTTCCCTCACATGCAAACACACATTGTAAACAAGCTCAGTTGCTAAGGTCCATGCCTCACAGTCCCACTGGAGTAATCCATGCTCTTTGACACAAATCCAATTGCTCTACAGTTTTGCACTGCCTTAGCACTTAGTCTGGACTGCAAATAGGCCCATTAGTAATAGGTGACCTTGACAGAATATGCTGTCTCCCCTGCACACAGTCTTCCTCCTCAGAAAGCAATTGGGAATGTGCTTTCCAGTGACACCACTTGCCCAGAGATGACAGGTCAGATAACCATAAATCTGAGGAGGTCTTAGCCCAGTGATCAAGGCTGGATTACAGTTTTGCCTGTCTGGATTCCTCTTGCCTCTCCTCTGTCTGTCAATATTTAACAGAACTGCAGTCAGCCTAGATACATAGGAAGGTTACGTGGACCTAACCAACTTTATTTGATAGAGCTCTGCAGTGCTGCATGAAGACAGCGTCCATGACATCTACTGTCCTTCCTCAAAAGGTGTTTTAAGGCAGGGCTCACAAACTTACCTGGGGCCTCAGGTCAGATTCGGACTGCAAGGCTCCTTGCAGGGCTGGGCCAAATATGGGACACAGGGCAATGGTAGTAGCCACCACAGCCATTGTGGCAGTGAGGGATCAGCAGTTACCACAGTGGCTGGCATCATAGCAGCAGTGGGGCAAGAAGCCCCAACCAGGTGGCCACTTACTGTGGCACAGGCAAGCAAGCAGTGGCAGTCTAGGTGGCTTCAGGGTAAGTGGGACTGTGTCAGAGCAGCCTTTGCTCACCTGACTGCTGGCAAAGGCCATGTTCACCAGGGCCAGAGTGCCCCAGATTCTGCAGCACGGCATGCCCACTGCTGGTCATTCCCCCCAAAATCCATCAGGCTGGATGGAGTGACTCCATGGGCCAAATGTGGCCCATGGGGCTTATGTTGGACACCACTGACTTAAGGAATACCAAAGCCTTTATTCTGTACCTACTTGGATGCGGGGGAAAATCATGAGGTATGCACAAGAGAAGCTGTAGAAATATAAATCAGTGGTGCTCAGTTGCTCTTTGCTTTGAAGTATTTTCTTGCCAGCAATTAAATAAAGTCGGGGAAATATCACAATGTGTCATTTGGCTAATTTCACCTAACAGTAAGAAACTGAATATTCTTTTTATTAAATGTTGACTTAAAAAAAAAAGCAACCTTACAACTGCCAAGTGGTGTCAAAAATCTGCAATGACCAAAATTGTCTAATTTGTCCTTTCACATCCTTTCATGTAACTAGAACTATTATGCTTGGGTTTCATTGGTTTTCATGTGCCATTTTTCTCACAGTTGTGCAAACAGATCTGGTTATTAGTTGCCCAGGTGATGAAGGACATTGAAACCTATTGTATGAAGCCAGAAACTCACGACCGCACAGTACTGCATGGAAGAGTGGCATAGCCTGGGTCTGATGAGACAGGCAGCTCTAGTGGTGGGTAGGTGAGAAATCAGACCCCAGTGAGTGAGATGTTAGTGAGTAGCAAACTGGAAAGCTTCATGCATTGTAGACTAGTGTTACTCTTCTTCCTCCGTTTCTTTCCCAAAAAGTAGCTTGCAGTAGGAGTCTAAAACTTATTCATTTCCATTCTACCCTTCAGTGCATGCACAATGATACTCAGCTAAGCTGCTTGTATATCTGCGGATCTGCTGACCCCTGCAGAAGAATTCCCCTCTATCTGCCTTCAGGTGGAACCCACACAAAAAAGGAGCTTCGCTGCACGTAGGTTGGGGTAACAGGTTCAGTCTGAACAACAGAGACATACTGGCTCCACTGCTATTCAGATCTTGTGCACCCAGGGAGAGAAGGGGCAGTATTTTGGTATTAGTAGGATGTATCCCAGTCTGAATTTGACTGTATGTCTTGCTCTTTCATGTCAGTCCCAAATACAGCCTCCTTCCCACTAAATTATACCACAGTTGGGAAGGACATGACCAAAGCCAAGAAATTTAAAGCTGAAATTGACGTTTATGTATAACTTCCGCCATGGCGTACAAAGTTGGCTCAGTCCTTCACACAGAGTGGTCTTAGCTATGCATTTCCCAGCTTTCACTGGTTAGGCTTTAAACATTTAATTCCTTTGTGTTTTATTTAGAAGGCAGCTTTGTTTCTAAAATGCCTATGACTTACCAGACCCATTCCTCTCTAGATAAATGTTTGTGCATTTGATCCAATGTTTTATGGATCACATTTCCATGACATTGAGTTAAGGGGGAAATTCATTCCAGACAGAAAGAAAATGATCAGCCTGTGAACGATGTAAAGAGGACCAGTGGAAAACTCTCCCCATGAGGCCAAAGATGGCCCTTATTGTGAGTGACCCTCAACGCTAGTCTCTTTGGGCCCTCCACAAGGATGGGGCCAGCTGAAGCTCCAGGGATACACAGCCCTTGTGACAGTTTCTTGTACTGGGATTAACTTCCTCTGAAACGAACAGTTTACACTGAAAAGTACTTTGAAGTTCAGAGGAGCCATTTTGGTCCATTATGTAAATGAGTTTTGGGTCATGGTGCTTGTAGGCTAAATGCCTCAGGAGGCATGCTTAAAACATGTCAGGCAGTAAGGGAAATAGTGCCCCCTGTGAACCTGAGTTTTATAGATCACACCTATTTTTAACTTGTACCAGCACAAAAAATAGCTCCGAAGCCATCAAACCTCTGTTTATTTTTCAAACGTGTAGTTCAAAATAGTCAAAAACAATGTTGTTGGGTTTTTTTAAAGAACAAGTTGAGAAAAAAAATATCCCAAAGTTGAGGCAGTTTGCTAGGAGCAATTTTAAAATGACACCATTTTGAAAGCCTGAAAATAGGGTTTTATAATTGGAAGTGCCAATGTGATCCTAAGTATAGCAGGCTTTATTACATCTCAACTACCAGGTACTGAGGTGGTGTTCCTTGAGCCTGCCATTAGTGATGTCTGTTGAGCAGGGCACACAATTATTTTGTTACGAAAATGCTGGCACAATTTTTCGTGATGGAAGGTGCTGGAGCCTTTGATCCCCAACACTGAAGAGACCTTTCGAAATGCCAGAGTGACTTATGTTTCCATGAAAATCAAGATCTTGCAAAGAGGAACTGGGGAGGCTAGTCCCAGCTGTGTCTTGTTCCAGTGAAGCAGAGATAAGAGCAAGCTGCCTCAACAAAGCTAGATACACAGTCCCTACTATGGAGAAAGATCAACCAGCAAAGACCTCTCAGACCCAGTTCTTGCTTTTCTTTCAGGCAGGAGACAGGCATTTTTTTTCATTTGAGGTTTGTGAGCCTCGTTTTGAAATGAGACCAAGTGACTCAGGACAAAAATAGTCAATGTGAATGAGTTGGGAAGAGGAAAGAAAGAAAATTCCTTGAGTTGACTATTTTAACATAGGCTGCATTTTTTGAGTAGGCGAAAGGACACCAGAATAGAAGGGAGGACTGAGTATCGCAGTGTAGAAATACCTCAAGCTGAACTCAGAAAGGCCAACAGTTTCAAACGTGGGTGCCTAAAGTTAGGAACCTAAATCTGTCTTTGAGGACACAGGCAAGCTCTCTCATTTTTCAGTGGCATGCAGCATTCATTGCTCCTGCAGTAGGCAGTGGGAACTCAGAACCTCCAGAAAAATCAAGTTACTGATTTAAGGAGGAGGTCTTCAAAGGGGCTTGAGAGAGGATTTGGGAACCCAGGTTACTATGAGGCTCCTTTAGAAGTCCCAGTCATAAGTGCCTAGCTTTGATTAGCCAAATGTGAGCATTTTGGCTAAAGTTTGCCTGTTGTGAAATGAGGCAATATGCTTTCCATCTCATTAAAAGAATGCTGCTTTTCACTCTGGCCCATTGAGGTAGAGGCTTGTCAGAGATTTCAGTCAGTACTCAAGCAGCATATAGATGCTGTAACAGAGTGCAGGAGCACTTCTGTGACAGCCAACTCCTGACAAAGCACCAGGGATTGAACCCAGCTACTTTAGTGCCAGAAGCATAAACTGCTTGAGCCAGAAGCATGAACTACCACTTGAGCTAGAAATCCAGGATTCCACTTAGGGGCTGTAACAACTCCTATCTTCTCTAAGTGGGGCACAGTGGGGAAGACATGTAACACACTTGCCAATAGGTTTTGTGCAGAATTACACCTGTAAGAGGTTCTGGCATATGCTATTTGGAACCACATACAGAAAGGCTCATTTATGCAGTACTAGCCAGTTACAACTAGGCACTAAATGAAGCAGACCTCAGTAAGACTCATTTCCTCAGAGTGATCACTGAACACCACAAATTACACTTTGTCCCTCCTTATATGATCAGCTCCCCAGTCAGTGACAAAGCCCCTCATTTTAGGTAGGCCTCCATGCCACAATCATCTTCCTGCAGGTACAGGGATCCATCCCAGAGCTGATTATAACATCTTGGCTTTAGCTATTTGCTCTTGCAATACCTACAGTTTGTAATTCAGATTAAACAGTTTGTAAGTACCTACATCTTGTAATTTCAGATTAAACAGAAACACCTTTTGAGGGACTGCAGCATTCAAGAACATGCTTCTCTTTTGCCTAGAGACCTTTTTATTTTCTCTGCCTATGCACCACTTAGCAGAGCTGTTTTATGTCTGGAATGCAGCAGGGTCCTGTGGATTCAGGAGGAGGTTATGCTGTACCTCAAGACAGGTGTGACAGAGGAAAAATATGGAGAGGTGATGTAATGAGAGAAAAAAGTCCAAATAGATGACCTGGCACCGACAAATTGCCCTGCTGGTGCAGCCAGAGTGACACTTTGGTTCAGGCAGCCATAACAGTGACCTTTCTCTGTTTTAAATGGGAGGACCATCAGGTCTAGTCTCCATGTCACCTCAAACAACTGTAGTTAAGTCATCGGTGGCAGCAAAATCAGTTCCAGGTCTCCAGGTGCTGTAGATGCTGCCTCATTCCTCTCTCTGGTACCTGCAACTACACAAACAAAATATCTTTATACTCTTTGTCCTTTAAGATAGAGACCTGGCAAACAACCAGCATGGAGTAGACAAGTGCCTACACAATAAACCTTCTAGCTCTCCAAATGCCCCTCTCTCTAGCCTGGGGGCAGGACAGTAGAACTGGGTGTAACAGTCTCTCTGAGGCCCCAAGGCCTTGAAAAAGATTCCTTATAGCACTTGGAGGCCCCAGCTGACACCAGGGCACTACTATGCGGAACCCAGTACAGAATTCAGGCAAGGAGATGGTCCCCACTGACAAAGAATCTGCAGTCTAAATAGAAAACTAAGAGGTACAGCTTTCCCTGTACTACAGAGAGGAGCTGTGGCACTGAAGGGATAAGGGACTTGTCCAAGGTTACTCACTGAGTCTGTGGCACAACCCATGTATAGCACCCAGGACTCCAGGGTACTAGTGCAGTGCTCAACCAACCTCTCTAAATGTTTGTAGTACACATCTAATTCTGCCCTCAGGAGAAGGATAGAGGTAGAGGAGGTCAGAAACCATTTCCGAGGCTTTCCTTAGGGGCAGATTTGAGACACTCATGCCAAGTTAATTCATAATGCTGGCCAAAATAATCCCATTGTCATGAGGACATATGCCCATGGTGTCTGAGAGGAGGATAAGTGCTTCATCTCTGGCATTCATCTCTGCTTATGAAATGAGCCTTGTCCTCCCCTCTCAAAAAGGCTCCTGAAACACATGTTGTGTCTTAATATTTAAACCTGCCCATAAATCCTGGTGAGTCATCTTGCCACTCATAGCAATACAATCTGTTGCCAGACAGATATCTGCAAGGTGTATAATTGCATTCAGAGAGGGTGCCAGGTGGTGACAAATGGGCCAAGCACTATCCTGGGCAGATTTAGGAATAGGAGTCAGAGCTGAAGGGCGTCGCCTCACAGGAGCTGGAAAAGGATCAACTCGGAGCAAATGCTGGCGCCACATGTAGAGGCCTGGCTGCAAGTGGCAGAAGTCTGTGGGCACTGGATGCCTCTAACATATTCCAGTGCCCTCAAGACAAGGTAAATTGGTGGTTGAGGCAAAAATCAGTAGTGTGTGCAGTTATCCTGCCTCCACAAAATTCTTGGTAAACCGATTTTTGTTTGTTTGCGTTATATAATTATTTTTCTTCCCACTTTAAAGCACATTTAGCGTGGATGCCAGATCGACAGCATTGGAGAACCAGGAGCTAAATTTATCCCTCAAACAGATACAGCAGAGTCTGCTATGATGCAAGTTTCCTTCCCTTTCCTTTTTCACTTCCTACTCCTCATCCCTATCCCTGGCTCTCAACTCTGCCCTAAAGGGGCCAGCTCTGGGAGCAAAAAAGTGTGGCAATCTTCGTGTTCATTCCTCTCTTCGCGTCTTTGCCAGCAATGCCTGGCACGGCTAATCGCCAGTTTGAAGAGGGTCCTTATTAAAGTAGAAAGGGAATCAGGTAGACTAAGGGTCTGAGTCGGCTCACATTGAGCTCAGTGGCAAAGTTTCAGCAGTGACACTGCATTTGATTTCGGCTGTGTACGACTGGGTCCTAAGTAACAATATTTCTAGGAACATAAAATTTACTATGCCAGGTCAGCCCAGCAATCCCTCTAGTGTGGTATCTTGGCCCTGACAGTGACTGGTACCAGATGCTCAGAGCAGTGGTGCCCAACCTTTTGGCCATGCAAGCCAAATGAGTGCTGCGGTGTCAGTCCACAGACCAGATCCAGTCTATTGGCCTGATCTGGCATGCCCTGGATCAGGCCTACTGGCCAGGCCCTGGCCCAGCCCCCACGACAGCCAGATTGCACATACAGGATCATGTCACTCGGTCCATGGGGCTTGGAAATTCAGTGGTGTGGGAGCAGTGGCAGCATTAATAGTCACTGCTCCCCTGCTGCTAAATTTCCAGACCCTGAAGGAACCCCATGGGCCAGATCACACACCTCTGCAAGTCAGATTTGGCCCCTGAGCCAGGGCAATGAATACCCTTGCCTCAGAGGAAGAGATAAGAACCCTGCAATAGGCAACAATGGGGTGACCTGCCCCCTGGGAAAGTTTCTTTTGACCTCCATTACAGACTGGCTCCGATGCAAAGAGGGGCGAGTTCCCAACTGAAAGCTCTTTTTTTGCTTGCCTGCTTATTTCTTCTTAGCTTTTACTATGGCAGCAGTGGAACTGTTACAACGTTCACGTAAGTGTCCAGTGCTGCTTTTTCAATTCTGTGAGGCTCTTGGCCTCACTGAGAGTATGTGGAGGTATGTTCAACAGGCCAGTTATATAAGGTCTTAAAAATATATATTCCATTCCTTAAAAATGAAAATGACTCTGCCTTTCAATTTCCTTAAATATCCCATCCTTCCTAGGTTATAAGGAAGCATAAAAATCAGTGCTTCATCAATAGGAATGATTCCTTAACAGGAATTATTCTGTGCTTTTTAGCTGGTTTCTTGTCTGTCTCTCTCCTCATGACTGCATAATTATGGTAAGAGCTTCTTGTGAGGGACTCTGACTATGACTTTTTCAAAAGTCCATGTAAATCATTCCAAATCAGGCCTACTTTTATTCATTATTTTATTAATATAGTCAAAGAATTCTGGGATATTGGTGAGGGAGTTTTCCTTTGCAAATACCCAGAGCCAGCCTTAGGGAAAATGGTGCTCTGGGTGAAGTTGTATTTTGGCACCCCATCACAGTCAGTGGCACTGCTACAGCCAGAGGCAGGTGGGTAGGGGCACAGTCCGGCGGGGAGGCAGAGCAGCATGGTGCGCCACGCAGGCGGGTGGGCATGCACCACTGCTGTCGTGCAGGAGTAAGGCAGGCAGACTGGAGCAGGTGCCACCCTGCCCACACATGCCCGGCCCAGCTCCTCCTGAACAGCAACTGGAGGCTGGGGGTGAGCTGGGCTAGGCACTGCTCCTCCTGCCTGGGGTAAGATTGGCCAGGGAAGGGCAGGGGGACAGTGCTGCTGTGAGCACAGGCTTCTCGTGTGTGTGTGTGTGTGTGTCTGTTTGGTGCTCCCCACCCTGGGCATGTATTTGGCACCCAAATACCATCTTGGTTGGTCCCCTTCATATGATGATCACTTAGATGATTAAAAACAGAATTATTTAAACCCCTTTTAAACAATGTACCTTGTCCCACAAGAACATGCACTAGTGTAATTCACAGCATTTCCCCTGCTGTCTTTTTAAAATATAGGTAACAGAATTTGCAACTTTCTTAGTTTTCCAGTAAGGTACCTGATTCATAGAACGGGGGCCCAGATTCCTGGCTCCCTATTCAGACACCTAACTGAGGTGGTCAAATTTTCAAATATTCCTGGCATCTAACAGCTGCTGTAGAGAACTGAGCTTGTTTGAAAATCTGGGCCAATACGAAGAGTGGGAACATCATCAACTGTTATACTGATTAAGAGAAGAAACAGTGATGGTCAGGACAGAAAACTGATCACTGATTGCCTGGCATGGGGAAGAGTTTTCCCTCATTGGCCTGTGAATGAATTATTGAGCTAAGTCAGGGTTTTATACCTTCCTACTGACTAGTGCTGGTGGCAGGACACTGAGTGCATAGGCCACTGATCTGTGTCCGTCTAAAAGTTCCTGTGCTCAGTGAAGGTCTTTGTGAAATATTCAGCACACCTTCTCATCAAGTAGAATCACTGGATGGCTTATATGGAGTTGACTGGTAGCATCTACCTCATTCACAGTCTTAACTCATTTTTACTTCCTGAATGTGGAATGGTGTCCAGCAGCTGAAGAATTAACTTTGCCTTTCACAATTCACTTTTTTAGGGATATCTTTCACTTCAAGACTCATTTCCTTCCTGGTTGAACTGGATGAGCGCAGACACTATCTTCTTTTCATCAGCCCTTGGGATTATCCTGGTCCACTTTTTAGAAGCTGACAAATCATATTCTCTGGCCCTTTGCCCCTCTTACATTCAAACCCCTCTACTAGCTCATTTCTTTCTGTGCCTTCTTACGCTTCCCAAGATACATGTTATTATCTTTGTTCTACTCATCAGTATATCTGATTCATTTTCTTTATCTATTTCTTATGCAAGTCTTCAGGATTCTGATGTGGCAGCCTGCTAAAGGGTATTTGTTAGAGACAGAGTGACTTTATCACAACTCTTGTTGGATGCTGCAAAGGTCTCACCAAGGTACTATCAATGTTGGACCTCCTCCAGTCAGGAGAACAAGCAAGCCTTCAATCAATAACCCCAGTAAACTCTCTCCCTTGGAAAAAAATGAATGGCTAGAGATAGCTTCCCATTGTTCTGAGGTGTTCCCTAATTATCAAAAAGTATTCTATCCGGTTTGGAAAGAATTCTTTATGAAAAGCCCAGCTGAGCCAAGAGGTAAGACAAAGACCCCATTCAACTCTTGAAAAATGTACACGAGAATTAAATTAACCTCCAGTATCCCATATACAGTACCTGTACCAGGGTGACCAAGAGGAGTTGCCAAAGACTGTTGTAGATGCAGAAACAATAGAATTTCCTTCCGCTTTCAGAGGAATGTGCACTGAGAGTCCACAGTTGACAGGCTTATTATGTGGGACAGTGGATGTGCCATCTCTTGAATGCTGCATAACACCAAATTCCACAAACACTTGCAGTCAAAGATCCTATTGTGCCTTTTGCAAAAATGGTTATTGGCTTCAGCATCTGGGCCAGTTCTGACTCACTAAAATTGGGTGAACACACTGGCAGCATTGAATCCCAAGCAACAGAACACCAGCAATGAAAGCACAAGCACTTACCAACTCAGCTAAAGAAGAAAATCCATCTACTGTGGCTAAGTATCAGCTTCTTGCTGAGGCAGGGAATCCCATGCTGTAAGACTATATATCACAGTGGTTTTTATATGTCACATTCCATCCAAGAGGTGGCTGCACATCAGTGTTGGGCGAGGCACTATCTAAATATATATTATTTGCATGGCAGCTCTGGCTAAGAATACAAGTGAGGGATGCGGAGTCCACTGCACTGTACAAACATCGAACAAAGTCAGCCTTTGCCCCAAAGACCTTACAGTCAGCAAAGCAATCTGGGAACTTTTAGTTTAAAGGCACATTACACAAGTAAAGATTAATTATTAGCAGCTTTTTTCCTTGTGACTGCAGACACACCCACTCTCACACATTCACCAGCAAAATGGTTATAATTAGTTATTGAACACTGACATGGCATTTCACCAAGAAATTAAAGAGACAACCCCAAATGACTTCAGTCCAGGTGGAGTTACATTACGGGAATGGCTTGAATTAATCAAGCAAATTCAGAGTTAACGCTGAGTATTTGGGCTGACAATCAGATTTATTATGTGGCTTTCTCCCCTGGTGTTGGCCAGGCTCTTGCCTTCCACTCCCTCTTTTTTGGCTGAGGAATATGAGGGTGCTTCATCTTTTCTTTCTTCTTGATGTCAACTGGGCCCCCTCCCCAAACGTGCCCATGTGCGCATGCACACAATTGGCTCTTACGAGCAGGATCCGACCACCAGCTACCTGCACTCCCACTTAGACACAAGTGAGAGTGAGAGCAGACAAACTTCACACCTGTGCTCATTAGAGGCTGGCTGCCGCTTTAGCAGATGACCCCTGTGGGGGCTTGTGTAACCTTCAGGAGAGGGATGCCAAGAGGTAAAGGGAGTTTAGGAGGAACACAAGTGAGTTTGCTACTGACAGCTATCAGCCTCCCACTTCGGCCCAACCCCTACTCATCTGCCATTCTGGGATCTAATCCACATTTTCAGAACTGCTACGAGCAGCATAGTACTATGTGCTAATAACTGAGCTCTCCCCTGCCCCTTGCATTCCTTTGGTTATCTGATGGACCCACATCTAGGCCTGATGAAGCAAGGAAGAGAGCCCAGAGCCAACAGACTTATATTTTTCTTTCCTGTGTGGGATCCACACTTTTTTCACTTTCACACTTTATCATGCTAAGTGCAGGAGGGTGGTGGGAAGGAGGCAGGGTTGCCTCATGTGGTACATCAGGGGCCTCTTTGCTCTCAGTGTTCTGCTTCTCACCAAGAGTGCCGTCTACCATGTCCTCATTGACCCCATCTCCTGTATTTACCTTTGTTGCAAAACTTGATACAGTGATCACCCAGCTGTCATGATGCCAGCTATTGTACTGAGTGGTGGAAAGAGAGGATTAATACTATTGCACTAGTGCTTCAGTACCCAAAGCAGGGATTAGACTCCCATCATATAAGGTATTACACAAACAAATGACACAAAGACAGTACCAGCCCTAGAAAGCTCACAATCTAGGATTCAGATAATATCCAACAGGTGAGTAAACAGACAAGTGAGGCAGGGAGAGGCGGGAAGGCCAAACAGCAGTGGAAACAAATGTATTTGCATGAGTTTAGAAGCAATGGCCTCAGCCAGGCCAAGCTGGACAGTCAAACAGATCAAAGGTCATCCAGAACCTAGCAACCCACAAGGCAACAGCAGTTTTACTTCAGCCGATTTCTGTAGCCAACAGCACACAAGTGATCCTTGGGGCAACTCTCACATTTGGCCACCTTTGACTCTCTGGCATGAATGGCTACATGCCTGTTAACAGCTAGGTCCATAAACTGAGCCTATGGCACAGTTCCAGAGCCTGCCTATGAAGCTGTACCAGGACACTTTAATCACTCTGCCTCCATACCCCTCTAGAGCAGAGCCAACCAGGAATTACTCCTATTCATTTTTTAATCTTTCCAGCTGCAGGCACTGTTTCTCTCATGATTACATGGTTTGGAGTTCTTTTAGATTATACAGTATTCCCAGCAACCCCTCAGTCTTGGCATTATCAGTTAGCTACAGCCTGATTTTTAAACCTACTTGGGTTGCTTATCTGTGGGTGCATCTACATGTGCATTTAAGCATGACTAAGTTAAATGCGCATTAAGCTAATGTGCTTTAAGTGATCTTTTTGGCAGGTCTCTACATGTGCAGAGACTTGGGACAAAAGTTAGTGCACTTGGCACTAAAGTTAGTCCCAAGTCCCTGTGGCCCTGCCATGTGCCCCTGTGGCTACCAGGCAGAGCTCCAGCCTCCGGCCACATGGCTGCCAGCACTTGGCAGCTATCTAGGAAAGTCTGATCCCTGGTCATCCCCTTCCCTGCCCAGGAGCCACATGCCCAGTGCAGGGGCAGCATACAGCAGCTCCCTCCTTGCCCACTCTGCCTCCCGGTGCCAGGGTTGCTCCAGCCGCTGCCCCTGCCCCTTCCAGTGACTGCCAAAGCCCCCTTGCTCCAGTCCAGCCCCTGCCAGTGATAACTAGGGCCCAGCACTCCTGCTGGCCATGGTGCTGGCCCTGTTGGCTTCAGCAGGACCCGCCTGCCCAGGCCCCAGGACAGCTGTGCACCTACCAGCAGGGGCCAGGGCACTGGCTGTGGGAGTCCCTGCCTGACCCCTACCTCCTGCACTCCCCACTCCAGCCCACTTGCCCCACTACTCACACGCCCTCTACCCCCTGATCACCCCCAGCACCACTCTCAGGACATGTTCATTGGTGAAACAAAAAACATTTCTCAACAACCAGAACCCTTTCCTCCCTTCCCCCTCAACCAACAGAACCCTTCCACCACCCTTCCCCCACACCAACAATAAAAAACCCATTTACAAGTGGGAAACTATATACAAGGGGAAAACTATATACAATATTTTGTGTCTTCAAGCCCAGATTTGGGGGGGAGGGGTTAGGGGGCAGGTGCCCAGTACCCCAAACCCTGGATGTTCCCTGGGGCTGGGCTCAGGGCAGGGCAGATAGTACCAGGTCACATCTACATGTACATTCATGTGCATTAACTACTCATGCCTAAATTTGATACCTAAATCATGCTTTTGTAGGGTGTAGCACAAAAACAGCCACCACTACAGTGCAGCTGACTGTGGCACCACAGTCGGCATAGCGGTAGCCCACACTGTCCCAGGTGTCTGTGGCTGCCCTGGGCACAGAGATGCCCTGCTACACCTCTGACAATGCTGTTTAAATCTAGCATGGATTCTAACAGGGAGTAACAAAATACTTCATGGAGAGTGACAGATGAAGGAGAAAAGGAAGGTTTCACATTGAGCTGTAGAGTGAAAAAGAGATTTATTGGCTTGGAGGGAATGACCTGTCATGAAGGGACAAACAGGAGTTGAAAGAACCACCCTTCAGTTTGTGGCTTCATGAGGTGTAGGACCACCTTCAGGAAGCCATTTTAAGTAGGTGGATAGTTCTGTTTCCCATACATTTTTTAAATGCCTCCTTTCTTTAAAAATAAATAAATAAATAAATAAATAAATATATATATATATATAACCTATTCCTTTTAAATGTTTCAGCATTACATTGTGCCATGGTTTAGATCCAACATGGCATGAAATATAAAACCCAGAGGCTACTTCTGCAAGATGGACAAGACTGCCCATGATTCAACTCACCAGTTGGCACGACAGCACATGTCAACAAGGAGTGTACAAAAGATATTGTTGCCTTAAAACAAACACTATGCATCTACATGTTGCCCTACAGCAACCTTCTTACCATGCCATGCTTTAATACTGTGCTGGTTATTTTTAGCAGCTGCTTTGCCGTAGTGACCCACTATAATGGAGGAGCATGCTGCTACAGCTAAGTAGATGCCAGTAACGTGTAGACACCTGTAGACACTACGTCACCATAGTGTGTTGCTATGGTGATGTAGCGTCACATGCAGATGCACCCACAGACTGTCTGATTACACTTAGGGGGTAGATGTTCAAGGACATAGTTGGATACATAACTCCCATTCACTTTCAATGAATGAGTGACTTTCAGTCAGATGCCTAAGTACTATTGTGGCTCCAAACATCTGCTCTAGAATCAAATGTTTTAAAGTACAATATTTCAAATTGAAAAGAAAAAAAGCAGTTCCAAATGGAGAGACAAGAAGAGCAAAGCAAAAAGACCAAATGTATTTGCATGAAGCAAACTGGTGATTATTTAATCATTCATTCACAAGGGTTGAAATTCATACACTTTGGAAATGTTTGCATGAGCCCAAAATGTTTTGGATTCTTATTTGATCTATATGCAATGAAAATATTTTATTTCCAGAAATAGAACTGCTCCCTGATTGTCCCCCTTAATGCCAGCAGACAACTTCCAAAGGATGACCTCCCATGATGTCATCCTTTTTTCCCCACTAACCCAGAAATCTAAGCTGTTCCCTTTCCTTCAACCTTCCTGATTCCCCTGAATGCCGCATTTCAATTCCATGGTGTTTTCCTAGGTATACCCAGCCACCCGTGGCACTTTTTGCACTGGGGTAACATTTGTTTTTGAATTCTAGTCCTGGATAATAATAAAGCCCAGTACACCTCAGTCTGAACACAGAATTAGTTCTAGGCAGCTGTACTCAGTCCTAGGAACACAAGAATTTAGGATGGAATCTAATATCCTGCTTCTGGTGGTACCTTCTCCCAGCTATTCTAGAGGAAGATAAATTCTAAAATCCCATCATGCATCTGCCCGCTTGTGAAAAACTATAGCATGCGGGGAGAGAGGGAGGATTGGCCACAAAATGTATATGCCTCCTTTGAGTGGTCAACTTTTTTTTTTTGTCAAAATCCTATTTTCTCTGCAGTGAAAAAATGGCTTCTAAACTAGAATGAAAATAATTGTGGAATAAACTTTGTTTTCATCAAAAATTGCTAGGGGAGTGGGGTTAAAATACAAAAAGAAGGTGGTGGGAACCAGGAACCTGATTTTGAGATCAGTGGGAATCAGTCTCATAGAAGCTTTTACAATCCCACCTTCAACCCCGCACTGTGGGGGGTGGGTGTATCCATCTCTGTCTATAGATGCAGGGCGCATTTATATGAGATGTGTTAATGTGCATTAGCCTAAGTTAATGCATATTACTGGCATGCATCTACACATGCGCACTCTTAATGTTCATTAACTTAGGCTAACTGCACCTAAATTTGAGGGCTGCTGCCCCAGTTGCCCTCCCTTCAGTTATGCCACTACATACTGGACACAGTAACAGACATACTGAATCAGACCATTAATTCATCTACTCCTGCTCCCTAGCCTGCATCTTCTACTTCAGAGGGAGGTGCAAGAAAACCAGCAGTAGGAAATTATAGAATAACTTAGCCATAGAGAAATTGCTTAGAGGATGGTTTGTGCCTTCAACCTCCATTTCTTTAAGTCTTTCCTCTTGTAACTCTTCCTGTTCTCATAATCTACATCAATGTCCAATATTTTATAATCCTCCTAAACCTGTGGCCTCATTGATGTCTTGTGATCATAAGCCCCACTAGGTTAATTGTATGTTGAATGAAAAAAAGAATGTCTTCTACCAGTTTTAAAGTAGAAGTACTTGTTCTCCATTCTCTACATCATCATCCATTTTCTACAGATCAGTCAAAGACTTCTCTCTGTTTAAGAGCCCTACTCCTAACCTGTGCAGTCTCCTTTAGTAAGTGATATCAAATAATACATAAAGACATATTTAAAAGGTTTAAGAAACTAAGTGATTTCACTTTTTAAAAAGCTACACACAAAACTTTTTTTGGCTCCATTTTAATTCAACTTTGTCTTGCTTGCATTTAGTGGTTTGGCAAATCGTGTATTTTTGGATCAAACACCAAGCCAGTAAAGACAAAGGGTCCTGGTATGGTAAGAAAGACAGAGAAAGACCTCAAAGAGGGGTATTTATTTAAAAAAAATAATCCAGCCCATCTCTATTTGTATTGAGTTTGGCAAATGAATGGGTATGATTTTCATTTTTTGCAATGCTTCATTTAAAACATTTGATAAAAATAGTAGATAACAAAAAGTCAATTCATTTTTATACCAATGCCTTTTTTTCAGGTTGTTGCTCCAGTCCCAGATGACAAATATAGAGCATGAGGGTGGCATGTTGAGAAAGCAGAAAATGTTTTCTTTTTCTTGCTTCCACAAATGTGAATCTACAACCAAAACCCAGACAAAGACCCCACATGTGGTCTTCTCCCACTCCCATCTCCCACCTTCTGCCTTGCTCACCCTCCCACCCCCAGCTTGGAATTTCCTCAGCAACTTCCTGCCTTGCATTCAGTTCTCTGCAAAATGCACCTCTTCTTTATATCTTTTTAACTGGCATCCTACCAAAAGCAGAGGTTGAGGCTTTCATTAAAAACTGCATTGCTCAACATTTGGACTTTCCTCCCTATCTTGGATTTTTGTTTGTCTTTTCTGTCCTAATTTAAGCCAAGACACTGCAAAATGTTATACATAGGGCAAATATCCTGGAGCCAATAAGAATCAGGTGTTCTCAAAAGAATAAAAGTGACTTATGTAGGTAAATGTTTTGAGGGTGGGAGCTTTGCTGTGTGAGCTTCCAAGTAAGTGTTGAATAGTCTGGGCAGTGGCCTAACTAGTGGGGAGTGACCAGGCCAACTAGATCAGTCCCTCTGTCCCTCTCAGGACAGAGTCACCTACCATGACCACCCTGCATCTCTTCTTAGGGGTGGCAGCTAGCTGCCTCCCCTCATCCAGAGCTGGTACTTCTGCTAATGTCTTTGCTGGTGGTGTGAGAGGTGCATACTTGTTGCTCATTTCCAAGGGAGGAGTGACCCTGGTACCCTGAGCACCACTGCAGGGCGGTGGGGAGGATGCAAATGAAAAACCAGGCTGCTGCTGGCAGCCACATGATCACTCCAGTGGTGAGGTAGCAGCCAGATATCACCACTGATCCTGTGCCCCAGGCACCTGGCCACATCATTACACTGCTAATTCTGATCAAGGTCACCCACTGGTGTAAACGTATGTAGCCCCAATGCAGCTATTCAGATTCCCACCAGTTGGAGACCCAACCTAGTTCTATTGGCTGCCAGAAATTGTGTTGTAAGGGTCATAACATTGTAGAAGCAGCAGGCCAAATTAACAGAGCTTGGGCCAAAGGCAGACCTCCATTCATGACCCGGATGTTGCCACTGCTTCCCCTGCCACCGAAATGCAACAATGCACTGACAACCTGCTCCCCTCGTTGCCCAATGCCACTGAATCCTCCTGCCACTCATGTCATGGCTTTGCAAGCTAGATGAAATTGCTTGGTGGGCTGGATCCAGCCTGTGAGCCACAGGTTTCTGACCTATGATGTACTGAACTGAATGTTACATCATTGGTTTGAGTACATGTATATTGTTTAAAACAATGAAAAATTAATTGCTTGTCAGCTATCTCTGAAGAGAAGCAACCTTACATTCAGATGCTAGTGTATATATAGAGTATACTTCCAGAATGGTGCATGTTTATACTATGGTAGCCCTCGAAGGCTTCCTATGTTTGGCAATGTACAGACACAGAAAAGAGATGATCTCCACTCTGCCAGGGTTAGCAGAGATCTAGCTCTCTTCTTCAACCCTCTTGAGTGAAAACTCTGAATGAAGAGGAAAACCTTACAATTTGCCTTGAAGTTCACTGTCCAGTTGTCCAAACCAGTGAGCAAGTTTACTGAAAAAGTTTACTAAAAATGTTGCCCAAGATTTTCCAGGGTAAAGATGGTATCAAATGAGTCAGCTGTTGTAGCAGCACATGGAGAAAGATGCGGTTTCTCAGGCCCTAGTGAGGATGCTAATCCTGCTGAGTGTAGAAAGAACCATGGAAGTGCACCTTGAGCCAAGTAATCTCACATCCAGACTGTCAGATTTTCTTCAGAAGCCTTCCAAACGCTGCACCTATTGAGTATAAAACAACGAGTACACCAGGGCCTCGGACAGCGTAAATCCATTTTTGGTAGTGTATTAGGACCATTATTGTCAGTTCTGTACATAGTAGATATAGAATGCACCAGGGAATCACTGTTTTTGTACACCAGTCCAGATCTGGTAGTATACCCTTGCATTTCAGGGCAATCATCTACCATTCTTGAGTTATGCTGAAGAACATGGATACATAATCTAATACCCTCCACAATAAAGCAAAGGACTTTCTCATCAATCACATCTCTGTTGGAACAAAATATGAGGTTACAGAGGGAGAACAGAAACAACACAGTGATTTATTTTTACTTCACACAGCTTACATTTCTGATACTCACAGATTAGACCTGGAAAAAGCAAAATTTTCCACAGCATAATTTATTCACTCAAAATAGATAAACAAAAACCACAGGTCTAGAAATGGGCGTCCCAACCCTTCTCCACTATGCAGAGGATTATGTTTTTCTATAAAGGTATTCAAGAGTAGACCTTGCATACTGTGCAAAAGGAAGATCACATTTCCTTCCACCCTCCAGGTTCCTTTTGTTATTAATAATTACCAGCCAACACTTAGCTCTGGAGTCACATGTCTACTGGTGAGAGACAAGGCTCTGTGTCTGATCCCGGTCCTCCTCTCCCATTATTGTTTCATTGACTACTATTGACTTTATAGTGCGGCTGGAGACAGAAATGAATGGGAGATCAGAATTGCAAGACTGGTGGGGCAGGTTTCCCTGGCCAATGTTGCAACAGGCAGAAAAATAAATAAATAAAATGAAAAGCACTGTTTATCAACTACCTGGAACCAGGTCTCTTTCGGGTCACTGTGCATGTATGTCAGAGATTGAGGACAGTGGTTTAGAAATTAAGTTTTTGTTTCAAGTATTGAAAGCTACCTCTCATGGAGCATTTCATTCCCCATGATGCATTTCATGTCTCAGCCTGAACATAAGCAATTGCCTGAGATCCACAAGGCACTTCTCCTCCCATCAATAACCCACCTGGACTGTGAAAGCATTTAAGAGGGTCTCCCTCACTTGAGTTATGAGTTGAATGAGAGAGCAGAGTTGACTTTGGGTTAGAGAAAATTGTCCTTGAAATGATTTGCAGATAGACTTCACAGGGCTAGATCCTCATCTGGCGTAAAGTTTCCATCAACTAAGAGTTTCCCATATTTACATCAGCTAATATTCAGTCCCAAGATCTTCCTTGGACCATTGTTATGTGGCAGAAGAAACAGTCATTTCTTAATGGTGAATCAGACCCCTTTAATGTGATTCGCATTCACAGAGACACTTGACGTCTCTTCTGAATAGTGGGGTCCTAATGCATAGCACTAGCTAACAAACTACACATAAGCACAGATACAGCTGAATGGCATATTTGAGAAGCCACAAACTGAAAATACTGAGGCATCCTTGGAATGTTTAAATTATATAGATGACAATTTCCTAACTCAAAAAGTGTTATATTCTCTTTATTAGAATTCTATATTAGACCTGGTCTTTAAAGATGAAGAGGAATTGGTCCTAGAATAAAATAAGTGGCTGCTTAGGCACAACTGATCTGAACTTGAATACATTTGTTCTGTGCAAGCTAAGTAAAGCCCAAACCAGTAATATAGATCAGTGGCACATTAAAGGGGAGAGTTTAGAGGGAAGGGGAAAGATCCACAGGATCTTGAATGCTTATTGATCAGTGCTGTTAACCAATACTACTCTGAAAGGGAAACTGGTAGTCTCTGCTACACCCCATTAAATGGTAGCATAGAACAAGAGCAGTTACTTGTTAAGTGCCTGTGTAATAAGTTACTTGTTAAGTGCCTGTATAAGCTGAAATAAAAATAAGCTAGAGAGAGAAATTCAACAGAATATTTGGAATTCATATCATAGGTCATGGGCATTTTTGTAGTATGAAACAAGCAGCACCAAGGGAAGCTCTCTCATCACCCTAAAAAAGTAAAGATTAACAGTAGCAAATCTCTATTCAGAAGAGTGGACCAAAAATTGAGCGAGGGTCACAAAGACAATAGTTGTCTCATTCTGTGTCTCTAGAGTAAAAATATGGGATGCAACCAGCCTGGCCCATCAAGATTCTAGTGGCGATTATACACAGCGGTACTAGATTTAGCAAGTGGAACTCCACAGATTATAAAAGATTTCAGGGATGCTGGAAGGGAGCTGATGAAAAGGAAAGTCTAAAATCACTGGAGATGAACTGTTAGCTTCATGAAGATTTTCGTTCTGTGAAACAGTGGGGCCACATCCTGGATAGAGAAGGATTTCTGTGAACAGGATGACAAGATATCTCCCAAGTAGTGGTGGTGTGGGGGCACCAGTCTTCTCAGTTGGAAACTGCTAGGGCAGCCAGAAAGGCATTGAGTAATGCGGGTATGGTAGGCTGAGAAGGTACTCACAAACTCGGCATGTTGGAAACAAAATTCAACCAAGATGAGAAAGAATGTAAAAACAAGAATTCTGTTGCATCTATACAACAGAATAGTGAGAGTTTGGGTAGCAAGCCAGAAGAACTGGAAATTCTCACTTATGGAGAAGAAATTTGAAATAATTGGCATTACTGAAGGCTGGTGGAACGATTCATATGACTGGAATGTTAAAGTCATGAGTTATAACCTATTTAGGAAATAGCGGGTAGAAAAACTGTGCAAAGGGAAAAGGACATGGCTCAGAACCGCGGGATCTTGAATGCTTATTGATCAGTGCTGCTAACTAATACCACTCTGAAAGGGGAAGTGGTGGTCTCTGCTACACCCCACTGAATGACAGCATAGAACAAGAGCAGTTACTTGTTAAGTGCCTGTGCAATGAATGGAAAGAAAACCTGCATTATAGGAAACTGGCATGGGAGAGAATTGTAGTGAAGAGCAGGTAAGGTTCCTCAGAATACCCTCAGAGGCATGAGTTTGAAACTCACTCTGGATTTGTGGCAAGGGCTACCCACAGCTGAAACAGCTTTGCAAGGATAACTGAGGAGTCACAGGCTAGGGACAGAAGTTACACATAAACTGGCTTAGGTGATCAGAAACTGGTTTAAACCTGTAACAGAACAGAAGCTCAGTGCACACAAACCAGTTTCAAAATGGCTGAAACTGGTTTAAGATAAACCTGGTTGAATGTAGTATCAGACTTAACCGATTTGGATCAAACTGGTTTATGAAACTTCTGTCCCAGACCCCTTCCTAGTTCAAGTTAAATTGCAGTCTCCCAGCATCCCAGCATGCTTTCCAGCCCTGGGCTGGGCTGGGCTGTCCTGTCTGCTCCAGAGAGCAGGGCTAGCCCCAGTCCTCTGCTCCCTAGCTGGAGCAGTGAAGGCTGGCTGACAAGGGGGTGGGGAGGGAACAAGCTGGGCTGGGGTGCAGCCCAGTCTGCAGTGGAGGGGAACTGACCTCCCCCACCCCCCGGACAAACCCCAGCTGGGGTCTGGGGCCAGGGAGGGCGGTTAAGCACCCCTTCCTCTGCTCAAACTTACTGCTGACTGCAACTATGAACTACAAATCCCAGAGGCACCTAGAAGCAGGATGAGGAAGTGATGAGCAACCCTGCAGAGTCCTGCTGCTGTCATTCTGAACTGCAAATCCCAGAGACCCTGGAGGCAGCAGGAAAAGGAAGTGAACACACAGCCAGAAAGCCATGCTCTAGCATCCCCTGGCTTCTGACCTGAGTCACTGCAGGCATGTGGCTGCATTTCTTGAATCTAAAGTAAATGTCTGTTCACTTCTGTTTCAATTTAATCTGTGCATCTTAGACCAACCTGCAAAGACTGAGTAGATTCAGCCTCAGGCTTTTTGACTGTCTGTACCTAGGCAAAGGAGCCAATGTGCTGCTAGGTGCATCATTCCCTTGTGTGTCACCAGCTACAGAAACTGGCCCGCCTCAACCATGATTATGGGTCACCTGGGCTTGGGAGAACTTTTGAAGCAGTTTCTTTAGTTTGGAAAGTAAAAACCTGGAAATTTTATGCAGCCAATGGTAAAACAACAGGGTTTTTAAGAAAAAGATATACAAGTTCCTAATGAAAGATATACCCAACATGTCATGATTTTTTTGGACTTCACCATGCCAAATAAAGATGAATTAATCTCTGGACTGAAAGTTGATTATTGCCAGAGATCCAGTGATCACAACCTAATTATATTCAACATGGGCAAACTGAGGACTATACCATCCTATCACATATGTATGTGGTGCTTTAAAATGACTCATTTCCCAATGCTGAGGAAAATTAAGAGAAATTGAGATGATTTTTTTTGTGGAAAAAGTGAATAGCAACACAGGATTTTTTAAGCTGAGTTTTAGGTTTCTAAAAAATTAGATTCCACAAACCAAAAAAAACCCAAATGTTAGCTAAAAGCCTGTCCTGGATCAGCAGTGAAGTCAGTCATATATTTATTTAACTACACATATATTCCTGCTATTATCAATTAATAACATATTTATATTACCATTTTCTATATTTAGGCCAATGATAATGAAATGCTTTCTATTCCAACAGAAATAATAGCAGATATCAAACAACCAATAAAGCTAGAATATTTTATCTCAGTAAGTACAAATAAATGGCATCTCAGGCGTTTAAAAAAAGAACCGGATAAGGACTTCTCTTTATCATTATTGTTCATTTTCAGTAAATCTTGAAACTGGGTAAGTTCCAGCGAAACAGAAATCTAATGCTGTGCCAGTATTTTAAAAGGGTAAACAGGATGATCCATGTAAGCATAGGCCTGTCAACCTGATGTTAATCCCAGGTGAACTAATGGAATGGTTTATACATGATTCAATTAATAAGGAACTAAAGAAGTCAAAGAACATGGAATTATGGATAACTAGATCTTGTCAAGCTAACAACATTTTTTATTAAATTATAAGTGTTGGTTTATAAAAGTGAACAAGTGATGCAATAAACATTTAGACTTTTGTCAGATACGACTTGATATTGCACAATCATTTGATTAAGCAACAAGATGATACAAAAATCAACAACATTACATAGATTTAAAAAACTCAGAGAACTGGGGGTCTCAAAATGTTGTTGGGAGTAGGGAATCATCACAGAGTGGGTATGTGCTTCTCGTGACTACCCCCTGCGTCAATTTCTGGTCCCAATTTAACATTTTTGGATGGGGATGATCCTGCCTGAGGCAGGGGGTTGGATTGGTGACCTCTGGAGGTCCCTTCCAGCTCTACTTCTTTATGATTCTATGATCTGTCCTGGAAAAGACTATAAAAAAGCATTGCTGACAAAGTTTACAGGTGACATGTAAAATAAAAGTGTAGTAAATATAGGAGACCTACGGACAAATTACTGATATACCTGGATCACTTGGTAATTTAGGCACATGCAACACTATACCTTCCAATATTGCCATGCTTCTAGAAACAAAAAATATAAGCCATATTTACAGGATGGGGAACTCTATCTAAGGAAGCCATAACTCTGATAGAGCCTTGAGGTCATGGTAAATAATTAGCTGTAGATGAGCTCCTGTTATGACATTCTTGTCATAGGGCTAATGCTATCTTTGGATGCATGAACATCAAATAGGAGCAGGATGGGTATATATGTCGTTTATATTTGACACAGGTGCCACGCTGCTGTGTCCATTTCTAGGGACCACATTCTTTGTCCATTGTGGAAAAGTGGGAGAGGCTTCAGAGATGAGTCATAAGAATGATTAAAGGATTGTCAGACCCGCCTTATAATAGACCCAAGAGCTGTATCGTCTTAGCTTATCAAAGGGAAGCTTAAGGGATAAGTTGGTTAGAGTCTATAGGTATCTACAGGGAGAAAAAAACTGAGTAAACAGATGAGTAGGTAGCATAGCAGACACAAGTAAAACACAAAAATCCACTGACTGGAAGTTAAAGCTAGACACATTCATACCAGAAATAAAGGTGCACATTTTTAAATAATGAAAGTAATTAACTGGCTTAGCACAGGCTGTGGTAGGTTTTGCATCTTTAAATCAGGATTGAATATTATCTTAAGAGCTATGCTGTACTTCAATCAAGCATGGATTTAGATAAGGCCCAAGGCCTATCTCATACAACATGAGATCAGACTAGGCGAACACAATGGTTCCTTCTGGCCTCAACACCTAACAATCCCCCATCACCTCTACAAGTTCTTAGCTCACGAAGGTTGTGAACGTGGCTGCACTCCAAAACAAAGCAGAAGAAAAACTGACCAAAACTGGCTGTCTGTACTGACCCTCTCTGGGTCTATAGGGGTGTTCTCTTGTCTGTTATGTCAGCAGAGGTAGAAATGAGTGCATCAGCACATCAGTCTCAGAGACCGAGCTGATGAGCCAACAGAACTTGAAGAGCCTGTGAGACAGGAACCTAGAGGAGGAGCCATGACCACTGATACCCCCTTCAGTGCAATTTTCCATTAGGTGTTTTTGAGAGAAAGTGCTGTGTCAAACCAGAGAAATTCAGGCTTGGCAAATAATATGACACAAAGAAGTGGGACACCAGCTTAATGGCTTGGAGGTAGCCTAGGAGTCGACATGATACTAATGTGAGCCTGTTACCTTTGTCATCAAGTAGAAAAATATGCTGCTCAGTCCATTAAGAGAGCTCTCAAGTGTGCTCCAAGCAAGGGGTAACCATAACAAGACAGGCTAAGTATCTAGAAAAAGGGCAGAAGGGTTCAAGCCATGCTGCTCATGTCTGTTTCAGGATGATTCAGATTTCCTCTGATTTTGACACGTGCACCACAAGGCCTTATCTCTCAGTCTGCAGTGCTGAAAATTCAAGGATGTCAGTGAAGAAATGCAATCAGCTGTATTGATAAAAATAGATTGGCGAGCTTTCACTGTATGTCAGTACACTGTGGTGTATGCATAGAAGCTTGTTACAGAAAAGAGCAAAATGACATGGGTGTATAATGGATTTAGAGGCTCAGTTACACACACACGTTTCTTTTTATCTCCTACATTGTATTAAGAATCCATGCAGACTTTGTGAATGATAGCAGGCGGGGTCTTGCTGTGCAGTTTCCATTCCATTTCTGCAGGCCATTCAATGAGACAAATTCAGTCAATCAGAGTTTGAAAATTATGATTAAACCCAGAATTTGCACAAATGAACAGGCACCCATACTCAGAGACATCTTTTTTATTCTCCTCTTCTTCCCCCGCCCACCCCCCATCTGCTTTTGATGTTCTCGTTCTCGTCTTCTTTCAGGCAGCACTCTCTACCCCAGAAGGCAGGCAGCCTATCCACCTCCCTGCCCCACTCCAAAATAAATGTTATAAACAGAAGAAGGTACAAAAGGGGATTGTTAAAGAGATAGACAGTTTGTAGCAAGTTTATTTCTTTTTTTACTTTTGAGAAGTTTTTTTGCATGTTTCACAGAACAGTGTCGTCTGTTCTATTCAGGTTCTTATACCACGTCTTAACCTTATTATAGTCCAAAACATTACTTGTAAGAGAATGTCTGTCACAAAGAGCAGACAGAATTGGCCTATACACTGAAAACTGCATGCTCCTTTTCCTTTGGTTTATTCCTCCCCTGCCAAAATCAAGAACAGAGGGTACAGCAGTGGTTTGCAAACTCGACTCCTGGGAACCCTGGGGTTCCACGATAGGTCATCAGCGGTCTGCAAAGAGATTGGGGTAAGAGCAGAAAAGGCCGGGAGGTGGTATGTCACCAATGTGGGGCCGGGTTGCCTAGCTCCATGTCAGTCTTTATGTTAGAGATAGGGCTTTCATGGCAAAGGAAGTAATATGAAAGGGTTCTGCGACTTTAGGAAGTTTGAAAACCACAGGGTTTTGGCATTAATCAGATACTTGTCCAAACAGGTTGGCAGATAACTTTCTGTTAGAGCAGAACATTTTCCTAACAATTAGGTGCACATCCTGTGCCAGCTCTTCAGCTGGTATAAACTGGTGCTGCTCTCACCAGCTGGCACATAATGAGTACAAATCTATTTACCTAAGTCAAGCTGAAACAATTCACAGCAGTGAGTAACTTGCCCCATTACCTTTAAAAGGTAGAGCAGCCTCTCCTGAGTGCACAGATGCCAATTTGCACTCCCATGATGTAAGTATGGATCTGACCCTGAATGCTCAAAGGTATTTGAAAAGGGCACTTGATATTGTTGTTTCTTCTTATGTGCAGTTATAGAATACTAGAATCACAGAAAATGAAGTTTGGAAGGGACCTCAGGAAGTCATTTAGTCCAATCTCCTGCTCAGAGCAGAACCAGGCCCAAATAGATCACCCCAGCCAAGGCTTTGTCTACCTGGGTCTTAAACACCTCCAAGGATGCAGATTCCACCACCTCTCTGGGTAACTGTTCCAGTGTTTTACTACCCTGCTCATGAGAGAGTTTTTCCTGATATCTAACCTAACTTCCTTTGTTGTAGTTTGAGACCATTGCTCCTTATTGTCACCTGCCACCACAAAGAACTGTCTAGCTCTGTCCTCCTTGGAACCACCCTTCAGGTAGTAGAAGGCAGCTATTAAATCTCCCCTCAGTTTTCTCTTCTCCAAACTAAACAAGACCAGTTCGCTCAGCCTCTCCTAAGAAGTCATGTGCCCCAGCTCCCTTACCATTTTTGTTGCTCTCCTCTAGTTTCTGTCCAATTTTTCATATCCTTTCTGTAATGAGGGCCCAAAACTGGACACAGTACTCCAGATGTGGCCTCAACAGTGCAGAATAGAGGGGAATAATCACTTCCCTTGATCTGTTGGCAATGCTCCTATCAGTGCAACCCAGTACGCCATTAGCCTTCTTCACAACAAGGGCATGCTGTTGGCTCATATTCAGCTTATTGTTCACTGTAACCCCCAGGTCCTTTTCTGCAGAGCTGCTGTTTAGCCAGTTGGTCCCCAGCCTATAGCAGTGCATGGGATTGTTTGTTCCTAAGTGCAGGATTTTGCACTTGTCCTTACTGAATTTCATGAGCTTTCTTTTGGTCCTATCCTCCAATTTGTCTAGGTTTCTCTGAATCCTAGCTTTACTCTTCAGCCTATCTACTTCTCCCCCCAGCTTGGTGTCATCCACAGACTTGCTAAGGGTGCACTCCCATTCCAGGTCATTGATAAAGACATTGAACAAAACCAACCCCAGGACTGACCTCTGGGGCACTCCACATGACACCAGCTGCCAACCAGACATCAAGCCATTGATTACTACCCTTTGAGCCTGATGATCCAGCTAGTTTTCTATCCACCTTACAGTCCATTCATCCAACATATGCTTCCTTAGGTTGCATGCAAGAAAGTTGTGGGAGACCGTATCAAAAATCTTGCTAAAGTCAAGGTATAGCACATCTACTGGTCTCCCTGCATCCACAGAGCCAGTCATCTGATCAAAAAAAACAATCAGGTTGGTCAGGCATGACTTGCCCTTGGTGAATCCAAGCTGACAGTTCCTAATCTACTTCTTCTCCTCCAGATGCTTACAGATGGATTCCTTGAGGACCTGCTCCATGATTTTTCCAGGAACTGAGGCGAGGCTGACCAGTCTGTAGTTCCATGAATCCTCTTTCTTCCCTTTCTAAAGGATGGGCACTATATTTGCCTTTTTCAAATAATTCAGGACCCCTCCCAATTGCCACAAGTTTCCATTCAGAGCCAGTGGCTCTGCAATCACATTAGCCAACTCCCTTAGCACCCTCAGGTGCATTGCATCCAGCCCCACATCCAGCTTTTCTAAATAGTCCCTACCCTGTTCTTCAACCACTGTTGGCTGCTCATCTCCTCCCCAAACTGTGCTGCCAGGTGCAATAGCCTGGGAGCTGACCTTGCCTATGAAAACTGAGGTAAAAAATGGAATTGAGTACTTCAGTCTTTTTCACATCATCTGTCACTAGGTTGCCTCCCCCATTCAGTAAGGGACCCACTCTTTCCCTGAGTTGTGTGACTCTGCATCAGATTTTCAGTATGCTCCAGGGAGACACATACCTGCTTGTAATCATGCACTGGTCAGTCTCTTTTGCTGATTAAAGATCAGCATACCACTTTGTCTCCACTAATTTATATCTCAAATCTACAGTTACAAGCAGATTCTACCAACTACACTGGTCGTCACTCAGTGATAGATCTGTTACTGTTATAGCATACAGTCTGAATTGCCTGCATACACACAGAATATCCAGTGCACAGCCAAACCAAAGCAGTTTCCACAGCTGGAAGAGAAAAGATACAAGCCTGGGTTAACATGCAAAATAGCACCCTGAGAAAGTAGTGCTCTTTCTGTGTTAGAGGTACAAATTCACCACCAATCCTCCTTCTTAACTGACAGATACCAGAGAATCTTGAAGCCCTCAGACTTAAAAAGTTGCCTGTGAGGCATTCCTTAAACTCCATCCAGTTCTTCAGCCCCGATATTGGATTGTTTTGCTGTTTTGTTTGCTAAGCAAGCATAGGCACATCATGGTACTTCAGCTATTCTGTACACCCACACGCACACCCACACACAGACCCCCCCCCCCCTTCTACCCTGATTAAGATGTGAGTGGCCGTCCATGTAGAATGGCTGTCCTCAGTCCATAAAAGTGTCCAATGTTAACAGACTGAGGCTGGGGAGTTTCAATTTTTATAAGCCCATTAACACTAATAGAGAACATAAAATGCATAAACAAGGACAGCATCTCTAACCACTCCTGGCTTCTTGACTGGACTGGTAATGGATCACATGACAGGACAAGAGGTAAACTGCACTGAGGTAAATTGTGGTAAACTGGAGAAGAGCCATCACACTTTCTCAAAACATATATTTCCTCATAGCGAGGGACTGCCACCAACAACAATTTTGTTTATTTCCTTTTCTTGTAAACCAGAAAATAATGACTTCAGATGCAGATTGTCAGGTTGTTATGTTCATGAGTTCTCCAGGCTGCCAGAGTCAAAGAGAGGATAATAGGGGAGAGGAGTTGTCTCCAAAAGATTGTCTTCTTTTGGGTCTCAAAATAACAGGCTACCAGTTCATTAGGCCTATCATTGCTTGGAACAGGAGGACTGACTTCACATTGCTTTGTACAGAGGCTTCTTGCATGGGATTAAAGGACTTGCTTGTGGTTTAAGTCCCAGGTCTCAGGTCAGAAAGTGATTTAAAAAAAATTAAAGTTTTTGGAGATACCCACCTCTCCAAAAAGCCCATGCCCGTATTCCTTTTCTTAACAAGATGCTTGTAAAATCCCTTGCTTCTCAGAAATAATCTGCTAGCCTGACAATGATGGTGTTCAGCACTAATTGCATTCGTCTTTCTCTGGCTGGGAATTCTGTAGGCTTTCCCTGTGTATATGGAGTGATTATCTGACATTCAAACGTAATACACTGGTGAGCCATTGTAAGGATCATCCCAGACCTTCCCCTTTGTAAGTCTTTGCTTTATACCTCTGAATAACTCAGTGTTCTGTTTAATAATAATGCTTTGTATTCTACAGTTCCATCCAGGCAAGGATCTAGAATCACTTTACAAACATCAAAGCTGCTGTCAACTTGAATTGTACTTTGGCACTGATTACTTTTTAAAAATTCCATGTTCTGACAGATCCCTCTTTAACACGATGTTCTGAATTTTTTTTTTCAATTCTTTGATCAAAAATTTGATCAGGGTTTTCCTGCTTCTCTGTAGATGTTTCTAAGGGTCATTGCCACCATGGAGAAAGTGAGCATACAAGGGAAACAATGAAACAGCCTATATACAAAGTCCTATCAAAAGCAAGAAGGGAACTGAATGAGGAAAAAAAAAGACAATTGTTATTTGCTAACTTCTTTTAGCAATAGCCAACTGAAATTGCATTTTAAACTATGGCAGACAAATGTGATTTTCCAGCTAGCAGTATCCCCTGGAAGAGCCACGTTGTGAATCCATCTGTGAATGGTTACACACATTGGGCTAGACTGTTCCACCTATTAGGCTTCAAAGTGGACTGAGGCTCCTACCCTTGAAAGACTCTTTCCCACTGTGTTGAAGTCCACAAAGTCCAGTAGGATATCTACTTTTATAACATACTGTCTCATCTTAACTCAAGACAAAAAAAACAGCAAGGAGGAGAAGGATCCATATACAGTATCTTTAGCATTAATAGTTTTTCAGGGACTTGAACAGATTTGCACTTAGATGCCTAACTCTGCAACACCCTGCAGATTCTTGTATAAGTTGTAGTGTGGATGATTTGAAGGGTGACACGAGGAAGCTCCATGTGCTTGGAGAATTTCACAATAGCACCAAGCACACACTGTTCTTCATGGCTGCAAGCAAGAGCATGGAGCACACAGCACATGTAATAAAGATCCAAGTGCTTGTAGTCCAAATAGAGTCTCTCTATTATTGCACAGAGCTCTGTGCATGAAACAAAGCCACAGATGCCTAATAGGTAGAATACATTCAGGCCCATAGTTCCAATGAAGTAGATACATAAGCTAAGGGTCTTAGGTTCAGAGAAGCTGTGCCAACTCACACCAGCTAAGAATCTGCTCATTACTCCATAGTATCTTACTACATTCAAATACTTGGGGTGTGAGCAGAGCCTGGGTTTTCTTGGGTCTGTTTAATAATTGTATTGCCACAGTTCAGCATGGCTATTTGTATTTCTAATACTTCATTCTTGCCTGAGTTCAGCTTCCACCTTTAGTTCTCCCAGTATTGTCACTGAGTCTTTCCTAGGTTCCTGTATTAATACATGGGCATTCTTTTCAAATGTATGTAATAATCCCCCTGGACCTGAGGAAACTTGTTTATATTCTTTTACAATAGTAGGTTGTGTCAAGCCCATTTTCTTTTGTTTCTTTAATTGTGCCCCATTCTTTGCTTGTTTTATGGCTTAATACCCATACAGCAGCAGCGTCCATGATTTAAAATGTCAAAGGGCATGGCTTTGTCTGTAATTTACCAAAATCTTCCATCTCTTGGCGGTTTGACAGAGCTGCGCGCTCTAGATCTCCATCTATTGTGCAACAGGTTTTATTCCGTTGACTTTGGATGAACTCTTAACATTGTGCACTTTGCCTGAGCTCCTGTGTCTGTTTTAAAAATGACACACCTTGTGGACTCCTGTCATTTAAAATTTTACAAATACTTCACCCTGATCTTTTTACAGCATGTTGACTATTGCAGCTAACAATGTTTTGTCATAGTTTTCTCCTTCACGGTTCCCTCAGGTGTGGTTTATTTAACTCTTTCTGTTGCAGCTTATTTCATTTGCTGGCATCTCTTGTCCCAAGTCTTATGGGACCTGTGCCCTGCCTCCAGCCTCTCATGTAATCAGCCATCCTGATCTTTCTCTCTGATGCCATTTGTACCATGGGTTGTTTTTGCATTTCAAAAGAACAGTCTCTTGGTCTTGACAATCTCACAGCATTATTGACTAATTATTGTCATTTTGTGCCTGCTTAACCTGGGAACAATCAATGAGAGGAAGTTGGTTTCTTATGTCCAGGAAGGTAGCAAGGCTTTAGGCAGGTTTACAAAGTCAGCATGGGATCAAGAACTCTGTACAAAACAGACATGCTTGCCACTCTACTGCACAGACACGAGACTTAGAGGTTATACAAAAGGTACCTCCATCAACTGAAGAAGTTGCACAGGAGGGACATTTGTGCCCAGCTAGAATAAATTGAACATACTGCATCATATGGACAATCTATACATTCCCAGGCAGCTCCTTTACAGGGAACTGGAGCATGGGTAAAACAAAGAAGTATAGTTGCCCAAGAAAGCCCAACAGCATTCTCGAAACACACTTGACTGAATGAAGCTGAGCAGCTAGACTAGCAGTGCTCAATGTTTTGGCCTCATGGGCCAGTGAATGGTGTGAGCTGGTCTGTGGACCAGATTGGACCCTGCATGCCAGAAGCAGGCCCCAGGACCCTGTACCGCCCCCCACCCCCCAGCCTCATGCACCAGGATCAGGCTGCCTCTCCTCTTAACTTTAGGATTACAGGATTGAGGTCCTGGAGCCCCAGGCCACCTTCACCCAGCCCCACATACCACCTCCACCTGGCACCATACACTAGGATTGGACCCAGTACTACTCTAATCCAGTGCACATACTAGTGGGGAACACTGTGGTCCAAGTGACCCAGCAGTGGGGGTTGGATTTGGTGGGCAGGCCAGAGGTTGAGCACCCCTGAGCCAGTCATTTGAGGCAGAGACATAATGAGGAATTTTGGTATTCTGGGTGAGGTAGGGGAGGGGTGCCAACACCAGAGAATCCCATCCATAGGCTGCTGCTGTTGTTTATTGATATTTTTACTGGGTATCCATGTGCTACATGCACAGTATTCTCAAATCCAAGTGTTTAAAAAACTTAGGGCTCCTATACATGTGTGGGGGGCTGCTCCAACACACTATAATTTCAGCATGTTAGTCTGCTGGAGCATGGTAATTACTGTGTCCAGCGGACTCCTGTGTCATGTGTATCAGTGTCCCTGTGCTGAAAGATGGTGGTGGGGCACTTTAAAGCTCATACAATAAGCTTTAGATCAAAGCACCCTGCCACCATTTTTCAGCATGGGGATGCTGATACACGTGACGTTCCAGGCACTTCTAATTAGCGTGGCTCCAGAGCTGCACTAATTAAAGCACCCCCTCTGCCTCCTGAAGCATATCTACAAACGCCCTAAGGTCCCAACAGTCACAAGATTCTAATAATTTATTTGAAGGATTTTTATTTGTATCCTGGTATTGGAAGCACTTGGGGACCAAATTCTCAAGCTTTAGTCAACAGCCACAATGGCTAGAAACTTACTTTAAAAAAAATGCAGGCAAAGATTCTTATATGGTTAGATGATTCCAGTAGCTAGATCTTTAAGGAAAACATCAACTCTTGTCTCAAAATAAACCCCTTTGCCTTTTAACCAATATGAAAGGAGTTATTGTTTGCTACCACTTTGAGCCTTCTAGACCTCCCATAGTAACTACATGTGTATCTTCAGTCAGCTCGGCTTTCTTCTGATTGCACACATAGCAGTTACCCATAGAAGATATCACAGAGTTTGAATGCCTCCCTACTGTACCCATGAAGTTTGCACACCCTGCATGCCAATTTCTAAAGAAATTAATCTGTGGAAGTGGTCATACTTGTTTCCTACCTCAGAGTGGTTTCTTCAGCATCTGCCATCTCTTTCCTAGGTCCAAGCAGTGAGGGGAGCCAGGTCCAAGATACTGCCACATACACTATGCAGAACCCTTTTGGCATGGTACACTAAGTGATAAGTAGCCTTCTTTCTTGAAAAATTCTGGGCTAAAATAACAAGGTTGAGCTGTATAGGTTGAAGAGTGCAAGGTTTAGGACTGAAATTAACTGAAAAGTCTGCAAGTCAGTGGAAAAATGAAGCAACAGAGGTGTGTGGGAAGTCCGGGACAGAACTGAGGGGCATTCAGTTGACCTGTTTATGTAATTTAGGATTGGAATACTGGGCAAGGGAAGGGCAGGGCAGGTCACGACTGATGTGTATTGGCAGAGATGCACTGTGTGTCAAGGATTGGAGGAAGAGTTATGACTTGTCAGTAAAGGGATGAATTGGCAGGGCAGTAGGGAAGCCCCAGCTGGAATAGCACAAATTTTGCAGAGCTAAGCACATTAGCAGGCCTGTATGTTAAGGGACCCATGACGGGAGGAGTGTGATGTTGGTGTCAAGTCAGGTGTCAACAGAGATACATGAAGAAGTAAAGAAAGTACTTTGACTGGCTGCCCACCGTAGCTTGGCTCCAGCTTGTCTGATGGTCCTATCACTTCCTTGAGAATGCAGTGTTTATGTGTTACTTGAACTAGGAAGTAAGGAGGATGTCAGACTGACAATCCACAGAGATAAATATCCCTTTCCAATGGTCCTTTTTGCTATTCAGTAGCCTGAGCTGAGCCCACAGCTTTGGCCATGTGAGAAGTGTACCCAGGGGTGCTTGTTTTGGCAAAACAATGAGCAAATAATTGATGACATCAAGTCTGGTGGAGTCCATCATTTTTTTAAAACCCACCCACCCATGGACTGAGCCATAAGGAAATAGTAGAACATCAGTCAGGGTCAGCCCCGACCCAACCTCAGCCCTGTTTGGCCCTCTCTATGTGCTTTCTGCACCTCATGAGGCACACAGTTATGCAATCCAAAATCAGTCAACCCATGTTTCCCAGAGGGCCCTCATATCACCCCAGTTCCCCATGCTAAATTCCCTCCTGCACCAATTTTAGGCTCATGGATGAAGGTCTTGACTGGCAATAGATGCCTAGAAGTGGTGCATGGCATTAAGCACTATGTAGGCACGTGAGCCTAAGTCCCTGGCAGTGTCCCAGCAGAGTCATGTTCCCATTGCATTCCTTGGATATCTCCCAGTTGCTGGTATGAGAAAGTCACTAACCCTAGTGTGCTGCATTGTTCTGTTGGGGACATTTCAGTGCAGGAGAGGTCTCATGATCTGACTAATCACTGCATACATATGTTTTGAAATGTGCTATCCCAAAGACAGCTGAGGAGACTGAAGTTCTCCCCGTGGTATGTGCACGCCCCCAGTAAGCTCTCCCAGAGGCTGCATCTTTTTGAGAGCTGAAGAGCAGCTGCAGATGGGACTGTTCCAGGTGTGTGTCATAACTGCTCCCTAAATGCTTTCCAGTGGGAGGGTGAGGAATGGGATTTTGCAGCTGAATGTTCCTCTAATGCTTGGGTGGGGAGGAACATCGTGAAGCTGGAACAGAGGAGTGCACCAGCAGGAGCTAACTGATCGGGGAGTCTCATTCCTGAAAAGTAGGTACAATACTCTTGAGAAGCAGGCTGCACCCTCTAGAGGACTGTATAATTACCAAAATATGAGTAAGCACAAAAATTTGCGAATGTTACATGCATGTTATCAGTTAGCCATGTGGCCTTCAATGCTCATCTCTCTAACGGTTCCCGTTAATCCTCCCACTGAGATGCAATAGGCACCGAGGAGATGGGAGTATGTAGAATGGGACCCTAATATCTTCTCCCTTGGTTCATTTTCTACCTGGCCTCTCAATATTGCCATTTTAGCCAGAATGCTTCTTTGGGTTCATTTGACATGAATTCAAATTGATGGGCTTTCTGTGTAGTCTATACCTTCTTTTTTCACTATGCTACAATCCACATGTTTTTCTTCATAGGAATCTGGGCTGCTGAAATCCAAGTTTCATTCTCCAGATGTATTTCCAGTCTCCACACCCTTATCCCTCAGCATTTATTCAAATAGGAAACGGTCATGCATGGGTTCTGGGCTGCTGCCATTGCACAGAGCTGGTGCTTTTCAGACAGACTTGAGGGATTCTTTCCACAATTAGACTAAGCAGGAATGACGCCTCTGGACATGGGCCCATTCACCACTCATCTAAAAACAACAGAACTGATTCATTCAGGGGTCTAAATAGGCTGGTGAAACCAAGGCCCTCTGCAGTAGAAAATCCTTCTGAGGGTATAGAGGAAAGGGAGTGAAACCAGCCAACTCGGGTCCAAAGTGAGTAATATGGTGGGGAGGTGTACATGGCCAGGGTGCATGTGAGCAAAGACAGGCTAATGGAAATGATGTGGAACTTATAACTGAAGTGGAAACAAAATTCAAAGAACTCAGTGCTCTCAAATCCAGAGGTACCTTCCATCCCCAAATTTGGGAGGATAGGCACAGGCATTGTAGGTTTGATAGCAAGGTTTTTAAATCAAATATATCAAGTTGGCATGGGCAGATCTAGGATTTCAAGAGGGGTGCAGATAGTACAGCGTATCATCATATATAACACAACACACACTTTCTCCAGGTAAAAAGAAACCAGAAACATTATAATATGCTAGGGATCTAGAGCTGTATTATTCATTTTAAGATTGAATTAAAAACAAATATATCTTTATTGAAATGTGCATTGATATGCTATATCACATAGTATCTACAAAAACACAACAAATTGGAAAATATAATCAAAAGATGTTGTTTCTTTAGTTCTGTTGTTATTAGAATCAAATGTACATCTCTTTCAGATTCATAAAACACTATCTAGCCTTTTTGAACATCTTGAGAGTGCATCCAATGCTTCACTTAAAGTTATTTCCAAGCTTGCATCAATGTTCACCTGGCTTCTATTCCATCCAGGAGAGCACAAAACAACAGCAGACTCTCCCTATGCCTGAACAAGGGCGTTTGTACTCGAAAGCTTGCAAAGAACAATTTTTCCAACCATGGGCGACTGGTGCCTCTTGAGTAAGGGGTGGGGGCACGTGTCAGTGACCGGGGGAGGGGGGGGGTCCCGATCTTGCTGATTGCAGGGGTGGGGTCCCCCACAGCCGATCTCACTCACCAAAAAGTGGCCACGCCACTTCTGGAAGTGGTGTGGCCATTTTTGCTGGCGGACCTGCTCCCCTACTGGCACTCGCAGGGGGGCACTGGCACTCCTGCCTGCCCCCCTGCCCATCGCCTAAACAGGGAGCGCAGCCTGACAGGGGGTGCACCAGCACTCTCAAGGGGTGCACATGTACCCCCTACGTGTTGCCACTGTTTCCAACTATTTAGTTGGTCTAATAAAATATATCACATTTACCCAAAGAACCTTGTCTGCCTATGTCCTTAGACCAACACAGCTACAACCAACATCCCCGAATAGCTGGATTAGTGGAATATCATCAAAACCATTAAAAAAAGAGAGAGGGTCATTAACATCTGTGGAATGCGGAATTTAGAAGGAATCAAAAGGCACATCTACATGTGCATATTAATGCAGAGCAATTAACTCTGGTGCTTATTGGGCCAGAGTTTATTGCTCCCAGGTGCTGCATTTACATGTGTGTCTGGGACCCCCCACCCCCAGACCTCCTGCCAACTGGGACTACTCCAGCCTGGCTCAACATGCTGCAGAGGGGCTGGCTGGGGCACTAGCTGGCAGGCAGCCCCTGCACTGAAGCACCCTCATACCCCAGTCAACCACATCAGTGTCCACATGTGTGCTACTGTGGAATAAAAAACTCCACGTCAGGATAATTCTTGTATTTAAAAGTACTATCCTGCTGCAGAATTTATTAGGTGACTCCAGCCAAATAGCTCTGCATGTGTAGAAGCAAGACATTTACTGCGGAGCTAATTAATCTACTCTGCAGTAAGTGCCACGTGCGCAGGCCCAGGTAAATTATAATGAGCCATGAAGTCAGTGCTGCATGAATAGAAATGTTATTGCCAATGCCAGGCAGTTGGTTTTAATCTTTGGGCAAAGCAGGTATCAAGGGGGGGGGGGGGGTGCAACTGTACCACTTCACCCCCCTCTTCTCCCAAATCTGCCCGCACAAGTTGGGGATGGTATCGTATGATTAAAGAATAGTAAATGTAGTGCCTATATCCAGGAAGTGATCCAGACAACTGCAAGCCCATTAGTGTAACCTCAATAGCAGGCAAGATTTTAGAATAAATTTTGAAGGCAATGGTAATTAAAACCATGGAGCTAAATAGAAAATGGGAAAAATACAACATGGGTTTTCCAAAAGGTAGCTCATACCAGATTAACCTGATAACTACTTCTTTAAATAAAGGAACATATCTCATCAGTTGGGATTTCCATCAAGTGTTTGATGTGGTGCCACATAAGAAACTATTAGTTAATCTGAGAAAGGTGGAAATTAGTATAAAAATTATGAAGGGAACTGCTAATAGGGGACAACAGATAGCATTGAGAGGGGAAGTATCAGGCTGAAAGGATGTTATTTGTGGAGTTCCTCAAAAATAGTTGTGGAACCAACCTTATTAAATATGTACAAGCATGTTAGATCAAATTTGCTGCTGAAACTGAATCAGAGGAGATTGGAGCAGGGAGAGTCAGGATAATCACCCAGGAAGAACTGTAACAGAAGTGGGAGGAAATTCAGCAGCACAAAATATAAGTAATAAAGTTGGGTATTAACAATAAGAATTTCTGCTATAATCTCAGGGTTTGTCATCTGGAAACATCAGTGAGAAAGGTCTAGAGACTTTGGTGTACTAGCTGATCTGAGAAGATGACTAAGCCACCAGGAAAAAGGACCCAAGAGAAAAAGCTGTAGTCTACGAAAGCTCATGCCTCACTGAACAAATTAGACTATAAGATGCCACCCTGACTTCTGCACAAAGCGTAGGTGAGAACAAAACAAAGGAAAGAAAATAAAAAGAGTAACCAATAAGCCATCCCTGGATACAAGCAATTGATGAAGTATTGGTATAGACAGACATCTTGATTATGCAATGTTGTTTAAAGGCAGTTTAGTGTTTGTATGATTAACAGTAATAAATGCAAGCAGCATGTAAGACGTAAAAAATCCTGTTTGTAAAAAATAGTGGGAAAAGAGAATGTGTAAGAGTACACATTTTTTCCACATATGTTAATATATCACATCTAAAAAAGCTACATTAAAAGAACATTCTGGTTGCAAAAGTCAAGCACTTAAGAGTCGGGAAATACCAAAATTAAGGTTGCATCTACAGTCTTGACACATACCATTGCACATAGGCACTATAACATAGTTTTTAACTTCATGATCACATAGCTGGTATTTTTTGTTCCCATGGGACTCCCATTGTCTTCACGAAATGAGCAATTATTTATTATTTCTTTTTTTCACCTTTATTCAATGTTTGGCCTCCGGCTTTTTTCCACATGCCATCTAAACCCTCTACTGAAACCAGAATTACTGAATTTCCTTAGGTATTTCTATGGTGCTCTCACCCTCATATCTGACTACTTCACTAACCTCAGTGAACTGATCTTCAGACACACCTGAGAGTTTGGGGGCATTTGAGTCAGGGAAACCAAAGCAGAGCAATTAAATCCAAAATTGGCAGAAGTACCCACTAATTTTGGGTGCCTAACCTGAGATACCCATGTCCTGATTTTCTAGAGTACTTACTTTTTTTTTTATAGCCCTTTGTATGTTCAAAGCCACAGATTCTATCAACTTCATTTGCACTTGCAAGTGCTCAGTGTTCTTCAATCCGTGCACCCAGAATCTCACACTGGACACCCAAAACACAAGGAACACAGCCAGGGAGGGTCTGTCTGTAAAATTCTTGGTTTAAGTGATTTGCAAAGAGGCACATAGGAAACCTGTGGCAGATGCAGGGAAAATCCAGTATTCCAGGGTGGTATTCAACAGTATTACCCCGAGACCATCCTCTCCCCATTCTCTGGCACCTTCACGAGTTAGGTGACAACCAGGGGGGATGGGGGACATGTGGTTCCTGGCACGGCTCCTCAGGCTGAGCTAACCAGGTGATAAGTGTGGCTCCCTGTGAGAGCTCAGCATGCCCAGTGAGCTCAAGAAAGCACACAAGGCAGAAGCACACAGCTAGAAAGGGTGTAGCTGCACCCTCCTGCCTCTTCTCCCCTCCTGGATCTGGCCATAGGACCAACGTCTATAACATACAAGGTTGGAATCCCAGACACAAGAGCTTTCAGTCACTACCTGACCTGACTCATTCCCAGACCATAGTCTGTCCTGTGTACCGAATGGGGCAGTGCCAATTTAAAAATACAGCATGGACTCATGTAATTAAAGGTGATCATATCACATACCAAACTTTACATTCATTAAAACATAGAAGATTACATCAACAATAATTTTTAAAAAAGAACTGAAAAACAGAAATTCTCTCGTGTGGAACCCTGCTGAACTCCAGCGTGGGTCACCAGTAAGATCTGAACTTGTAGACCCACAGCACGCAGTTGAGCTAATGGAGCAGCCGGTACAGTATCTTGAGGCTTGTAATATTGAAATAAAACCTACTTACAGTAAAGAGGTAACAGTTTTTACTGTTGCCCTTGCAAGGGTCTTGTGGCTGGCTTGTTCCTGTTCTCACACCTGGAAGTTCCTGCTAACTGCATCCAGACTGTCCCATGGGATGACAAATTTCCTGGACATTTTACATGTCCAAGAGCACTTAGTCTATCACAACTGGTAGCAGTGGCAAGCTGTTGTTATTTTCCAAGCGGGCCAGACACTGGAAGAAGGGAGAGGGAGGCTTGGCACACACTTTGCCAGGGAGTTTCATAGCTATTTGCTGGCAGCAGAAAAGTGTAAAGGCTGAACACCTGTGAGTCCAATTCAACATTTGAGAAACAAGTGTGTCCCAGTGATTATAAACCATTCTTCCTCTGTGCCTCTGGTCTACCCACCCATTCACACCCCAACTCCTTGCCAATCCCTCCCTCTTCTCTCCATCCAGTCACCAGAGCATGTATGAAGGATATCAGTGAGAAATGGGGACCATCTGTGTGTACAACTATGACTGATGAGAGACAGGATCAGTTTGGCATGTGTCACCAATATGTCACATTATGTGACTTTGTCCACATGGGTCTAGGAGCTGAGTTTCTGCCATTCCAATAGTCTGTGAGAAAGGGCCTTTGGCTATAAGGCTTAAAAGTAGTTGTTGATGTTAGCATAGATTTGATGCACAAGGGGAAAAAAGTATAACACTGTAAGTGTTACCATTTCAAAGTGACAAAAGCCTCTCCTTCTGTCTGTCTGTCTGTCTGTCTCTGAAGCTGCATCCATTTCAGAATGCCTTGGAGACGTTACCTCATTAGTTTTAATGAGAAGCCCAGACGTGCGTCTGACAACCATAAATTGTTCTTTTTGCATGAGTTTTGTGCGTGTGTGTTTTATGTGTGTAAAAGGGCTCCCTGTGTTGCCCTGTGAAGGGCTTGACTGTGTTACATGCTGACGTCTGCTGTTTAGCCGCACGTCACTCTGGCCTCTCTCTGCACAGTTCCCTTTTTATATGTTGCCCACCCTTTATGAAGTCACTTTCCCCCTCCCATTCCATCCCCATATATTTAACTCTTGTCCAGCTCCTTGTGTGGGGCTTACTTCCACTCCAAATAAAACTCCCAAATGAAGTACACTGGTACCCCAGTGTTCAAACTTAACACTAGCAGCAGTACATTCATCCAATCAAGTGACCACCATTTTCCATAGTCCATGACATATTCCCTCTAAGTTCCCAAATTAGTTTTTTTATTTTACCAATTGCAAGATGGTGAGCTAAAGATTTTCAATCCCTTTAATAAAATCTAGGCCCTCCAATGATACCTACAGATACAGAGAAAGAATAATGCAGCTCCCCTTTTTTCTGGCTCCATCTCTCTGGGCACATTTCATGGCTGGGATTTGAGAGACATGCCATCAGTGGAAGCTACTGGAAAAGGAAAATCCCTGGCTCAGAACGCTTATAGTAGAAAGAACCTGGTTTTGCATGTTTCGTAAAGGAGGGCTTGGAAAACTAGCATTTTAAATGCTCTTCATTCATCAGCTACCCTGAATTGAAATCCCTAGCGTCTGCTGTGGGCACTGGGCACCAGCCACTTAAGTGACCTCACCTCACTGTATAATGGGTTCTTGTCCCTGTGGAGTGTTTTATCTTACATAAGAAATAGTAGGAACAGCAAAAGGCTGTCTACCCTAATATATGTTATCTTAATATTTCTGACTTCCCCTAGTCCTGCAGTTCAAAGGTGACCCACTTCCCCCTCCTCTAAAAATAGCTCTAGGCATTACATGTGCTCCTTGCTTCTGTTGCTTCTCACTGTAACGTATTCCATAAATTGAATACTTTTGCAGGGAGTAGTTCTTCTTTGGTTTTCTGTCTTTGGTTAGTGACAGAACATTATATGGTTCCAGGGGACTGCTGATCATCCTAACCATAAATCAGCACCCCATCGGTGGTCAAATTGGCTGCATCCACCAAGAGAAGGCTTCAGGGCACAGATCTGCGCCTTTTTTTTTTTTTTTTTAAATCAAACTGGACCTGCCAAAGCCATTAGCTTGTTCTCAAAATTAAGGCTGCTCTCATATTTGGACCTCTAGGCCCAAGGCTCAACTGTTCTCATGAAACACCTTTATAATTTGATGGCCTCATCTGAAGCATTAACAGCATACACATCTGTATGTTTGTTTTGTTATTGTGAATTTGATGTTAGCTCAGGTGATGGCTAATTACTCAACAACATCTAAATATTACCATCTGGCCAGGTTGTTTACTTTCTCTCACAGTACTAACAGGACTTTACTTCCTGCATGTGAATATTTGATTCAGCCCACGTATACATGCAACTTTGGTTTCTGCTCTTCCAAATTCTTCTGAATGGTAAAATCTGGCCTTGCATAAACATGCAAAGTAGCTTTGCAGCATGGATTTTGTTTGCACTCATTAGATGAAATAAACTTGCTGTCGGTTTTACTTATTTTAATATTGTACATGCCAGTTCCATCCCAACTTTACTTAAAATTCGTTTTTGTTTCTCTGTCTCCAGTGTCACAAAACAGCCTGTTGTAGAAATCAAAGCTCTCAATTTAGGAAGAAACCCAAAGAGCTTTGGTTTGGCACTTTCATCACTGAGGCTTTCTCCCCCTCCCCTCCCCTCCCACCCAATTGTATATCCACACATGCATTTTGGTCCTATATTATAGTGTATACTGCTAAAAACAACATATTTTTGTTAAACGTTTTACTTTTAGTGCTTTTGTCAGACCTATTGCTTTCTACTGCAATTACCTCCATGTTTATCGTAAACAAATCTGGTGTCTGCTCTTTTTTTTCCTGGCATGCTGTCTTTGTGCCTCATGTGAACTTTTAATCAGATTTACTTCAGCTCTTTCAACTTCCTATTAGCACTTTCAAGACTCCAAACCCACAATGTTCTGTGAAAAATCAAGTCCATTTTCTAGCATCTCATCACTTTGACCTGATCAGATCCCACAAATAATAATTCATTCTCCAATGAATAGAACAAGTGCCAGGCATTCAAATGCACATGAGCCTGTAAAATCATTACCAGTGGTGTCATCTGATAGTTGGTTTCTTGTAAAGAAATGATCATTTACCAAGTATCACCTTTGAATTTTCTGAATGTCTCACCATTTACTGCTTAGTAAATTCATATACTGTGCGTTAGCTATTACCTGTAAATACAGGAAGTAAGCTAACTGTGCAGTAGATACTGTGCAGTAACGCATGTGTAGATACTGACCAGGAGCAAATTTGCTCCCTGTCGGCCATGGTGCTGCTCAGCTCCCGGGACCCCACAGGAGCCAGAAGTGGAGCAGCACTGGGACTGGGGAGCTCCCTGCTTCCCCAAGCAGCTGGGAGCTGGCCAGGAGCTGTTACGTTTCTGGGGCAGCTCCCGGCCAGCCCCTGGATGCTCAGGAAAATCCCTGTTCAGCTGGAGACTGGCTGGGAGCTGTCCCAGAAGTGGGACAGCTCCCAGCTAGCCCCCAGCTGCGTGGGGAAGCCCCTCTGGGCATGTCCTCATGTGCATTGGGCTGAGACAGCTCTGCAGCAGCAGCTGTCTCTTGGCCCTGTGCACATCAGGAGCCCTCCCAATGTGTATGGGGCAAGAAGATAGCTGCCACTGCAGCTGGCAGAGCTCTGCTATCCCCATGTGCATGGGGAACAGCCCCATGGTCCCTGCCAGCCCTCAGGCTAGCACCCTGGGGGAGCCTGGAGCTCTTCCTGGCTGCCGTAGGGGGCCAGAGCAGGGTAGGAGCATCCCTGCCCCAGGCTGCTCCCAGCAGGGAGCATGTGCAGACATGCTCCCAGGAAAGGCTTACTGTGCAATATTTTAGGGCATTTTTACACATACTTTTCTGTTCTGTGAAGTGCTGGAGATCTGCTGAGGTGAACTGTGCAGCGCTGCATGCAGTTGTATAAGTGGCAAAATGCTCATCAGTGCGCAAAAAATGGCACCAGTGTACTTTTGAACTAAAGCACCTCTCATGTGTTTTAGTTTAAAAGCGTATTGCTGCCATTTTCTCAGCACTGTCGCACATTTCGCCACTTATACAACTGGAAGCATCGCAGCACCAGGCACTTTTCAAAGCACCCAGTGCTGTGGCACTTGCATGTATAAAAATGCCCGTATTGCACAGTAAGCCTTTGTAGCATTAAAAACACATGTAGTTGCACCCAGTAACCACTTTGTAATCCCAATGGAATATATTCTGGATCTGCAGTGACTCCAGATTTACTGTTTGAGTGAAGAACTCACTTCAGTACAATTTCTCTGCAATAGCATTTGCTTCTGGCATAACTCAGATTCATTGCAACCCAGCTCCTCCAGGTCTCTACCATGTTCCCTCTGAGCTGAAAGGATGCAGGCTGCATGTACACATGCGCTTTACTGCGGTGTAGACTAATTAGCTGTGAAGTAAAGTGTCACTAACTACACATACAGAAGTATTAAGCCACAGTAAACTAATTTACAAAGGCATAAGATAATACTGTCAGGGACAGTACTATTTTACAGCAGGGTAATTTACTGTGATTAAACATGTAGATGCTGACCACGGGCATAAATTGAGCCCAGTCAGTCCAGCCAGCTGGGGGACAGACTCCTGCCTGCCACCTATCCACATGGCTCTGCACTTTCAGTACCCTCCTTCGCCCGATGGCTCCTCCACCACCCGATGCCACTACCCAGAGCCCAGGGCTGAACCCCACTCCATGCTCCCTGCCAGCCTGGGCCTGCTCCACCCTGGCTCAAATTGCTGCTGTTCCAGGTGCACATTTAGACACCCCCTAGGAGTAGTTCACTCCAGCTCAAAATACTCTGGAGTTAGTTGCTTCACATTAATTGCACATGTAGATGCACCCACAGTAACTTTAATTGATCTGTATTTCTCAGAAATTTAATTTCCTTCTGACACCATATAATAAAGATATGACAGGCAGGTGGGTTGGTGTAAAAGACCAGCCATTACTTCTTAGCTGTAGCCATAAGATGTGGATCAGCATTACAAAAGGTCCAACACCCTGCCCCATGCACTTAGAAGCCTGGTGTATGCAAGGGTCAGAATCCACCATCTCTACTGGGTACTGTTATATGCTTCCTTCTTGCCCTCATGCTCTCTTATGCCTCTCATACCATCATTTGAGTTTTCTTCCTTTCTTTCTGCCAGTGTCTCTGTCATCTATAACTAACTTCAATTTATTCCCTCATCTTTACACCTTCAACAAGGTATTTCTGATTTTAATGGGGGCAGGGGCATCCCAGCCTGCTCAGTGAAGCTCCTGGCCCTATGAGGAAACACTCTTAGTTGCATGACCTTTGAGAAGCCAGCCCTAGCACTTTATAATGAAGCAGCCATTTTCCTGGAATAAGCCATATGCTCCTTAAATGAGCCAGTTCTGCTTTTTTATGCTTCCATCTCTTGAGTACAAATGAAACTGAATTTAACTAGGACATGTTCTTTAGTTCCCACTTCTAAAATTAGAATGCATTTAAATCAGCAAATCCTCCAGCTGGAACAGGCTATTTACAGCTGTACCTGAAGCACTGATAAGATAATGGATCCGTTGTAAATACCTATCATATTATGTTGCCTTTGGTTAGTGTTTGAGATCACAAGTAAACTGGAGGGCTACAAGCAGTCACTGAATAATGTTGCAAGGTTCCTGTGCAGGGAATGCGCTAGGATTCCCATGGGATTTTTCTACTTATTTTACTGGTAATCTCCTGAGGACTCTGTAGGCATGGCTAGATGGCTTGGTGAAAGATGCTCCAGTTTGTATTACAGGAGAATCTCAAGTCAGGGAATCAAGGTGTGTTAGTTGAAGTACATTTAAGTGGGATTTGGTCTGACATATATTTGAGTTGTAAGGGAGAGGAAGGGAATAAGGAAAGAAAAAATCATTTTAAAATGAGGAGATGAATGTTTCCTATTATTCACTTGCAGAAGACAAGTTGGACATCTATTCCAGGTTTTGCACTGCTCTAGGCATTTTCTATCACTCTTAGATAGTATGTTCTCCCAGTACCCCACCAAGATAGAAGTAAGATGACGTGGAGCTGGGGGAACATGGTCTCCATGGCATTTGCCTTGCTGTTAGCACATTGCAAACCTTTCTGGTAAAGTGTGAAGACAATTTCAAGGCCCCAGTACTTCCCCCTGAATTCACAATTGGCAGACAGAACTAGGACTGTTTCTTTGACACCTGGCTTGGGAACTTGCTTCATTCTCACACATAACCTTTAGCCTGGGCACCAACTGCATTGGATATAATAATGATCTCTACATTGGATATCTAAAGGGTCACAAGCAAGCAGTAGTGCACGCATAATAGGGTGGTAGGAAATTGAAAATGGAATGGAAATCATCATCATTCTACTATATAAATCCATGGTGTAACCAGTGTGTGTAATTCTGGTCTCTGCATCTCAAAATGATGTAGGATGAGAAAAGGCACAGAGAAGGGCAACCAAGATCATCTAAAATACAGAGCAGCTGCCAAAGCAAGAGAGACTAGGACTCTTCCATTTGAAAAGAAGCCTGACCAGGGATGTGATAGAGGTCTATAAAATCATGGTGTTGATAAAGGGACTAGGGAACTGTTATTCATGAACTCTCAAGAACCAAGTGGACCCAATGAAATTAGCAGGACACAGATATAAAAAAAACCCCAAAAAACCAAGAGGAAAGTACTTTTTGACACAGTGCATAATTAACTTGTGGAACTTGTTGCCACAGGGGATGATAGATGCAGGTAACATAACCAGGTTCAAAAAGGAATTGGACACGTTTTTGGAGGACAGGTCCATTAGCAGCTATTAAATAGAACAGTCATGGATGTATCCTCTGAAGTCTCTAAATGACTGATGGTGGATGCCAGGAAAGGTACAACATGGGATAGAGCACTCTAGATATGCCCTGTTCATACGGTTTCCCTCCAAACCATCTACTGTTGCCACTGTCAGAGAAGGGATCCTGGGCTGGATGGACCATCATGTTCCTATTATTCTGTGGGGAAATTATACCCACACTCCAGAGACAGTACTGGCTTCCTGGTCACTTGACTGCAATAGAGTGCCCCTGTTAACCTTTGGGGCACTGTGCAAAGCTTGTCAGGTTTTTACCTGAGGCAGCAATTAGAATATATTTTCTATTTAGTTGTTGAATTGGTTTTCTATTATGTATATTGCTGTGATTTTGCACTCACACACTTGTAAAAATAAAGGCAACTGGAGGAACTGAAAAAGCAAGCAACCCACTCTCTAGTTCTTGAGGGACAGAGCAGATGATGCAGTCCTTTCTCCCAGGAAAATGCAATCAAGTTCAGACACGCCAATTAATGTGTTTTCGGCTAGTGAATATGAATTTACCTGAGTGCAATGTAAACTGCTTGACTACTCAGTTACAAGACTAACTGTGCTTTTATATCCCTCCAACCTTGTGTCTATCTTGTCTATGTAGTTATCAAGTTCTTTGAGGCAGCAGATTATTTTGCTATAAATACAATCGGTGCCTAACATAATATAGGGACTGACCCCCGCTGCAGCCTTCAGACACTACCTTAATAAGTCACAGAAATAAGATATGGGATTATAAGACTATCATCCCAGGGTAATAACACATGAATCATGGGCCACACTCTTAAGCACAATGAGAGTTTGTTAAGATATGGAAAGTAGGGACTTTGTAATTCAAGATCCAAAAATGGTAGTTTGAGCTAACAAGGTTCAAGTAAGCTCAATAACAAATACAACCCTCATAAGGCAAAAGACTTCTAACTGTAGACACTACCTAGAATCCACCAGCATTAGTCTAGGCTGAACTAACACAAAATAATCTCATGAAAATGGAACGAAATCTCAGGACTGGAACAAGGCTCTAGGTAAAACTAACCTACCAGACTGGACCAAGCCTCCAAGCTATATCATTCTCCCAAGCTGGAAAAAATTCACCAAGCTAGGCCAGACCTGATAATTAAATCAAATTCTTCAGCATTACAACAGACACCTAACCACCCCTACTCCCAAACTGAAGTGAGCAGCAGAAGCCTAAAGATCAGTTTTATAAACTTTTAGCCCCACCCCTAAAAGGGTTAGGCCAATCAGACCCTTCTTCTTGGCACAAAATGGAGCCTCATAGCTAGCTGTAATGAGGAAGTTTATGGCTTCCTTGTTTCAGAGGCAATATTGCTAAACCATCACACTAAAGTAAAACTATTTAAGTGTCTAATTTTAAAGGCAAGGGTAATACAAAGGAGAGAAGAAGAAGCAGTTAGCTTTGTAACATGTATGTAGCAGTTTAATTCTGCTTTCCTGGTTTTCATGGGGATTACATAATAATTTTAATTCAAGTAATGTAACCCATTTGTAAACCTATTCCCTCTGCCTCCACAGTCTCTGGCATGTCCTATTGTGTCTTGAGGATGAATATTCTTTCAAAGGAGAGATTTCAAGCTGTACAACCGGTAGAAAGACCTACAAAGAGAATGCCTGGATCTGTGACAAAGCCTTGGCAAAACATTCAGTCTTGCGGAAATACCCACATTGAATATCAATCAGTTAGGTGGGCTGCTGGATAATTGTGACATAAGCTAGTGATTTAAGAGTACCAGAAAACAAGTATGAAGGGTTTAAAGTTATGTGCATTATAGCAATCTGATATCCTCTGATTTTTTGAAGACCCAGACCTTTACCCACTAAAATGAATTAGATTTTTTTTTCTTGGTATTACCTTAAATTAATTTCAGGCCCTAAATTCAATCCTGGGTGTGAAAACATGAAATTCCCATGGAAGTTCAATCCATTACACCAGGAATTAATTTAGCTTCTATGATAAGCCTGACAGTAATAATGGGACTGTTCCATCTTCCAGCATCCTGCCATCTGAACTGCCTGCTTCCTTCCCCTCTTTTAATTGCAAATCTGCCAGTTGCATGATTTTACCATTTAGTCCCATTGTTAACAGTTTACACTCAATGTGTAACATTGATAGCATTTGATAGGGCCATGAAAGTGATACCTGCTTAGACTAACATGTGTGTATATAACAGAACTTAGTGGCAACATCTACGTGAGACATTTACTGCAGAGCTGCCTAATTAGCTCTGCAGTAAAGTTTCAGTGTCTACACATGCAGGTCTTTTAGGTTGCAGAAAGCTAACTAACTCTGTCACAGGTTAGTACTTATAAAAAAAAATAATAATAATAAATAAATAAAAAATGCTATCCTGCAGCAGAGTTCTTTAGTGCACAGTAATGCACATGTTGATGCTGATGGGGCTGGCTGGGGCATGAGGGTGCTTCAGTGTTGGGGTTGCCTGCTAGGTAGCCCCACACTGGAGCACCCTCATGCCCCAGCCAGCCCCTCTGCAGCATGCTGAGCCAGGTCAGAGCAGAGCTGGGCTGGCAGGCTTACCCCCCAACCCCCTGCCAGTTAAGGCTGATGTGACCTGGTTCAACATGCTGCAGTCTCTGGTACGTGTTTAAATGTGGCACCGAGGAGCCATAAACTGCAGCACCATATGCACCAGAGTTTATCAGCCCATGCTAATAGTATGTGTAGATGCAGCCAGTGCCTCTGGATCTTATCCCTAAGGAGAGACTGGGCTTAAAGCACTGCACTGGGAAATCTGAGTTCAGTTCTCTTATGGATGTGCTGAGTGATCGTGGGCAAATCACTTCATCTCTCTGTGCCTGTGAAGATAATACTTCCCTATCTCAGGGTAAACCCATCAGTTGTTGACAGGCACATAGCTACTAAAGTAATAAGGGGCGCGTATAAATTATAATTAGGTGGAATGCCTTGTGTTGCTGCTGGCCGGAACTAGCACTTCATTCTTTAGTACATGCAAACTCTTTTTGGTGGGGAAATTGCCATAATCCTAATTAGTTTCTTAGTGTTGAATGACTCATTTTAGCATTTAGAAATCAGTTTCCTTTGACTCAAAAGGAAGTTAAAATCATGTTTTTAAATTCATGCAGGGTTATATTTGCCCATCACGCACAGCTCTAAAAGTCTGGCTAGCATGGACTGGGGAAGTGGGGATGTTATACTTAGAAATGGATTTAATTAACCTTGCTGTTTATTGCTTTCTTCCAGAGTTCAGCAAGGTTAGAAAAAGAACAAGGAATAGGTCACCCAATGTTTACACTGAGCTTTTGAAGAATAGACCAGCCACTTATTTTTTCCCCTTGTTTCTTTAAATGCTCTGAGTCTTAAGTTGTGGATTAATTTTGGAGCCGGAGGTAGGGAATGTTGATTCAGAGGGCGGTAAATATGTGGTAGTAGCTTGCAATGTTGACTTCTCTATTGTACCTTTAACTCTAGCATATCTCTTTACTTCCCTAGTTTGTTGTAAGCTTAAGACATTTTGGAGACCCTTGGCATACTTGATAAAATTCAGAGTGGGCCAGCATTGCACACTAGTGGTGCATAATTCCCTTCACAGGGCTGGATTTGACCCAGCATTAAAGGTGAAAGTAGAATGAGTCAACACCTCTTGTTTGGAAAAACAGGCTTGCTCTAGTAAGTCCCTCATTTTTTTAGGTATCTCTACTTAATTGTCATCCCTTTCTTCAGTTCCTTCTGCTCTGTATTTCCGTAGCCTAGCAATATATCTACCCCTCAGCCTATCTTAACCAGATTCGTAAAACCACAGACCTGTCACAGGCTGGGAGGGAGGACAAATAGGACTTAACAAGATGGAGTTTGCCAAAAATCATACTGAATCTATGTAAAAAATAATGCACTGCCTATCTTTCCTTCATTTATTTTATTTCAGCAGGATCTTCTAATCCCTCATGGAGAGACAATGGTTACTCCAGGGGTAGGCAATTCTTTGGGCTGGAAGGCCATTTAAGGAGATCTGATGAGCTGTTTCAGGCTGGGAGAGGAAGGGGAAGGGGGGTGCTGACTTGTTTGGGTGGGGGGGAGGCAATTGATCCTATCCAGCCCTGGGCCTGTCCACCCTGTACCCACTGCTGGGGGCACCAGATACAGCAGGCAGGTGAGCAGATGGGGTCTCCATGGAGACTGGCCTGGGACCTCCATGCGCAGGGTGTGCTTAGCTGGGTGGATGGGGTGGGAGGGACAGGCAGGTGGGGAGTGACATGGATGGGTATTCCTAATAACATATGTCAGACTTTGGTCCAAAATGTATTTGCCATGCAGCAGACAAGCACAATGAAAGAAAGGACTGAGAGAGAGGCCCCTGACAAATGCCTGGAAACCCCTGCTAACCAAGCAAGAAAATTATTACAGAAAATGGAAAAGAAAAACATATGAAGCAAAGAACAACAGCCGCCCTGGGCAGCATGACTGTAAGACATTTCTAGCAGAGGCTATGTCAGAAGCTCAACCATTATACAGTAACATGGAAACAGTGTAGAGAGTTGCAATTAGAACACAGGAATTCTTCCAGCAGTGTAGCAATGCCATACTTTGCCGTACTCTGTAGTCCTGCTTTCTCTAAATAATAAAGGGTGGGAAGCCCTGGACTACAGGTGTGCATTTCAGTAGCTAGGCAGATGGCTTTGTGCCTACTACTCTAGGTTGCAGGACGTTGTGGTTCAAACTGTGTCACAAAGTGACCTTGGCCAAGTCAATATTAATCTTCCCTTTCTATTTACTTTATTGTATGTTCTTTGGGGCAAAGGTGGTCTCTCACTGAGTTTTATATGGTGACTAGTACAATGAGGCCCCTATCATGGTAGGCCCCTCTGTAATACAAAGGAACATAATGCCTCTGTATTACTAGCTATGCAAGAGAAGGGCTGTGAAATAGTGCATGGCAGTAGATGGCATCATTTGGAGAACAGAAGTGGTATGCAACCAGAGTTTCTTCTTTATAATCATAGGTGACAAAGGGGATAGGCTCAACCTTGGGTTGACCTCTAAAGCTCAACAGGAGCATAAAAAGGGAAAATTTCTACTTGGTATGAAATACTAACCAACTTGGCAGAAGCCAAATTCTTCAGCAGATTAGATACATCAGTGAGGTTTTACAGATCTCCCTTGGCACAGAAAGCCCCAGGTTCTTCCCCTTTAGTTCTGTCATTTGGGAGATTCCAAAGCTTTTCACTGCAAAGATGCTATGAAGTCTTGCAAGAAAGCAAGCATACACTGGTGGCATAATAGTCTAGTACAGCACCAGCAGTGAACACTGAGAATTATTTCAGTATGTACTCACTAGAAACTGCAAGGTTTATGGTTAAAGGCTTATATTAAACAAGACCAGATTTCATTAAAAATCACTGTCTTGCCTAGTTAAGAGAGACGGTGTACAAAGGTGTAATACTTTGGCTAGCAATACAGATTTCAGTGTCTGAGTCATTATTTCTGGTTCTTTGTGATGAATCTAAAAGTTGTGGTTGTTAGAGGTGCTGAATGAAGTCAGTAAGTGCCTGTCCAGTTATGCGTGGCTCACATAAACAGCCTTCTCAAACTACCAGAGCAGTCATGAATGACACATCAGGAAAGAGAGTTCAAGGATTTGCAGCATGTACTAACATCAGCCCATACTGCAGTTCTTTGACCCATTAAAGGGGACCAAGCTCTTCACAGATGTGTCAAATGGAGAGCTGGGAACCGTACTGTTGAAACATCACATGACTGAATAGTTCCTTGCAGCACATACATCAAGAGTAATGAAGGTGGAAAAGAGAAATGCATACACGGTTCATAAGAACAATGCTAGGTCTTGCGGAAGCTTGTATTGGGTTTCATGATTCCCTTAATGGTAGTAAGCCCTATCAGGGATACAGCAGTTACCTCTGAAACTAGAAAAGCATGCTGTGACCCTTGAATCCCAGCTAGGGTATGATTTGGTAATGGCAGACGTGCTGTTGAGAGTATATGCTCCACTTGTCAGCATATAACCTGATGATCTGAAACAAGCCACAGCAGTTCATGCAGACACAATAAATGCATCGTGGGCTCTACTGCAAGAGACAAAAGGAAACAGCTAAGAACAAAATATTGTAAGGACCAAGACAAACTGTAAGTGAAAGATGGCAAAATTCAGGATTTCACACCCACGTCGTGTTTCTTGTGCACAGATAAGTTTTTGTGGGGGAAGCTCACCCTCTACCAAGGATCAGAAGAAGACAAAGCAGAAGGGGTGGAGAAGCTGAGTTGTATGTTCTTGTTCATACGTGCACTGTAATCAAGGGGTTAGATCCTCAGTTAGTGTAGCTCCACTAAAATTAACATTACCTAATAGGCCATGTCCTCAACTGGTATAAATTGGCTGAGTTCCACCAAATGGTGCAAACCTCCGTGTGTGTGTGTGTGTGTGTGTGTGTATTATATATAATGAAGTTAGGTGGTTCTTGTTGGAGCTGGTAACGCCACATTCAGTCAGAGCTGTCTAACATTTTTTTCTTATAAGATGGGTCTTTGTTGCTTATGATTTATCAAAATAGTCATCTGGAATGAAATTTTCCATCCTGTGTGTCTGCCTCCAGCTGAATTTTTTTGGTCACTTGTTTTTAAATTTTAGCTAAAATGGCCCAGCTGTTTCTAGGAAAAATGCATTGTTTTCCTCAGGCTAAAAAATTCTTACCGTGACTTCCCTGAGAAGCTATAGCACTCCCCTGCACTGGGGCTGGCACTTGAAACCAGCCTCCAGGGTTGACCTAGTGTCAGGGACTTACCTTTTGCAGCCTCAGGAAAAGCTGTCCATATTTGGGTGCATTCTTAGACTCAGCATTTGCCGCTTGAATGCACTTCGTAAAGTTTTCTTAAAAACTGGCAGTTAAATTCCCTGAAGGTTTCATCTGTACTGGATATGCTTCATCCCCTCCCAGCTCCTCTGTGCCAACAAAAATGAATGTGCCCCCTCACCACAAAGCAAATGTGCACCCATTACAGGACCACTAGGGCTGAGCAAGACATTCTTTGCAAATGTTCTTCCCTGTTGCCAGGGGCCACTGGGATTTGGAGCACTGGGACTGTCCTCTTTCATTATGCCCTTGCTGGTACTTGGCCAGTGTGGAAAAGGAGGGGGAGAGGAGATAGGACTGAAGCCAGACCTTGGAGAAAAATTGGAAAAATAAAAGTGGGGAAAACTGAGAGCGGGCTGAAGAGGGAGGAAGAGTGGAAGATACATGTGTGAATTGGGGGCAGGGACAAGAGGCGTGTAAAGGGAAAAAAGGGAAGGAACAGATGAAGGAAGTGCAGGCAATTGGGGACAGGGAAAAATGGGAGCAGCAAGAGGCAGCAGACAAAGAGTGGGGATAGGAGCAAAAGGGTTTGAAATCATTAGAGTCCCCCATTGTAGAATTTGGAATAGACCCTAGGGTCCTGAGTCTCAACATGCCCCTGCTGCTGAATGTCAGTGAAAGCCTCTGGCAAGGTGCATGCTGCATCCCCCACTAATGGTTAATTCACTCCTACCCTCTCTACACAGCTAATCTGCAGTGCTCTGAAACACACTACACACAGGCTACCACTTGAACCAGAAGTTATACAGCCTTGTCCATTCAGCATTTCAGGGGAAATAATTAGCATAACTAGTGAGTTACAGAACCAGTTAATTCACCCAGGACCTCTTGAGCATATATTGACAACCTTTTCTAGAAGGAGGACATTGATTGCCATGATTCCCCTGCTTTACCTGTGGCAGGTTAAGGTGTTAGGTCTACGTTGTGTCAGGGTTGAGGGCAGCCATACGTAGAGTTTAGATTATGGGATGGTTTGGATAGGGATGATCCTGACACAGGCAGGGGGTTGGTCTAGATCAAGGGTGGCCAAATGCAGCTCTTCAGAAGTTAATATGTGTCTCCTCAAATCTTTGTACAAGCACACCGTGACCAGCTTTCATAGCTATTACATCATGTTGTGTGCTTGTGCAAAGATTCAAAGAGATGCATATTAACTTCTGAAGCGCCACATGTGGCTCCGGAGCCACAGGTTGGCCACCCCGATCTAGATGATGTCTAGAGTTCCCTTCTAGCCCTACTTCTCTATGACTCCATGACCCCCATGCTAATTAGTTGCCCCATAGCATTGTGTGAATGCAGCTACACTGCTTCAGTTTAGTAGGCCACCTTTGTAGAATACCATGGAGAGTGTGAAAGCACCACTACCACACGTGGTAAATTTTGCCACATACATATGGCTTGAGAAGATAACAGCCTACAACTGCTACCAGTCTCTGCTAGCTCAAGAGACTAAAGACCTATATGTAATGGATCTAATGGTTCTAGATGAGATACTTACCCCAATTGGGATCAGTATATTTCTACATTATGCAATTTCCTATTTGGTTTGGGGGGGGGGGGGGGAGGGTTATGTTGGGGGCAGGGGTTAAGTTCTTCTGAAAAAACTTACGAAATAAAATGTAAATAACTGTGTTAAAAGAATATTAAAATTGCAAAGTTAGGAAATGCCAAAGCTAAGGCTTTCCATTGCAACATTAGGATACTTCCTTCGACTATATACCTTATTGTATGACCTTTAATTACATGATCACCTGTTGTTTAATTTTCCACAGGGCACTTGCCTGTGTTGCTGCAGAAGGTGGGAGGTGAATAGTGACCTGCACCATGAGGAAGAAAAAGGATGGCCTTATGGTTTATGCATGTGATTGTTGTGGTTGCCTTCATTCCTTCCTTTACTTTAGAGTTCCTGTATGATGCTGGCAGCATCTCATGTATTCAGGAGCCCCACACTTCAAAATGGCAGAGGGGGTGCTTTAACTAAAGCTCGTTCGACAAGCTTTAGTTAAAGTGCCTCTGGCACCATTTTGAATTGAGGGGACACTGAATACACAAGACACAAAAACTAATTAGCACACTACAGCAGACTGGATTAATCGAGTCTGCTCTGACACACTATAATTACAATGCATCAGACTAGTGTGCCTGCAGTGCACGTCTACAGTCACCCCTACGTGCGTAAGACAGCTGAGGCCGGATTTGTATGTGATCTCACAACTGAAAGTAAAGGCAATGGGAACTGTGCTTTGAACATACAACAACTGCTACTCTACTACTTTCTGGCTCTATAGACCCAAGAAATCTTAGATGATCTGATAGATTTTCTTGTCCAATGCATAGCTTTTTCCCCCTTGCTGACATTTCACACTAGAAGCTTTGTCTTGTTCAGTATTATTCCTCCATTTTCTCTTTGGGTGGCCTCAGGGTCAAACACCAAGAGCTGCCTCAGCTCTGTTCTCTGTTGTCCTAACTTTTTATTTCCAACCCTTAGGATTTTAATATATTTAATATATCTGTTTGGTCACAAACCACCCACAGTTCCCTACTCCCCACAGGTGGAGATCTTCTTCCCCACCTGTCATTTTCCTTTACTGTCCCAAAGAAATCACCTCAACACTTTCTTTGTCCTTTTTCCTTCTTACCAAAGTGCCAGATTTCACATTCTTGGAATTTCTTGGTTTTTCTTGCTAGTTGTTTAGATTTCAAATTCTCTTCAGAAAAAGAGTAACAGGTGTTGGACCATGTACAATTTTCTATCAAAAACCCCCCCACAGTATTCTGAAATACCGGGCTTGTGGTGTCTCAAATTGGGCATTCAGATTTAATGGTTATGGCTTTAATCCCTTTCAGTTCCTCTTGTGCAAGATGGTAATAATAGTAGCCTCTCACTTCACAGAGGTGTTGTAAAGATAAGTGCACTGCTGTTAGCAATACGGTCAGACTCTGAAATGACAGCACTAGAGAAAATCACATGAGGCAATGTAATTATTTTGTATTCAGTGCAAGGCTTTAACTGGGACTTGGAAATTAAGACCTAGGGTCAAATAAAAAGGAGAAAATGAAATGCTGAAGATATAATGGAACATTGAACAAGGAGACGTAGGTAGCCCTGTTAGTCTGAAGTCAAGTAGAAGGCAGGGTAGATTTGCATGTTATTGACTAACCAAAGTATCAGTAGCAGAAGCTTTCATGGGCTGAAGCTCACTTCATTAGATCATGTCTTCGATGATCATCACATCAGGACCCAAGCCAAACTTCTCGTCTATGAGTCCATTGTCAATCCTACACTGCCATATGGGTGTGAAACTTGGATTATATATCAGAAATGCTAGAAAGCTTTGGAATTTTACCATAGTACTGTCTTTGGAAAGCCCTCCATATCAATTAGAAAGACAGAAGAATGAACACCAGTGGTCTGGCTCAAGCAACCACCATCAACATTGAAGCCATGTTTATATGGCACCAGCTCTATTGTCCAGGATATGTCATATGGATGCCTGTCAACGGGCTCACAAAACAGGTTCTATACATCTATCCCATTCAAAGAGCACTGTCCACCCTGGGCAGTGCATCAGGCTGCTGTCTTTGGAGAAGAAAACATGCAGTCATGTAACTGAAGACTGTATCATAATGCATATTGCACCTCTGGCACTGAATTCGGCATGGTAAATTCTGGCGTTTCCTAACTTCTGAGTTTTTTCCAACCTTAATGTTCTTTTAATGTAGGCTTGTGTATTCAGTAAAGCTATAAATTTATAAGAAATTTAAAAATTAGCATGCATTCTGTGAAAGACATTATGCGGCTAACATACTTATCTTAGAAATTAGGAATGGAAAAAGATTATTGGATTATTCCACTCTTCTCTCTGATAATGCACTCCTAGATTTTACAGGACAGGCTCAATTGTCTAGTTTTTAAAATCCCAAAGAATAAGGCTGCCCCATGTATATAGAGAGAATATTCTGCTTTTTAACTTCACTGTTTACTTTTTCTTTTGACTTCATCCTGAATTTTTTCCTAATTTAGTTATATTCCCATTTTACCTTAATCTGTGCCCATGTACCACATTACATAGTCACACTGTAGCCTGGGTGTTGAAAGCCAAATAACTGAAAACACTGATAGTGGCTCTCACACCTAGCCACAGCCAACGCTTAGAAAATGAGATTTAATATAGCCCATTTATCCATTCCTTATAGATTGGTCCCACCGACTTCTTGTTCATTTTTATTGGTCTCTGAACTTTCTCTGGTTTATCAGTGTCCTGCAGGAAGTGTGGTTCTCAGAGCTGAACAAAATATTCCACTATTGTGGGCAAAGAATGTTATTCCCCAGCTCTCTATACTGATATCTTTACGTTAACCACCCAACATTTCACTGACCTTGTTTGTAGCTATACTCTATTTGCAAAATCATATCAAGTTTCTCCTTTTATTACCACCTATTTGCTATAATAGTTATCCATGTGTTGCTATCACCCAGATAGGCTGTCAGTATTAGAGCTTCCCAAATTATTTCTTTCTCAGGACTTCAAATATTTTAGGTTAATTAATTGCTTTTTTGTTTTGTTTATTTTTTACAAAAATGAATGCAATTTTGTGGAATATTTGGCTGTCCCTAGGTATTATTCCCCTCTCAAGACATGTGTTTGCAATTCAACTCTGTTTAATTTCAATTGTTAATGCAATAAATGTGTCATTTGCACCTCTCATTTTAATTAATAAGAAAGATGTTAAATAAGACTTCAATAAGAAGTCACTTTCAAAGTGCCAAAATGCCTGAGAAGCCTCAGGACATGTGTAGAGTGGCTCCATCTGGCTCTCGTGGCTGCAGCTGAAAAATAAGCCCCACCTACCCATCCGCACTCTGTAGTCACCAAATCCAGAAATGCAGTGGTAAAGATACTCTGGGGGACATTGCTGGCCGTGGCCCTCATGAACTCTGTCTCCAGCATGAATGAAAACAGCAGGGGGAAAGGAGGAGTCCTTGGAGAGTCAGCCTTGTCTCAGTTCCAGCTTTGATGTGCACCATGCAGCCAGTGTACACATGCCTGAAGCCAGTTTAAAATACACTCTTTACTTCAGACCTAACAGACATCCAACAAGGTGTTGAGTGCTCTCAGCTCCCATCGAGGGCAGTTAGCACCTCTCTAAAGGTGTTTAGCATCTAATGGTTCGGGTATAGTTTTGCTAATCTATAACTTTAATATAGGGCTTGAGGATGTATATCAGGGTTGATCTGCATGTGTTCAGTTTCCTGACCAGTCCATTATCAGTGGTTATTATTACAGGATCCTCTGTTCCTACTATTTGTTCGGCCTCAGGTTCCATATTGTCCTTGAAAATGAAGATGACAAATTTTGAGACCTTCGTAATTTCACGCCCCTCCTCATCTATGGATGGTTTATCCTCCCAATATTACACATCTCTCCAAATGATTTGTGTAAAAAGCCCTCCATCTTTTCAACCCCTGTAGCAGCATCAACTCATTTCGAGTTCTTGCTGCCTGTACCTTTTCCCTGCAGAATTTAATGACTCAACTTCTTACTTGGTCTCCTCAGTTGCAGCTGAGATGAATACATCTCAATAAAGACATTATTTTAGGAAGGAGGCATACAGGAGGCGGTAGATGGTGCCGACACTGCTTCCTCAACTCCTTTAAATGCTTTCTCCTGCCAACAGTCATTCCTTGCATCTTGCCTTAGGTATGTTGCAGTCAGTTTGCTGTCTACTGGTCCAGAAATCCATCATGTAGCTCTTCTCTATATCAGCAGCAAATGTCAGTCCATGACTGGCTATACCTTCCTTTCCCTAATCTTGCTTCCCAGAAACACAAGTGTCAGTCAATATTTTCTTGTGGCCTCTAATGTAGTACTACTTATAGACATATGTAAACAGCATTCAGATTCAGAGCCTATGAACAGCAAAGCCTTCTCTTTCATATTTATCTGTTTCAGGAATCAGGTGGTTTCTTATCATTTGTTAACGTTGTCAGGTCTTCTAAACAAGGACTGTCTTTTTAATTATACGTGACCATGTCTGTTGACCAGTACAATAGAGGTCTTACTCCTAAGTGGGGTTTCCTTGCACCATTTCAGTACAATTTAATCATCATCATCGTAATCTTTTTTACCACTGAAATTGAATAGCTAATGACTACCTAAATTGTGTGTTTGATATCATGGAAACTTAGTTTATTCAAATTAAACTCAGCGGAAAATTTGGAGTGGTCTGATCTAAGGTCAGGGTTCTGTGTTCAGAAGATGAGGTTATACTTCAGAGGAGTCATGGCCATCAGCTCTTTTAATCCTGTTTCCCTTACCCCAAACAGAGATAATGAGAGTGAGATGATTAAAAGTGCTTTCAGGGTCTTTTAAAGTTAAAAAGAAAAACACAATGGGATGCTACAGAATGCATCCGAGAAAGCATCCTGTTGGTCTGAAGGGTGTTTCCCACCATGGAACTATCAAGCTTAGCACTGCCCTATGGCAAACCCTTACTGTGGATGTGTTTTTAATAAAACAGGGAAAAGAGCACTTTTAAAAAAAGTTAAATAAATGCTGTTTAAATCCTCTGTTTCCTTTTAATGAGTTTATTATGTACCGTGGTTCCTTCTCAAAGACAAAACATTCCTGTTGACTGCCTGTGGGGCTACTTCTTCAAGAGACCTGACTGATGTGGGCTCATCCACAAATCCTTCAGAATTTCTCCATGCAAGGGGGAATGGAGATTTCAGTGCCTGACTTACCAAGAAACAACGTTGATTTTGCTGCAAGTATATCAACATTTCTTTTATTGGTTGAAAAAAAGGATAGACAATTTTTGCTCAAGACAGACTTTCTGTTTTAGTTTTTACTCTAAGAGGCAACATGTCACCAATTTTCCCTTCATGACGTCATAGTCACCAGTCAAATTAGCAATATGGCATCCCAGTTAACTTAAATGAGATTGCACAAGTATAACTGAGAGAAATTCATTGCTTGTCATGGGTGAATTTCACTTACTTCTACCAGTGCAATCTCGCTCAGTCCATCAAGAACCAACTGGCATGTTTAATTATTATCATTAATGACTCATGTGGCAGCACATAAGGATACCAATGAGTGATTATGATATTTTGTTCAAGATATGGAATAAATAAATATATTATTGTAGTCCCTGACCCAGAGACATCCCAACCTAGGTTTTAGACAAAATACTACAGACACATACACCATAAAGCAGGAGAGGGGACAAGCAAGCAGGACAGGGCAATTATGGAAACTGCCCAGACATTTAGTTGCAGCAGTGGTCCTGTAGTCATAAGTGGGCATCAGCCTAAAATGGTTCATAACTTCAGCCATCCCTGTATTTGCAAAGAAAGTCTCACTGATAAAATTCAGGATGGTGAAAAGCACATATGAATATTTGTGAGTGACAAATGTTCAGTTTGGTGGGTTAAGGGATGGGCTGGATATCAGGAATGTCCCAGTGCATAATGCCTCATAGAAAATAAATGGGAACTTTCACTATTAGTAAATTCCTACCAGCAGTGAAGCCAAGGGGCCAGATGAATTCAGCATGGCTTCTCTGCAGTCAGTGGAACTTCAGATCCTCAGCTAGTGAAAATCAGTATAAGTCCAATAAAGTCAACAGACCACATTCCTAGTTAGTGTAAATCAGCACAGGTCCACTGAAGCTCCACTAGGTTTTTGGCTGGCCTCAAGCTGTGCAGCTAGATTAAAATACATGGAGCCACATTTGTCTTATGCCCACAGAAGATTTGACCCAAAAATACATATTTTCCTGGGTCAGGTTTCTGAAATTTAAACTTAAGCAAAAAACTGGGTCTGATTTTGTTTTGATAAGTAACGTAGGATATTTTGAAAAACTTTGAAGCAAAAAATTGTGACACTGGCCAGAAAGACGCCAGATTTGCAAAACAGGGAGAAATGTTGAGGAGTAAAGACACACAGTTTTATCCCATTTGAGGACACAATGAAATACCAATTCTTGGGCACATTCCTGTCTCTTTCAGGGGCCCAATGTGAGAGGCTTTAAAGAAAACTCCCAAAAACCCTTCCTGGCAGCCAAAGTGCTGTTTAGCCTCAGTTCCTCAACTCGTTCCCCAGGAATCTGCTATGGGGGTTATAAATAGTAAAAAGAAAAGAAAAGCCAGAGGTTTGCCTAGAAATGTTTAAAAAAAGTGAAGGCTTTGCAGTCAACAGGTCTGCAGGAAGCTTGCCACTCCGCGATGCCCATAACTGAAAATGTCACCAATTTGTCCATCTCAAGGCCACCCAAAATGTCTTAATGTTCATGGCACCATGTGATTCCCTAAAATAAGAGGACTATAATCGTGTTTAGACTTTAGCGATCCAAGAACCACAAAAAAGAAAATAAAAGCCACAGAATAACTTGGCTACATTGTCTACTGGTACTTTGCCAGAACTATTTCTGAGGCGATAAAATCTCTGTCTCTGGGGAGCTTGTCCTAAATTTCAGGTTCCCAGAATTTAGTGTACATCAGCTAATCAGTCCCATCACTCAAGTGGCCTTGAATTGATTTGGGTTTGTGCTTATGCATCTGAATTACATCATAGGTACATGTCTAATGGTATTCCAGTCTTCAGAACTAACCCTGTCATACCAAGCCCCATCTTGAACTCGTTATACTAGGGAAATCCTCCACTCACTCCCACCACAAAGACCCCAGCAGATAGGGAAAAATCCTAAGAGAAGTCTTGTTTCACTTGCCAAATATTCAAGCTAGGGACGATACGTTCCAGAAAACTGCACAGGAATGCAGTGCTCTCCTGCTGAGTCATCCTGGTATCTGCGGCTACTACCTTGCACAGATATGTAGTTATTTTTGCTTGCTCACCTTGTTGCCAGGTCACGTGCAGTCCATTAGCCAGCCAACCCACAGGTATAAAGGGGAGGCAAGACAAACTAAAGTTTATAGCTCCTTTGCTCCGCAGAAACAGCATGAGCAAATGAGTTTGCTAGTAAACCTAGTCCAAAGTCTTCAATTATCTAGCACTGCAACTGGTGAGCTTGAATTTTCCTCAAATATATGAACAGAGGCAAAATAAATAAGAGCTATTGCCTATGAACCAGGAACCTACCACTGACTGGAAGTGCCTGATGGCAAGCAAACCAGACCAGATGAAACAGCTACAGACTATTTCACAGAAGGCAAATACCTTCCCATCTGGCACCAGTTGAGTTAGCACCAGCAGACCTCAACATTTTGAAGGAATATCTGATAGAGCAGCAGCAACAAAAAAATCACGCATCTGTTTGCATGGAATAGGAATGTTTTCTTTCTATCCCTCATAGTGGGAATATTTGAACAGTGTTAAGAATAAAGAGCGAGATTTTCAAAAGTGGCTTGGTAGCTTATGACTTCCCATGGGAGAGACGCCTGGGTACAAGTCATTTTGGAAAATGGCACCCTGGCTTTTAAATCATTTCTATAATTTTTTTAATGTTGCCCAAAATCTTTTAAAGGTGACACAAGCTTCCTCCATCCCTTTCCTATAACCTTGTGCCTATTAATCAGTAGCATTAAGCTGACAAAGTGGTCTTAGTTATGGCAGTTGAAATACTCTCCATGCCCTGCTTTGTGCATCATTCCTAAGTTATTAGAGATTCAGGAAAGGTAAGTATAGCAGCAGCATAAACAATTGACATGCTTGGAAACTCCAGTGTCATCCCCTCCATCTATGAATCTCCAAGACTCACTGGATCCTCTGGATAGTTTTAATTTTGATGTGCAGGATGCAACCAGTGCCTTTCCTGGAAGAGTCTAGGAAGCACACTGATCAAATCCACCCCAAGTACCACAGGGATTTAATGGGGATCAGGGAAGGGAACTGTTAAATACCTGCGAGCAAAACTCTCCCAGGCTGTACTGCTGCTACACAACCAGCTATTAGAAAGCACAGGAGAGAAGAGCTGTGTCATGCACGTGCTCCTCCCCCACATATGTCAAGCTGTCTCCCTCTCAACTCACCCAGCCCCTGGGAGCCCAAGACCAGCAAATGCCAAGAGCACCAAGACCACTAGTCTGATGCATGCTCCAAACTGAACCAGTGAGAAACACTGGTCAGAGTTTGACCCCCTTCCCTACATCCTCTTTCCTGCCTGACTTACATTTTTGCTCCCTCCTCCTTGGGCCACATAGGACAATTCCATGTTTTCCTTACCTTTCTCTTTTGTGCACAGCACCTCATTCCCCATCAGAGTCACCTGGTCAGCAAATAAATGTCTTTGGGAAAATGGAAAGGTATCTTCAATAAATAACAATGACAGCGTTGCAGTACAAAGCAAATGGCAGAGGGGCCGCTCACTTCTCCTAGTAAGATACTGTTCAAAGAGATGCCTTGTCTCGATACAGATGCTCTGGGATAGAGGTCTTTAACACATATCAACGATACCAGAACATAGAGTGAATTGGTGCTGTGAGCAGGGCTTTAAAGAGATTTCAGCCTACAGGGAGATTTGTGCCCATGCCTGCTCAGAGAACGAACGTAGAACTAATGGGCTGCTTGCAGGCATAAATGGAGCTATGATGTCCTGGCCTTTATTGTTTCCTTTTTGACACTCCAGCTTCTGGGCTTATGCTGTTATATGAAAATATTAGCTTTCAATTTTTTCAATTTTTTTTTTTAAAGGAAGTTCAGAGATGTTGTAGTTGTTGAGAAACACTTGAAAACACAAAAACTAAAGGCTTAGAACTTAGAAGATGCACAGAGCTACCAAAAAAAATGATTGTTTAAATTCTCTTAAAATTTTCAGGATTCTTTAAGCCAAATCTATGATTTTTAGAGATCTGACTCAAGTTTTGAATGGTCGTGGTTGGCAGTAGTATCGAAGTTGCTTACTGACACTGTACGATCCTACTGGACAGTAGGCCTGTGTGAAATGGCTAGTATTCACTTCGGATTCGGATTCGGCTTTGGCCAAATCTCTGAATCACCCAGGCCCATCGCTCGCCCACTGTCCCAAAGCGGCAATGGCTGCCTCGCCCGCCCCAGCTCCTGGCACTTTTAAAAAAAAAGCCCGGATTCACCGGGTGCTGCCATGTGGGAGGCGATCCCTGCTGCCCCCCGCTGCCCTGTGCCACATGGGGGGGCGCTGCACGAGCCCCCCGAAGCCCCAAGGAGCTACTGTAGAAGCAGTGAGTCCCAGGGCTTTTCTCAGTTTAATTTTTCTTAAAGGGCCAGAGCTGGCCTGGGCGGGGCACCTGTGGAGGGGCTGGGGGGACAAGGGAGGATCTGGGGGCTAGGCAGAGGCTACCATGCAGCATGGGGCAGTGGTGGGCAGCGGGGATCGCCCCCTCTGCCTGGCAGCACCTGGTGAGTGGGGCTTTTTTTAAAGCACTGGGAGCTAGGGCGGGCAGGGCAGCCATGGGGGGACTGGGGGAGCAGGCGGAGGTCGGGGGAGCTGGCAGGGGTCCCCCTATGGTCCCCTCCCCCTCCCCCCGCCCTCCTTACCAGCTCCGAGTCTGGCTGCAGCTCCCTGCTGCAGCCACCGGGGACTGTCCGAATCACTGAAGCTCTCTGAATCTTTTCCAAAGATTTGGAAAGCGTTGAATTGATTTGGACCTTTTAATTAGTCCCTTGATTCAATTTAGGCTCAGAGATTCAGCCACCGAATTGGGCCAAATCTTCTTCGAATCAAATCACCACCTGAAGCTGTGCATAGCCCTACTGGACAGGACTGAATATTTCCCACAAATAGGAATTGCATGCATAACATTTTTAGGTACTAGGCTGCATATATACACCCCTAAGCGTTGGAGGGCCTGTGCACATATTCCTTATAGTCAGAAAATCCCTGTGAAGATGTAACATACTGTAATACTGTAAATATGCTTTACTAACATTCCCACCTCATTTTGTGGTAAGCTGCCAGAAGAGGACTGGAAGCCAAGCAGTCAAGTAGTTTAAGCACAGACTTGGCGGTGCACAAGGGAATCCTGAATTCTCTCCTCTTCCATGTCCTGGTTTAATAAACCGCAGCTTTCAAAGGTATCTTATAAACATTATTTATTGTTATCCATGAGGTAATAGAGTCATTATCATGCTTGCCTTGCTAAACAAAAGAAAAATAATTCAAGGAGAACTCTTATCTGCTCTCAGTGACCCACTGCCATACCATGCTGCAATCAACTCTCTTTCCAACCTATACATGCCAGCCACAGCCGAGGTGCAGGAGAGTTAGGGTATGCCTACACATGACACATGAATGCACATTAGCCTAATTTAATGCACATTACAAGCATGCATCTACAAATGCAAGCCCTTAATGTGCATTAAAAATGGTGAAATTAGGCTACTTGCACCTAAATTTGAACTTGCATTTGCAAGTCTCAAATTTAAGTGCAATTAGTTAAAGCGCATTAATGCACATGTAGATGTACCCCGGCACTAACTTTAGTGCTGGGTCTGCCCAGCCACTAGGGGCATATGGCAGGGCTGTCCCTGCATGTGTAGACACCTGCCAAAAATTGCTTAATGCACATTAGCTTAATGCACATTAAATTTAGTCATGCTCAAATGCACGTGTAGATGCGTCCAACAAGTAGTGTCAGGAATGCTCTTGTATATCCATCACCTAATATTCTTGGCTGTCTGATGGAAAACAGCCTCTTCTGAGCTTCATCTATCCATATCCGTTGTTGTTCCACCATGGTGCAAACTACAACACTGCCCATTATACAAGCGATGGCCAGAATTTCAACAGGTTTAGCCAGCATGGAGTGGACTTGGGGTGATACTTTGAAAAATGCCTGTCTCCTTGCCTAGCCTTGTACTAAGATGTAATTTGCTAGGGTCTGTCACCCCAGTAGCACTGCTGTGACATTTTCTAGACATTTTAGAGTGCCGCTGGTTTCTGGGAAAAGACCTGCACGGTACAGTCTTTAGTGCTTGATCACAGAGTTGGGGGGTGCTTACATCAGGGAAAGATTTTGGTCTATTGTCAGTAAACTATTGGCTTTATGAAGTAACTGTTGGTTTGGGGTTTTTTTTTTGCTTGGTTGGTTGGTTGGGCAGAGGTTGCATACAGGTCACAAACTGAGACTTGTCTAACACTTTTGCACAAGACCTGAATGTACATTCCACAATGTGTAAAAAGTTAGTGGAGAACTTCAGAGTATTTAAATAAAGAACCAAGAGACAACTATGCTGGTTAATTATTTGTCATTGTGTGAACCTGCTGACTAGCAAATATGCTAAAACAGGAGAAAGGAAAGGGCATTGCAGCAGATTAACTAAGGACAGAGTCAAAAGTCAACCAGAAAGGATGGGAGATGAGGCTGAAAAGGCTAAAGAAAGGTCAGGTGGTGGTAAAGAAGTGTACTGTAGCCTCCCAAACAGCATGGGTGCTGGTTTCAGATAACAACCCCAAGTGCAGGGCAGGCACAGTACCATATTCCCAGCTCAGTTTCCCCCACAGCACAACTGTGCAACCAGTATTATGATTCCATCTCTATATGTTAAGGGTTTTTTTCTACATGGGAAGTTTGTTTGAGTTTGGTAAGAATTTTCCACTTTAAAGATTTGAGAATTTTTTTCTAAAAGAGTATATCTACACTGCCTTGTTTATATTGGCTTAACCAACTTCCCATTTGCATCATGGTGTTTACACAGCATCATGCTGCTTTACAGAAAAAATAATAATAACACATACAGTCCCCTGGGAAGACATCCCATGATGCATTGTTCCTTGGCTGGGCTCCAAGCCGCTTGGGATGTTTCTTGTAGCTCATTGTAGGATACCAACAGCCATTGGAATGACAGCACTTGGGGTCAAACTAGCACCTTCCCATGATTCCTTCCTTGCCATCCCATCATTCCCATAATCTGGTTTCTTTGCATTATGGGTACATGAGAAAGAGAAAAAAATTAAGTGGTTATCTGTGCATAGACTTTTTCTGGAGCAGCTGTGCTTGATCGACAGCTGCTTTGGGCTTGACCAATTAACACGGATTGGTGGGGCAGGATCGTGATGCCAATGGCAGGCTTCAGGGTGACACAGGCCATTTTCTTGGAAGTCTGTGTGTAGATCACTCTGGAATTCCACCAGCAAAACTTCCACAAGAGTGTACTGCTTAGTCATGGGAAGCACGTGGCCTCCACCCTCCGGGAGCTGATTGGTATCTGTCCATAACTGACCAGTTTAGTGCTAGTAGATCAACTTTTGGGGCTGCTGTCATGGAGGTTTGCAACACTAGCCTCCCACGTGCTGACAAGATTTCTGACCTGGTTTTATTGTCTCTATGTTCACCCCCCAGCTGGGCAAAGCAGATGGGAATGGCATTCCAGAACAAAGGAAAAAGCAGTATTTTATCATTGCTGGCATGGCCCCTTCAACCAGGACAATAGCTGCATATGCCAAAATGTACAGATCGTAATGGCAGAACATTGTACCATGGGATGTGTGCCCAGACTGTTGTGTGTTTATTTTGAAAAGCACAGTGCTTGTGTGAACACAGTAATTTAAAAGGGAAGTAGCTGAAGCCAACATAAACAAAGCAGTTATTGATATATTTGCATGGCTGAGGTTCTGGAATTGTATAGGGACCACTGATGGGCCCCACGTGCCTATTCTTTGCTCCGCACACCAGGTCTCAGAGTTCTCTAAAAAGAAACAGCATATTTCTTCATGGGGCTACAAGGCCTGGTTGATCACTGTGGTAGGCTTTCAATATTAATGGGGAGTGGACTGGGAAAGTCCATGATCTCGGGATTTTGAGAAACCCAGACCCATTTTCTTCAATAAGACCTCTTGCTCCCAGGACTATAATAGTCATTTGTGGTATTATAAATCCTCCCAGTCAGACTGGGTGACCCAGCTTCTCCTCTACTTATAAAGCCTTTTCTGGGACAATTGGATAGGAGAAAGGACTGTTTAACTACACCCTGGGTCTCAGAGAGATGCCAACATTTGGAAGGTAGAAGGGAAGGTGAAGATGCCTCATGACAAACCCAAGGGCTGCAGAAGCATCATCATAATAGGCACTTGCTGTATTTTTTACAGCTACTATGAGAGCCTTACTGCCTGGTAAACAACAGAGATGGAAAGACTTTCTGGACATTATGGCCAGGAAGATCAGCTACTTCTGCTGCCTGCCATAACTGGTCAGGGACACAAGGTCAAGGATGCACTGTACTCATACGCTGAGGCAAAGCAGCGAAAAAAGTATCTGTGCATGAGGATTTTATTGTGTTTATAAAAGCTTTATGATTTTTTTCAATCTTGTAAATACATGGAAACTGAGGTAGAAGCAATACAATAGGGCATAGTGCATCCTTAACACCAATGGAACCATGGCAGGCATGCCTAAAAAACAGCGCCTGCATATTGGTGCTGATGAGGTCACAGGCAAGTACAAGTGAGGGAGGAGAAGAGTTATGACTCTTTGGGTATGGAAAAACCAGTGAAAAGTCTGTTCTTTATGGTTGGCAGAACTGAAGGGGATCACCGGGTATTCAGTGTTCTCTTTTATCTTGGGATGGGCCTGCCCCTTTCAGTAGATGGAGTGAAGAGGTGTTGCCAGCATGCCATATTTCCAAAGGGCTGAAGAATATGGCTTAGTTGGGGTGTGAGCTGTGAACATAACACCCCGCTGCTCTTCTCTGCATTGCCTCCAGCAGCTAGGACAGCATATCCATGCACTCCCTTGACAGCCTCTCAGACTGTTCCCTGTCCTCTGTCTCCTTTATTGCACACAGAAGGAAAATTTCCCTTCACTTCAATCTTCTTCTGCTGGGAGGCAGCCACTAAATCACTAAACATGCCCTCTTTCTCTTCCTACAAAGATGTAATGTGCATTTGGACAATAACAACACTACTGTTCTGGGGGAGAAAAGGGGGAGCAGGTGAGCACAGTGCCATGGCAGGTGGTAAGGGAACAATAATTACTACTCCAGTTAAGAGTGTCCATGCCAAATATGATAAACTCACTTTTTTCTCAGTTTTGGAATGCCATTCCCATTTTTTTTTTTTATGGTCTGGGCTGAGCTTAGAGAAGGGGAGATGTTTTCCACAGTATTTCCTCTCTTTGTATAAGACGCCTGTATCAATGCTACATTGGGAGTGAAATGGGAAGACAGTGAATGATAGGAGGGGTCAATCTGCAGGCTGTCCTTACAGTGGAAGGCATTACCCTGAAGTATATCACCAAAAGGCAGAGAAGTATCATATTCTGAAAGGCAATGGGCCACGTGAGACCATATGCCCTGCTATTTCCCAGGATATGCCCACTGGTTGGCACAAGAGTGAAACAGAACCCTTAACATCAGCTAATTTGGCAGCTCTGAGAAGGCTGCATTGCCTTGCAATATGCCTGCCAAAAACATTTGCTTTGCCTTGATTTTTTTTTTTGTTGCAGCTGCTTATCAGCACAAAGTGCATTGCAGAAAGATATAGATTTTTGCCATGATTGTTCTGAATCCAAGAGCTAACAAAGATGTTTAAAAATAGTGATGAGCGTGTGCCCAAAAGCTTGTCAAACTTCTCTCCTAACTACATAGTTGTTCCAGTAAAAGATACCAGAAAAAACCCTTCCTTTTATAATTGTTATGCATTTTGAAATATCTCTAGTAGCCTGAATTGGACAATTTGCCTCAGAAAATGGAAATACAGATAAAAGCGCTAGGCATTGATCAAATTCTAAGCTCAAATGCTTTTTCAGTTGCTTTTACTTTGTAGTTACTTCCCACTAGAATAAACATGCCTACCATGAAATGCATCACATCCATGGTGCCATCCATGGGGAAACAACTGACTGGACAAAACAGAGGAGACAGGCAAAAACTGACAACCCAGTCAGGCACCTTATAGGAGGCACAGACACAAGCATGATTGCCAGATGTCTTGGTTTTGTCTCCAGGATATTTATAACTCTGCTGGATCTCCTTTGCTTTGTCATGATACTGGTTCACATACTGGTGTGCCTCCAGCTCTCTCCTTTGGTCTGAACTCTCAGATCTTGGCATTCTGATGAGTGCTGTTCAGACTGAGCCTGGACATGCTTCTGTCTCCAGAGATGCAAGAAGTCCAGGACTTTCTTACAAGGTTTACCCAGAACCATGGGGCATGCTGCTGTAGTCACTGTGTTTGAGGTCATCACAAAATAGGTATGTGATATTGAGTCTTATTTCGACAAAGTGGAATGAAATGCCAAATAATTGAAGAAAAAAAGTCTTTTGTGAGTGATAGCAAGGCATTTCATCCCAAGACTCCAAATAAAACTTCCCTGCGTAGACAAGCTTTTAGAGAGAATCCGTAGTAACTCCTATATAAAAGATCAGAGATGGTCCAGATGAAATGACACACTTCACTTCTACAGTAGGGTTTGCTTTTTCTACTGTCTTTCACCAGTTTTATTTCAGAAGGCTTACCTGAGACTTCAGTGATGCAGAGATCATCTGCTGATCCCCTGCAGAGAGTGAATTTCACCCATGCAGCACAGTGCCAATGTTTCAGCTTTAGAAAACATTAAACTTTTTTCCTCAAGGGCTTTCTAGGAACCATTTGTAGGATGGTTCCTATTGCTGGAAAAACTATGTATTAGTACACCCTGTGGGAGGAAAAGGGGAAATCTCTCTCAGATATTATTTCCTTCTTGTGTAATTAAAAAGTTGATGTGAAACATATCCAGACATGAATATATATATCCAGCTTCCAAGTTTCTCTTAATGAATTCTCTTGGCCTTCTCTCAGTTTGATCATAGAGATAACCCAGATATAAGCCTCCCAATGAAGACTTCCACATCTGATGACCTGCAGTCTGGCTGGCCAGTCTGATACATACATCTGCATCCACCATGGTCTTTTGAGGACATTTCCAGAAAAATCACCTGTAGAAGAAATACCTTCCAAGAAGTAGGTGGGGGGAGTGCTATAGCAACCTGTTCCATGGAGAGGTAAGAATTTCTTTGGGTGATTTTTTTTTTTTTTTACTGAACCAACTATGTTGTTGGGATACAGTTAGACAAGCTATTCAAAAGTTTGTCTAACTTTATCCCAACTACACTGTTGGTCCAATAAAAGATATCACCCTAAGAATTTTTTGCCTCTTGCATAATTCTGGACCATCACAGCTACAACATCACTGTTACACTACTAGTTCAGTGGAGTAATTTGGGATTACAGGCCTTTCTCTTTACCCTGTTATGTTGACTTTAGTCCTCAGCAAGACTTAAGTAGTGCATAGGTTCTATGGTGGCCCAATGGACAGGGATAAATTTCACCATACAGGATCATATATGAGGGCTGTGAAAGGGCCAAAGAAATCCTCCAGGGCAGCAGTACTGGTGTGCAGCAGGTTTCCTATCATAAACAAGGTCTTCCCCCAGGCATGACTGTGGCTGTAGGTCATCAGGCAACTGTGGATGTAGGTTGTCTGTTTAGCCTTTTAGATATCAGTGAGGTAGTTCATTTATTAGTTCATTTTGGACCTTGGGAAAGGGATACCTGAGACACTTACAAATTAGAATAGCTAGTCCTTCTTGGTAACTAGGGTCGCAACCTGTTGCCAAGAATGACCACCCCAGACCAGTATCCTCCTGCTGGCAAGGACCAGATGCTGGTAGAGAAATGAATCCTGTTAAAACAATGAGTCCAAGAAAAAGGTACCTGTCCCTGGAGTCTGAGTGCCATTCAGGGACATGATGCCTTAAAGCAGGCTTGTAAGGCATTCAATGTTTTGGTTACTGCCACCAAACCAAAAGTAAGTAAGGAGCCGTGTGGGCTCTCTGGAAGGTTGCAAAGCACTATGCAATTTTAGTTCAGAATCAAAAGCAAGAGCTAAAGGACTTGGTGTGAAAAAGAAAGCAGCTTAAAAAAAAGTTGATAAATATAGAACTCAGTTCTGTGGTGTAACTGCAAAAGCGTTACAGGCTGCTACAGCCTTACGAGGCACAGCGGCAGTAAATCTGCCAAGGAAAGGAAACCACTGTATTGTGAGTAATTTGGTTAATGTGTGTCAAGAATATATAAATCCAAAAGATTTTGCAGCACTTCTCCCTAACGTAAAGGGTAAATCAGTGACACTCACAGTGTTAAAACTGTTCCCAGAAAAGTGACACTCACAGTGTTAAAACTTCCCCAGAAAAGTGTTGTTGTATAAAAAAAAAGACAGCAGCCACGGGAAATTATGCAGGGAGCTAAAGATAGATATAAAATTGGGAAAAAGGCTATAAAGAGTAACCAGGAGGGGAATCAAGGCAAACCCTCAGCTCCCCCATGAAAAGAGCAAACTTGTCTGGCACCCCCAGTTTAATCCTTGTTGTCATTGACACCCATTAAGTGTAACAGCTAAGCTGTTTTTATGTGTAGGTCAAAATTTGACACAAAGTGGGGTGGCACCAAGGTCAACAATGTTAATTGATATGGGTGCCTCATTTTTAATTGTAAATAATGAAAAAATTAAAGCAATTTGAATAAATATGGATTGCACAAATAAATTTGGTTAGCTTACAGCAAGCTGATAAGAAAGTAATTCAGTTTAATGGCTTATAAGGCATCTGAAATTAAGAATTCCCAAAGCTCGGGACAAACAAAAGGGGCAAACCACACTTTAAAAATTGGCTCTAAAAAAGTAGTAAACCAACAAGGCAGATATTAAAATGTAAAATAGCTTTTAATTCTTAGGGCTTTGTAAAAAACAACAGTTGCCCATAAAATTAGGCACCACTAAGCCATGACTGGCAGAAAAAAATGCAAATGCCCGAGCTTTAAAGGTAAAATGTAATCAAATTACATTTTGGGCCACATTTTGGGCCACTTAAAAAAACTGTCAAATTAAATATTGGTGACCTGGTCATGTACCAGGCTTACTTAAAAAAAACCCAAAAAACCAAAAACATGTATTGTGCTCCATCAGGGCTGGACCTGCCAAAACTATAAATAAGACTACTCCTAGTGTATATCAAATTAAAATACTGTCAAAGGAAAGGGAATTTAAATTAAAATGGGTCCAGACATCACAGTCAAAGGCTTGAAAAGGGGCAAAACCTGAATAATAATAACCGGGTGTTTAGCAAGGTATCTGCCATGGCAGTTTCTTAATTTTGTTATGCAGGTTAAAAATGCATTTCCCATGGAAGATTCAACAAAAAGAAAACATCCATGGGTTTCCAACAACTGAGTTAATAAAATGCTTGTTACAACATGTAAAGGAAAAGAAACACCCAAGCAAGATGTTAGTAAATACAGGTGCTTCTTTTCCTGTAATAAGTAATGAGTTCTCCCCTTTCCAATTCTGGAAGGCAAATATGGTAAAGTCCCTTAAAGGATTCAATAAAAAGAAGACCAAAACTCCTTTACCAAACCAAAAAAAATATTTTTTACAAAGAAGCTAAAAAAAATTAATTTACATGTAATTCTTAAGGGGCTTCAGTGTGCAGCCTTTAAAATAAATCAGGTTTTAAAACTGCGTTGGGACTGAACAAGGAATGTTATCCAGTCAGCACCCAAAGGTGTGGGCTAAAAATAAGCTGAAATGTGGGAACAGTTGCCTGATCAATACCAAACTGCAGTTATATCCTATATAGATAACGTTTTAATTCATGGACCCATGCAAAAATTTATGAAGTTATCTGTGCAATATTATAAATTATTCAAAATACAGGATTTAAAGTCAACAGAGAAAAAATTCAAATAGTACAGAAGGAGGTAAAATATTTGGGAATCATTTTAGGCCTGCACAGTCAAACTCCAGATGCCCAATGGGTAGAAGTAATTAAAAAATTACCAGCTCCGAGCAATGCTCATTTGTTAAGGGCCACTGGTACTCTAACTATAAGCTATCCATCCTATCATTTTATGTTTGGGATAAAAATGACAAAAAGTTAAATTATTAAAGAGCTAGCTTTAATTGAAGGCTATCAATAACTTCCCCATCAACGAAGGGAGCTCTTTGTTTTATGTTTCTCTATAGGAAGGCTGATGAACTGCGAAACCTCAGAACCACGAACAGAATCAACAGCTTCTTCCTTACCTAAGCCATGTTTTTTCTACAACAAAAATTGTCTTGTCTGTTTTGTGTTGTTCATCTTGTTGTCTGAATTATTTTAGCTGCTAAGTGTTTAAATGCATATGAATATCACAGAAATATAATACAAATATTGGGAATACTCAAAATTAAACTTGTCTGTGGATCCCAGACCTGGACACTTCCATCCAACTTGGACTAGGAGGATGCCCCAATCCTTGGAGTCATACATTGCAGTTTATATGGAAATTCCAGGTTAAAGGCACCATTTGTTTGGTAAGATGGCATTTACAGAGTGGTAATGTGTGTACTCTTTATAAATCTGGTGGAATATATATATATATATTAACAAAAACAAAACACACACACACGTGCACGCGCGCGCACACACACACACATATATATATATATGTATGTATGTATGTATGTACGTATGTTTTGTTTTTGTTATTTTCCAGAAAATCCCGTTAGCATTTACATGTAATATATAATGCTAACTTACCAGGTTGTGCGTGGAAAACCGCATTAACTAATTGTTTTAAAGAAAAAAGAAATATGTGGAGTCAGAACTTCCCTAAATCTGGAACCCATATGCCAAAATGATGGTTGAAAACAAAATTAAATTTGGCTCAATGATGGTGCAGTGCCATTTGGGCAGCTGCAGCAGACTGGAAGGTAGGTCTACCCTTTGTAATTTGAATGATCAACGGATTTATCAACTATAAATTGGGAAGTAACTGGGAAAGAACCTCCTTAGTGGTACATACCCCATCTAAAAAGGCACACGGGTTCTATGACAAATGTCACAATCTATGGCAAAAAAATTAAAATAAATATGGACCCTGGTACCCTGGTAGTTTAAAGCAAAGCCTCCTTGTAGGAACCAAGCAAAGTAAAACTAAGTCATATTTGTCAGAGCCATGTAACTTTGATTGGTAAAGATGGGAGTTATATCACTGTTGAGTACTACTCAACTTTGGAAGAAACTGAAAGTAGTAAACCCCCTCCCCATAATGTTTCATCATGGTGTTAAGCAATATTAGTGCATGCTTTCACAGTTGGGTCCCACAAATAAAGGTAACATTGCGTACTGTAACTGGGCTTCAGGAGTCCAAGCTGAGTTCCCAGGTGAAAAATTCTCCTACCCAATTATCTGCTCCAGATGAAAAAATCTCTTCCACTATATTGGCCTGTACACAACAGTCATAAATATTGAATTAGTTCTTAGTAAATAATTCAAGTCTGCCAATTTGGTCGTCTCTTGCCAATCCAAACCAGTGTTTATGGACTCTGCAGGAAATTCAGTTTTTATGGCTATGTTTGGGAAATGTGCCACAAATTGTAGAAAAGGTTGCCTATTTGGTATGGACAGTGTGCCATAATTTATCATTACAAGTGATTAATCCCACTTTAAATGCCTCTCAAATAAGTAAAAACCCTATTATGCAGCCAGGATTCAACTGGGTTGTTAAGTTGAATCTGATAAACAAGTCTTATTGGGAGTACAACAAGTTATTAAAGAAATTCAGATAGATTTAAAGGGACTTAATTTGGCCACAGGTGTTCCAAAATGTACCCCCTGTGTGCAAACCACTCATCAAGGTTAAAAGCAATGGCTAAAACTTTGGTATGCTAATAATGCCCACATCCACATACAAACAAAGCGTGATGTGCTATCCACTGCAGGTGCTAGAGCAGGACTGGGAGCAGCTGTTTTAGACAGTGCCAATATCAAAGTTTTGGCAAACAAATTGAGTTACGCTACTGCTGAAATGCAAAAAATTAGAAGGCCCTTAGTTGGATCATTATCCTGCCTAGGGCTAGGAAACCAACTGGTGGGAGACATTCTACCCATATTACAGCAGGTTAAAAAAAAAATGACCAAGTAATCATCACTGCCATTGACATGCTAATTCAATACAATGTCTCCCTGGTTGTAGCTTGCATCCACGCACAGGCCCTAAGTCAAAGTATAGTTATTCAAATAATTTTGGGGGGTAAAAATGACACCTCCCTACCAAACTGAAAAAAAAATGTATGGGATCACGCCTCTGTGGCAAAAAGGGACCTTTCTCTTTGGTGAAAGTTAATCTCTTTTGTATATAAGAAAGCACAACAACAAATTGTTGCTCATATAGTCACTGCTGGTGCTAAATATCAAGTTACCACATACCCATTGGTGTTGGTGGGTCTTGAAGTTAGTAAGGATGTTGTCATGTACCTATGATACCACCACTAGCGGGCATAGAAGAAGTGGATGCATGAAAAACAATTAACATAAAAGAGTGCCTGACTCACAAAAATGTAAAATATGTGTGTAAAGATCATATTCTAGATAAGTAACATGATGTGTAACAATGAGTTTTTAACATGATTAGTAAAAATCTTTCTGCAATAGTTTATGCTGGAAAAGGGAGCATTTGTGTACAAACACACTGTTCCTATGTAATGCTTGATCAAATTCAATTATATTTAATGGCATTTTCCATAAAACAAAGTTTTTGTAATGTTTTGTCTACCAAAAGCTATAATTTTAAATACTTGGTGCCCTGTTGAATGACACAGAGTATCTGGACTAGCCCATGGGTTTATAAAAACATTACTCCAATTCTGTTATGTTTAAATTTCCCAATGTTAAATCAAGTTTTGTCTCATCCGGATGTGCGTGCCATGGTAAATTCTATTAAACATCACAATCGTAAATGGTACAAATTAAACATAATAATAAATAGTTTTGCAGGTAATGAAAAAAGTCCAAAGGGCGGAGAAACATTCTTGGTGGGAAGTTTTGCTGGAATGGAGTCCTGCTGCCCAAGAAGTTTTAAATCTAATGTTTCACTCCATTGTAATAATAATTGGCATCCAAATTGCTATTGTCATCTTTGTTGTTGTTTTAACTGACTGGACATATCGCCAAGTTTATCCATTTCACAGAGGTTTTGTTAACCTCTACTAAACCCCCACTATAAGTCCTTAAATTAAAGAAATGAAAAGGTGTACACTCCACAAAAGCAAGGTGCATTGGTGTAATAACCCCTTCACAAAAAAAGTTATCAAATGGGGGGAATTGTTGGGATCCAGAGGATTTCAGGCCTGGGTTTGACCTCTGTGCTCAGCTCAAGCTGCATGCTTAGCTTGAATTGTGGTCAGGACCTGCACTCAGTAAAGAAGCAGATGGAAAAATACTGTCCCTAACTTAAAATGAATCAGGAAGTTGGCTAACTAAATTAAATAAATATAACCTGGGCAAAAGAGGAACAGTCAAAGCAAAACCTACCCCCACCTAAGAATAAAAAGATTAACTCAGAACAGAAAATTCCAGTTAAAGGTAACCATATTTGGCAAACAGAAGCAAGATTATTAATATGCGCTAGGAGGAAGGCTTAAGTTAATTTTATGGATTAAAAAATGCAAGCTATATGGTGTATAAAAAAAGGTAAAAAAGTGTACCCTTCAAAACACTCCTGAAGAAAGCCTGAAGAAACCCTGTCACCGATCCAAGATCCTGTCTTAACATTGGACGTGGAAGCCAGGAGCCCCGAACAAGACTTCCTGGCCTGATCAACCAGTGGAGTTGCGTTCACATTTCAGGGTGGTGAGCATCTACTTTGACTAGCTAGAAACCTAACATTTTTACTGCTACTTCAATTTTAATTAGAATTGTATCTGTTAGGGTTCAATAAACTTGCTTTTAGTTTGGAACAACCGTGTCTTCGTCTCTTTGCCTGGTACAAGACCCATTATAGCATCATAGAAATGCAACACAAGTGCACTAGAAGATAAGCTACACAGGTTGCTGGTGGATTTCACAACTATTTGTCACAGCAAAGCAATGCTGAGACTCAGGAATCCTGAGTTCTGTTCCAGTTGATGGAGGAACATGGGCACTAATTGTGATAACACCTTTTGCCCCTGCCCTAGCCAGCCTGCCTGTCTCCCCTTCTGCTCCTATATCCCTGTTCCCAGCTCCTGCCTCTGTTTCCTCACCCCTGCTCCTATCCTCCCCAGTTCCTGCTTGTGTTCTGACCTTCCCTCTCCCCTCACCCTTGCTCTTATCCATATCCTTTCCTGGCCCTTTTCCTCCTGTATTGTCATCCTTTCTGCCAGGATGTTTCTCCAGTTTTTCATATTTTCTCCTCTTCCATCTCACCCCTGCTTATAACCTCCCACCTTTCTGCATTATAATCAGATTGTTTCCTTCTCCTCCTCCTTCACACAGCCTGGACAGCAGCAGAAATACAGACAGCACAGGAAAGACAATCTCCCTGATCCCAGTTCCTGTGCCTAGCACCTCTACTGCTGGCCTCCAGCACTTAAGAGGAGTAAGTGCAGGGAAAGACCTGCTCAGCCTGCTGTGAGCCCTGAGATAGAGAATGCTAAGTTGCTGTATGAGGATGAGGCAGTTTGGTTATATGCACAAGGTGTCAGGGTCTGGAAGGCAATCAGGGCAGGTAGAATTTTTGAAGAACTTAGCAGTGAAATTTTAACAAATCTTTACTGAGTATGTGCAAACTCTGATTTTTCAGAGGCTTAAAACTTGGTCAAATGTAAATGGCTTTTCAGAAGAGCAACAGAAGGCCCATCCCTGATACCAGAGCAGCCTCAGGCCAAAGCATGGTGCCTACTCCTAAGCATGAAAGACCTAGAGCATCTTAATAGTGATGTTGTAAACATCTTAAATATGGTAAAGCAACATCATTTTCCCAATCTCGTTCTCAGAAATAGACAAATTTTTTTAGCTGAAACTAGGGGCAAAATCCAGCCTGAAGCAGACACCCAGCCAGGAGAATTTTAGCCTGAAGGTTCAAAGGTTGGCAAAGTTGAGTAACTGGAAATAAATTAGGTAATAGAAAATGTTAGGCAACATTTTCTACATGGGTAGCTACTGGTCTTTCTTATAACACAGGGATGTCATCCTCCCAGGGGATTGGCCTATTTGTGTGTTGTAGGTACTTATCAGAGTGGTAACACTACTACCAGCCTAAGTGGGTAGGAAAGTAAATGGGATAAAGGCTCAGGGAAATACTGAGTAAGGACTTCAAGATTTTGCCTCAAATTGCCGCAGGTTATGATGATGTAAATAAGAGAGGGGCACACAATAGAGTTGAGCCCTACTACACACGAGAGCTGTATTTCCCTGTCAATCAGGAATCCCAGACAGTAAACACGGCAAAATTCAGCAGGAAGTCCATCAGCATGTTTCTGGAATAGATTAGTCATAGGACTGTCTATCTGAAGGTCACTCACACGGGTTGAATGAAATGATAGCAGCTGACACTCAGCCTCTGGATGCAATCAGTGGTCACTGTCACAACCCCATGGATTATAGACGCAGATACACAAACCAGTTACTCAGATTTACAGAGACTGAATGTCATTTAACATAATGATGTTGCTGCTCAAACACCAATGTGAGCGGTACATCAATCACAGAGCTATACCTGCTATAAAGTACTGTTTTTCTGTGAAGGATGCAGGGAAAACCTATATGGTGAAGTCTGACTTTACAATAGATTTTGAACTAAAGTAGTGGAGGGGAACATCCTTTTTGTTACAGCAGCTTCATTACATTTCCAGACTAATGGCAAAATCGCTATAAGAAGCATTTGCAAGCTAAACTTGCCATTAGCTTTGGCAGAAGGAGGGGGTGGCTCAATGAACAGGCATCCTTTCATATTAGATCAGAAGATGAAAAGTAGTCAGAGGCAAGTTGTTATTTATTTTGTGGTAGCACCTGAAGTTAAACCATGTTGGAGCACAGTTGTGCCAGGTTCTATGCCAACATTTAGCAAATGCGTCCCAGTCCCAAAGGGCTACGGCTTTGCCTTCATTCACAGTGCCAGAATACAATGCCAGGGAGTCATGTCAGTCAACATGACTCAGTGGTCAGTGTGGACAAGGACAAATTAAAACTCTTACACTGTTAGCATGTCTTGTCTGCCAGGTGGAGACACAATTCCTCCTGCTGGATGCACATGATTATTAGGGACTGGAGAGGTTGTGTAATCAGCTGCTGTCCTTTGGTTCATTGTGCCTTCAAGGAGCAAGTGAACTCTGAAAGTGACACTCAAGTCAACTGGTTTGCACCAGAAAGAAAAATGCATGCTTTCTTCTTAGAATGAATCAGCTGTCTTCATTTCTTTTTCCGCCCTCTTATACCTTTGAAGCAAAAACAATAGGGTGCTGTAATGCCAACTCTTACGAAAAAAATCACGAAACTTCTGATTTCCAAGTCAAATTAACTCTGACTCATGATCTCCTGACAGATTAAATCTCAGGATTTTTTCTTCTGGCACGTGTAGAGAGAGCCAAGCTGGTAAATCTGTGAAGGGGAAGGGGCAGGGAGTGGCAGATCGAGGCCCCCATGGTGAGGCAATACTAAATGCGAGATTATTTAGGTGTGGCATGTTATAGGGTGTCCTGTGTTTCGGGTACTGTGTCTTGTAGATGTGTGTGATAGTTTATGGGCTTGTAGGATTCCTTCAGTTAACAATAGCTTAGGAACACAGGAAACTGTGGAGGCCTCTTCTCATCCTGTGCTCTGATTCTGGTGTAATCTAGTCAAGCTTGGTATCTCCAGGAACCTATACATGTGCATCGAGACTGCTCCAACATGTTGTAATTAGTGTGTCAGAGCAGACTCGATTAATAAAGTCTGGTGGAGCATGGTAATTGCCATGCTTTAGCAGACTCCAGTATCATGTGTATCAGTGGTCCCATGCTGAAAAATGGCAGTTGGTGTGCTTTTGCTGAAGCTTATTCAACAAGCTTTAGTTACCCCCCCCACCTCCCACCCCCCACCATTTTTCAGCATGGGGATGCTGATACATGTGACACTCCAGGCACTTTAACTAAAGTGGCTCTCAGAGTCCCTCTAAAGCACACTTCGCACCCTTACCTCTCCCTCGCTGCGCGCACACACACCTCCTGGATCATGTGTATAAACATGCTCCAAGACCAAGCCAGCTGGAAGAGAATTAAAAGGAATCCTTCACCCTCCCCATTATGGTCAATCATGAGAAAAGAGACACACAACATAGGATGTCATCCTTGGTTTCGATGGGGCCTGAGCTTGGTACTTTAGCACAATGGTTCTCAACCTTTTTGTACCAGGACCCATTTGTCCTGATCAATGGCCAGTCTTGACTCACTGCCCCTCACTCCTGACCTGCTGCCCCCGGGCCCCAGCGCTCCAGGGTGTAGAGCAGCAGGGAGGATGTGTGGGGCACAGGGGCCCCCCCAAGCAGCCCCTGGTGGGCTGGAGCTCTGCTAGCCTGCAAGGGAAAAGCCACGGTTTCCCATGTTTTGCTCCTTTAAAGGAGAATCTGTTTTTAAAGTGTGTTGATCCATTTTTTAAATTTGTTTGCGACCCTTTCATATATTCTTGGACCCACTTTTGGGTCACAACCCGTGGGTTGAGAAACGCTGCTTTAGTGCATAGGCCTATCTAGTTCATGCCAAAAAATTAAGGACTTGATTCAAAACTCACTCAAGCCCATGGAAAGACTCCAACTGATTTCAGTGGTCCTAGGATGAGGCCTGAGGTCCCCTGACTGGCAACAGTGGCCAGCTTCACTGTGTGTATATCAAGCAGACAGGAAGATATATAACATATAGTGAAGAATAGGTTAAAATCATGTTTTTCTCAAGCAGAGGTGTACCTTTACCTTTTCCTTTAGGCATTGCAGACTTCCAGCAGAAGATATAACAGACTTAGGCAATGCAGGTATAAACCATGTTTTTTATAGACATTAAACTTCTAATGTACCATTCACAAAAAAGAACCCTTGCTCTAAATCGAACTTAGCAAAGTGAGAATTAACTTTATTTCCCGTTCCTTCTATTGCATTAGCCCCACACAGAAATGTGATTCCCTGATGTGGTTCTTTATAGAAAAAAGAGATGTTGTCAAAAGTGCCAAAGTGAAAAGAACCTAAATCCCATTGGCTTTCAGTGGAACTTAGGTTCTTAGCACCTGGGTGGCTTTTGAAAATGGAATATAGGTCCCTATATCACAACGTTGTACCCTAAACATACTGAAAACCTTTGTTTCCATGTACATGCCATACCTGCGTCCTTTTGTTTCCTGTTTTATAATGGCAAAGTATAAAAGAGCAGATGAGACTTCTGGAGCACAGAATTTGTCATTATAGGATATGATTCATAGATTGTAAAGCTGGAAGGGACCTCAGAAGATCATTGGGTCCAGCCCCCTGCATCAGGCAGGAAAGACAACTGAGTTCAGTTGACCCCAGCAAGGTGACTGTCCAGTCTCCTCTTGAAAATTTCCAGGGCAGGCGATTGTATTACTGTCTAGTGCATTTGTTGTTTTGCCTTTTAAGACACAAGGAATTTAGTTAATACAGATGTGTAATGGACCTCTCAATTAAGACCAAATGCTGTTTACACATGGAAATATCATTCCCACTGGGAAAATGATCTTGCCAGCACAGTTTAGATTCCGATGCCGTTATTCATGATGAGTTGTCTTTTACTTCAGTAATGACCCATTGGCTTTGATGGGCTATTCAAGGATGAAGGATACTCTTCATTGGGCTCATCTACACAAGACACTATTGTTCAGTGGTTACTGCACATTTATTTAGTACTTGTATAATCAACCGGAGTAAACCGGAGTTGCTGTGCAGTAGCGTTGCCCAACAGCTTTTAGGTGACACTGACTGGGCAGTAGCTCTTGACTATTGTGCAGTGGCATCACATCATGCTTCCTGCCATGCAACGCTACTGCATAGTAGTAACAAGCTGCTGCACAGTCGGTGCTTCATACAGACCTGGACATTGTGACTAAGACTGGTAGAGTCTAACCCTATGAGAACAACAGAAGATACTGTTTTCACACAATACTTAATGGCTGTATGAAGTGACCTAGACTCCATGAAATATCATAATGATAAAATCATCTAATACATGGATAACATTTAAAACATTGTTTTAAAGAGTTTTAGGAGAAATTGGTTTCAATGAATTCTCATTTATTTAAATTGATTTGGTTTGGAATCCATCAGACAGCAGAGTTGAAACTGTTTCTTTATCTCTTCCTCCGACAAAAATGGATCATTAAAAGATATGTGATAAACTGATGCCATCTATGGGATATTACAGGGAAGGTGGTTCAGAAACCCAAACACCTAAGACCCCAGATCAGCAAAGGACTTCAGCATGTGCCACACTTTTCCCTGAAGTCAATGGGATTGTTCACAGGCTTCAAGTTAACTGCATGCTGAAGTGCTTTGATGGATTGAAAGAGCCCAGTTTCAGAGGTGCTGAACATACCCAGGCCTCCTATTGACTTCACTCAGAGCTGCCAGTGCCCAGCGCTTCCCTCATAAAATATGTTGTGAACAACAAGGCACGAGGATTAAGCGCCTTCCAATGCCTCTGCAAAGAGAATATAAAAAGTAAGAAAAGGTCAAAGGTTCATTGAAGCCTAGCATCCTGCTGCACTTGTATGGTTAAAGTGCACCATGTTTTCTAACCACATGCCCAAACGAGCTCCCAGGCTAGATCCCTCACCCCACCCAAAAGACACAGCAAGCTCCAGGGAATCCCAACACTGTTCATTGTATCCAATTACTCTGATGTAAAATGAATTAACAGACTGGGAGCAGGGACCCCGCACCACCCCTGGGAACCTCACTGGGTGACAGAATCATAGGGCCTGAAAGGGACCACAAGGTCATGTGGTCTGCCCCCCTGCACAAATGCAGGAATGCCACCCCTTAGTTTTCCCTGTCCAATGCTTATCCAGCCTTCTCTTGAAAACCTACAATAGAGATTTCACAGTTTCTCTGTGCAGTCTATTCTACTGCCTCATTGTCCTAACAGTAAGGACATTTTTCCTGAGATCCAATCTAAATTTACTTCTCCCCTATCCTTCTCCCCTCTCTCTCTCCTCCAGCCCCTCCCCACCCCCTTAGATGACTGTTGTATTCGCAGTGGCACAGCTTCAACAGGAGGACTGAAGAGTGCTCTGAATCCAGCCTACAGCCTCATGAACAGGATGACCAGATGTCCCATTCTAGCCAGAACAGATCCATATTTCAGAGGCTGGTCCCAGCTGGCTGTTGAAAATTATAATGGGCGTCCCAGAAACACAGGAGTGTGGAACACAGTCTAGCCAAGAGTCAGAGCAGCAAGGAGCACCTAGCAGGCGGGCAGGCACCACTACCTGCCCAGCATGTAGCCCCAACCCTGCTGACTTGTGAGCACATTGGGGGAAGAGGGGTGGGTGGGGCAGTGTGTTGGATTTCCAGGATTTCCAGATGGTCAGCCTACTCATGGAAGTCAGGGCAAGGTGGTAACTTCGAGACCAACTCTTTCAGACAGGCATGGGCTTTCATAGGCAACAGCCTACTTTATCAGATATATGCTGGTTAGTGAGGTCAGATATAGGAGTTGGAGTCCACTCAGCTGAGGAAGCCCTAAAACCAGGTCTCCAGTTTCAAGGTGAGCACTCCAGAAATATTAAATAAAGGGTGGGTAGCACCTGCACCATCTTTTTTGAACAGCCTCCTGGGTCAAATTAATAGGAATGTCACTTGCAATCAAGGGAAGTGATCTTTCATTCTATTCCACACTGGTGAGGCCCCACCTGGAGTACTGTATCCAGTTTTGTGCCCCACACTTCAAGAAGGACGTGAGCAGTTTGAAAAGAGTCAGGGCAACAAAAATGTTCAGGGGCCTGGAAGTCAAGACTTATGAGAAAAGGCTAAAAGAACTATGGTTATTTAGTCTGGAGAAGAGAAGGCAGGGGGATTTGATAGCAGTCTTCAAATACTTGTAGGATGATAGAGAGGATGGATATGGGCTTGTCTCTGTGGCTGTATGAGACAAAACTAGGAGCAATGGCCTCAAACCACAGCAGGGGAAATTTGGCCTGGAAATTAGGAGGAGCTTTCTGGCTATGGGGGTGGCCGGGGATTGGAATCGGCTGCCTAAAGAAGTTGTGAACTCTCCATCCTTGGAAACTTTCAAAAGCAGGTTAGACAGACACTTAGGTGGGATGGTTTAAGTCAGGGATGATCTTGCTTTGAGCAGAGGGCTGGACTAGATGGCCTTGTGAGGTCCCTTCCAGCCCTACTTTCCTATGATCCTATAAAACTGTGCTTTGTGCTGACCTCAATACTGTCAGTGTGGGTTGAGCATGCTCTGAGCATGCCTCCAGATTGGGTCCCTCAGAGGACTTGGATGGAGGGACATCCTATTTGTGAATCCCAAGCAGCCTTCAACAGAAGGCAGATGCCATGACACTCAATTCAGTCACAACTTCATTACCTCCAGGTATGTACAGTGGCTGAATTATAGATACCTACTTTTCTGTGGAAAATGTAAGTGCCTAAGCAGTTGTGCAAGGGGATGGTAGATTGCACTCTTGGACACAGATACCTACACTCCACCCAAGCCGAGTGCCTTTTTTGGGTCTGGGCACTAGTGACTTACCCAAGATCACCGAGGAAGTCTGCAGCACAGCAAAGACTTGAAATTTCTCCCAAGTCACAGGCCAGTGCTCTAAATGCTGGGCCATACTCTCTCTATGGGGTCTCAGTGCCCTTATGTAATGACTGCTCTCTTGGATGACCTGCATTGGCAATATGTTTGGGGGTGGGGGACATGTGTCCCCCCCTCAGATTTCTGCACCAACAGTGGGGCATGGGGCACAGGACTGCAATCTGGCCAGAACCAGGGCCCAGCAGCAGTGGGGCTGGCAGCAGCAGTGCAATTTCTGCACCAACAGCGGTGTACGTGGATGCAGCTTGGCTGGGCCCAATGCTTAGTGGCATCAGTAGTGGAAGTGGCATGGAGTTGTGCCCCCCACTGGCAGCACTTATGACCTGGGGCATCTGGTAATGGACTAGAAAGACATGCCCTGCTACAGTGTAATCTGAAGAACCAAGTTTCCCCAGTCCTGGGCTGTAACAATTCATATCTTCTGTGGGCTGGACACAGAGAACACTTTGTAGTACACACTCACCAATGGATTTCTTGTACACTGGTGAAGGATTATGCATAGCAGCACAGACGACTGGTGGGAGGGGCAATGGGGGCATGTGCCCTGCCCTGAGATTGGCCCCTGACTCAGCCCTGCTCAGGATGGGGAAGTTTTTTTGCCTCGCAAGCCAGTGGCATGTGGAAGTGGATTACTAAACCACAGCACAGAAGTATAGGAGTGGATATGGGGCTTTTGGCCTGCCCCGGGGCCCACCCACAAATTGTGTGGGCCCCACCCCCCAGACTCAGGAGGCACCAATCACCCCTGCATAGCAGAACTGCTTTCTTCCAGCCCTGCACCTGCCCAATCCTGCCATGTTCCTGATCAGGCTGTAAAGCACCTGGCATAGCATGTGACTATGCCACCTTCACCCACAAAGTTTTCCCCCACAGAGAGGAAACTGTACACTGTGAACAGTTATATCCGGTTGTATCTGGCCTGTATATATCCATCTGGCCCTACAAAGTGGCCTTCCTGGAGAATGTGTCCCTTTAGCCTTTAACAAGTCTGAGGGTGTCAGCTGCAAATACAATCAGTTATTGCTGTTACCCTTCCTCAGGAGACCTGCTAAACCTGTCAGGGGGCAGACATCCATCTCAAGTAAGTCATTTCACTTTAAGCACACAGTTACTTCTAGAACCAGCACTAAAAATTTACCCTGACATATCAAAATAAACCAATCGTCCTGCCTTCTGAGCCAACTAGCGAATGTGTGTGTATAATCTCATGAATCTTGGTGCCAGATAATAAGTGCCTAACACAATAATGTAGTGTGTTGAGACCAAGTGAACTCTAGTTACTGATCACTGTCATGCCGATATATTGCAAAATAATTACTGCTTCTTTCTTTGCTTTCATTGCACTATGATTTTGCAGAACCTCAACACTAATCTGGGTGAGCAACTTCTGAGATTGCATGTGGTGACACCAAAATATCAAAACTTGGCTTTTATATTCTCCTTTTAACTATCGCTTGCAAATGCAACAGTCTGCAGTGAAGGCATAAAACTATAGTGTTAGAAAATGAGCCTTGTGCTGGGATCGCTTTCCAGGAAGTGAAAAGAAAAATAAAGATGGCAGCTTGTTTCCCTGAATTTAATATGAAAAGGGTTATTTTTAATGCTCCCAGGAAAAAACAGTAAACTCTATAGTTGGCATGTTTCACATTATAACTTACTGATATCCTACCCTATCTCAGATATCTCAGACTAAACAAAATAGAGCCTCTCTTCATGCTGATAGAGTATGATGGATTAGGTTATGCACAACCTGGTAAAGAGACCATGTGCTAATGAGCCCAGGGACCGGAGTTCTAGTCTCTGCTATGCAACTGGCCTTGTTACTTTAGGCAAGCTCCTTTCTCAATATTCCTCATTGTCAAGTTAATATAAGATCTTGGGGGAAATGACTATTCCTATGTGCTTGTACAGTACCTGGCACAATAGGGACTGTGCTCAGCTGAGGCCTCTAGGTGCTAGTGTAACAAATAGCGGTCATCATGATTTTGTTCATGCCCCAAATCCTTAGAAGTGGAAGGCAAAATGAAGGGATGGTACTTACTTCTCTGAGAATTCTTACCTTTAGAATGAGGGAAGAGAGAGATGTTCTCCATGGTCTCCTCCATTCTCCTCGGACGCATCTACAGAAGACATTTACTGCAGAGTTATCTAATTAACTCCACATTAAACATCTCAGCATCTACACATGCAGCCCTCTTAGGCCACAGGAAACTAATAAACTCCACAGCAGGGTAGGACTTGTAAATACAAGTCCTATCTTGCTGCAGAGTTTTTTACTGTGTAGCAATGTACATGTAGGTGCTGACCCAGCTGGCTGGGGCACAAGGGTGCTTCAGTATGGGGGCTGCCTGCTGGTTAGCCACACAATGGAACAGCCGTATGCCCCAGACAGCCCCTCTACAGCATGTTGAGCTAAATCAGAGCAGCTCTGGGCTGGCAAGCTGACCCCACCAGACTCTCTGCCAGCTGGGACCACTCCAACCAGGCTCAACAGTTTATTGCTGTGCATTAATATACAGGTGTAGATGCAAAACCCTCCCCCCAAAAGACTTTTGTGTTGTCAAAACCCTCCCCCAAAAAGACTTGAATGAAGAGTTAAACATGTCAACCTCAACTGATGAGCTTCCTGGCTACAACCCCACTTCTCCCTTGCCTTACACCTCATACACTCACAGCAAGGACAAAATCAGCATTCATTTCACACAAGTAAATGAGTCCAGTAAGTAGCAGGCAGTAAAGTTAACGGGAAAGAGATGAGAAAATCCAGACATTTCCAAACCATGGGAGTATCTGTGTGGAAGCCAATTTCATGACTTGGGGAAGGCTCTCTGCCTCTTTGAAATGGCAAAGAGATGCCATTTCCCTGGTGAATTTCAATTCAAGAGAAATATTCATTTTGGAAGATCACAGGAGAGACATCCTTGCACTAATGATCATAAGATGGAAGGATACAGGGCTAACATTGGGAGAGTATTTCTCATCCATGCATGCATGCAGAGCCATAAGGGAAGTGTGACCAATACCTATACTTATGCAGGGAAAGTGTCACCCATGCCTACTACATAAGTCTATGCAGGCAATGGCTCAGCCGGACCCACATCAATGTAGATGCTCAAGTGATGTCTAGGGTGAAGATACAGAGTCAGTGGATATAACATGTCTGATTCAGGGCAGAAGTATAGATAGGAGTGCAGGAAGCAAATCTCTCCATAACGCATCACTAAGAGTATGTCTGTACAACATCTGGTTGTGTGAAGGAAGCATGTGAAGGTATACCTGGCCTAGCTTCCACCTACCTAACTTAGACACCATTCATCTTGCTTTTCTCTCTCATACTCTCCATAAATCTTGCACTGTGTTATATTCCCATTCATATTTCAAGCTTAGAATGTGGTGCTGTTTTTCAAGTGCCTCTCATCAAACTCTAATACTGCCTTGTTTTAATTTGACAAGTCAAACCCAGCCTCTTTTAAGTAATAAAAGCATGTCACATGTAATGACAATACTGTAAAAGTTCCAAGATGCCAGGAATAACTTTCATGCCTTCACAGAGTCTCACCAGATTTATCAGAACATCTACCATACATTTTAAAGATGCCAAGAGTCCTTTCAGTGAGTCATCTATTACCTCCTTATAATTTACCTCTGCCAGAAATGAGCAGGAGTAAATCATGTCACCTGAAAAACAGAAACAAGAAAGGTGGAATTTTCTCACCATTCAATACATGAGGATTGATTAGAGCAGAGGGAGATTATGCAAGGCCAAGCAGTTGATTCCAGAGAAAGCTACCCAGTCTATTCTTTGTGAGTACGTCAGTTATTATATGAGCCTAGACACCTTCTGGCCACATATGTGATGCTAAGTTAGGAATCTAAACGCAACCTGCTCACTCATTGGATGCCAAGTGTTTCTTGTTTCAGTATGTTGACTGACATGCAATGTGGTGACATCCTCAATTCCATTTTCAGTTCTTAGGGATAATGAGAATAGTCTGCCAAACCTGGACTTTGTTTTTCTCGTGGCTTTAAAATGCAGAGCTTCTGCTTATCTACTCAATGGACTAGGTAAAAAAAAAATACTCCAGGATATGTTCTAGGTACCTTTCAACTATTTCTCAGGGCTCTTTCTGTCTCCATCAAGAATGTTTCTCTTGTCAAGAATGATAAACTAAGGGCTCTCAAACCCATCCTACTTGACTCCCACGGGTCTGGTTAAGTGCCTAATTACATAACAACCTGCGTGTTACAAATTCTGAGGATGACTCTCATGCATTGAACCGGTTGCTCTCCGTTCTTAATTTTAAGCCACTTGCTGAAATTTGTTCTGGGTTGCTATGAAACAAGAATATACACATTTACAAAATTGTTGAAGTGTGTGAAGGAGTGTGGGTTTATATCAGTATCACTGTGACTGAGTAGATACTGTTCATTGTTCAGCTAGGGCCAGATCTTCAGTTAGTATAAGTCAATGTAGTTCCATTGACTTTGTATTGCATTCTTGAAGAAACATAGCACATAATCCAATTCAATCAGCATGCACTGTCCTAGAAGGGCTTGCAGATAAGTGTCAAGTGTTGTTTCTACAAATCAACTTTACAACCAAAATTTCTGAAATATGCAAATTACTCGGTTTGTGCTTTTAGCAGCAAGGATTGGAGTGTTTTTATTTTTTTTTTTTACTTGTATAGAGTCTACTGTGTTATTGATCCTGAGCAAGTCATACTGGGCACATCTACGCCTGTTATTAATTTGCATTAGTCTTACTGCACAGTAAGCCTTTCCCATGAACACATCTACACATTCTCCCTATTGGAAGCATATTTGCTCCCGCCCTGCTCTGCCCTCCTGCAAGCCAGGGCGAGCTCCTGGTTCCACCAGGTGCTAACTCAAGGGCTGGCAAGGGGCACAGGGCTGGACCCAATGTGCACAGGGCCAGGAGAGTGTCTCATGTAGATGAGCTGCGTGTGTGTCTGTGTGCGCTGTATAATGATCCCTACACACAGGTAATGAGCCAAGACTTTTGACACTGAAACACTGACCTTTATTACCTCAGATTACAAAAGCATTCAGTTACCTATTAAAGTATCCTATTAAGGTGTATTAAACTGTAATCCTCTACATGGATTAGCCACTAGAGTTGGATATGACACTTACTTTCCAAGCACATTTAACATGCAAGTATCCATTAGTCTTTATCCAAAGCCTATTAAGATCAATAGAAAAACTCTCTGATTTAATAGGCTTTGGATCAGGCCACTGGTGTATCCCATGAAGTTACACATTACACTTAGACCATACTAAACGCATGCAAGCATCTGCACATTAAAGCTCATTAACTCATACTAAGTGCCCTCTGAGTGTCTCATAGTTACACCACTTCAGGTGAGGGTTAACTCTAGGCCATGATTTCTAGCTCATGTTAGGGTTATTTCACTGTGCTCCATGAAGATAAAACGAACAATTTGTAGTCCTCCAGCATCCCAGTATACACTGCTTCCAACCATCTACCCCGGCAAGTAAGGATACAGCCCAGGTGTCTTGGCTCTTCTGCTTGCCAGCTCCCTAGCTGCAAGTCAGAGCTGTGCAGTCAAGAAATTGTATTAGCCCTTAATGTGCAACTGCTCACAGCACAGTCTAATTTGAACAATGCTTAACATTCCACAGACTTAGTTCGGTCTAAATGGAGCGTGCAACTTCACCCTCATTAAGTCCAAGTGATATCTCACTTGCAAACGAACCCTCTGACTTACTGTTGCATAAAAGTAATTGAGAATATCTGGCCACACTGATTTTTGGTGGAAAATAGTTTCCAAAAAAAACCCCACCAAAAAAAAAAACCCCAAAGGAAACAATTTCACTTAAGTAGTTCAATTTTCACTTTGTGAAAATGAAAACCAACTGATAGGGTAGAAATACAGATTACCCCTTAGCTCTCATCAACAAAAATTTTTTAAATGTTTTTTTCCTACTACTTGGCCTCTCGATATTAGTGTCATAGCTAATAATATATTAAAATATAGATCATATCATATATACTATCATATATTGTTTATATTATAATAATTATGTTGGGGGGATGTTGTCATTGTCATTAGTTATAATAATGACTTGTCTTAGAGGTATCCATGAAGGCTCAGGTCTCCATTGTACTTAGGACTGTATGGAGGAGTAAAACAAATACAATCCCTGACCTGTATCATTCACTCTCTACGTATCTACTTAGTTTTATTATCCTTACATTAGGCTCAAAGTATTTGATGCATTAGACTAGGAAACCCATGCATTTGATATCTTTGCTTGCAAATTTAGAAGCATGCTGTTGCTGAATCACGACCCATGTCACTCTTCATCCTGTTTTTCTCTTTACAACAAACATAATGCTACAGGGACACGAAGGAGAACATTGCAGGCATCAGGTCATAATGTATGTGTCACAATGCAATGATATTAAATCCAAATTAAACTCTCAGAGTTCATTTACAAAGCAACCAGGTTCAAATGCCAGGGCAATCCGGCTGTAAACCTTCCTTGCAGCTGAACTATCTGTTCTTAAAGGCACAGGACCCTCCTTGCCTGTTTTACTGGTCTATGAGAACAAGCAGATTGCATCCTGCAGTCACATTTCTCTTGAGGAAAGAGAGCTAGTGCTTTATGGGGTGGAAAGACTTAACCTTTTTTTAACTGAATCCCCTTCTTGAGGGCTAAGAACACATTCCCACTGAATAGAGATTTTTGGAAATATTTACAAACTCTGACACAGTGCAGACCAAACATGGAGGTTTAACTAAACCACTAATTTGCAGGCATTTGTGGGCTAGCTCTGGTGTGACTTGTTGTCCTTGACAGAAAAGCAGACAGACAGCCCCAGGTAAAAGCAGAAGCTGAAACAGACCCTAGAGAATGAAGGATAGGGAAAGGCAAGAAGTGTTGTATATTTGGAGCAGGTAGCTGGATACATCAGGGCTTGATTCACGGGGTGCTAGGTGTTCATGCTGCATGGGCCACTGGGGTGAATCAGCGCGACTCCACTGAAATCAGCATGCTGAATCTCCTGCTGATGTAAATCAGTACAGCTCATTGAAGCCAAAAGGGACATTCCCTCAGAGGGGCCGAATGGGCAAAAATCCAGTAAAACAATGGAGTGGCACTGATTTATAACAGCCAAGGCTCCAGTCCACAGATTTCAATGGATGTCTGCTGATATAAACCAGCCAAAGACTTGGAATTTAAAAATGAGCCCTGACAAACCTTGTATGGAGATCTCCTTCAGGAGGTTTTCGAGATCCCAGTAACTCCAGTACGCCATGGGTCCAAAGTGCCTCAGCCCTGTCAGCAGTTTCAGACCTCTGTACCACTGGGCTCAGCCTGAGAAGCAAAGGAGCCATAAAAACGAGACAAAACAAAACAAAATGGTCTCACACTTTATTTTAAGATGTGATTGAGGAATGGGGTAAAAATTAAATTGCTCTAGGTTAGCTGGGGAATGGTTTTGTTTTGGACGACGGCCCCTTGTGGCTGTGGTTTTTCTACAATGACTCTGTATTCTCTCTGTGTCAAGACACAACCAGCCCTCAGGATGCCTGAAATAGATTAAACAAGTGAGGCCGGAGCTATTTTAACAGCTGGAGCTTGTTCTCTTTAAACTTTGTTGAGTGAGGGGAGAGAGCGGAAGAAGAACGACAACAAGATTGGGTAATGCTATTTTAACACGTGCAGCACCGCCATGAGCACGCGGTGGTTAGTTTGTGTTAGTATGCACTCCACCCGCTAATACATGCAAGGACACACAAACAGATTTAGCTCTGCAGAAAACCAGAAGCAATCTTGTGCATGCATGAGTGTGCGTACATGTGCGCGCGCGCATGCACGCACGCACGCACGCACGCACACACACACACATTATTGGAAAAGTATAGTGGGTTTGTGTGCATCTACACCAAAAGGAAAGCGTGAGTTAATGTAGCATGCTGAATATACACAATGATGGACGAGCTGGTGAAATAAGGCAGATCTCTGTGACCCAAAAAACACACAAATCTCTGGCCCCTCATCACGCTACTGCACCATACAAGGCACCAAGGTCTGGGCCCAGGGTGAGTACTTCCTTTCATCAGGCTGACAGATGCAGTGTGGTGAAGAGATAGTTTGGGATACTTTAAGAAACAAGCATCAGAACACCTAGCGCTCTTTCAGCATTGGCCAGTCGGACTCAGGTACTGTCCTCTGCCACGTGCCAGGGAGATAATCTTTAATAGCCTTCATCCATGTGCATTTGGGTCCAGGCAGTAAAGCCCAATCTTTTTCTAAGTCTCCCATGTATCGCATCTAAACACCTGCACCGAGGTTCTGTGTCCTCATTCTTGACAGGAACTGAAAGTGCCCTGGGGCCACTTTTGTGCCACCTTAATTCTGGGTCAGTCTATGTACCCAGCCAGCCCCTGATACAGTTAAAACTGTTACAAGCGACATGGGGTGGTACTAGTCTTCCACAGGCTGTTGTACTGGCACTGAAGCATCAGAGCACATTGCTCTCCAGTCACACCCTGGCCCATTCCTGCTCACCTTCTTCCCAGGACAAGGGGAGGGGCCACGGAGATGCATTACACCCGCTCCATACAGGTCAGAAGTGCCTGCTACAGCTCCAATATTCTGCAAGGACAATTTAAGCCTCTTTTACAGCTTCTTAATGTTGCCAGAGTCACACAAAGAAACTTATTGGTAAGAGTGAAGTTGGGCCTGTGCATAGTATCTCGATCTCTTATAACATTTGTTTGCTTCCTCTATAGAACTAGTGTTTGAGTCCCAAGTGATGTCTCTAAGTCAAAGCAGCTCAGCCCATGAAGATTAGTCTGCCCTTATATTTCTTCTTTCAAGGTTAATGCTATTCCTTTGTCCTTGTAATCATGCCTCTGAAGTCCATGCAGTGGGTGAGGTAGTCTTTATCAGATGGAAAGAGCTAAAACGTGACACAGGAGATCTCAGCTCCATTGGCTGCTTATCTCAGTACCTGAAGCCAAAACAGAAAGCGTATATAAACTGCCAAATAAAAATACTTCTTGTCGACACATTCCTCCCTGGGTACATGAGAGAAAGGAGAGGAGACAGGGAGAAAGAAGAAAGTGAGTGATCAGACTTACAAGGTAAGGAAGGAGACAGACAGACAGATGGACTTCCTGAAAGCAGAAGAGATACTAGGGCCCCTCTACATGTTGTGGGTATTGTGCAATTAACTGGCTAATTGCACAATTACCTTGCAACCAGCTACACATGCAAAGCATCTATCGCATGATAAAAAGCTCCAAACACTATAGTTAGACCTCAAAAATGTGTAGTAACTTTAAAGCTCAAGAGCATCTGGCTATAATTTGCATGTGTAGCAGGGTCTCCCCTGTGACTGGGAGCCCATCAGCTGACAGGGCTCCCAGCCACAGGGGTGTAACCCCCGAGCCCTAGGGATCGCAGTTGCCATGTTCCCCATGAGGTGGGGGTATACAAAACCCTAGGGCCTACGTGGGGCTGTTGGTCCTGGCTGCACCTCACTTGCAGCTGGGAACAAGAGTCCAGCACCTGATGAGGCTCTGGGTCTCGGCTGCACCTTACGTCAGCTGTGGGGTCTCTCTGCTCTGGCTGTGCATGAGGCAGCCAGGACCTACAATCCCATAAGCTGCAGAGCCCTCAGTTCAGCAAAAGGGCTCCCAGCTGTGGGTGCCTGCTTCTTGCCAATGCAAGGGGAGCCAGGATTGGGCACAATTGGATTTACTGCCCAATTGCATGGATCGTGCATTAGATCCAATCACACCTTTACCTGCATGCATGAAGGGGGCCTAGGGGAAAAATTCCTAGCTGAACATCTGAGAAGATAGAAGTGGAAAAGAAGTGAAGGTTGTCTCATAGCAGTTTCATCGGCAGTCAGCAACATAACAAGCAGGCAGAATTGGAAGGTTCCCAGCATTGCTAGACATGGAAGGCAACATCCTAGCCTCATTCAAGTCAATTGTAGAACTCTTACTGACATTGGTGGGTTTTTCCACATCACTATGGGTCCCAGGGAGGACAGTCTGAGCACACCTTTCTCATGCACTTTCCCTGACATGCTCCAGAACTTCTCCTGTGAGGCTGCTCTGAGCTCATCACCAGTGATGGTTCTCAGGCTCTTGGGTGCTGGGGAAAGCCTGGTGCTGCCTCACTGATGCACTTCTGGGTCCGGAATATACCTGCAGACTCAGGTAGAAGGGGCCTGTTCAGCCTCATCTTCACTTGGACCTGTTACTGCAGTGATGTAGACATGCCCAATAGGGCCAAGATTTCACTCCAAGAAGACAGTGAAGCTGCCATATGTGTCCTAACACACAACTCTAGAACTGTGCTCCTAAGCCCCTCTGTGGTTCCCTACTAGCCCACATCCTTCCTGGCACCTGAGCCTGTTCCTCAGAGTTCCACTCCTGTCCTGCAAAGACCAGAGTAAAAAGGAGAGAGCTCCCTTTGAATATCCAGCTTATTGTGTCTCAGTTTTCCAGTTTCTTGTCTCAGAGCAGAGGACCAAAGGAGATCTATTCAACTTCAGAATGTCACAGAGCATTTAATTGATGACTTCAGTATCTCAGTGGTTATGCCAGACCCTAGTCCAAAGCCAATAGAAAGATTTTTGTGGGCTTCAGTGAACGTTACATCAGGCCTCAACACAGAAAGGCACTATCTTCACTTATAATGATTGTAATTATGAGCGAAGCTGTGATACTGAACTACTTAACAGGGGAGACGTTGAAACAAGACAGCAGGCTTTCATCACCAGTTGGGATTCTGGTTTGGGTTTTTCCTTTGTTGACATACTCACTCCTGCCAGGTGTGTACATGGATAGCAGCCTGTTTCCTGCTCCCTCACCTTGCCTCCCCGGGACTTCTATTAAAACAGCACAGCAGCACTGTAGCATTCACTGCTACATGGGGAATCAGATTTAGAGTTCTGAGCTTATGGGCTGTAATCATATTTCTCTTGACGGAAGAGGGCTACTGTTTCTTAAGGGGTGAGTGGATTTATGCTTCTCTTTCTTTACTGAATCCCCTTCTCAAGGGTTAAGAGTGCATTCCCATTAAACAGAGATTTTTCAAAATATTTACAGACTCAACATGGTGCGAAGCAAACACGGAGGAAGAGAATACAGAAGCAAAATGCTCATGTCCTGAGAGAATGTGCAGAGCACAGAACTGTGCTCAAGGGAATTCAGCAAACCAACAAGCATCAGTGACAGACTTTGAAGGTGGATGGGGATCTGACCACAGTGATTTATACCTTTATCACTATCCAGTGGGTTACACCAATACAATATATCAGGGTATAAAGCCATCAGAACTCAGCAGCGTAGCAATGCAGCCAGGCACCAAGGACACTGGGGTAGCAGCAACTGATAGTTACCATTAAACCATAAGCATAACTCAGATGGCTGCTGGTGGCAGCTATCTTTTTCACCTCCCCCCCCCCACACACACACACAAGTTGGCACCTGGAGTAGTTGCCCTACCATCAGAACTTATAACACTTCAGCTAGTACAAACACTGCAGTGCAGCTCCTCAACTTTACCGACTACCAGGAGCATATTATTGTGTTGGCCTCCTGTTAACTATCAGAGGGCCAAGTTCTTGGTCAAAGATCCAAAGCCTTTATCTTCATGATGCTCCATGGCCTGGCATCAGGATGTCCAAAAGGCTACCTAAAACTCTGGGATAAACACCCTGGTTGAGAGTTTTATTTCTCTGGCATAGTGGAGCTCTCAGCAATAAGGGTAATGCTTGTCATATGCATGTAGGGATATATCCTATTCAGGGACTGATCCAGGACCCTAGGATGAACTTTACCAGGAACCAAGAACTATCCCACACCTCACCACCCACTGCTCCAAGTACAAGGGGTGCTTCTGTAACCTGGCTTCTCTAACTTAACAGCATGCATATTTAAAAACCACAAGCACTTCACTCTGCTGCAGACTCCACTGCACACAATTTTCCCCTGGGGGAGAGGATGAATGAACAAACAACAGGTGACAGACATTAGTCACATTGCTTAGTGCATTATTAGAAGGCACACAGATGCTAGGCTGGTGAGTGTGGCATGGGGGGGCTATATAGAATAGAATAGAAGCTGTATCTAGCACAGGGCCTTTGAAGGGAAGGTTAGCATAAGAAAGCAGAAGAGGGGAGGAAGAGCCCTTCAAACAATAACATTTACTCTGGTGTATGGGGGAAATGTGCTTCTAAAGAGATTCTACAGTGATCACATAGGACTTATTCTCTCACCTTGTTCCATGGTATAACTATGATATTTTCCGTGAAGACACTCCTGATTTTTACTAGTGTAACTGAGAAGACAATCTGTCCCTTTGCCTTTACTCCATGTCAAATCTGTCCTGTGCCAGGTAAAGGATCTCCTCACAAGGTGGCTCTGAAGATAGAACTGTGGTCGACAGCAGCCAAGAATCTGCCCCACTGGTGTCAATGGAGCTGCGCTATTTTATATCAGCTTAGTACCTGGCTCAAGGAATCAAGTGTTTTATGGCTATAATCAACTCCATGTATTGCCCAATTGTAGATTACAACAGCCTTGTGAGATTCATGTGCCTGGATTTAGATGTGTATTGCTTTGGGAATATAATCAGAATTTATTTTGATTTGGCTATAAAAGAAACAAGTGAGGGCGGGACTCAGGAGGGACAGCTCAGCAGCAGGTAGTGGAAATTGCTCTTGGCTCTGGACTGCATTATTTGATCTGCTCAGGGTGTCATGTGCCAGTCAGCCTCCTCTCTACGTGTGTTTGGCCAGCTATTCAATGTCTGAACTCCCTTGGCCAGCTGGTAGATTTAACTCCTTCAACTACAAGCTACCTTGATCAGAAGTGTAAAGGCAAGGTGAGAGGCAATGTTGCAAAACCCATTTGGGTCAGGAGGAAGTGGTTCTTGATCTAGTCCTAGTTCTTTAGAAGTGGCTCCTGCAGTGGGCATGTGATATGAATGCATCCTATTTGACATAATGGTATGAAAGGAAATGATCCCAGAAGGCCAACCTTTAAGGCTCAGTTTGGTTTCTTTAGAATTTCCCTGCAATTGTCTATCTGTATAGAGATAGAAAAATCACTCTCTCTATTGTGACCAGGATAACAAACATGACATGTTATTTCTAAAAGGGCAAAATCGTATGCCAAGGTCACTGATAGGTAAACTACTGGATCTGCAGGACAGCAGGTCCTATACTCTGCCTCACTGACTGTCTAGAGAAGGGGCAAACACAGTAGGTGTAGAAACCCTCCTCGGTATATCTGCTGCCCTCAGTGATTCCAAAGCCTTGATTAATTCACTGAGCTCCTCTAACCAAGGATGCCTAGCGGTGGTGTTTCAACAATAATAATAATTCAGGGAAAATGACTCAGATAACAGCCTCATTGGAAAATTCACTGGGGAAATGTAAGATTTCTGCTATACTCTCAGGCTTGGAAATGCTGATAGTCCTCCCCTCCCTCTCAGTAAGAGAGCCTGTAATCCAGGCAGAAGTGTGGTGAGAATGGTATGTAGAGGAGAGGGGAGCTCAACTTGATACCAAGTGGGCAAAAGAAGAAGTTCTCATGCCTACCACATCAGACATCTTCATTTGGGTACATGGTTCACAAAGCCACATTCCAAGCCTAACAAGCGCACAGAACAGACTTTTAAGCTAACCAGATGAGGAATGTGTCACTCATCCATTGATTCTCGTGCTTCTCACCCCATTCTTATCTTGCAATCATTTCCTGCTTCACTACCATTTATTGGCAATTTATTCTAAACATTAGCAATGTATCTCCCCAGTTACAGGAATTCCCCTTCACATCATGCAATTACTCCTCTTGTTGAGTTCAGGCAGAAGATTATCACTACTCCCTTTTTCTATGAGCTGTCATGCTCATAACCCGCTCTGAGAATCTGATACAGCTTTTGTAATTGTGACTGCGCTGTACAACCTGCTCTCTCTCACCTTCCGCCCTGGCATTTCCATCAAGAGGAGTCACATACCCAAGTTATTACACCATTAGCACTTATCTCTCATAAAATCCAGGCTCCTTGTGTCTCTCTGAGTCCAATTTTGCCAAACAGTCCCTTTACTAAATGCTCTATTACTAGTCTAAATTCTTCTCTCATTGTCACCGGTACAGATCCAGGGTCACTTCACTGCCTTCAACTGAGTTCCTTTGGATTGACAATAGTGATACTGAAGGATAAATTAGTCCTGTTATCTCTAATCTCCCCACATCTGGATGTGAAGCTGGTCACCGCATGGGCTGTGACTTCTCGCTATTTAGGATTCACACTCTTGTGTTTGCCATGTTCCAGGCTTTGGGAATTCCGATTTGGCATCCTAAGAATTTCAAACATCAGTTAACACTTCTTTGTCCCTTTCACTCCTCATTCCTTCCATGTAGACTGACTCCTTTCTCAGCCAGAGAGGAAGCAGCAAGTGGGAAACACTTTGTTAGCGCTCATGCCATTTAACAAAGAAGTTTCTTCTACCTATGAAGACGAGCCAGGCAAATCCTGTTGACAGTGTGCAACAAGAGAAGGAGGTTCTTTCACTCAGCAAATACAATTGGGGCCTTCCAATGACGTTGTGCATGAAGAAAGTTAATAACATTGGTAAACAAGGAGAAAGACTCCAGAGCATTTGTAAAAGCACAGCACATTTTAAATGACATTTTCATGAGCAAAGCCACTGCTTATTCACTAAGAAATAAACCATGCTCTGGGCCACCGAGGTAAATGGTGTCCAAATGGTGTGTGCAATATCAGAATCAGGCCCTCCAGTTTTACTAATGGAAGAGGAAACAGCCTTCACTCTTTTATCTCATTATCCCAGAGACACAGAGGGCCTGCAACTCCTCTCGCTTATACCAGAACTCTACACACACAACTCTGTTGGCTTAAGTGAAGCTACTACAGACTACAAACCAGAATCAAGAGAATGAAAAAGGCAGCCACAGTCCTTCTTCTGCAGGGATTATTGTTCCTATGAGAAAGAGGTGCTAGCAGATGCAATTCACCAGGAAAGTAGGTGAGGAGGGAAAGAGAAGAAACAATGACATGACCTCTAGCCCTTTATTTATGACAACTTTCTTCCAGTGATCCATGCCCATTTGTGCTAGAGGGATGGTGCTAATTCTACTCTTGACACATGGATCAGACAGTCCTGTCATCACATTTTCCAGTCTCTCAAACATTTGCCTGTTTCTACTACCTGCCACCAGCCCAGCAGCTTGGATCCCTGCCAGTAGAAGTTGCTGAAGCCTGGTCCCCTTTGGTTTCAAATGAGTTTTTAGTATTTTATAGCAACAGTTGCAAATACCAGATAAGTAGTAGCTTAGGTCCCAAATTCACATAATCGCTGACCATAGCCAATTCTTATAGGTGATGACTGCTGTGAACTAAACTGGTGGCCAAAAGTGTCCAATGCATAACAGTGGAGAGTTAATCTGTGTAGCTTCTGCTTCAGGTAGCTATTGCCCAGTTATTCTGAAACCTGCTCTGAACTGAGGCTGCCATCAAAGACTATTCAAAAGCAGTATCTGTATGGGTTCTTTAAAGTACAGCCTGCCATGAGCAATATCATTCCTGTGCACCATGCCCCATTCTGTTTATCATTTGCTTCAGAGCAGCTATGATCTAGAGATGCATCAGTATCCTGGGGCTTCTCAGCTTTAGAAACAGCCTCTTTCTCTTTGCCCTGCTGCAGTGGTTGAGATCAGGTTGGACATTTCTATTAATGGTTACTAGGACTGAACTTTTCTGGGACTGGCAATAGTGTTGAATTCACAGCTAAGGCTCCACACTTTTAGGAATTCATTGCCACAGTTTCCTTGCGAAAGGCAGAGTTGGAAGCCTTAAGAGTACAGTGCTCCATTGCACATTTGTACATAGCGCAAGGAGGAGAGGCCTAGGCCACTAGGGCTGAGGAAACCCTGCTTTCTCTGTTTGCATCAAATCAACTGTTGCTGGTTTGTTTGGAAGCTGAAGCGTTAAAAAACACAGGACAAAGAGGAACCTCCTAGGTTATCAGATCCAGTGCCCTGCTATCACATTCTATAATCTTTTTCACAAACTGATCAATCTCCATCTTCCGATGGGCTAGGTTAGGTGATTTGCCCCAAGGACTCCCATTAGAAGGCTCTTTTGGAATCTCCTGTTATGATGGTTAGAAAGTTTCCTCCAATTTCTAGTCTAAATCTATTAGAGCCAGTTTGTACCCATTTGTCCTGGCCAATGTTTTCCATTATCTTCCCTTCCCTGATGTTTAAATGCCTATCCACTGGTGCATTCATAGAAAGCAATCATATCCTCTCAGCCTTTGTTTTGCTAAACTAGGAAATCCAGGCTCTTTTAGTCTCCTCTCATCAAATATGCCCACAATCATCCAAGTAGCCTCTTAGCTTGACTTTTCTAAAACATGGATAACCAGAATTATACACAGGGTTCCAGAGGCAAATTCAGTTCTCTCTCAGTGCCAGTGTGCAAAGCACTATCTCCTCAGGAAATAACTCCAGTGATATATGCTATGATACCATTTGCATTTTTCATGGCTACCTCACATGAACTCAGGTATTAACTCAAAGTTGTCTCTCTGATTCATACATGCAGGTCTTTCTCCTCCTCCATTTGCTGCTCACTGACAAGCCCCCAGCTCATAGTTGAAGCTATTGTTATTAATTCCTTAGTGCATGACTTTGCACTTTGCTTTATTAAATTGCATCTCATCTCTATTACTCAAGTTTTCAAAGTAACCCAATGGTTTGGGCAGTGGCTTTTACGGTTTCAGCCCTCACTGAACAAGGGACATTTAAATGTTTCTTCATTTAACCTGAAGTTTCAGCCTGTCGTTATACCTGCAGGAGATGGAACTTTATAATGTATCTATTCCACAAGCAGTGAGAGCAGCATCCACTCCTGATTTATTAGATTTATGGCAATTTCAGATCACTGCAAATTCATCAAATCAAGACAACTTTGCCTGTTCAGTATAGTTCCTGATAAAATGTCAGGGGAAACATTTCTCTGAAATGTCAACAATGTACCATTTTAAATTAACAAAATATAAACAAATTAAAATTTAGACAATATGGGCAACTTCTGAACTTAACCACTCCTTCCACAGGATCTCCCAAGTGCGAGTAATGAACCCTAAAGACAACCTATGAGCCACCTCTTCAATCATCAAGGTCCTGACTGGTTTTAATGCCCACAAGTTATTTTCAAAAAATATTCTCATTTCTGCTTGAACGAAAATATTTTAATTTCCTCCTAACTGAGGAAGAACAGTTAAATAGCAAGAGTTGAGCAGTTCTCCCCTTATATCTTTTATCTCCCTGGACATGCCCAATAAAATTTCCTTTGTGATTTGGAAGCAGCCTATGAGCAGTTACAAGGCAAAAATCAAATATTTGATATCCTTACTCCTACAGGTAAGATTATAACTTTTCTATTTAACTTTCCTGCTAGATTACCTGTTAGCTACACTTCCTTTCTTGTCCTAGTAGTATTGTAATCAAAGTGTGTATGTTCAATAGGTATCTCAGCTTCTCTGATCACCTAACACAGGGGTTCCAAAAGTTTTTATGCCGTAGCCTCACGGCCCGGCAAACCGCAGCCCAGCCGTCACAGCCAACTGCAGGCAGAATTTCCATCCAGCAGACAGGTAAGGATACCCCTGCTCCCTGGGTTGGTGTGGGGCAAACCCTGCGCTGCTGCAGTCCCTACAGAAGGAGCCATGGTATCTCCGCCCCGCTCTGGGGGGCCACGGTTTGCTGGTCCACAGCCACTTCCGGTCTGGCAGCTGACTCGCCCAGGGATTGAGAACCCCTGACCTAACAGATACCAGTTTATCTTTTGTTATTGCATCTATATGAGATGATTATTTTTTTTTAGCAACTAATTTTAGTGATTAATTTTGTACGCTAGAATCCATAACAGTGATGGCCACACAAGCATCTCACTTCAAACCTAACTCCCCACACCTTGCTATTGCAGTCCAAGTCTCAGCATGAAGTTCCCTTGATGCCTCTTAAGTTTTATCCACAGGAAGGTCATCTAGTTCAACTCCCCACCAGAAGCAAGATCATCCCTATTCAAATCATCCCATATAAATGCTTGTCTAACCTATTCCTAAAACTACACAATCAACTTTGTCACAAACAAAAGGCATGTTGCCCAAAAATACTAAGAGCACCCTAACCTGCTACACAAAGCAAGGGGACAAGGGCTGTCAGTGTCCTGCTACTGCAAGAGTTGTTAAAATACATTCAAGAGATCTAAGCAAGAGAACTACAGTTCCTGCTGCAGAAGAAAGCAACCCCACCCCCTACAATCTGTACTAATCTGACCAGTGGGTAATTCCTTCCTTCCTTCCTGATCAACATAATCCATGCCCTATGGACTCTGACTGGAAATTGAGTCCTAGTTGTGATCTGCCTATATCGGCTCACAAAGCCACACCTGAGAAGTAAACATGCTGCCGTGAGCTGTCCATCTGTCGTATTAGCTATGATATGATAGCATGGCAGTTTGGAATGTCAGGCCATCCCACGTGGAACTCACTTAATTCAGCAGCCTAATAAATCTCTCCCAGATACCATTAAATAGTATTTCACTATACACTATGTGCCATAATGAAAAGGAAATCTGTGCTCCTGGCCTAGAGAACTGAGGGAAGCAATCTGAGAACTGTAACAGGGTCCTTGCTCCAGAGGTGGCCATCTGGCCCCTGGAGTATCCCCTTAGCCCTTGGCCTCCACCTCTCAAGTCAAACTCCCCTTCCCTTTCCTGCCATGTCTTCTTCGTATTAACCTCTAGAAGATGGGAGGCTGCCCCAGGGTTTCCCCAAGCCTTAAGGGCTAATTGCAGGGCTTCATCCACTCCTACATCACTCCCCATGCCTTACAGGTGTTATCACTCCCTGATGTTCATTCAACTTCCAGGATGGCCTGCTCCTCCTGGGCACTTCACTTCTCTTGGCTACTCCCAAGTGCAGCCTTCCTCCCTGGAGTCACACTCTGCCCCTCTTGGGCTTCAGGCCCCAGCCTCTACCTCCACCCCACACAGACTCTCAGATCTGCTGGTCCTATATGTGGCTCCTCTCTGGGCTCGCAGACCCAGTGGTCCCACTCTCAGCCCCTCTCTGGGCTCCCAGACCCTCTGGTCCCACTGTCCAGAGTTTACCCTAAGCTCAGTTGTGAAGGCAAAAGACCTGATGCCCAGCGCTCCTCTCCCTGTGGCTCCCAGAGCTAGACTGCCTGACCAGCACAAGCCCCGGGCTTATATGGCTCTAGCCCAGCCCCCATGCTGGTCACGTGCTTCTCAAATCAGCCCCTGCCACACCTGCAGGCTGCTTCTCAAGCAACCTCTCAAAGCGGCAGGCATGCCAAGTGCCATGTCACAAAATCCCAGAAATGGATCCTGTAATGTTTGCAGTGGGGATCAAAACTGATAGAGATGCAATTGTTATTTTTGCTTTGTTGGACTGTCCCAATACATATTTTCATGTTGAGCACGAAAGGAGTTTTACAAGTGTGTGACTCACCCAAGTAGAGTAAAATGTTTTCCAGGTGAAATCCATCCTCTTTATAGAGTACCAATGCACCACTTACAATCTGCTCAAGACAAACTGTAGGGGGGACTGAGGAGGCTTATGATTTCTGTGGTGGCCTTCTACAGGGGGTGAATTTAATTATCTGCATGTAAACATATATATAAATATAAATAAATTAATGCCCTTCTCAGACCCACTCTCCTTAATGTCCTACTTAAGGGTATTTAGTTACTATGTTGATGAGTACAGTATAAGAACTAGAATAGAATAGAATAGAATAGAATAGAACAGACTTATGAGCAACTTACTAGGCTTGTGTGCAGCAGTTAGTATTCGCTTTGGATTCCGATTCGGCCGATTCAGGGGACAGTGATTAGATTTGGTGATTCGAATCACTGTCCTGAATCAATTCAGATTAGTCTGATTCAGAGATTTGGTCGCAGCTGAATCTCTTGACTTGCAGGCAACAATCCTATTAGTACAACCCAAGGTGCTATTTTTTTTCCAATAGGAGCACATTATTGACTCTTATTCAGCTTGTGGTCTGCTATAACTCACAGGTCCTTTTCTTCAGTGCTGCAGCCTAATCAGTCATTCACCAATTTGTATGTGTGCATTTAATTACTCCAGCCTAAGAATAGGATTTGTCAATTGTCCTTAATGAATTTAGTTCAATAAAATTTGGACCATTTCTCCAGTTCATCAAGGTCATTCTGAATCCTAATCCTTTCCTCCAAAGAGTCTGCATCTCCATCCAGCTTAGTGGCATCTGCAAATCTGCTAACTGTGCATTCAGTCCCATCCTCTAAGTAATTAATGAAGCTATTAAGATGCACCCGACCCAGGACAGATCCCAGGCTACCCATCAAATGTATTTCAAAAAAGCTGATCCATTGGTTTACTCTGTTGCATGTAAGATGAAGGATCCTTGTTCTCAATATAATTGCTCAGCCCCTTTTGCTAGCAGGGCAGCACATGTGAATAAAATGCCCTATTGTGTGTGTCATGTAAGGATTAGAGCACGCCCTGAGCATTTTAGTGATCCCCCCCCCCACTCCCACCCGTGATCAGTAAAAGGATGTCATTAACTGAAAGAACCGTGTGACTTACGATTTTCAAAGAGGCTAGGGTGAATCCCAAGGAAGGCCCTGAAAAATAACATAAAATGTTAGATACAGACTAACCTTGTGATTTAATGCTTCATGCTTAGCTCCCACCCCCGGGCACCTATTACCAGGCCTCTTTACCCAGTCCAGGTTTGGCTTGCAGGGATAGCTGAGTGACTTTGAGTTTCTTTTGTGGCTCAGGAAGTTTCCTGTGCAGTCTCTTGAGCTGGCAGCCTGACAGAGCAGTTAGGCATTAATTTGTGTGGTTTTATAATTGATGTACATGTACCTGAATGTTACAATAGCAATTTTCACCACAAAAAAGAAAGTGCTCTAAGGAAAGCCCCGCTCATTTCCTGAACCACAAGGGAGCGGTTTGGGTCACACAAATGACTCAGCACATGGTTCAGGTTGACTGTGGGATTCTGGCATCAACCTGGTGATTTTTCAGGGTGTTGTACACGTGATGGGGGTTTAATCCCCAGGGTTTTATTTTATGCCTCTAAATTGAAACAATAGGTTTTTAATTGAAATCCACTGTTTCAATTTTCTGTCACATTATGGCGAGGGGGACCAAAGGGCCAGATCCTTCTTTTTTTCTCCAGCGGAGCCTGCCTGCCTCACAGCTGGGGGGCAAGCTGCCAGGGGGCCAAGAGGGCCCCGCTCCTTCCCTCCTCAGCAGTGGTGCACCCCCGGGCAGGCTGCTAGAGGGCTGGTGGCTGGCCCAGCTCAGAGGCAGCACTGGATCCAACTCTTCCCTGAGCCCTCTGGGGCTTCCAGTGCTCTGCGCATGGTCCCTACCACCTTCCCACTGCCTGGGACCACCCGGGAATGGGCTTGCTTGCCCCTGGGGCAGTGCAGGGAGGTGGCAGGAGGGTAGCTGGGTGTGCTGGTGGCCGGAGAAGGTGGCAGGGATGGTGCATAGTGCACTGGATGCCTGCCAAGCCCAAGTTTCCCCAAGCTCACCCAAGCTTCCAGCGCCCTGTGCACTGTCCCCACCACCTTCTCCTGCCACCACCACACCCAATCACCTTCCTGCCATCTCCCTGCACTGCCCTAAGGGGAAGCCAGCCCATTCCTGGGCAGTCCTAGGTGGCAAGAAGGCAGCAGGGACAGTGCATGGGACACCAGCAGCCCTGGCAAGCTTGGGGAGCGTTGCATCTGACTGGGTGCTGCCTTCAAACTGGAACAGCCCCCAGCACACTAGCAACCTACCCGGGCAGCCCTGGGTAGTGCCACTGCCAAGGAGGGAAGGACTGGGGTCCCACTGTAGCTCAGGGGCCTCTTGCCCCCTGGCAGCTTGCTCCCTGGCTGAGGGAGAAGCAGGCAGGCTATACACACTAAAAAAAAAGGGGGGGAACAGGCCCCTTGCAGCTTCTATCTTCAGCAGGCAACTGTGGCTGCCAGGTGCCTGCTGAAGGGAGAAGTGGCGAGGGGCCCGATCCTTTTTTTTGACGAAGCCTGCTCACCTCTCCCGTGGCCAGGGAGTGGACTCAGCTGCATCATTGCAATTTGCAACGTTGCAAATATGGGCAACTGGTGCCTCCTGTGTCAAGGGGGCACATGCCCTCCCAGCGGCCAGTCACCAACTGGGGGGTGGGGCTCACCCTGCAGCCAATCACACCAACTGGGAAGCGAGAGCAGGGCACCTGGAAGTGCCAGCAGCACTTCTCCCCAGCTGGCACTCACAGGGGAGGTGCTGGTGCTCCTGCCAGCCCCCCTGCCCATTGCCTAAGTGGGGAAGGCTGGCTGTGAGTGGGTGCACCGGTGCTCTCAGGGGGTGCACATGCACCCCTGTGTACCCCCAACGCGTTGCCACGGGTTGCAAACTAAACTAAATGGGGATGTGGTTTAGTTTGCAACACTGCAAACTCATTTGAAACCCCCAAACCTTGCACACGTGTATTGTGTGATGCTATTAAGCTACACAAAGGAATTTTTTGTCACATGTACATGGTGAAGATCATTACATGTAGAAGTGCCCTCAGAGCTGTTCACTGTGTTCTAATCAACTGCTCTCAATGGGCAGGTGCATCAGCCTGACAGGCTTTCCTACCTCTTTGAAAGGCCACATTAGCCAATAAGCTTTGGCTGTTTTTACAGTTATTGTTTACATGCATTGCCTATACACATCCAGTCTTACTTTGTCCTGTCTGTGTGAAACTGTGCCCAGGATGGAGTGGTGACACCACTATTCTCCTTGAGCGGGGTGGAAAAGAATTACATTTAGGTGCCTAAATCCACTCACAGACCTAATTGGTGGAATCCAGTCTTTGGTGTCTGCTTTCCTTCCATTGTATCTTCAACATAATATTGGATTATAAAACTAGGATTTTCAAATGCTTCTAATGGGCTGGCTCACTTGTTTCCATTGGCCATTAATGGGACCTGAGCATTCATGTCTCCTAGCTGGCTTTGAAATTCTTAGCCCAAACATTTCAAAGCAAAGATGACAAGCCTCACACTTCACACACATCGCTGAAACATCTGGTGGATGCACTGCCTTGGGCCTCAAGGTAATGCTGGTAATACTCCACACTCAATTTAATCTGCAGGATTAGAAAACGTCAATCCAGTCCTTTTGATGTATACCAAGGTGCTCAAGCTTTTGGCCCCGTGGGTCAGATGAATGGTGTAGGACTGGTTTGTGGACCAGATTGGGCTCTGTGCCACCCCTGTGTGCTGCTCTTCCCAGTTCCATGCACCAGGATTGGGCTCCAGCACCCCACACTGCCTCCACCCAGCCCCCATACCCAAGGTCATTCCCAACACCGCTCTGCACACCCAATCTAGCACCTGGGGCCATGGCCTGCAGGGTTCCCAGTGGACCCCTGGGGAGCCCTGCAGGCAGATGACATAGCACCAAGGGCCAAATCTAGCCTGTGTGCCAGGGGTTGAGCACCACTGATGTGTACAATGATGATGAACTGCAAGCCAGGAACATGTCACTAGGAGCAGCTTTCCCCAACTAAGCATTGTAGGGCAAAAGAGCCACAAAACAAGTTTTATAAGAACCGTTATCTTCAAGCTAGCATGGCTGTCAAGGAGTGGGAGTGAGATCTAGGGCATTCCAAAAATAGAAAATCACACATGTAACCAACCTTGGGCTGAAGATGCACCAATCCCAGCCCTGGCAGTCAATTTACCTGGAGTGAATAATGTAAAAAAAGAAAAAAATCACTTATGTCCTTCTTAGGCATTTTGCTGATAATACAAAACCTCTTGGGATCTGAGACCCTGCTGAAGAGAGAGACGTGGAACTGAAAGAAAGGGTAGGTGGGTGATACAAAGTGTTAACCAAAGAGTGAATCAGAAAAGTCATGGCAGGATTCAGGAGTGAGGCTCTGTGGCATAGCTGTGCACAAGACATGTTTGCAGCCTCTATATGCCTCTCTGCTGTTCTTTTTCTTAGTCCTCACTTTCCTGAATACTAAATTCATATCAATTAACAAGGGAGATGTGGGCAACACGCTTTACCAACTGCCCAGTTTTTCTTTCCTGTTTGGCCTTAGAAAGGTCAAGGTCCACTCTTTAATTCTGTAATTCCTTCACGTAGCTGTCTTAAAGTTACCATGTGAATCTGAGGTAAGGATCACAGTTCATTTGCACATTTTGTACTCTCAGACATAGTGTCATAAAGGGGCAATAAAAAAGGGAATGTGGCATTTTTTTCAATTTATCCTCCGAGGTAAGTGTGATTGTTGTTATAAAAAGAAACTGACCTCTCACCTACATGATTTACAATTAAAAGAAAGGGGTGCTACTTACTTGGAGGGAAGACAACAACAACAATAACAACAGCAGCCGCCCCAGTAAGCATGCTAGAAGAGCGTGTTTGCAGAATTAGAGAGTAAAGTCCAGCCTTCCGCAACCCGAGAGAAAAACACATCACTTCTCTTAGTCTCACAGTAAATGAGAGAGTTCAGTGCAGCATGGGAATTGATTTACAGCCCAGCTACACTTGCTCAGAGAGCACTCTGCAATCCCCCACTAAATCTGTGGGAAGCTATGGATCCCACAAATGTTTGCTTTCTGTTTGCTCCGTTGTGTTCTAACACAGGGCAAATGAAAGGATCTTGGTTTTTACAAGCCGAGCTTATCTATTTATTCACAAGAGACAAGCAGGCTTCTAGTGAAGCTGATTAAATCATCCAATTGGGAATTCATACTTATGTTGGTGAACAGCTCGGTGGTAAGTGCTACTGAGGCCAGAGGTTCTCAGTGTGTTCCAAAAATGGCACCATGTTATAACAGATGCATTTCCCATGAGTTCTAGGATCTTCTTCCTCTCTCACCCTAAAGAAGGTGAGAGAGGTCATTGCCCCTGAAACATGTTCGCAAGTCCCCTAAGGTTTCCAACCCGGATTCTGAGCCCCATATTCCCAACACTTGTAAATGCCTTGCAAATCCCCATCATTGTATGTGAGCACTTCACATTAATGAGTATTTCATTGTCCACTCAGCACCCTCTGAGCTATGGAAGGATTGCTATCCTTATTTTGCAGATAGGAACATGGAGGTGCAGAGGATTAAGTGATATGTCATGCAGCAAGTCTGTAGCAGGCCAGCTCTCCTGAGTCCAGTACCTCAACCACAACTGCTTTTTTTTCCTCCATGTTATTTCTTGGGTCACGGGATTCATTGTTCAGTTGCATTTGGAAAATCAGCAAGTTTTTTGTGAAAAAAGATTCAAAATGTTCACAAGCATTCACATAAGCAGGTTGTTCTGCTAACCTTTTGCACAGGGAAAGGTTTTATTCACTGTTCCTGCAAGGGCCTATGAGCCACAGTCACATGAAAGCTGAACGTGTATTCCCCAGACTGATAGGCTGGTAAGGAGTGTCAGCCTAGGATAGGGAGTTGTTGAACACCTGTAGAGGTGACTGACCTCACCTGGCATGCCTGGAGAGGGTGAGGTTGGCTGAGAGGGAAAGTTAAACGAGGGAATTCAGGGCAATCAGAGGAGGTCCTGTGGAAAGGAAGGGAGAGGGATGGCAGAGCCAGGGATAAAGGGATCTGGGAAGAGCTGCAGGGGGGGGGTTAGCTCCTGTAGTAGACCCTGCAAGAGAGGGCACAATTTCAGGAGCATTATCCCTACCAGTCAGCGTTCTGAGCACAGTGGGCAGGCCAAAGAGAATAGAAAGACTGAGACTATAAAAGCCAGCAAGAGTGGGACTGCTCAAGGAGTGCCATCCTCCTTGTGATGTTTGTTCCTGCTTCATAGGAAGGCCAGGATGAGACAGATCTCCCCAGAGGTGGGCAAGGGGGTGAAGCTGTAGGCATCTGAGTCGAGTATATATGATGTGCTAGTTGTAGTGGATGCTTCTTAAGATTTCAAGGAGGGATATGGCCCTTGAAAGGGTAAAACTCTGAAGGACCTGACCAGAAGGAGAACCCCAGTGCAGGAGATGGATAGACCAGATGGGACAACTGACAACCAAAGCCCATGAAAAAGCCAACTTGCTAAATGGATACTTTGCATCAGTCTTTTACCAGTCCCAAGGGACGCCCCTGCCCATTATGGGACAGGAAGGCCTGGGTGAGGGAGATTCGTTACCCTCCATCGATGCTGATCTCATGAAGGAACACCTTGAGAGGCTGGATACCTTCAGGTCATCCAGCCCTGACAGCTTACACCCCAGGGTACTCAAGAAGCTGGCTAGCATCATAGCCCATCCCCTGGCACAGATCTTCAAGAACTCGTGGCGCTCTGGTGAAGTGCCTGAAGACTGGAAGAAGACCAAGGTGATACCTATCTTCAAGAAGGGGAGGAAAGTGGATCCAGAAAACTACAGGCTCATCAGCTTGACCTCTATCCCAGGGGGAGATCCTAGAAAAGATTATCAAAGAGACCATTCTCAACAGACTGGCCAATGGCAAAATCCTGAGGGATAGCCAGCACGGGTTTGTTGCGGGTAGGTCTTACTCGACCAATCTTATTTCCTTTTACAACCAGGTGATCTATCACCTGGACAAGGGGGAAGAAATTGATATCATATATCTTGATTTTAAAAAGCCTTCAGTCTGGTATCCCATGATCACCTCTTAGCAAAACTGGCCAGCTGTGGCCTCAGCATCTCCACGATCCGCTGACTGGGGAATTGGCTACGTGGTTGGACCCAAAGGGTGGTGGTTGATGGAAGTCAATTGTCGTTGTGGGCGGTCACCAGTGGGGTCCCTCAAGGCTCTGTCCTTGGACCTATATTGTTCAACATCTTCATTAATGATGTGGACATTGGCATCAGAAGTGGACTGGCCAAGTTCACCGACGACACCAAACTTCGGGGTAAAGCGTCCACACCTGAGGACAGGAAGGCAATCCAGGCTGACCTTGACAGGCTCAAAAGATGGGCAGATGAGAACCTGATGGCATTTAACACTGAAAAATGCAAGGTTCTCCACCTTGGGAGGAAAAACCCTCAGCATGCTTATAGGCTCGGCAGTGCTACACTGGCTAGCACTTTGGACAAAAGGGACTTGGGGGTCATGATTGACCACAAGATGAATATGAGCCTTCAATGTGATGCTGCAGCTAAGAAAGCAAGAAAAACGCTGGCTTGCATCCATAGATGCTTCTCAAGTGAATCCCAGGACATTATTCTCCCCTTGTACTCAGCCTTGGTGAGGCCGCAGCTGGAGTACTGCGTCCAGTTTTGGGCTCCACAATTCAAAAAGGATGAGGAGAAGCTTGAGAGAGTGCAAAGGAGAGCCACGTGCATGATCAGAGGTCAGGAAAACAGACCTTATGATGAGAGGCTGAGAGCCATGGGACTCTTCAGCCTGGAAAAGCGCAGGCTCAGGTGTGATCTGATGGCCACCTATAAGTTTATCAGGGGTGTTCCTCAGGATCTGGGGAAATGTCTGTTCACCACAATGCCCCAAGGGATGACAAGACTCCTCTGTGACTGTTTCAGGCTGGACATAAGGAAGAATTTCTTTACTGTCCGAGCCCCCAAGGTCTGGAATAGACTGCCGCCAGAGGTGGTTCAAGCACCTACTTTGAACGCCTTCAAGAGACATTTGGATGTTTTTCTTGCTGGGATCCTATGACCCCTGCTGATTTTCTGCCCTTTGGGCAGGGGGCTGGACTCAATGATCTTCCAAGGTCCCTTTCAGCCCTAATGTCTATGAATCTATGAATCTAGACCATACCTGTTTGTTCAGGGTGCCTTGCTGCATATAGCTACTGTGAGACTAAGTGGCATGAGAGGGAGTTCAGAGGATGAAAGCCACTTTAGCTTTCCCACTTACATGGGATGTTACACTCTTTCCCACTTATATGGGATGTAAATGGTGTGTAAGCCTTGTTTCTGGTGTGCTTGTTTGTCTGTTTCTGTGGACCCAATCCTGCAATCCTTAGTCTTGGGAGTAGTCCTGTGTTGTTCAATTAGAAAACAGAGATTACAAATCAAAAATGAGCAGTCCCCAAATTATGCCTAGGGTTATGAGGCCTCAGCCTTCTTTATGCAGACCCTGATACTAGGAACCACAGCAAATACAGAGCTCCAAACTTTAACATGTTTAAGGACCCACTGGTTGTTAGGCCCTCTGCAAGCTTCAGTCCCTTGTGTCTGTGGCATACTGTCTGGCAGAGGGACTCACCCTTAATAGCTTTGGTATCTCTTCCCTCTGTGTCATTCCTCTTATGCCCATTGAGGTCTTAGAATATGAAGTGTTTAAAACAAACAAGCACAAAAGTATGAACTTTCTTGCCATAACATTATTATCCTCATATTGACAGAAGCTGCTCAAGCCTCTCACTGATCTGTGGTCTCAACCACTGGCACAGTGTCTGTTGCAGGTTCAAGTTTTATTCAGCATGGCTTCCTGAATAAACAGCCTGGATTTTCATTCTATGGCCCTTAGTAAATAACATGTCAAAACATCCTTTGATCTTGTAAATCCCATAATCTATTTTCCTTACAGGTAAAATGTTTGCGGGTTTTTTTATGCCCTTTGAATACTGATCTTACCACGGAGATAACTGTTCATATCTGTGACTACATGAACATCCTTTTCCTCCTACTGTTCCCTGAGTACCTTTGCATTTCCTTGTTTAACTATTAAGCAACAGGTTATTGCCCTCCAGCCATGGTTTTTGAAGTTCCCGTAGATCCAATAGTTCTACCTTTCTCAATAGTATTCCTGACATACAAATTCTCAAAGAACTGGAGCCCATTTCTGAGGGGCAATAAGCGTCCAGCACCATGGCACAAGCCAATGGGGTTCACTCCAACAGAAGAAGAATTGCTGTGTTATGCCCTGGGGAACTACACTAGCACAGAAGAATGTTACATTTCCAAAAGCAGCAGCACCCAGACAAGCAGTTACCTCATCTAAACTTTGGATAACCAATGCCTCTATAAAAAGATATCTGAGGAAAGCTAGAAGTAACAAGCTGAGATCACTACTATGTCACTGCAAAGGACCAGAGAAATAAAGATGGTTTGGAGACCTCTAAATTATGCTGGCAGATATTTCTTTACCCAAAGACAGGCATAATGGGCAGTGGCATTCAATATGGAGTTAACAGGGTACTGCCATTATCTTTTCTCTCTGTATCAGCAGCCTGTACATCTTGAGCAACCTCACTGAAGATGACCAGCAAATGGGGATCGCAGCAGCAAACTGTTTTTCCTGCACACTAGTCTTCTGCTTGAGCTCACCTTTGCCTCTCAGCAAATCCTTACAAACTATATGGCACTTGCCTGAACAGTTGAACTGTAAACAAAGAGCATGGGCAAAGGTGAGACAAACATGAGGCTGTGAAAAGCAAGCCACATATTTCCAATAGCTCTCAGTGATCCGGGAAAAGGAGACAGAGCTGAAAGCCAAGAGCTGGACCAAAACTCATGTTTGCTTGCCCTCAGGATCAGAGAACACTGTCCTAAAGATCCATTCCTCCAGCAGTTATTGGCATAGAAATTCACTGGCTAATGACAGCAAGGAGAAAGGGCAATCAGGAAATCATCTAAATGGGCAATAGTATTATTTATTTTAAATGCTTATCAGTGCATGGCTAAATGTCATTTGAGCATCGTACTCCTTTACCTTAGCTTTCATCTGCCACTTTTATATAGATTCATTATAAACTATGGGTAGGGAAGGGTTTGAACTTGTCTGGTATTTGCACAGCATCTAGCACATGGCATGGTAAGTGCAACTGGTATACCAAATAGCCACTGTAAACTGGGCGTAGAGGAAGGGTTTGAACTTGTCTGGTGTTTGCACAGCATCCAACACATGGTAGGTGCAACTGGTGTACCGAATAGCCACTGTTTCTCTGGACATTGTTTGACTGGGCTGAGCTTGGCAGCATTTGATGGACCTGGTCATAGGGCCTTGTCCTACCTTAGTAACATGGAAGGAGTTTTCAGGACAGTGGCCACAGCTACACAAATGATGGACCGCACAGTTGTTACCCCACAGTCATTTAGTACTTGCATGACCAAGTACTAAATAACTGCTGTAACTGGCATTTCTGCGCAGTACCATCCCCACAGGTTTTTTCAGACACTACTGAACAGTAGCAATGAGCTACTGCACAGTAGGACTGTTCAAAATTTCTACAAGTGTTTCATTTCAAAGCTGCTACGATGCATTTCGAGCTCAAAACAGCAAAATCAAAATGAAACAAAAGGCTTCAAAATAGCTTTGAAATTAAATGAAGGCATTCAAAACATTTTGAAAGTTTTGAAACATTTCGAGTTTCAAAGCAGCCCAGTGGTGGGAGGCAGGGGAGAGCCAGGGCTGCACTCTGAGCTACTCCGCCAGTCCAATGAGGGAGTCAGTGGGAGAGCCAGTAATGGAGCTGCTCTGAGCACAGCCCTGGCCAGTGGCTCTCTCCTGTCTCTTGCTGCCAGGCTCAGCTCCGTGGGGCTGTGGAGCCTCCAGCCACCAGGCTGTGTTCACTAGGGCTGCTCTCCAAGCAGCTCCGCCACTGGCTCTCCCACCGCATCCTGCCACTGAGCTGAGCTCCATGGGGCTGGCAGAGCCGCTTGGACTGCAGCCCTGGCTCTGAGCGCAGCCCCGGTGAGCACAGTCCTGTGGCTGAAGGCTCCGCAGCCCCACAAAGCTGAGCCTGGCAGCGGGAGGTGGCGGAGATGATCAGAGTGCAGCCCTGGCTCTGAGCACAGCCCTTGCCAGTGGCTCTCTCCTCCTTCCCGCTGCCAGGCTTAACTCCATGGGACTGCAGAGCCGCCCGCCGCTGGACTGTGCTCACCAGGGCTGTGCTCCAAGCAGCTCTGCCGCTCCTTCCACTGGGCTGAGCTCCATGGGGCTGGCAGAGCCACTTAGAGTGCAGCCTGGTGGCAGGAGGTGGCGGGAGAGCCAGGGCAGCCCTGTGGAGCTCAGCCTGCCCTCCCAGCACTGCTGGACTCCTCCCAGGGGTGCGGGTCCCCAGATCTGCATGCAGGATGACAGGAGGCTGCCACTGTTGCCTGGGTCAGCAGCAGTCTTCCTGGTGCTGGGCGCAAGTTGCGCCCAGCGCCAGTCCCAGGTGGCAGCAGCAGCCTCCTGTCATCTCGCACGCAGATCCAGGGGCCCACACCCCTGGGAGGAGTTCGGCACAGCCCCACAGCTCTCCCAGGGGTGTAGGCCCCTGGATCTGCATGTGGGATGACAGAAGGCTGCCACTGCCTGCAGGTGACATGAGTTTCCTTTTAGCAGTTTGAGGTGCAGTTTCCCAGAAACCCCTGAACCTATCTCCTTGAAACTTAGCAGACTTTGTGCCCTCCAAAGGGGCTACTATCCCTGCAATTTTCATCTGAATCAGGCAAGAAATGACTAAGTTGTAGGCATTTTCATGATTCCCCATTATAGCCTATGAGCAAAACATCAAAACCTCTTGAAACAGCGAAATAGTTTCGACGAAATGAAACAGAACAGCGCTTCAAAATGAAACAAAATGATGAAACGAAACACTGTCCCTTTGAAATGGCTAAATACAAATTGAAACAAAACACTGCTGTTTCACACAGCCCAGGCACAGTAACTCATCACTACTGCATGGTAGTAGCACATTACAGTTGGTGCCTGCCAACATTATTGCACAGCAGCATCTCACGTAGACTTGCCCAGTATTATGTAGGTTGCTCTCAGGTCATGATGGATACCTGCTCCTCAGGCCTCCAGAGCTATCACCTGAAAAGCTCACCATGCTCTATGCTCTCTCACTTTTTGTTCAACATCATTATGAAAACCATGGGAACATTTGTGGAACAGGCTGGCCTTAAATACCGGCCATATGCAAATACAGCCCTCCCTGCACCAGAAACAAACACCCAGCAATACTTGTATGATGCTAAATTCTACATCACCTTTATATCTACCAACACCCACTGCCTCCACAACAAGGACACTGGCTAACAGCAGCACCTGAGGACAGAGTCGATTGAAAAAAATTTACTGAAAAAACTTTATATTATAAAAAAAAAAAGTTTGTATTAAACTTAATCTTTGGGTGGCATCATGGTGATTTCAATGAAAATTCACTTAGAAAAAAATTCAACCTGAAAGCATATTTTGTTTTGAAAAATGATCATTTTGGCAAATCGCAAAATTTTCAGAAAATAAAAATGTTGTTACAAATATTATTTAATATTTTCTTAATATGCTTTTATTATTTAGGATATTGGTAGTAGGAGTACATACTCTAAGTGATACATTATAACAATTGATATATTCTGTTTTTAGTGCACTTTAAAATTATTAAGGGAAGTCGTTACCAACTTCTGATTAAAACACCATATCTTTTCTTTCTAGAGCAAAGTATCTCCTGTTTGTTTTGTAATGAAACAGTTTGATACTCTGAAAACAGTTTCACTGCAAAATAAATAGGAGACACTTTTATCTAGGATAAAAAAGATAAGGTGTTTTAATCAGAACTAAGACAGCAACTGCTTACAAATAATTTAAAAAATAAAAACAGAATATTTTAACTACAATATTATATTATAGTGTGACATGCATGTTATACACTACTACTATGTCATAAAATAATGCATAGATAATGTAAAAATATCACTTATGTAAGAATTGAAGTGGACATAAAATTATTATGCACTTTTGAAATTCCGGTGTGCAATTTAAAATCTCTAATATCTCAAAATTCAAAAACAAAAAATATCCAGATTGAATTTATTTATTAGAGCTTTTATTTTTTAGGATATTTTAAAAATATTTTATTTTGGACAAAAACAAATTTTAACCTTTTTTCTTTTTCTTTTTTTTTTTTTTTACTTTTTTACACAATATGCGGTTAACTTATAGAATTCATTGCTACAGGAGCTTGTGGAGGCAGATAACATAGCCAGCTTCAAAAATGGATTGGATAAATTAATGGATGATAGATCTATTCATGACTAATGAACAGAATGGTTGGAGAGATTTTCTCTCGTGTCCCTAAACCAATAACAGTGAATGCCACAGGGGATATTGAATAGCGGGCAGATCACTAAATATGTCTGGTTCAATGCTCTCCCTCTATATCAACATTTCTCAACCTGTGGGTCACAACCCAAAAGAGGGCTGCAAGAATATATGAAAGGGTCGCGATCAAATTTTAAAAATGGATTCTCTTTTAAAGGACAAAAATGTGGGAAATCGGGGCTTTTCCCTTTCAGGCTGGCAGAGCTCCAGCCTGCAAGGGGCTGCCTGAGGCCCCCCAGGCCCCACATACACCCCCATCCCCTGCCCCACACATTGTGGGGCTCGGGCCTGAGTGTGGGGGGCAGTGGATCAGGAGTGAGGGGCATGGGGTCAGGACTGGCCATCAATGTTTACAAATGGGTCCTGGTACAAAAAAAGTTGAGAACCACTGCTCTATAGCATCTACTTCTGCCACTGTCAGAGACAGAATACTGAGTTAGATGGACTGAGTTAGATGACCCAGTACGGCACTTCTTATGTTCTTCACAGGGCAACAGTTCCCACAAAATGGAAATTCTGCATTTTAACCAGCTCTAGCTGAAAGACACCTGAGTGAGAGTAAATCCTGGAAAGACTGATGTGGTGCTGAGACGCTGGCATTTGTAAAGAACTGCCCACGTTAACACTGCTTTCCAACAGAAGCCTTATAGCAGTCCAGGCCGTCATATTCATCTGGACTTCTCCTTACTTCTAAGGACCCAAATGACCAGGTTTGCAAGATACCCTCTATTACTCTGTGGGTACAGTGGCTAGCACCATTCTTGCTTGATCTTTAGTGTATTTCCACAATAAACATAATTATTACTAATAACTATGATTAATAATAAACATTATTGTTGTTGTTAAACACTTTCTTCTGTCCATGGCTAGCAAGTGCACGATTCTCCTCTTGTAAGGTTCCTATTAATGCACATCACTCCAAGCATTTATCAAGTCCAGGCTTCCTTCTTGTAACTCTATGTACTGCAGTCCATAAACACTGACTTTAAAGATACTTCATTTGCTTCTCTCCACTGGCTCCTTGTTGAACACTGGGTTGAATTCAACCTTTCAGTCCTGAGCTCCAAACCATAGGGTTGACCATGGCTACCTAAGGGCCCAACTCACAGTGTATAATCATGACCTTCCATAATGATTACAGTCCACTGGAAACATCAACTCCAAGAGAAAGCACTTTTCTACAGTAGATAAGAGTTTTCTAGGTGGTTTACCTGCACAATCAGAGCTCACTCCACAAGACAAGGAGGGTTAACAATCTTACAACCCTCAGGGGTCAGAGCACATATTACTGCTTGCCCACATGACCAACACACACAGAGCATGCAGCACCAAAGTCCAGCCCCAGAGAGAAGGTAGTTCATATGAGTACACTTTGTAACTTCAGAGGCACTGTATGAGACTCTGGACAGAAAGGTAGATAAGATAAATGGGAAACAGAGGAATAGTAGATGAGAACAGAAGTTCATATAGTCTATTATCCTATCTTTCATAGTTTCATAGTTGGTAGGGTCAGAAGGGACCTGAGCAGATCATCAAGTCCAACCCCCTGCCATGAGCAGGAAAGGATGCTGGGATCAAACAAACCCAGGAAGGTGTCTATCTAGCCTCCTTTTGAAGACCCCCAGGGTAGGGGCGAGCACCACTTACCTTGGAAGTTGGTTCCAGATCCTAGCCGCCCTGACTGTGAAGTAGCGCCTCCTGATGTCTAGCCTGTATCTACTCTCAGTCAACATATGGCCATTATTCCTTGCTACCCCCGGTAGTGCTCGGGAGAACAGGGACTCTCTCATTGCCTCCTGGTCTCCCTTGGCCGGTTTATAGACGGCCACCAGATCCCCTCTCAGCCTTCTCTTGTGGAGGCTGAACAGGTTCAGGTCCTGTAGCCTCATAGGGCCTGCCTTGCTGCCCCCTGACCATGTGAGCAGCCCTCCTCTGGACCCTCTCGATGCTGGCCACATCCCCCCTGAAGTGCGGCGCCCAGAACTAGATGCAGTACTCCAACTGCAGCCTGACCAGTGTCGCATAGAGGGGGAGGATCACCTCCTTGGACCTGCTCGAATTGCATCTGTGGATGCATAACAAGGTGCAGTTAGCCTTCCTGACTGCATCCCCACATTGTCGGCCCTTGTTCATCTTGGAGTCAATAATGACACCAAGATCCTTTTCTGCCTCTGTGCTGATGAGAACGAGTTCCCCAGCCTGTAGGTATGCTGCTGGTTCTTCCTCCCCAGGTGCAATACCTTACACTTGTCAGTATTGAAACCCATCCTGTTCTCATCCACCCACCCCTGTAACCTGTCCAGATCTAATTGCAGCCTGTCCCTCTCCTCTAGGGTGCCCACTTCTCCCCACATCTTAGGGTCATCCGCAAATTTGAACAAGGTACTTTCCAAGCCCTCGTCCAAGTCAGCGATGAAGATGTTGAACAGTGCGGGCCCAAGGACCAAGCCCTGGGGGACCCCACTGCCCACATCTCTCCAGGTCGAAAAAGACCCATTCACCACTACTGTCTGGGTGCGGCCCTCCAGTCAATTTGTGACCCATCTGACCATGTAGGCATTGACACTACAGTCACCTAATTTTTTAATGAGAATGGGGTGAGGGACAGCATCAAAGGCCTTCCTAAAGTCCAGAAAGACTACGTCCACTGCAACACCTGCGTCTAAGAATTTTGTGACCTGGTCGTAGAAGGCCACCAGGTTGGTCTGACAGGACCTGCCTCTAATGAACCCATGTTGGTTGCCCCTAAGCATAACCTCCCCTGCTGATCCCTTGCAGATGTGCACCTGAATAATTTTCTCAAAGAGCTTCTCCAAGACCGAGGTAAGACTAACGGGCCTATAGTTTCCTGGGTCCTCTTTCCTCCCTTTTTTGAAAATGGGGACCACATTGGCCCTTTTCCAGTCCTCTGGCACCTCACCACAGCACCACGAGTGCTCGTAAAGCCATGCCAGGGATCCCGCAATGACCTCTGCTAATTCCCTCAGCACTCTGGGGTGGAGATTGTCAGGACCTGCTGATTTGAACATGTCTAGTCCCACCAGAAGTCCCCTGACTAGGTCCTCACTGACCTTGGGCCTGGCTGTGCCTCCCCTGGGACCGTCAGGGATCTCAGTGGGGGGATGACCTGATCCCTGCTCAGAAAAATGGAGGCAAAGAAATTGTTAAAGAGATTAGCTTTGTCATCTGGTGTGACCACCAGATTTCCTAGTGTGTCCTGCAGGGGCCCCACATTACCAGTACCTTCTTTTTACCCCCTATGTATTTAAAAAAGGACTTCTTGTTATCCGTGATCCAGGTCGCTATTCCCAGTTCCATCTCCACCTTAGCCTTCCTAACAGCCCCCCTACAATCTCAAGCCAAGGAGATATAATCCTCCTTAGTGATGGCCCCTTCCTTCCATTGGGTGTACGCCTCCTTTTTAGCTTTGAGACATTCCTGGATGCTTTTGGTGAGCCATGGGGGCTTTTGAGCACTCTTGCCCCCTTTGATCCATGTTGGGATTGTCACTCTTTGGGCTTGGATGATCGCCTCCTTAAAAAACGACCACTCTTCTTGGACTCCCAACTCCCCTCCCCTCCGAGAACTCAGAGCCTCCCTGACTAGTCTCCTTACCTCATTGAAATCTGCCCTCCTGAAGTCCAAGGCTGCTGCCTTGCTGCAGGCCTTTGACACCCTGTGCTGGATGGTGAATTCCAGTAGGCGATGATCGCTATCGCCCAGGTGGTCGAGCACCCACAGTCCCCTCACCAGGTCATCACCTGTGGCCAGGACCAGGTCCAACTAGGCATTTCCCTTGGTGGGACTGTGCACCTCCTGGGTTAGATGGAGGTCCTCTAACTCGGCTAATAACCTATGTGAGTGGTCAGACCTGGATGACTGCTCTTCCCAGCAGATGTCCAGATAGTTTAGGTCACCCATGATCACCACGTCCTTTGACTTAACTGCCTCCGCGAGCTGACCTGAGAATTCCCGGTCCAGATCTTCTCCCTGGTTGGGTGGCCTGTAGTAGACACCCACCATTATGTCCCTTTCCCCCAAATCCCCTTGTATTTGGACCCAGAGCACTTCAGTCTGCCCCTCTTTGAACATGGTCATGGTACCAGACACTCCAGAGAATGATACGGACCTTCCAGTAATGGCCAATCAATGCAATACTCTGCATAATGGGGGAAGATATATTTCAATAATCTTTGTGACTGATTGTCACAAAGAGAGAAAATCTGTATTTCTTGCCCATTTCCATCTGACTGACATAGAGGTAGATGATATTTTTATTATTTATATATGGAAATGTCCAAGGTCCCTGACCTCAAGCTTACTGTAAGGCAAGGAATCCCACAGGTGACATATTGAGTAGAAAAATATATTTCTCATTATTTTTTCTTCCCCTATCAAATTCCCTTTTAGGTCTCTCCTCTCAAAATGAATCACCTTAATCTTTTTCAGTGAAGTCTTCCCAGATCTCCTTATTATTTTCATCACTCATTTTTAGCTATTTTTAAAATGTCTGATATGGCCTTCAAATAGGTAACTAAATATAAGTGTAGCATTACAGATGGTTGGTCATTATAACATCTTCAGTATTATATTCTTTTCAATTCCTTATATATCCTAATGTTTTCTTTGCTTTGTTTTCTGTCACAGTTGCTCAATTAGCAGAGGTTGTCACTGAATTTGAAAAATGACTCAAGTGCTTTTCTGAATAAAAACAGTCCTTAATTAAGGACCTTCTCATGTTACACAAGTACTTCAAATGATCCTTCAGATGGGTATTATGGCGTGCTTGTCCACACTGAAACTAAACTGCCAGTTGCCTGCCTTTATTGGATCTTTCTAAAGTTCCTCACTCATGAATAATGTAAATAAATTAACTAAGTGTTGAATAAGAGGGTTAACAATGCTGGGTCTTGTGGGACTCCATATCTGCTAGCCCTTAAGGAGAAACATTTGCCCACATAAGCCTCTGGGCTCACTGCATAACTGTGGCACAGCCAGTTATGCAGTTGAAGGTGTCCAAAAAAATCTGGTAGCATCAGCAAGGGTCGCTCTGAATTCTGCATCAACTTCTTTTGAGCTGCACCATACCTGCTGGAAATATATCCACCCTCCACTTTAGACCTCAAGGTATGGAGATTAACCCATCATGATAGCAGTGGTTCCAGTGGTTAATCTCTTTCACGTGTAAAAAGCACCCCTTATCTATAGCCTGATTTTGTCTCATTTCAGCTTGCAGACATTTGGGTATACCTTAAAGAGAAAAAGTATAATGAGAGCCAATGATTGGATTCTGAAACTAGACAAATTCAAACAAGGAATAAGCAGCATGTTTTTAACAGTGAGGGGAATTAGCTAACAGGACAATTAACCAAAGAACATAGTATCTTGATAACATCTTCTCAATGATGAAGAAGATTAGAGACTAGATGACCATTGACAAGAACCTGTGTGCCCACTGACAGGTACATAAAAAATAAATCAATTGCTTACTTAAGTCTATATCTTGAAGCTATTTGTCTACTAACACAATAAGGGAGTTAAGTAAGATTATTAGATTTACTAAGCCAGATCCTCAGTTGATATATACATCAACATACGTCCAATGAAAGTCCGTTGATTGACACCAGCTAAGGATGTAGCCTGCTGTACATTCCTGAATCCAGCCAGATCATCTACTTTTCACAAATAGCTGGCTGGTGCTTTTTCCTCCCCAAATCCTTGCAAACACTTCCTCTTGAAATCCAACAGATACCAAATTCTCACTCACTCATTGTGCGTGACAACATCTCAGTGTTAACCCCATAAATAAAAGCAAAGCACGCATGTTTTCACAACAGAGACCCATTAGCAAGTCAAAGTGCCAGTCGGAATGGTGGAGGCACATTCCTAAAGAATCTGTGGTATGTGTGAGAAACTCAGATAGTGGGTTATTTGAGTTATTTCCAAATAACTTAAGCAACTGTTCTCCTGATTCATGTGGTCTGCTCAGCTGATTGTACTGCCTGCTGGGCATATTGTAGCAAGAGAGGGATGTCCAGATTGGAATGGAAGAATGCAAGGAAAGGGGAGCTAGACAGATGTCAGAGCTTCTCACCCTTTAAAGGAAAGGTATCAGGATTCAACCTTGTCAAGAACATTTGGCAAACAATTTTTTGAGAGTCAGAACAATTTTGTTAGGCAGATAATTTATTGTACTGAGAGAAAGAGACAACACACTTGAAGGACTAAATGAAGTGCTTCAAGTCAGTGGGTGAAGCAAGAATAAGACTCAGAACTCCTAATTCCCAGGATGATTTCCTTAACCAACACATGGACTAGAATTCAGGGGTCCTGATTCCTAGTCCCCTGCGCCAGCCATTAACCCATGCTGCCATCCCAGATCTGGCAACAGAACCCGGGAGTCCTGACTCCACCCACCTCGCAGCCAGCTGAATTCCCTCCCAGGGAGAAACAGAGCCCAGGACTCTAGATTCCCAATCCCATCCTCTAAACTGCTAACCCCCATTCCTTCTCAGAAAAGCCTCAGGAAACAATCACCTTCTATTTAAAATGGTTTGAAACCTAAGAGTCCCCTTGTGTTATAATGACACAATGAAGTGCACAACCTGTATCTTTCATCACTCCTTTTCTTTAATTTGTTTGGAAACATCCAGGCAAGGAAGAACTTGGGCTTCCCAGTGAGGGTTTCCTGAACTTGCCTGCTTAGATGCATGTGCTCTGGAACAACAAATGATCCCAATGAAATTGGAATTCCTGCCATGACTGTGACTAAAGCATCTTAACCCTGTTCCCCCCTAAGAAGAAAAATATTGCTCCCATCCCTGTTGGAATCTCCTGGTGCAGTTTGCTCTTTCCGTCCCACTCTCTATTGCTCTCCTTCACTCCCCCTTTGTCTTTTGTTTTTACTCTCCTTCATTTTTTTCCTTGTTCCTTGCCTCCTGTCTTCCACATTCCTGGCTTTCATTACTATTTTTTTATTGTTGCATTTCACGTCCCTTGTATATGGCACTCAATGCCCTATCAGGAAGCAAATCAGACACTTCATACCTATCTCCCTCTCTTTTTTCTCTCTTCTCTGTGACCTTCTTAAGCCTTTCCTATCCATATCTAATACTGTTTCTTTCTCCACCTCTCTCTCTCTTTTTTTAGGTCTAATCCATCACCCAGTACAGAAGTCAGTTGAAGGAGTCCCATTCATTTTGGTAGTTCTTGTCCTTTCCCTTTACCTCTGTTTACTACCTCCTTTCTTTCTTTCCTCTCAGTTTTGGTGTGAAATTCCAGATCTCTTCCTACCTACATGTGAACAGCACCCTAAAGAACTACCACAGTCTCTTCAAATATTTGTCTTCTTTACAATATCTTAGAAACATTGCTATTTTCCAGACGAGAGGTACCTGGAGGGTCCAACTCAGTTCTGCATTCCGCTGTGCAAGGCATTGTATTAAGTAAGAGAAAATCCCTGCCTCAGAAGACAGGCATAGAGACTTGTCCAAGTTCACACATCAGGTCAGTGGTAGAGTTTGGTACAGTAATAGGTCTCCTGACTCCCAGGTCAATGGCCTTGCCACTAGAATTGCTTCTGTCTCTCCCTTTCTCATCCCTCTCTTCTTTCCCCCAGCCACTCCTCTCCTTTCCTTTTATTTTAAGAGTTGCCTCTACCATTTCCCATCTATAAGGTGACATACAAAAACTTTCTTAGAAAACAGTCATAAAAAGAAAAAGAAAATGAAAAAGAAAGGCCCAATGGAGAGCAGAAAATTACAGTGTCTGGGGCCGTATTTACAATAATTATAATTATTATAAAGTACAATAGGGTGTAGAAACCCATAATTCTCCTGGTGCTTTCTGATTTTTAGATCTATGTTTAGCAAGCACATGCCAGAGAAAAAGTCAGAAAAGGAATGTCATAAAGTCACTTCCCTCTGTGTTGTAAAGGGAGCATTGGGGGGGAATATTTGTGTCTCCAGAGATACTGGGAAAAGCAGCTTCAGAATTGAGAGGTGTGTCTGTCATGGCAATTCAGGGACAGGGGTAAGTAAATACCCTCTGAATCTCCATAGAGGAGGGAAGAATTGCATCTGATGGTAGTTTATACTCATATGACCTTGTTCTGATACCTTATTGTTTTAAACTCTCCCCTCACTGAAACCTTGTCTGACTTTTTTATAGTAGGAAACCAGAACTTCATGCTGCATGTCACCAGCTACACTCCAACTCCCATTGCTCTGATAGCTCTTGGCAAAGAAGAGATTTAATGTCTCTGATTCTCCCTTTTGCTTCCTAAAAGAAGTGATTTCTCCCATGTCCATTCTTTTGGTTTTCCTCTAGTCCCCAGCCCATACTAACAGGTGCAGGTATTCATTCTATTCTAGTCTGCCCAGATGTTTTCACCCCATTTTTCACCCTTGTAGCAGAGCATCTTTCAGCAGTGCATTGAGCACCACCACAAATATCTGTCACACCTAATTGGTTTGCTACTTTGCTTCCCTTATCCTGTCCTAGTGGAGTGCTTTGTTTTGGTGGGGTTTGCTTTTCCAAATGTACAAATTGTGTTTGTGTGTTGAAGTACCCCTTGCACTTGGAGTAGAAAGTGAGAAGCTGGCGATGGTCCTTAGCTCCTGGGGAGACTTTGTTCCATGGACTGGGACCGGTCCTAAGGCAAGTTTTGCTGCATGCGCTGATGAGCTTTACCCTCATGGGAGATGGTTCCATTACTTTGGAGAAGTGGATTTGTTGGCTATGGCCCCTCAGACCAGGTCTTTAGGTGATCTTTTAGAACCCTGGGACTGAGGCTTTGAATTTGAGCAGATACTCTGTGACAGTTAAGGACAGGTCTGGTATGCTCCCAGTAGCCCATGTTGCTGAGGAGACATGCCCTAGCTTTCTGTATGACTTGGAGTCCCTTGAAGTTTACCTTCAATAACCTTCTATTCTCTTCCTGTTCTTATGCCACACACTTTGTAGCTAAGCTGGACCCTACACACTTGTGTAGGGTCCAGCTAAGCAATGTGAATGCCAGCTGTGTTGTGCAGTCACCAAAGTCTGCTAGAACGCTATTTATTGGTCAATAGCAAGAAAGCACTTGAGATCTGCTGAAAGAGTCCATACTTTCTTTGGGGAAATGGGAGTTCCCTAAGTTTGGGAAAGGAAGCATTACTTACCGTTTTTGCACAGGGCATATTACTATGGGGTGAAAATCAAAAGTGGGCTCTCTAGTCACTGCTCTTATATAAAATTACCAATAATTATCATTAGCACTTAAACATTCATTGTCATCCTTACTTCTTGAAGTGCTGCTTCAGGAACATGGCATTTCCAACGATAATCTTACAATGCCCAAAATGCGGATATGCAAATACTATACCATCATTCCTAAAACAGCATGCTTCCAGAAGTGATACTCCCAGGAAAGCTGTCCATGAGTAATGAGTATCTGGCATCTTGACTGGATATCCAGTGAGAGATAAGGTGTGATGAGATATCTAGACAGACCTTGAGTTCTTCTTAGGCTTTACAACTGGAATTAGACTTCAGTATATGTTAACATGGTTAATATTACACAATCAGACTCTGGGAACATTATAAAGGGCAAGAGAAAAGTTAGATCAGGGAAATCCTAGAAAAGAAAATGACCTCTTCATAAAAATAGGTGTTTAGGTTTTATTTGTAATATATAGGAAAAATGAAAAAATGTATGGAAGTACAGTACATGTATGCATGGAGTTAATATAGACCAGCATTTAAAAATTGTCAGCCAAATGCTCAGCTGGTTAACAGGCCTCACAAGATGTACACAGAGTAGATATTAAGGGGTTCTAGAAAGCAATGTTTGCAAAATTGATGGTCTTCTAAAAAGCCTTTTCTAAATCTGAAATGCAGCCCAGTCTTAAAGCCACATGACTTCTCTAACCCAATCATATTCTGCTAGAATCACTATAACAGACCCATATAGGAGTTGTTTCCCTGGTCTGTGATAAACTAGTTAGGGCACCAAAGCATACATTATTACATTATTGACATTATTACATACTGGCCATGTCTACATGAGGCACTGACTGTGCAGTTGTTACTGCGCAGTCATTTAGTATTTGCGTACACAAGTACTAAATGATTGCGCAGTAACCAGAGTTACTGCACAGTAGCATTCCTACATGACTTTTTGGTGACACTGACTGCACAGTAGCTCATTACTACTGGGCAGTAGCATCACGTCATGCTTCATGCCATGCAATGCTACTGTACAGTAGAAACGAGCTACTGAGCAGTAGTGACAAGCTAATTCAGCATCTCATGTAGACACAGCCACTGAGTGCCAGTGAGGTGTTTGGTACTACATGCAATATAATAGGGAAACCTGACCAGGGAGCTTTAATTTACACGTCTATTTGTGTTGCATGTCATTTATCCTGTGCAGGTAGCTCACTGCTGCAAATACTTACGATTGTTTTCATTGTTGTTGTTGTTGCTTTGTTTTGTTTTTTGTTTTGTTTTGTTTTGTGTTTTGGTATCTTAGCATCTCTAAACCCAAAAAGTTCAAAAATTATGAGTCAGACCACCAGAAGTCATGACATGGGGGCCCCCCAAACCACTGGATCCTCTTCATGTTTACAGTGTGGCTTTTTTGGTCCATTCTCTGATTTATTTAGCTCCCACTGCACATCATCATGCACGTGTGTTTGCGTGTGCATATGTGTGTGTAGAGAAGGGGGGGGAGGCATGTGAGGCAACCGAGTGAAATAACAAATGAGCGGTAGTCAGTCTTCTTTGTCTCAAAGTTCAGTGCCATTGCCTTTCACTGCTTCTCCTTCTTCCCAGGACCTTGGTTCATTGTTTAAAGAACTTGAAATCACAGTAAAATGAAAACAGTTTGGCCAGGTTATATAACTAGTGATCTTTGTGTATCCTAAATACATAAGACTGGGGCAAAGGAGAAATACGGATTGCTGCGGTATACTCTAACTTAGGAGTATTCTCTTTGGTATTCTCTCTCATCCACTTACCCTCATGGAAAAAGCTGGTGATACAGGGCCCGATCCCTAAGTGGCATAAATTAGTGGCATAAATTAGTGGCATAAATTAATGGCGCAACTTCACTGAACTCAATGGGCCAAATCCCCTACTAGCATAAACCAACTGAGCTCCATGGAAGTCAATGATACCTTAGTGCTGCATGAAGGTGTAACTCATAAACTGTGGGGAAGTGTGTAAATTAGGTTTGACTGACACTAGCCCAGTGCTGGAAGGTATGTCATTGATTCAGGAGCTGGCTTCCCTTAGCTTTTAGCAGCATGAATTCCTCCTGCCACGTCTGAGCAGTACACAGGGTGTGAAGTGTAACAGAGAACAACGCGGAGATCTGGGGGAGTATTTTTTAGGTAGGGGGAATTGAATTATTCAACACAGGTTACACTACACTGGGCATGTCTACGTGTGCCGTTAATGCACAACAATAAATTCTGCAACTTATTGCCCTGGAGTTTATTGCTCCCAGGAAGCTCCCAGGCACACCAGTTACACATGCAACCACAGCACAGCACATTGACCAGGTTGCAGCAGCCCCAGCTGGCAGGGGCCCCAGCGGGGCAGCCTGCCAGCCCTGGGCTGCTCTGACCAGGCTCAATGTGTTGCGCAGGGACTGACTGGGGAACAAGGGTGCTTTAGTGCAGGGCTAGCTGGCAGGTAGCCCCCACACTGAAGCACCCTCATGCCCCAGCCAGCTGGGGTAGTGTCTATACGTGCACAGTTGTGCATGAATAAACTCTGGAGCAGGGTAGTACTGTTGCAGAGTTTATTAGTCTCCTGCGCCCGAATAGGGGCACACATGTGGATGCTGAGACTTTACTGCAGAGCTAATTAGTCAGCTCTGCAGTAATGTAGACATGCCCACTGTGTATCACTGAAGTAGTTGCAGGCATACCCTACTACACACAAACCCCATTATCAAGGAGCGTGCCCTCAGCATATACCCAGTTGTACATGCCCTCTGTTCTTCTATCCCAAGCCATGTCACCCATGACCTTACCGCTTCTACAACTATTATGCATCACTGATAGTGAGCCATAACTTTAACTTTGCTCCAGTAGGATTACCAACTTCCTAATACATCTTTCCCTATGCGCCCCCACTGCTTCCACCACAAATGAGATTCCCCTTCTTCTGTTTCTTTGTGCACTATTTCAGAAAACCACCATATTTATTCACATCTAAGACAAACCGGAATATAAGACAAACCCCCCTCCCCCCCCCCCCCAACAATTAGATTGTATATAGGGAACATTTATAAATTTGTTATAATTTTCCAGGTACCAATTCTAATTATTGGAGGGTTGTTTTGAATTTGTCCCTCTCCCATTGATAAAATAGTTTCTGGGAGCTGGGGGTAGAGTCAGGTGGCCCCCTTGCCCTCTGCCCCCACACTTCTTCCCCTGCAGCCTTCTTGCATCCAGAGTCTCTGCCTTTCCTCCCCCCATGTATTGTCAGACCCTGCTCAGTTGCAAACTGCTGAGAGTTTCAGCACAGATGTTCCATAAACACACTTTTAAACAGAGCTTTTGCACCTACTGGGCACATCTACATGAGATGTTTACCGAGGAGTTGCCTAATTAGTTCCTCAGTAAAGTCTCAATGGGTGCTTTTAGACATGCAGTTTAATGCACATTAGCCTATTTTAATGTGCATTGAAGCATCACAAAAAAATCATGTGCTTTTGCTAATGCACATTAAAATAGGCTAATGTGCTTTTTTCTAGTGCCTCACAATGGAGGTACTAAATTTAATGTGCATTAGCAAAAGCTTATTAATGAACATGTAGACGTGCCCAGTGTCTATGTGTGTGGCTGTAATAGGCCAAAATAAACTAATAAACACTGCCATAGGTTAGTACTTATAAACACAAGTACTGTCCCATGGCAGTGTTATTTAATCTGCAGCAACACACATGTAGATGCTGATGGGGTTGGCAAGGGCATGAGCGTGTTTCAGTGCAGAGGCTATCTACCAACTAGCTCCATGCTGGAAACCCTCAGGTTGTAGCCAGCCCCACCACAGCAGAGTCAGAGCAGCCCTGGGCTGGCAGGCTGACCCCGCAGGGTCCCCTACCAACTGGGGCTGCTCCAACCCAGCTCAAGATGCTGCAGTCCCAGTTATGTGTGTAAACACAGCACCCAGAACAATAAACTCCAGAACAAGCTGTACTAAAGTTTATTAAATTGCCACACCCACTTATATACACTATGAACTACGCTTGATAATAATCCTAAACCAAAAGGCTCACAGTTTATTATACAGTTAATTGGGCTGAGCCCCAGGAGCCTCAACTGCATTTCAAGACAGGGTGACTCACAGACCAGCAGTGCTCAGTATGTGTGTATACTCCAGATATGTCACACAAAGGTCCATGTGCTAATTAACCCCTCCACTTGTCACAAGAGCACCTAGTTCCAGTCACAAGATAAGGGTCTTGGGACCCTCCAAAAATGTATATGCAAATGAGGTGCAAGGCAACTTGGTTCAGCTCTACCCCATGAAGGGCTGGGTCACACTGATTACCTGTGACAGGCTGGGAGAGGGGGTGACAGAGCCTGTCATCTATATAGAGGTTTGGTGATGTTTGCCAGACATTTCAGGCTTGTGAAGAAACAGGAATCATTGAAAATGTGAAAGAAAGGCATTGCTCACCTGTGGCAGTGAAGAGGAAGTCTAAATGTATTTGGTATAGTAGTTCACTATGACTTCAAAAAGAATCAGAGCTGAAGAGCACTGAGTGCAATGGGTAGTATGTCTTATTCAGGTAAGCTGTACTAACCTATCTGAGGGGAGAGACCATAGTTGTTGGCCCAAGTGGTTGTATTTACCTGGAAGGGGTAATACCATATTCTTGGCCTTGAATGACTTTGTGTACTTAGAGGGTAAAGAACCGTCCCTTGCACTGCGGTAAGTTGAATTCTGCAAGAGTCTATAAAAGCTCAAATGCAAGGATCTTGGCTATACAATTTATGGTAATGGGGGATTGCTCTTGGTATTTTTTCTCTAGCTTGTTCCTTTGGTCTTTTGGGTAGGAACAAGAGAGACTAGGGGGCATCTGAAATCTAAGGTTTCTGGCTTGGGGCTTGCATACCTGCCATGGATGTGGGAGTATCTGAAGCCTGAGGCTGAAGAGTCTGGGAAGGAAAATACTTGCTGGTGGCAGCACCTCACACACTTGAACAATTAAGCTCTGCTCAGTTGCCAGAATTCAGAACTGATTTGGCCAGCTTCGCCTAAGACATTTTTTTTTTTTAATTTAGCATTTTTGGCACCAACAGGACGGTATCAGGGCTGGCTCTGGCCTTCCCAGTGCTGGCCTACTATTGGCTCTGGCCTTCCCACTGCTGGCCTGGTATTGCAGTACTACCAGGCCCAGTGCCAGTTCCCTGTGTAGGGAACACCCACCCATTTTTTAAGGGCCAAAAAACAAAAAAACCCAAGATTCCTATCAGTGTGTTTGCCCAGTATGTGTTTTACAGGCCATGTGTTTTATAGGCATCTTCAGCTTAGACTGCACTCAATCAACTTCATAGTTGGTTTATAGTAACTAAGCACATACTGCCTCTAGCAGCAGCTGATGTGTTTAGAGGTGAAGGTGGTTTCTGGTATGCAAATACAAGATAAGGGGCATTTTTTCCCCATGCTGACTGTGGGGAGGGGAACTCATCTTATATTTGAGTAAATATGGTATGCTCACTCATTTTTGGACGGGAATTGTCTAAGGCCATCAAAGGGGTGATTCATTATACATGTATAAGGAAAGACTGGTATGGGGAAATGTGGTCCCCAGTGAATAGAACACAAGACCTGGACTCAGGAGATCAGGATTTTATTCCCAGTGTGGCCATGTTACTGGGCCTCCCCTTGTTTCTGCTTCCATTTCTATCCTTTATCTCGTTTATATTTTTAGCTTCTCAGGGTTGTCTCTCCCTAGACATTTGTACAGTGGATAGCCCAAAAGGCTCCTGATCTGGATTGAGTCTTTCAAGTACCACTGCAATATGGATATTCAATCAAAAGAGGCCCAGTAGGGAAAAGGTAATGTCCCTGGGAGCAGATGCTCTTAAGATGATCTTTTATCCTGTCATTTAGCATAGAGCAAAAGTTCAAAACCTTCACATTTGGGTTTAAGAGCCAAATCTCCCCTCTGAAGAGTTTCCAACTTAGGGATTTTCTAAATTTATTACCCTGAAAACAGTAAGTCAAAGATTTGCTATCCCTGGTGCTCCAGGATGCAACAGTGAGTCCTGACACAAAATAATCAGCTCTGTGAGATAGCGAGGATTTGCCTGAGCCATGGAGCTGAGATCTGAGACCCTCTGTCAAGCTTTAGGACTATTAATAAAAGACTCTGAGATTTACTTGATGATCACTAAAAGAGTTTTAGATCCAGACCTATCATTCATATAGTGGCATAAGAGAAAGAGACAGAAACTGACCCTGAGTCACTTGTTACAAGGGGTTAGGGCTACTTGCTTGCATCACTACTGACATAGTCTGTTCCAGATGGCCATCCAGCACCATTATGGCTTCCATGGGGCTCCTTGGAGGTGGGGACAAGAAAATGTGAGCCCCAAGAATAGCTCTCCTTTTCAGCTATTTTCTAGGCAGCTTGGGTGTTAATGCTGCACTAGGACAGTGGAGGCCAACCTTTTAGGCAGGCATGCCACAAATTAGCCCCACAGCCTCTCCATGTGCCACTCGATCTCCTTCCCCTGCCCTACCTGCTGCTCTGTTTTCTGCTCCCTGCCTTTGCTCCTGTGCTGCTTCCTCCCCAATCTGCCACATGCCTCACATTTGTGGCGTGTGTGTCACAGGTTGGCCACCTCTGCACCAAGCCATTGTTTCACTGGTATCAGGCCCTTTTAATTAGCCAGCACAGACTGATAAGAAGGTCTTGTGCTCAGATAACACAGTAATGGGCATGGTGTAGAAACCTAGAGAGAGAGAGAGGTGTTTTTCAGGTCACAGTTCTACAGTATCAAGTGGAAGAGTTAGTTCTCAATCTCTCTCTTCCTTTTGGGACTGTGGAAGTGAGCTGGGAATACAGAGGAGGCATCTGAGGCTCAGCTTCTCAGGTGAAAAGGAATGGCTACTCTTTAGACAACTTTAGGCTATAGGACTATGCTAGCAGTCTTTGGCCAAACCACCGGTCCTAGAGATAAGGTAGACGGGATCCTCATGGTTCCAGAATCACACAGACAACTCCCTTAGAGTCCACAGCTATCTTTGTAATCCTTTACTGATTTCTGTCCATCTCCATCTGTAGATATGAAGCCATCATGCACAGAATATCACAAGGCTTGAGGCATCACAGCTAATGCTGATCTCATATATAGACACCACAGGAAGCAATATAGAACTCTACCAAGCTCTGCAGAATGGTGAATCCAAGGTGCATGAACATCCCAGGCCCAGCCTCTCCCTGGTAAAATCCACATGGCCAGAATGTTTTCCACATGTCTTATAAATAACACATTGGCCTTAAATATTCCGAAACCACAGTTATGTCCTTTAGGACTGAGGCCAAACAAAATAAACTAACTGAAAAAAATAACATGTCTTTGAATTTTGAGAGCTGGATGCTATAACCATTAGTAGCCTCAGAAGTAAAAGCCCCTATCTGCACAACAGACACAAGGAAAGTACAGTGTGCCTCAGGCTACAGGTCTGAAGGGACCAAAACCAGAGGTGATTTGTATATTTGCATTCTGGATAAATCCCCCTCACCCAGATGTCTTCTGCTATCTACTCCTGAGAGGCCAGGAGCTGGGGCACATGTCCTAAAAGAAGACAGAATGAGACCTATTCTTCACTGGCTTAGACCCCATGCAAGCTTATTGAGTTAGACTCATACGAAGGTTGTTGAGCAGAGATGGTCAGGTTTTCACAGCAGAGTATGTTGTAACCCCAATATGATGAATGTGAAAACACTTGCACATACAAAAACTAGGCTGTTTCCAGAACCCCAATGCACTCATCAAAGGGGACCAGAAACTGCCTGAGGGAAAGCCCAGAGGGAACTCATTGCCATCAGTGAAGCCAAGAGCTTTGTGGAATTTGCAAAAGGATCAGACATTTTGATGGATAATAAGAACATCCAGCATTACATAAGAAAGGATAAAAATATAGGAGGTAGACATCCCTTTGCTTCCAGATATAAGCCAGCCATTGGCTGACAGGGATTAAGAAGAAACTTCCCTAATGGGCAGGTTATTTCATAATTGCCTACAGCTGGATTTCATGCACTAGCTACTTTCAGAAACAAGATTCTGAATTGGACCACTGGGATGCTTCAGTCTAGCCATGTCTGTGGAGCAAAGAGGTGGAAAGAGGCTGAGTGGAAGAGAGAGAACTGAGGTCTCTCAATTCCTATAGTGTGTGCGCATTTTGTTCTTTTCCCTTTCTTTCTCATATTTGTCCAGCATGGAATCCTATAAAAAAGATCACCTCTTTTGACCCTTTTTGATTGTCAATTCAAATTTTCAAGCTACCTGTTTTATGTTGTTCTTTTGAGAGATAACTTCTTGTCATCAATTCAATTTAATTCAATTCAATTCATCATTCAATTCAATTTCAAGAGCAAAGCTGTCATCATCTGGAGGTCATTTAGCTCCACCCCTATGGAGACATCATTTGTGATAGGTCAGAAAATATATTGACGGAAACCTATCTGAATCAGATAAAGACCCTGTGCCTATTAGATGCTGTTGGGACAGAATCCATCTCCCAAAGACTTTGTTTAGAGACCAGGATCAAGGGAGGGACAACCTGGAATCTTCTAAGTGTCTAGTCTAATTGTCTAGAACAACACCCTGGGGTGCCTTAAGATCCTTTCAAAGATACTGCAAAGTGCCCCACAATGTTAGCACTGTTGCACTGTTAGTGCAACCATGATTTACATGAAAAACCTAGACATTTCACATAGAAATCTGTAGTATTAAAACTATTCTGACCTGTTGTGGTCTTTTTGAGTTTTTTGCAACAGAAGAATTGCACTATTATTTTGCTGTAGCAAAAAATAGTGAAAACTAAGAGTTGGCATTTTCCGAGGGATGCCTCAAAACTATCCAGAGGTGCCTCAAATTTTAAAAAGTTAAGAATTAGTGCTATAGAACAGCTCAGCACCGAAAGGCTGAGAATTTGCATCCAGTTGAAGAAGGCAAAACAAAAGACAAGAAGGGCTTCTCTAGCAACTGATTTTGTAGGACAAGCAGATCTCTAGAGATAGAAGCCATTTAAGTAGGTCTGCTAGTAGTCCAGGTGCAATGCTGTCTTTGTAAATAAACCCATTCATGAGCGTAAGGCAAGAGGTATGGCAGAGGTTACAGGTTTTGTCTTCACTGGGGTAGAGGTGTGGAGTTTTTGATGGCATAGGGTAAGTCTACATTGCAATCCATAGCAATGACTGTAGCTGACATCCTCACATTACTTATAAGTTTGCTAGCCTTGATACTGAGCAATGTAGCAGAAGCAGCATGGAGCTCAGCCTGAGCTAGCTGATTTACCACAGTACCTGGCAGTTTTCGCAGTCCAAGCTAAGCCCTATGCTGCCCACAGCTACACAGGCCAGTTTAAAGCTAATTTGGGTATGTCTACACAAGCCTCTGTCACACTTTTGGATTATAATGTAGTTCTAACCCAATAGTTAACAGGATATAATTACCTCTCTATTACAGACAAGACACAGAGTAGTGTTACTCTGATATAATGTAAACTCTGGTGGATAATTCAACACCACAGTTTAATTCACTGCTGTTCCAACTCCCCATTGGCAACTCCCTTTCCCCAATTATCAACCCCTGCAAATTGGTTACAAACAGGATAATCTGCCATTATTTGCATTCCCCTTGGAGTGGCAAATTAACCAGAGTTCACTGTAGCTAGTCAAGGTCCCTTCTAGACCATCTTCCCAGTCTATGGCTTGATTAATTACTTCAAGGTTAAACAATCCTATACGTTCTCTCCAGTAGAATTAAACTAGTGAAAACCGCACAAGCTTCCAAAAGGAGACACTGCCACAATGAGGGAGTTTTAATGGGTACTGAAGGGGTCAGAGGCAAGAGAGTTGGGCCCGGTGTCAGATGTGTTAGAAATCAATCTGTTGCTCCACCGTTTTATTGTACATCCTAATGAAGGGAATTTATAACTAGAACCACAAAACCCCTTCACTTTACTTCTTTTTTTCTTCTTCCTCAAAGCTTGCTGCTTCTGTGGCTGAATCACTAGATAAATGGACATTAAATTCAATGACTGAGGTGTGGAAGATGGATTTGGGTCCTGCTTTACATGCAGCTCTGAATACAGTCTTGACCATAAGAGTGTGGATAGATGAAACAGTTACACACCTTTGAAGGGTTGGTGGAGAAGCAAATTTACCACAGTTGTAGCTGATCCTGTGGAACTGTTATCTACCAACTCCTAAACCACTGGTTTGTTCAGACATAAATTACTAAGATGTAACTTCACTTACTGCAGGACAGCAGACAGACCCAGTAGTTACACCAGATCACCTGACATGGGTTCCCATGTAGTAAGTTCATACACCTCTTAAAGCAGTTTACATAGATATGTGTCCATGCCCTGGAACTCCAAATATACTGAGTGAGAAGCTAAAAAAAACTAAAAAGAAAGCCCTCTTAAGAGGTGCATCTCCCCATGTCCCCATTGTGCAATGGAATGGCAGTTTGCGTCTGCAAACAAGCCGACTTCATCCTTTGAAGCTTCTTCTTGGCTGTAGACATGGGAAAGGGGAGACAGTCCACAATAAAGAGAAGAATTAAGGAGCCTGAGTTCCTTCCCTTCAGCTGTAATAGGCTCCAGAGTAGGTGTGCCACTGCTAATAAGTGTCGAGTCATGCTGGCTGGGACTTCCTCTTAAGCAACCTAGCAATCTATCTTTGTGGACTGCTCTCAATCTGCCTTCTGATAGGTCTGTATCTGGAGATTGGGGCAGGTACCTACCTCTGCTAGCAGCAGGTTTTATGCAATGCTTGGTGATCCTACCAGAACTGAACCTGGGCATTCTGTTTTGGTGCCCATTTTCAAACCTAAGGTTCACTTTTCCTCCCTCCCCTTCTGTATCTCTAGCCAGCAGCTGCATTAAGCAGAGAAGGGGACTAGCACCGGACTCCACAACCCCAGCCATTCTCTCTAATTGCATATGCATTAAGACATCAGTAGTAGAGTCACACTCCTCACCTCTGAGATCATCAAGATCCACACCCAAGCACACCAGTGCCAGGATTCTCACTCCCAGCCCCTGAGCATGGGAGGAGTCATGCACTAGCAAAGTGAATTATACTCCCAGTGCCAAATTCAATGGAGTAAAGTAGTACTAACTGGATTCTTTCCCATGTAGATCCCTTTGCATGGTTAGCTTTCTGTAAACCCCTCTACCAGACCCTCTGAAACACACCACTGGGAGTCTCCAAGCTGGTACAGCTTATACCACTAAGAGGGCAGAAGGTGTTAGTAAGGCATGGCCCACTGCAGCATCCACTTACTATTCTTTGTCTGTTTGGCTATGCCTTTCCTTTCTGCTGCTGAGTGAGGTACACACATGCCTGACACTCGGTTAGGCTCTGTGTACCATATCTGGATGGGGCATGTACCTTGTGGAGGCAGCAGTTGGATGCTGATAGGCTATGAGTGAAGGCTGGTAGATGAGTTTCAGTTGGTATAAGACACTGTTACAGGGTGGCGGGTTCCAGGACTCTGCATAAAAAATAGATGGCTCCCCTGTCTAGTCTGCCTCATGTCCAGTGCCAGCCTACTCTGTCAAGCTGCTGAGTGATCTCTGCTGACTCAAGCTGTTGGGTGTGCTGTGTTCACTCCAGCCCAAATTTTAAGAGTGGTTGCAGCTTCTCTCCATGGCTCAAGCTTTGTGCTGACATTGAAAGAACCAGCAAAATGTGCACGAGCTCAGACTATGCCTAACAACCTGTGGAGGGCAGAATGGGAACTCCACCTTGGGAACACATGCACATTGAAGGACCAAAGGAAGCTGTGCATTATACTGACTCGGGCTTGCTGCTGAACCTGGCCTTCGGTCTCTGAGTGGATCCACATACCAGGGCACTGTGTCCCAGCATTACAAATACCAAGGTTGAGAGACGGTGTTTTATTAATAGCACATGAGATGTGTATCACTGAGCCACAGTCAGCAGCTTGGAGGTTACTGCATGCCAAAATCTGAGCTCCTTGCTCAGATCATACTGTTTCATTCCTGGGAGCAAAGCTGCATCCTCAAAGTGGGATGCATTTGAGCTACAAGAGGATGGCAAGCTCCTATTCGATCAGAAAGCAAGAGTTGTCGGGTGTCTTGTGACTAGTTTACAAAAAGAGAATTACCTGAGTAACAGGAAAGCTCTGATAGGCAGGGAGGCTCCCCTGACTTTGGAGTGGTGACCTGTGTGACACAGCGTACTATGTGGTAAGAGGGTGGAGTTTCCTCGGGCATCTAAGTGTGAGTGTCTGCCTTCCTGTAATTGCTCAAGACTGTGGGCCACACTTGGATGAAGTGCCAAGAGATCTTACCATCATTTCTGGAAGCACCACCCCTCCCCATGAGGAGACCTCGCCCTTTGGCCAGTTGCTAATAGTCACACTTTTTCTCCTGAGATTTATAATACTGATGCTGTTCCAACCCTGTACATGACCCCTCATTCCTGCATGACCTGCAGCCCCACTACTGTCCCAGCTCTGGACTCTGCGCACATAGCTCTGCCAGTCCCCCTCCCTCCTGACCTGCAGCTCTGCTTTTCAAATCAAAAACTACCACTCCAGCTAAATAATGTCAAAAGAAAAATGCTGATGTAATGTAGACCAGAAGAATAGCAATGACACCGAGTGTTTTCTATCCACAGATCGCAGAGTACTTTTTCACAGGAGATCAGGAACATCATCCTCTTTCTATAGAGAAGGAATCTGAGGCCCAAAGAAATGAAAGTATTCAAAGTCACTGAACAGTTTTCCACAGTCCTGGTCCATTTTCCTATTGACTAGGCCATCAATGTCTTCTAGTGGTTCTCAACCCGTGGCCTGCGGGGTGCATGCAGCCCAATCAGCACACTGCTGTGGCCCATGTGCCATACTGTTAAAACATTTTTTAACTGGATATACAGGAAGTAAGTTGTGTGGGTGCCACCCACATAACAGATTGAGGGTTGAAAGTGTGGCCCACTATGGCAAATAGGTTGAGAACCACTGGACTACACTGCAGCCAGTCCCCTTCTAATGAGGGCTGGAATTTAGGCCACTTTTTCAGAGGTGAATAGAATAACCCTGAAGCTCACTGTACCCTTGCACTTACAATTTTAACACAGAAAAGCTTGAAAAATACTTTTCATTACTTAACTTTCTTTCCTTTAGAGCCTAGTCATTGCTTCAGAGGAAGAAAGCAGCAACAGGACAAATATTTTGTCCTCAAGCCACACAGCCTGCCATGCAGCTAGAAATAATGTAACATAACCACCAAATTTTTGCCTTAATCAAATGAGAAGCTTCCTTTCAGAGCAATGATGATAAGAATAAAGACTCAGGAATATTTTGCAATATAGGCAATACTTGTATATTAGATGTGTGTGACATTATTTTAAGCCACCACTCTATACCATCTAAGAATCTCAGAGCATTTTACCATTTTATTAACAAATTGAGCTTCAGCTTTTTAGCCATTATTAATTTACCCTTTAGCCATGGGGTAGATTCATATCATTATCCCCATTAATAAATTAGAAAACTGAGGCATGGAAAGGCACAGTGACTCACCTAAGATCACATACCAGAGCAGTGGTGGAGCTGGGAATAAGATCTAAGAGTTCCAGCTCTAATAACCCAACAACTCCTCCTCATTCCCAGGGTTTAAGACCCGATGGGAATATTAGATTTTCTAATCTGAGCTCCTGCATAATCACAGGACATTTAATTTCACAAACCTTTTCACCCTCCCATAGAGACCAGTGACCTGTGTATGGCTAAAGCCTATCTTCTAGAAAGGCATTCGGCTTTGATTTGCCTTAGTGATAAAGCCCACCAAAGTCTCCTTGTAACAATAGAAATGGTCCTCTTGAGTTGCCTCAGCAAAAGTTTCCTTCTGTTGTTCTGACAATAGCCTTTCCCCACATCCCTACCACTACTTTGTGAGTTTGATATAGCTCAGAGTGTGTATCCAGATCTTGTCCACACAAAGAGTATGCTACAAGCTGTGTGATTATTTAATTCAGGGCTGTCCAAAGTCTAAGCAGCCCAGGGCCACATGCCCCCTGGGCTATACTAGCAAGAGCCACACCAATAGGGGCCACGGGCCCTGGGGCTGCATGCTCTCCCTGCCGCACCATTGTCCCCTGCTGCACTGTGTATCCAGGCACCCGCCTTCAGGGTACCATGTGTGTGGGCCCCACTTCCTACTGAACTCTGCCCTGCCTGCAATATCACATGCCTCCACCCACCCTTTGCTCCTGGCCACAAGCTCCCAGGGCAAGGGCAGGAAGGAAAAGCCAGAAGGAGAGGCAGTCTAGAGCTCCTGGCTGTTACTGCAGCCACAGCACTTGGGGGAGCAGCAGGCAGGTGGGGATCGGGGGGGCAGGCAAAATTTAACTCCTTACTGGCCACATTCGCCCCACAGGACACCAGCTGGATCACCCTGATGTAAAGGCATAGAATGCAATCTGCTTTATCACCTGTTCTCAGATGCGGGACCCAAGCAGTTTGTTCCTTAGACTGATTTTATCATTAACATGATGCTATTATAATTTGTAAGAGCATAAAGGATGTGCTTCAATCTGTGAGTCTCTTTGGGCATATGTAACACAGTGTGATCTAGTTGATACACATGTTGTGTGGTAGGGCATATATATGAAGAGCTTGCATCTTCAGCACTTAAAACAATGTGAAATACTCGTACATTCAAAAATGCTCTGGTTTGGTCATGTCCAATGACCACAGTCTTTCATCCAATAAGCCCTGAGAGGACAACACAGTTATGTTGTGAGCTGTTTTGATGCTGCATCTTGTTGTATAGCCTGGTAGCACATTACCCAGTGCCAAGTATACTGCTGTTTAATGTCACTGGAAAGGCTCAAAGCTGCCAGAGTATACCTGTGAATGAGGCCTTTAATTGCTCAGAAAAGAAAGGATCTTGGTTCTGGTTTTCCCTTCTCTGAGCACCTCACAAGCAAAGAAAAAATAGCACTGACACTCAGTTACAAAAACAAAAAGGCTCTTTGTCCCTGCTCTGCCTGAAGGAGTAAACTTGAAATAGGTTGTAATATATAGACAGACACGCACACACACATTTCTTTTTAATTAACATTACTGGAAAAAAAACCCAACTGAATAGGGTTTTGCTGCTGCACTTGCACTCAGCTGCTCCCCCCGCCAACCCTTTAAAGTGTTAATCTCACTTAAAAAGACTGAATTGACAGCCCTAAATCAGTCCCTGATTCAGCCTGGTGAAGTGGAACAGACCAGCAAACTGAAAGGAGCAGCACTTTTCCTCTCAGAGAGCATCATATTCAGAGTTTATCCAGAGACGAACTGCCACTTCCCTTTACAGCCCAGCTCCAGCTCTCAGAAGTGCTGGAGGCTGCCATGCTGCTTTGTTACACTAGCCTCAACTGGGGAGTACTTTAAACTCTTGATTCAGCCCTTCAAGTAAGATTAATAACACCTTAAAGGACCCAGTCTGTCTGGAAAAGGGGCAGCTGGATAACTGGTAGCTGGAAGCGACCATAGAAGCTGACCTCTGCCATGCGACAGGGTGCTGGCTGACCCCTGTAACTGAGGCCAGGTTATAATGTGCAGACACTTAGCTAGGCTTCATATGTCCCAGCTTTTGCATCTGCGATGAGTAGGCTTTGGCTGCTTTGTCAGCTGTAAGACTTTTATACAAGACAGTTAAAATTGGACTGGGGAGATACAAATGTTTTTACCTCCCCTTTCCTTATGCTCCCTTAGCTTTCTTCATGCACATGCTCACTAAGCACTGCAGGGGAAACCTTGACCCACACTGAAAGCCATGGGAGCTTTGCCATTGACTTCAGCAGGACCAGGACATCATCCTGTGTGTGCAAGAATGGTTATGTGGTGATGAGGATCCCAGCTGAGCACTGTTGAGCGCTGACATGCTGGTGTGAGTTCCCTGCACTTGTACAGGCCTCTCTAGCCAGTGTAATGTCATATATTAGTAAACATTAATAAGATGGTAAAGAAAATTAACCCAGTGGACATGATTTGCTTGTGTTTCCAGAAGTTATTTTTTTAAATAAGACTTGTCACAGAAGGCTGCTAAAGATAATAAATAGCTCCTGGTAAAGGGGCAACATCTTGTATATTAAAAACTGTCTGTGATTAAAGGAGGAGTTATAGCAAAATAGCTGTTTCTCAGAAGAGAGGCAGGCTAACAGTAAGCCCCCCTGGGACGGCTAGGTTGTGATCCATGCTATTTAAAGCTTCTATTAATGATCCAGATGGCAGACCACTGAAGAGTTAATGAACTTTGCTGTTGACTGCAGATGTTCAAGGGGCCTGAAATGGATTTAAAGGCATTCAGGATGGGGCAGAAAGACACCTTTTGAAATGTCCTTTGGCTAGGTGCACAAAATAATCTAAATTTTCCCTATACACCAATGGGTTCTGAATTTCCCCCGAGGAAAAATATTTAGGAGTTGCTGTGGATACCTCAGGGTAGATGCCTTCCCTGTGCAGAGCTGTGATCCAAAAAAAAACAGAGAGAGTTTGAGTGCATTATTAACCAGATAGGAAATAATTCAAGAATATTTATGATGGCACTATAGTATATCAAATCATCCACTTTCCTTTTTACACAGGGTCTAAGATTAGAAGTCTAAAGATAAGCCAGAGATGATGAGAAGTAGGAGGAAGTCTATACATGACAAGACAGTGGGGAAAAAAAAAACCCCTAGAAATCTGTAATCTGGAAAGAGTTGGAAAGGAATTAGTGGAGGGATTTAAGATTGTGAAGGAAGGTCAGTATAGCCAACCCCATGCATACAAAAATCATGTCAGGCCTTAAAAAAAATCATGAGATCAGCTCCAAAATCATGAGGTTCTAAATGTAATACAATCCAGGGCTCTCACCTTTTCTCTCTGCTTCCTCAGTTTAAGATGCCCTTGGTCACATAGTCGTGTTTTCTTTTATAGTCATGTCGGCTAGTAACACTTCAGTAAAAAAATATCAAAGCTGGAAGTTTCACATAATCACAGAACTCCAGGAGCTGCGGCTTTAGGGGAAAAAAAGCATTCAATCATGCAAGACTCACAATAAAATCATGAGAGTTGGCGCCAGTGGAAGCTGACTGGTGTCTCTTTTTATACACAGTCCCACAACCTAGGAACACCGGGTGACTTAATGAAATTAATACCCAGGAGAGGGAGCATCAGTGCAGGATTTGAGAGCTGTTAGGGTCTGCCTGTCAGTTTATAAGTCTCCCAAGTGTTGACCCAATTGGGTAGAGTGAGTTGTAAAGGGGGCTGTACCGGGTGAGCTCAGAGACCGTTGAATGCCTATTGAAGCTGAGGAGGGAAAACATTCCTGCAAAACCTAACTGGCAGTTTCCAGCATTCAAAGCAATTTACTCAAATGATAGATTTCTCCATGACACTGGAAGAGATTTCATAACTTCACAGGGGTGGGGTTCCCTGTGCCTCAGGGCAGGCAGATTATCTCATGATTGCCCCACCTCACTTCTGAGACGCAATTGCCCTATGCCTTCTCATTCGCTCAGCTTCACAGGCCACCTTTCTCCTCCTGTACTCACCCTCTGATGGTTCAAAACCAGAATGGACTCTCCTAAGAAGTGCCTCACAAAGAGGGGCTTGTCTCCCTTGCCCTTGCTGCCCTCCATCTATCTTGTCATTTCCTGTAGTACCGTAGTCCTTTACAGGAAGCCAGAGCACGAGGCTACCTTCCCTGGGCATGGATGGATGACTGCTGCTCTGGAAATAGCCATAGCAGGTGGGTTATTTAAAAGTGCCACAGTTTTGGATAGGAAGTGAAAATAGAGAAAGAGAAGAAGTAAAGGGAATTGCCTGATTTGGAATTTGTGCACGGCGTGGGAAATGACTCTTCCTTTGGGAAAAGTGTTATGGTTACAAATAGGCAGGAAGATTTCTATTTACATATAACAACAACAACAACAACTAAGGACAAGACTTTCGTCTGAGGATCTCAGCATGCTTGACAAGGGTCAATTCCGTTTTATACATGGGAACACAAAAGCCAAGAGAAGAGACTAGTCTGAAATCATGCAAAAAGTAAATGACCCAATTGGGTTTCCCAGCTTTAAAGAGTGGGTCTTTCTGCCTCTCATAGCTACTACACCTCTTGGACTGTGTCAGAAGACGAGTAATGTGGCATGGGCTCCAAGGAAAAGTAACACACACAAAATAGTGAAGCCATGCTCTCTACTAGGCAGGGGCAACATGTAGGGGGTGCACACAGGTGCATGTGCACCCCCTGTGTGTGGTGGTGCACCCGCTGCAGAAAGGCACCGCTGACGGGTGGTCACTGCTCGCCACCAGCACCACCGGCACCGTCTGACGGCAGTCAACAATCCCCCCTAGCCACTGCCGACACTGCCGGCGGCGCCTGTGGGGGGTCGCTGACCCCTGGTTGGCACTCGCCATGCCCCACACACGCCCCACTGCCGACAGTGTCAGCAGCATCTGTGGGAGCTCCCGGCTCACTGCCGCCAGGCTCCTGCCACCACCACTGTGTTTCCGCCACTGCCGGCACAGCCGTGCCCCCCCAGCTGCTGGGGGTCATGCACCGTTCATGCTACTAGGGGTGTGCAAAGCAGGCCCTATTTGATTCAGATTCAGATCAAGGCCCTATTTGATTCAGATTCAGATCACTGTCCCTGATTCTATTCAGCCGAATCTGAAGATTCGATGCTGATTCGGAGAATTAGCAATTCGGACATAGACACAACTTTAAAAGTTTTTTCTACATACCTTGAGGTAGCAGGCATGGCTTGTGATCGCTGCAATGATGGGCACATGAAGCGTCCCACAGGAGTGCGGGGGTGCTTCCACGTGCTCGATGGTAAACCTGGAAGTGGACCAGAAGTACTTCCAGTCCACTTTCAGGTCTGCCAGGGAGCATGCAGGCCCCCCCCCCCCCCATCTCCCCGGCTCGACAATCAGCCGCAGGGGGACTCCAGGTGCCCCCCCCAGACCCAGGAGGCACCAGTCACCAAGCCAAGGGGAGTGGGGGGGGGGGGGGGGCAGTGCGCTCCCCAGCAGACCCAGAAGTCTGCTTACGGGTCTGCTGCCAAGCACTTTGGGGAGCCCCCCGCACTTCTGTGGGACACTCCAGGCACCCCAGCATCAAAGCACTCACGAGCCCCTGCTACCTACAGGTATGTAGAAAAAACATTTAAAACTGTGTCTGTGTCTGAATCTTTCTGAAACTCTCTGAATCGATTTGGAGGGTTCTGATTCGATTTGGAGAGATTAAAGGTTCCTCTGATGCGATTCAGATTTGGAGATTCGGCCACCAAATCGAGCTGAATCTCCACTGAATTGAATCAGAGACTGAAGCTTTGCACAGCCCTACTATCTAAAGCATAGCTTTCCCTACCACCACTCTAGGGCAGGGCTGTCCAACTGACAGCCTGTGGACCACATCCAGCCTGCAGAGGTTTAATGTGTGGTCTGCAGGCTTCTGTCCTGTCACCATTCCATGCATTGCTCCTGCTGCTGCAGTGGCCAGGGTCTCTGATCACAGTGGCACTGAAGTGAAGGAGCTGTGAAATCCAGTGAAGACAGAAAGATAATGCAAGAGGATGTGGAAAGTTTAGAAACATGGGCAGAAGACAAAAGAAGATTTAACTTGGACACATAAGAGCTAAATATCCACAGTGAAGTAGATTTATAGTAGGAGGGATCAGCCTGGGAAGCAGAAATGCCAAAAGATACTTAAAGGTGATAGGGAGCAGACATGTAGATACGAGCCTTCAATGTGATACGGGAGCAGAAAAGGAGCAAAAAATGGAGGTGATTGTCCGAGGAGATGTGTTCAGTGGTGTCTTGTTACAGGAAAAATAATGATTAATTGGAGGGAGTTCAAAGAAGTGAATAGAAATTATTAAGGAGCAGGTGAAGCTCACATGGGCAGAGACTGGAGAAATTAAGCGTAGTCTATTCAGTAAACACTGGGCAAAATAGGAAATATGCTAACAGTCCACAAGTATCTGAGGGGTCAATACCAAGGAGGGAGAGGAAACAGCTACAAAAGTGCCAAGTTTAATATTACCATTAAAAAGTGAAATTAAGAAAAAGAAAATACAGGCAGAATAGGATGACTTACAGACAGGGAGACGTGTTAGGCTGTGGAACAGAATGTCAGAAGGAAAGGTGGAAGCACACTTACAATAGGGACACGCCAGCACTGGCAAAGAGATTAAGTAGATAATGTGTTTGGAATTTTCCAGCTCTAACTTCTCTAATTCTATGACCCGTTACTGCAGCACAGCCCTATTTTGGCACCACACTGAGACACAGGCATGGAATTTATACAGAGGAAAAGTACCCCAAGCTGACTCACTAATGCCACTGCCTACAGCACTGCATCCCATACCACCACACTGGGACACTGGCTAAGGCCACCTGCTGAGTCATCACAACTAGTTCCTGCAGCAGGGCAAGTGCTTCCCATCCACATATTGGCCAGGCCTGCCACAACTCAGATTATGCAGTCTCAACACAAAGCCACAAGAACAGCCTAGAATTATTCATCTACTACCTAGCCAAAGATGTGGCCTATGACTCAGAATGTATTATGCCTAAGGAGCATCCAGACTCAATATCAATGGCCCCATTCATCTTACTTTCAAAGGTAAGAGAATCAAAATAAGTAGGAATCAGCTTCTTTGCCCCTGGCACAGCAGGGCCCATGCATGTTGTGGAAGAGGCACACTGAGCTCCTGACACTGACAAGGGAGTGCCTAACACTGCTCATGACTTCTTACCTGTACCCAAATAGAGCGCCATACCCAACCATCTGAGAAGGAAGCTCTTGATAAGGCAGGAGATGGGAAAGGAAGAAAACTGAAGGAGGCCTTCCAGAAAAAAGAAGAGTGGATACAAAGAGGAGTAAAACTAATCAAGCATGCAATCAGTTTCTGATGCTACCGATCCAAAAGATACCTTTCCAGACGAGGGCAACTGTGCTGGCCTAAAAGCAGCCAGGACAGAGGCCTCTTGGGAAGAAATGAAATCATCACATGGATTGACTTGGAATTTGGTCTTATGCTACTGCCTTAAAATGGAGGAAAGGGTGACACTAGGAACACCTGCCCCTAGCCTATCAGCTTCTTTAATGGAGGGTAGGCAAGGGGAGTTGGAGGCCATTCTTTAAGAAATAAGCCACTTACAGATATTTACATTAGGCTTTGACCTCGTCAGCCTGCTCTCTGAGTCCTTCCACTGTCCTTCACTACATCATAAACCAGCTTCTTGCTCTGACCTTCTAGGCTTTCCACAATTCAGCCCATCCTATTATGTTATTGGGCTGGTCACCCATGTGAGGCCCTGGACTAGAAAACAGGAGATCTGACAGAGGCATGCTCACTGCTGCACATTCACTGTGGGCTTTGGGGTAAATAATTCACCCTCCCAGTTCTTCATCTGTAAAATATGGATAATTACTTCTTTGTTCTGTCCTGTATATTTGGACTGTAGGCTTTTCAGGGCAGAGACTGGTTCTTGTTGCCTCAGTGGGCAATGTGATAACAGATGGCATCTCTAGATACCATCCTACACAAATCCATAATAATAATGACATTCATCCTTGTGGAAAAGGTCTGTACATGACCAAAATATTCCTCAAAACCCTTATGAATAAAGGGGACACAGCTACTATCTAGGCCTTATTCCTGGCTGCCTGCACAAGGGTGAATATTACCAAGAGCAAATAATAGATAGGGGTGTATTTGCCCTCTGGGTCTTCTTGCCTGGGTTCATTTCTCAATAGCACAGTAGAGGAGAAAGGGATTAACGTATGCTTGTAATAGGCATTCTAAAGCAGATAGACAAGCTCTAACTGAGTGGTGTCCGAGATCACCCCAACATAGCCTTTCACCAATGCATCTCTCTCCCCCAAAGGGCCTGTTCAGCAGCATGTGGTGTTAGCAAAGTCTAGCAACACTTCAATGGTTAAAACACCCAGTGGGTTTCCAACGAAGGACAGATGTTAATGCGTTTATGACAGTGCCTGTATCATTTTGTCTCAATGTCTTTGCTGCTGTGCCCTTCTCAACTTTGTCAGATGCCTAGTCTCATTAAATACTACAGAATAAATTAATTAAATGGTTAGATAATGCAACAGCCAACTCCACATTGGAACACAAAGGCAGCATTTAATTTACTAGTAAGCAAACTATAGGCATGACCAAAGTCCTTGAGACAAAGTGTGACTCCACAAGTGAATTGTGCTCTGGGGTTCGAACTCAAGCCTGCAAATGAGGAATTACACAGGCAATACTCCTTTAGAGAGACAGCCTGCTGAAGTCCTAGAAGATATGAAGGGTGAAGCTTCTAATCATGGGGATAAACTAAACATATAACAGCTCAAGGAGTGGGGGGAAGCGGTGGTGGGCTCAATAACATAACTAGGAGTGGGCGAGAGGGGCACCAGCTTCAGGCACCATCTTAGAGCACAAGATTGGCAGCTGCTGCTGCTGCCAATCCAGCTGCCATTGCTGCTGCCATCACCCAGGATGTAAAACATCTTAAGTTACTTCTCTGGGGGACTCTATCTGAACTCATGAGGAAGCCTGAAGACCTAGACTTCAACCAGCACCAAGGCAGTTAGTGGAAAACCGTCTCAGGGGCATCTCTACTCTTCACTGCTGTGACTGCAACTTTGATATGACCTGAGTGCAGATGTCTACAGCAACTGACAATGGCTATTTTGCATCCAAGCATCCATAGAAAAAATGCAGACAACTTTTGTGGGAATAGATTCATAGATTGTGAGGGTGGAAGGGACCTCAGAAGATCATCAGGTCCAGCCCCCTGTGCCAGGCAGGAAAGACAATTGGGGTCAGGTGACCCCAGCAAGGTGACTGTCCAGTCTCCTCTTGAAGATTTCCAGGGCAGGTAATTGAACAACCTCTGGAAGGAGCTTATTCCACAGTCTGGTCACCCTAGCTGTGAAGACATTTCTCCTGATGTTGAGCCTGAAATGGTCTTCCAAGAGTTTATGGCCATTACTTCTGGTTTTCCCCAAGGGTGCCCTGGTGAACAGTTGTTCACCAAGCCCTTTATGTATGCCCCTGATGTAGCAGTAAGCCACTATCAAGTCCTCTCTCAGGCTTTTCTTTTTCAGGCTGAAGAGCCCCAGGTCCCTCAGACTTTCCTTGTATGTCTTGCCATGCGAGTCTCTGATCATACGGGTGGCCTTTCTCTGGACTCTCTCAAGCTTTACCATGCCCTTGTTGAAGTGCGGTGCCCAGGACTGGATGCAGTACTCCAGCTGAGGTCTCACCAATGCCAAGTAGAGTGGAAGAATCACCTCCTTGGTTTTGCTGGAGATGCATCGCCAGGGTATTATTTGCCCTGTTGGCTACAGTGTTGCACTGACAGCTCATATTCATATTGTGGTCTATTATTACTCCCAGGTCCCTTTTATTTGTGGTGCTAGTCAGCTTGGTGCTGCTGATCCTGTAGGTGTGTTGGGGGTTGTTCGTCCCCAGGTGGAGCACTTTACATTTCTCGATGTTGAATTTCATCAGATTCCAATCTGCCCAATTTGCTAACCTGTCTAGATCCACCTGTAACTGCACCCTATCTTCAAGCATGACCACACTTCCCCATTTTCTATGATTCTGTAACTTGGTGTTGTCTGCGAACTTGGCCAGTGAGCTCTTGACCCCCAAATACAAATAATTGATAAAGATGTTGAAAAGCACTGGACCAAGCACAGACCCCTGAGGGACACCAATGGCCACTTCTCGCCAAGATGACACAGATCCATTCATTAGAACTCGCTGGGTCCTACCCTGTAACCAGCTCCCTACCCACCTGTCTCATGGTTAAGCCCACAGTCCTCCAATTTTTTCATGAGAACATCGTGGGATACCAAATCAAAGGCCTTTTGGAAGTCAAGGTATACAATGTCAACCTCCTCTCCCTTATCCAGGTGGCGAGTTACCTGATCATAAAAGGAGATGAGGTTGGTAAGACAAGACCTGCCCGTGACAAAGCCATGCTGGCTATCATTCAGAATCCTACCTTCTGCAAGCTTTTTGCACACAGACCCCTTGATGATTTTTTCAAGTATCTTCCCTGGGATAGAAGTTAGGCTGATTGACCTATAGTTACCTGGGTCCTCTCTCCTCCCTTTCTTGAAGATGGGCACAACATTGGCCCTCTTCCAGTCCTCAGGGACCTCTCCAGACCATGAGTTTTGGAAAAGTTTCACCAGCAGTCCTGCGTTTTCGACCAGCTCCTTCAGCACCCTTGGATGAAGTTAATCTGATTCTGCTGACTTATATATGTCTAATTTTTTCAAATGATCACAGACCAGTTCTATGGTAATAGTAGGAAGGCAGTCATTTCTACCCTGCTTGTTCTGTATTCTCTCTGGCATGATTTTGCCCTTGGCCTGCTGGTAAGACCAAAGCAAAGGAGTCGTTCAGTTCAGTTTTCTCCTAAGTGCCTGTAACCAGCTGTCCACAGTTGCTGAGCAGTGGCCCCGCACTCTCATTTGTTTTCCTCCTATTCCCTACATACTTAAAGAATGACTTCTTGTTGTCTTTGACTCCCATTGCTAATTTTAGTTCACTTACTGCCTTAGCCCTTTGAATCTGTTCCCTACAAGTGAGGCACGTTGTTGTATAGCCCTCCCTTGGGCATGCCCAAAGCTTCCATTGTTTGTACGCCTCTTTCTTCTTTCTTGAGAGGACCATGATATCCCACGATGATGAATGTGTGCCATCTTAACAGACAGTGCTATTTAACTCAATGAGTGGCAGGATACCAGAGTTGCCTGACTTTGCAAATGTCTGATTTTTCCAACACCCCTGTGAAGTTTAACATGAGAGACACGTTGTCATTACCATTCCCTGTGCAAATAAAGAGCAGGTAGGGTGACAGGATGGGTTTGGATCACATAACTTCTCTGAGCTCTTGGATTCATCCTATCCTAATGATACCTTGAAGGACGCCAGCTGAGTTCCTGGGGCCCAAGGTTATACTGCTAAAAGGATTTTGCAGCTGTGCCTGTGGTAGCAGCCCAGATGGCCTCTATTACTTGTGAACTTGGAAACATCTATGCTCTTGCTCTTGCTGGGCTTACAAGGTGCTAGTAAATGAAACCGGCACAAGTTAATAAAAAGGTAGGGCCTCCTAAAAACCCTGCTGCCCTTCCCCCATACTGCTTCCTCCAGGGCAAGTTATGTAACTATATGTGTATTGACACTACCACCACAGGCATAGTAGTTACCTAAGCTAGCTTCATACAAGCTAGCATGGGTCCTGGGAACAGTGAAACCATGGCAACTAGCAGCTTGGCATGGCCTTTTTCCTTACTGGGAAGTCATATGCACCTGTGGCGGCAGCGTAGACACACCCTGTATTCCACTGACTCTGTTAATCCTACCAATGCTAGTGAATAATATGTATAGGCCCAGGCTCATGGAAGGCACCTGGGAAGGGCTGCTCTTCTCCAAGGCAGCTAGAGGCTTAACCATATCTGATACACTCCCCTCCATGGCTGGGAAGGAAGGTAGGAAAGAAAGAAGGAAGGAGATGGCTTAATACTTACACAGTGCTACTTAATCCAGTGATCCCATTTTACAGAGATGCCTTGACATCATCATCCACATTTTATGAAGGGATAAACTGAGGCATAGAGATCTGGAGGGATTTGCCTGAGATCATGCTACAAAATAATGTCTTGACTATGCCATTGCTAATGTACTGATGTAAAAAATCAAGCGTTTACAATAGTATGGGAGAAAATCAGGTCCACACAGTCTGTTACGTCACATGCCTTAGACAGCAAGATCCTTGTATACCATTAGGCTAATGTCTAGCTCCGTGTGTCTGTAGGTGAGCCAGGGGCATGTCTAGCACCCAATGATCCCAGAATGGATCTAGACCACACTGGGATAAGAAATGTAAAACCTGCCAACACATCACCACTCTCACAATAACTACATCCCAAAACAGAACCATCACCATTCCTGGATCTTACACCTGCACCTCCAGAAACATAGTATATCTCAGCCAGTACACTAAATGCCCAGATGGAAACTATGTAGGAGAAACCAAACCACAGCTGCATACCAGACTGAATGTGCACTGTAAATCTAAAGAGGACAAAAATACCCAATTACCTGTGGGTGCACATTTCTCACAAGATAACCACTCTTTCTCCAATCTCTCAGTTCTAATCCTCAAAGGGAATTTACAAAGCGTCTGTCATAGACGAGCCTACGAACTTCACTTCATAAATCTAATGGATACAAAAAAAATCATGGATTAAATATAGAAATTGGATTTATGGCACGTTATAACCTGCCTGCCATCTGATAACCCCAGGTAACATCTCATTTTCCCAGCTGGATTACATCACCTGTCAGCATTCCGTTTCCCTCCCACCCCCAACCTGTCTCATGCCTATTATCTCTGCTACCCATTTGCATTTTCATAGGCCTGCATTTTGCATATTGGCTTCAGCTTCGATTTGGACCCTAGAGAAAAGACAAAGACCAGCAGACTCTCCCTATGCCTGAGGAAGGGCACCTGTGCCCAAAAGCTTGCAAAGAAAAATTATTCCAACTATTCAGTTGGCTTAAAAAAAGATATCACATTCACCCAAATAATCTTGTCTGCCTAGCACACATTAGGTGCATCTACATGTACACCGTTACTGCACAGTAACTTAGATTACTGTGCAGCAACTGAAAATTACTGTACACTACAGACACGCATCTACACATGCACAACCATACTGTGTAGTACCTATGGTGACTTATGCCGACTTGGGCATAAATTTGCTACCTGCATCATGCCAAATAGTTACTGCGTAGTAAGACTCATGTAGATGCTTTACTGTGCAGTAACCCTGTTTGTGTGGACTGACCTGGGACTGACTTTAGTCCCAAGTCAGCCCACACACAGTGTTAATGTGCTGTAACACCTGCACGCATAGACGCCACTGTAAAAGCCGCTTACTGCACAGTAAGTTACTGAGCAATAAATACACATGCAAACACAATGAGGCTTTGATCTTAGCAGTTATGGCAGATGAGGAAAGACTTGTCTCCTGACTCCCAGGCTGGTGGTCTCACCAGAGACAACGAAAAGACCCAAGACTACTTGAAGACCCAAGCCCTTCTTCCAAACCACATCTAGAGGTGACCCACCATTTCCAAAGACAACTCTTGAGGGGCTGTTTCCATACTGGAGGAATAAAAACAAACAAACAATGGGATATAAAGCAGAAGGAGAAGGCAAAGGAAATCAAGGTCAGAATTAAATTCTTTAATACAAAAAAGGTTTGTTTGTTGCCGTTGTCGTTTTTAAGATATATCTGTAAATTCTTTGTTTAAAAATAAATATGTACTATGGAATATCTTGAAAAAATTCACTAGACACAATATGTAGTGTTAATATCTTTTTTCCCCGCAATTATTACAGATAAACAGTAGCACCAATAAATAAAATGATAACAAATATTAAAATTAAAAAGGAGAGAGATTCAAGATGTAAAATTTTCTATTTTTCCTGGGGTTTTTTACATATATAAAAATTTGTAGTGTCTATTTAATCCGAATCACACATATACATAAACATATATGTGTATATATATATATATATATATATATATACACATATACATATACATATATACACACACGCATAGCCAAATATATATATATATAGTATGTAGATGTATATCTAACCCTTGTCACAATAGGAATGTGTAGGGGGATGTGTTAGAGAAATTAATTAAATAACTGCCTATAACATGCTACTGACTCTGCCAACAATTGGGGAGATATGGGATGGGACCATAGGAGTTAAATTTATACACAACCAGTACAAATAAAAAAAAAAAAAAGAGGTATGACTTATAAATAGTTGAAATTAAATATTAACAAAGAATACTGAAAAATCCCTACTCTTTAATTAAATTATCTGTTTAATTTCTAATTTTAAAAGGGATATTAAATAAGTATATAAAACACTTTCTCTTCCCCCCTTGGAAGTCTCTGTCTTGCACATGATGCAGCAGGAACATATATACGTGTTGGAGGCAGGCAGACGCCGGCATGTTTCTCTCTCTCTGAAAGCCATCAGCTTCATGGGGAATTCCTAGTGGTTAGTAGTCACTTGTTGTGAGTCTGTTTTTAGACTGCCTTGTCTTTTGGAAGCTTCCCATTTGGTACATTATCAGGCGTTGAAAGTTCAATTGCAGATGACATTTGGCAGCATTCTGACACAGACCTAGTACCTTTTGGGTGACTGCATTTTTAAATCACAGAACTAGATTATATATCCACATAGACATACAAACACACATTTTTGTGTGTGGGCATGGGGGTATGTGTGTGTATATATATATACACACCATCACGTATTACTGATATACACACACATACACACAGCCCAGACTTTCAGCAGTGACTTGAGATTTTGCGTGACTCAGCTTTGAGTGCCCAACACACTTCAGAGACACCTGTCATTAAGAGGGCAGCTGTCCAGCACTTTGTGAAGAATCAGGCCTCTTTAGGGAGGAAACAGCTTGGGCACCTGAAAAATAAGGCAGACAAAATCCCAAGCAATTTTTTTGAAAGTCTTAGCCACATATATTTAAAATAATATAATTATACACACACACACGCACACATGCGCACACATTCATGACACACATACACGCAACCCTACTGTATATATACTTTTGATTAATATCCCTTTCCAGAAACGTTCCATAAGCATCTTGGATGCTCTTCAGTGGCAGCTCTGTGCATGAAGAGAGCAGACAGTGCTGAACAAAGGCGTGGCTATACACCGGTCCCCATTCTTGCTTCAGCACACTGTAGGCCATGTGTCCTTTTTGCAGCCACCAACAGCGGAAAATGTAGACTCCTGTGATACTTCCTTGAGCATAAAGGTTTGTGTATCAGCTGCTCACCATCCTTTAAGGCCAGACTGTACCCCTGGCAGAGTTTCTACAGTGAGTGATACCAACACAAAACATACACTGATGTCCCATGTGCAAGCAAGGCAGACAGGTCATGAGATGAGTCAGGGTGAAGGTTGTGGGAAGGCGGGGAAAAGGAATCCTCAATCATGCAGCCGGCCCAGCATCCTGAGCCATTTCCGTGATCTTTGACCATAACACCTTGAGGCTCTGCTCTTTAGAATCCCCTGCCCCTCCTCTCTGTTAATTCTTCTCCCCTTCCAAGGTGAGGAGAATGTGGTTTGTGGAACAGCACGCTTTACAGAGAAACAGCAGAAGCCGCACAAGTCAGTAAGGGTTAAGAAGATTACACTCAGCGCTTCTGCCAAAGTCCAGTCTTAGCTTGTTTCTTATGCCCCAAGTAGCCCGCTTGTGTCCACAGCAGTCGAATATATCCAGTGAAGACACCAATAACATTAGTAATGTTAAAAAAAATCAGTGTGTGTGTGTATGTATGTATACACACACATACACACACACACATATACACACACGCACATTTTCGCTCTCTATATATATGTATATGTGGTTAAAAATAAACACATATACACACACACACATACATACACACACATATATATGTGTGTGTATATGTGTATGTGTGTATATATGTACACACACATACATACACACACACACACATATACACACACATATATATGTATGTATGGGAATCCCATAAAATACACCCTATAGTCTTCCTGGCTCCATTATTTAGCAGCATGAAAAGAAAACAAAAAACAACAGTTCAAAACCAAAAGGTGTATTCTGTGCGGCGGGTGCCTTGGGGAATGTTCCTTCCAGAGTCCATCGTCCGTACTGAAAGTGCTGTGCTCTACCGATCCTTCATTTTAAGGTTCATTTGGATTAGTGTTTTTTTTCCTGTCCAGGTGAGAAATCAGGCTCCAAAAACAGGGCTGTTCCCCCTTCTTCTCCGCTGCTCACCGTCTCGGCTTGTCACATCTGCCAGGAAAGAGAGGGAAGAAAGAGGAGAGGTTACATTTGTGAGTTGTGGGGGATGGGGCAGAAGTGAAGAAGGGTGGGTGGTGAGGTTAAGGCAGCAGCATTTCTATGCTACTGCACCCCTGCTGGGGCACCGCAGACTTTTCACACATCTGTGGAAGGTTGGGGCAATATAACTAAAGATATCAACCTGGACGAAATACATTCCCCTGGGTTCTCCTAGGTTGAGGTTAGGGGGTGAGTTTAGGAGCAGAGTCACAGCAAAAGAGCTTTCTTCCTCCTCAACCTTCAACCCCACCTTGCTTTCCATTTACCCTTACCATCTACCCACACACACGTGCACACAGGGCCTGAGCCTCCCATGCAGTCACACACACACACACACACACACACACACAGTGACTCTCCATTTAGCCTGTCATTTCCATTTGAAGCAGTGCAGCCAAGAGTCTCATGCAAGCAAAAAGATGAAAGGAAAGTGCCTCTCATTCCACTGGCTGCTGAGAGCAGGGGTTAGTGCCAGAGAAAAGCAGCAGCAGCAGCTTGCAGAAGCAGCAGGAGAAACAAGAACTTGCCCTGCCCCGTAAGGCCCAACTTCAGAAACTCCAGAGAAGAGACGGGGAGGAACTTCAGCTTAACCAGCTTTAAATCCGGAAACAGCTAAATTACCCACTCCTATGACTCCATCCTGTGCTCCTGGCCAATGCACTACCTCTGGAAACCTCTAATCATGCCACTCACCCCACCACAGGGAGGGACTGGCAAGAAAGACTAATAATTCCCCAAGCCAGGGAGATTTTTTTTTTCACTTGAAACTGTTTCCCACCCTTGAACTCTGTAGGGGTAATGCCAGCTGTTCTGGGAGTGGGAAAAGGGAGGGGGGAGTGGGACACAGCAGTAGGAGATAAAGGTCAAGGGTAGGGAGCTGTCTGTTCTCACTCTCCAGGGAACTGTGCCTGCAGGGTGAAACGTAACTCAAGAAGAACTGGCTCTGTTCTGGCCCCAACACTAGTCACCCTCCCATTCAGGTAACTCCTTCCCAGATAAATTCTCTGCATCCAAAGCAGTTTCTCAAACCCTGGCAATGCCGGAGGACCAGGCTTCGTAGGGTTTGGCACAAAGCACAATGAAACGAGGCAGTTGGCTTGGCAAGCACCAAATCCCCAAGGGAGGGCTCAATACACAGACACTGCCCAGCCACAAAGTTTTACCAGGCAGGCAAACAGATGCCTCAGCTTCCAGCCTCTAGCCACAGGGGACCCTCATTTCATAGCTGTTTGACCTTTTAGCCTGACTATAAACAGTGCAATGCTCTCTCGATGGGAACAGACTCCAGAATCTTTGTGAATGGGAGCTAGAGTTTATAGCACTAGGCCAGTCCAGAGGGGGATCTCAGCAATCAGTTTCATGTGCCTGTATATATATATATATATATATATATATATATATGATCTCACGTTACACACATGCACGCAGAGACAGATCTTCAGCCAATGTAAAGCAGCATAGCTCCCCACAATTCAGTGAAGTCGTACTGATTGACACAAGTAAGGACCAGGCCACTGTTCCTAGTCATGTTTCTCTATGGAGATGCACAAAAGCAAACACACAGAGATATATACAGGCAGTGTAGGTCACTAAACAGGCCCTAAGCACACAGTCTCTCTGTATCTGGTTCTCATAGGCAGACTAAAGAAGGGACCCTCTGCCTTGCACGTCCTATAAACAGGCACCATGGTGTGGGGCACAGCACAGAGTGTAGGCCTCAACCAGAAATGTGCCTTTAACAGTTAGTGGATGTGAGGCATATTGTGTGCAAAGTGCAGTACAAGAGTTCCCCCCTGGCTTTTAGGAGCAAGAGGGCAGAAAAATGCTAGGGGGTTGCAGGGAGGGGTTTGGCTCTTCTCTCTCCAGAGGACCAGAGGATAGGGGGGGTTACATTTCCTCTGAAGAAAAGGGACTTTTCTTCTTGTCCTCTCTGCAAAGGGAATCCAGTCTGAAGCATCCAGAGCTCCAGGCTCCTTCCCTGCTTAACACAGCAACCTGAAAGCCACCATCTTGTTCTGTGAGAGGACTCCTTGAGCACAAACACCTCGACTATCAGAGTATCTCATCCAATCCTGACAAGCACACACAGAAGCTCACAGCAAACATCTGGCAAAGTGTAAATGCTCTCCCCATCCTAGTTACCCCTCAGCCCTCCAGCCCCCATAGTACAGAGGAAAGGAACGATCACAGAGCAATGGTGCCAGAAGCCAGCAGGAAGCAAGCTCCCCCCTCTTTCTTTCTCTCTCTTTGTGTGTTTCTCTTTCATCCTTCAGGACACAAACCTGCAAGTGCGCTCGTTTAACTCAAGCTGCCTCGATTTGCAACGTGAATCTGTGTTTTTGCAGGAACATTTACAGGTCTGGGGATCTTGTACAAACAAGTGCTTTCTCCTCTCTGAGCAAGGCTCACAGTGACTGCAAAAAGGCAAAAGGAAAGACGTCTAAGCTACAGCGCTTCAGCAGGAAGAAAATAAACATGCAACACCCTACACATCAAAGCAATCCCCTGCCCCCTCCCCACAGCCCCCACGCTGTCCCATTGGAGCGTCACTGGCTGAGGGACACTCATAGCACTGCCCCGACAGCCCCAGAATCTGTTCAAGACAAAACCCTCTTGCATCAGCATAAAGAGACAGAAAACAGGCTCTCTGCACGGTATTCACAAATCCTGCATCAATTCCAATCTGCAGGGGACCCAGGAACAGGAAGGCGACAGACCCTTGCTAGCAACAGATGTGTTAGCAAGGGGGCTCCTGAAACAGAACATCCAAGCTTCACTGAAGCCAGCAGCTAGCAGGCTAAAGAAGCAAGAATCTATCCACCCCTGGAAAGCAGGCCAGAATCCTGAATCATCAGGGGCAACAACTGTGCAGAGAGCAGAGAGGAGACCCCTGCAGCTTGCAGCAACTGCCAGGTATTGCCTGGTCATTTCTTGAGGCTAGGGGAAGTGAAGTCATCTGTTAAGCCCCCATCCCATTCCAGACTGGCCACCCGAGAATCTACTAGGAGACGGGCCAGAAATTTACAATGCAGAATTGTGTGAACCAGAGTGAGAGAGACAGAGACCAGGAGACAGAGAGAGAGGAGCCGCCAAGTCCAGCAGAGGGAGAGAGAGACGCCTTCTAAATTTCCCACTGCTCCTCTCTGCTTGTGTTTCCACCAAACACACATGCGGAGTGCACACACGTACCCACACATACATACACACCCACATGCATGCATGGTAGGTGCCAGACTCCTGTTGCCAGACTCTACAGGAGTGACTTGCTGGGGACAGAAGCCAAGTGGTGAAAGTGGACGGCACAGGTGCGTCATAAAGGAGCGCTAAGAGTGCAGAGAACCCTCCCGCTCCACCCTCTCCGGCACGCTTCAACATCATGACTGCTGTTGCTTGTTAATAGAGAGAAGGCACCAAGCAAGCAAAAGCCACCTTCCCTGAGCTCTGCTTCCCCTCAGCGCCAGAGCTGAGCCGCCACCAGTGCTGCCCCTGAGAGGGATCTGAGCCACCCAGTGATTGTGGGGGGGAAGGTGAGATTTTCAGTGTGCTGCAAGCAGGTGGGCCAATTTGGGGACAAGGTCTACGAGCACAGGACACAAACGTACAAGCTGTGTGGTTTGTACCGGCCTTTCTTGCGCTTTCTCTTTTGACCCTTCCCCTTTCCTCGCTTTGATTTTCTGGAAGAAAAACAAAACAAAACAAAAAAAAAAAACCAGAGACAGAAAGAGAGAAAGAAAACGGAAAGGGGAGGGAAGCCCCAGCCCTGTGCCTTCTGGGAGGAGGGGGAAGCACACAGTGTTGTAGCAGGTCTGTGAGGTGTTGTGTTTGTGTTCAGCCCTGCGCCACACACACTGACTGGCCTCTCCACCAGCCCCAGCACCACCACACTAGGGCCACGTATGAAGCAAAGATAAGGCCAAAGGCTGGAGTACTGCAGAAACCCCCTTCAAAGCAAAGGCAGCTTGGACCCTCACCAGCAACAGCAGCTGTCCCAGGGGGTGCCTTCCTCCTCTGAAGAGGGGCTTTCAGAGACTGGGATGGGACAGGGGCAGGGAAGGGAAGCAGAGACACTCAATTAAGTGCCACAAAATCCCCGTGCCTTGTAAGTGCTTTTCTGGCAACAGATCGTAAGTCCGTGCTTGATGAGAGGCAACATGAATGAAGTGACTCCCTTCCCGCCTTGAATAAGGAAAACACTTGGGGAAGAGGCAGTGCTAGCACCACCCTACAGGGCAAGGGCATCCCCCACATTCCAAGGAACACGTTGTCACTCCAAAGACTCTTGCCATGCTGAGTAGCGGCACTGGATTAACATGTGAAAGGAGCAGGTGAGGAAGCCACCTCCTGTTAGATGCAGGGACCGTAGGCTGGGAGGGGTGGGATGGGCGCCTTGCCATGTGAGCCTCGCCACAAAGAGGGAAAGTTTGGAAGCATGTGACCACCCAGCCCTTTGCCCCACAACCACCACCCTCACAGCAGCTGGGGGCAACCCAAGGATCCTGCTCATCTGTGGAGCAAGGGCCTGCAGCACTGGGCACCCAGCCCACCTCCCTTTGCCACCCCCGCAGCTGCACAGGCAGATCAGAGGAGTGACTCATGCAGGCAGGTGAGCTATGTTGCAGGAGGAGGAGGAGGTCGTCTAACCTGAATCACCTGTTCACCCATTCTGCCTCCTGCCTGTCACTCCGCTCAGTGGTTGGGAGCCCCTGCCACCGATCTACTGGCAGCTTCCAAATTGATCACATGAATGGGGAAGGATTAAGAGCCCTGACCTAGTTAGGATATGTGAGGGGGGAGGGGAAAGAGCCCCCTCTCAGCCAACCAAGCTGTTTTCAGTCCTCCCCACACCCTTTCCACATGGATCTGCTGGGCAGGCAAGCGGACGGAGCCAAGACACTGATCCATTTGACACTTTCTTCTTTCAAAATAATTCACTGATTGCACCTGGTTCATAGGAGCAAGCTGGGATGCTAAAGCGCACTAAGCACCTGTCTTCATGCCCAGGAAGAGAGCTAGGGAGAAATCTAGAACCTGCTCTGTTCCTTGAGCCATACAATCACCGGGGCCAGGAAAAGACATGTAAGCTGGCATAGAGAAGGGCCAGTGTTTATTGGTCGAGTGAGCCCTCATGGCACAGCTTTTCCCTCCCTTCCCAGGTGCAGTCCACCTTGGGTGGGTAGGAGAGGGGAGATAGGGAAGAAAGAGCGGGGGAGGAACCTGAGAGTAACTGTCAGGGTATTTGGGGGGTCCCGTTCAAGCCTATTTGCGGTGACTGGCAACTGAGTGCTAGTTCCCTTCCAAATGCTCTCCTAGCTGCAAGCAAAGGGAGCATCCCAAGAACACACCAAGAGTCATGATGTGGTGGTGGTAGAAAGAGGGGAGTTTCCTTTGGGAGAGATTTCCACACCCTTGCAAAATACAGAGAGACATTAAGGGCAAGTAAACTCCAGGGTCAAGGGAGAAAGTGCATCAGACATAACAGGGACTTGAGGCCATCTCTAGTGTTCCTAGTGTAGAGAAACAGCAAGGGGGAGGTGAGGGGCTGCACACCTGGTCAGAGAAGGCAGGGACACTACAGAGTCAGAGAGGAAAGGCCTGGCTGCCTCGCCCACTCCCCATTGGCACCAGTGCTCACACAGAACCAATGCTCTCACACCATCAAACCACACAGCCACATGGATGGGCTGCCGCTGCGCAAGTGAGTCCGAACTCAGCCTACTGGTACCATGAGCAAGACTCCAGGGATGGGTGAAAGGCTGGTAAGTGGCTACACCTATGAAACCAACCAGAAGATGCGTGTTCTCTCTCTCTCTCAAGTGCATGTGTTCTCTCTCTGTTTCTGCTTTATCTCCCCATGCCCCAGCCCATTCTTTCCTCATTCAACTCAGTGCAGCCACATGGCAAAGATGCTGTCCCAGCAATATGCAGTTCTGCATAACCGCTCACACAAGGGGTTGCTCTTTATTTATGTACGTGTTTATGTATTTATTCATTCATTCACTCCACGTTCGTTATCATCATGGCGGTGGTCGGGATGGTGTAAAAATCATCACCCTCTGCAGGCAGGCTGTACCCTACCCCTCTTATGTCCCTAGAATGGAACCACAAGCTTGAAAGAGATTTCACCTCACCTTAAAGCCCTCAGCCAAGTTCATCCCCATCTCCTGCTAGGAGGGCTAAGATGGGTCCTTTCCCTCACCCACCCACCCAGCCTCGTCACCAAGCAATGCTCATCCACATGTAGAATCACCCGACTTCACCAGACTTCCAGTGCCACCACTTCCTACTGCCAGCCAGCAGAGCACCCACTCAGCTAGAGGCCCTACTAGGAACCCAAGCTAAGAGACTGTCTTGCTTCTGAAGAAGTCTCTGCGCAAGCTGCTGAGAAAGAAGCCAGCAAGTTCTCACCAAAGCAGCAAGAAAAAGAAAGACAGCAATTTCCAGTGATCAAAGAAACACCTGGGGAGGGGGAGAAGGGGGAAGTACCTAGAATCCATTCCTGATGGACACATCAGATTCCACTGCAGAATACCCTGGGTACTCTCTGTACATCATTAGGGAACCAATTCCATGTTCAGGGTCAGGAAAGTTCCTCCCCTAGCCTGAAGTAGGGAGAACTACATCTGGATTTTTGTGCCCACCTGGAACGGATTCAGAGCTTGCCACTTAAAACCACCACCTGATAATTAAAGAAACAGCTCCTGGATTTGAGCATCTCTTGCTGACAAATGAACAAAGAGGGAAGAGGAAAAGGAAAAAAACAACCAACCACCATGAGAAAAAAAAAGGAAGAAAAGGCTCGCCACTTACTTTTCTTGCTTAGCTTTGACATCTTTCTTTGGTCTGGAAGGGAAGGACAAAGGCCTGATTAAAAGGGATCCTCCTAGAGACCCCACCAATTATATCCTCCCCTAGCCCACCCCAGGGTCTGCAGTCACAGACAGGTCTGCTCCCCAAATCCTTGCCCCACACAAGGCAGGAACTGCAAGCACCACAGAACATGCCTAGCACCATCAATCCTGACTAAGGGACCACCCTGGAAGGCTTTTGCCCTTCCTTGGAAGCCAGTGAGCTCCCCCATGATGTATCATTTGTCCACAGGATACAACCTACCCTAACCCATCCCAGGCATTCTCCTCCAGTCACCCTGCCATCTTGAGAGTGGTAACACCTGCAGTGGAAGGACCCCCTCCCCACTAGCGCAGCTGTCTCTCTGCACACCAGTCTGGAACAGACTTGAAGTGCTAATTGGGCCAGGTCCTTAGGTTCAAGGCAGTAAAAAGACAAGGCCAAATCCCAGCAGATAGGTTTATTATGACAGCAGCCAGAGCCCTGGAGATCCCAGCACTGTTCCATTCTCACCTGCATTCACATTTACTGTGCTGTAAGAAGCTCATGTATGCTATGTGTTGACTCTGATGGGGTTTAATTCTCATGATCTGGAAGGAAAAAAACAAAGTGTCATCCTAGCCTCTAATCAGCACCTCAGAGAAGGTAAGCGACTCCTACACAAGCTAAAGAAACATTCTCAGCCCCAACTGACCCCTGGGGAGCACAGCAGAGCCTATAGAGAGTCACCAGCCACATCCCCACTGCTCCTGGGTTCAGCCCCAGGATTTCTTCTTCCAGATGTTCAGGCAGGGTAGAGCTGGTGAGGTACAGGCTTACAGCCCCACAGGCTAGTGCTGAAGTAGCAGCAGCAATGCCAGCTTTCTCCATGGAGCCTTACCCCTGATGTGACAGGGCCTCGCCTAATAGAGGTCACTTGTCCAGTCAGTCCAGAGCCCCTCTAAGAATGACAGTCAAGTGGCTCATTTCACACCAGTCACCAAAATGCCCTCAGATGGCAAAAGGCTTCAGGTTAAAGTGGAGGCCAAAAATGAACCAGTCCATATCTCTCTCCTGATTGCTGAAGCCAATCACTTCTTTGAGGTTGTACTCTTTTAGCTGACTCTTTTAGCTATGTGTGCAATAAAAGCTGCTAATTAGTTAGATGGGCAGACCCGTTGTCCCGGTGCTTAGTGGTCAGATCATCCCTGAAGACCCAAAAGCTCCCAAGGATCAAATCGGGGAAGCTCCACTAAAGCAATCTGAGTCAAGGATCTGATGCTATACACTTATACTGCACTCTTCACTGATCCCTGCTGGGAGATGGGCATTGTGACTGCATCAGAGGCTTACCAATGGGCCCGTGCCCATGCCCCGCCCACCCCAGTGGATGATTCCAGTGATCTCAAACTGGGGATTCCAGTAGGAAGAAATGTGTCTCTAGCTCAGCTCCAAGTAAAATGGGGAGGCAGGTTGATGGGGGCCTTTAGATGTTACCACACTATAGGTAACAGTGCAAGTTGCCTTGATGAGCTTTGTGCATTTCAATTCACATACAGCTTGGACCCTGAGAAAAATGAGTATGCTGGTATCAGCACAGTCCCTTCTGGGCTTTTCTCCACTCTATAAAGCCTCTGCAGCATTCACAGCCTCTGTTTGAGAGTTTCAGGGCTGAGACAACATGGGATGCTGAAGGGCAGGAGCGAGGGACATCAGCAAGAACTGGATGTGGGGAACCCAGGGCCAAGATAGTAGGGGGCTATAGGTCAGTTACAAGGGGAATCAGCATTGCCCTAGGGTGAGAGAGAGAACCCAGGCTGATGTAGAGGCACAGTGGCAGAGCTTTCTGAGAAAAGACTGCCCAAAATGTAGCCTTCCTGTGTGCCCAGCATTAGCCACAATTGGTAGCCTCCGACTTGCAGAAGCCCTTGATTCTGTAGCTGCAGAACAAAAGAGAGAAAAGCATAGAGGCTTTCCCACTTGACACTGCGGCAGTGTGTTTCTTAGAGCTCCTTCACACCCCTGCTGTGCCAATGTAGCTAATGACCCAAATCCCCAGCCCTGTCTGTACAGGCTGACCTGACATGCCCTCCAGGAGAGAGAGTTCAGAGAGGACTTCCTCTCTTACACTACAGCCAGCCGCATTAGAAGCAAGAGCTGTGTGATACAAGTTCCAAACCAAAAGTTAAGGTGGAGCAAGAGACGGTTCCCTCTGGGGCCTCAGAGACCATGCTGGGAAAGTTCCCTTTATATTGCCGCATCTCTCTTTGTAACTACTACGATAACTCCACTGACCCAGAAAATGGATTCTTCCATTAACCCTAAATGGAAGCAACACATGTAAAATCCCTGGGGTGCAGCCAAAGGAAATCACACCCCTGCCTTGCCGAGTAGTGTCTCATCATTCCAGGGTATGGCTGGCAGCAAGACACACTCTCCCCCTGATTCCCCAGAAGGTCCATCCCCCATCTCGTAAGAGGTCTCTCTCCCCAGGCTAAACTTTACTTTCTGAGTTGCCGCTGCAACTTAGGGAAGGCCTGAGGATAGGAGGCATTTTTTCCTCCTCTGTGCTTATTCCCTAGCCAGACCCTCACCTCCATGGTGACGTTGTGCACTTCTCCGGGGACACACTCTAGACCCTCATCACCGCAGCAGCCCGCACACCTCATCAAGGGTACACAGGATGGCTTGAAGATGTACTCCACCTCATCTGGGTACTCCTGAAATATGTCCACCAGGGTCTCGATTGTCCTGCAGTAGCTGCGCTCATAAACGTCCAAGAACTTGATAACTGTGGGGAGGGAAGAAGCAAATTAGCAGCAGCTCAGCTGAAAATACCCAAAGAAGTTGCAACTCCTGAACCCTCTGCTCCTCAATCATAGTCTTGCAGTGCTGATCACCCTCTGCAGCACAGGCTTCACTCCCTCTCCACCACACCATGCTGTGTTAGGCCACCCAATAAAAAGTGCAAAGTAACTCTCCAAGTATCTTGCCCCACTTTGGTGGGGTAGAGAGGAAGGGGTTCAGGCTCTTGGCTGAATTAGCTTTTGCTTCTGAAGAGCAGAGAAAGGACAAGAGTAGGAAACTAACCAACTGAACAGATCCTTCATGATGCTGCTCTATGCCTGCTGATCCCTGCTCTACACACACCCTGTCTCTTGTTATCTGACATGCTCCATCATATGTGCTGCTGCTGAGCGCATTAGCTCAGCCAAAAAGCACCTGCAAAAAGTCTTTGGTGTGGGGACTGGGTCACTGACAGGGCTTATCTTTCACCCCTCTCAAAATATCAAAGTTTTATCTGGTGGTTTTTGGACAGAGGGGAAAGGGGTAAAGTGGGAAGCACCCTTCAAAAGATGAGGACAGAAGGGACAGAGTTTGGAAGCAGGATCTCCCCAGAGGTTAAGAAGAATGGGCCTGGTCCATTAAGCATGCCTTTCCACTCCTCCATCCTGTCCACCTCTAGGTCTTTTCACCTTCTCTGCCAATCCCCTACACGACCCACCCACAGACAGCCAAAGCATGCTTCCCACTTTGCCACCTTCTGAAACACTGTGCGACATCTTAATGACATCTGCCAAAGTCTCAGGCCCTAAATCCCTGGAACTCCGAGAAAGACCATACTCTCTCAGCCCAGGGAATCCAGGGGCAGCAACAGAGCAAGGGATTCAAAGCCACCACACACCATTCACAGTAATCACTGGGCCACGCACATTTGGCTGCTGAACCCAGATGAGGCAGAATGGGGAGCTAGGAGGGGGAAAGCAGTCCTTCCTTTATTTCCTGTCTTCCTTTGAGCACCGAAAAGGAGCCAACATCAAGCACTGAGACCCTCTCTGATTTCACAGGAATTTCCCAATGCTCCCCCAACCTGGGGCCAAAGATTCCTCTCGCTGCTTGGTCAAGGGTCAGAGAGATTTAAAGACATGATAAACAGGACAGATAAATGCACCAGCAGACCTGCTTCTGGCATGGTTCCATATACAGTAAAGGCAGGGTGGCCCTACAGCCTTCCTAAGCTTCTCCAGCTTTCTAAGGAGGAAGTTATGAGTGGAGCAGAAGGACACGGTAGGCAGAGGGAGACTGCATCGCCTGTGCTGTTCTGCATTAGAATGATAGGCCCACAGCATGTGCACAGCCCTGCAATGGTGAGGTTGATAACCCGGTGTGATAAGCAAAAACTGCTTGCCTCATGGAAAAAATGGTCTCTGGTAAGCATTTCTGGAGTGCCCTGAACCTGTGACAAACTGGCATAAAGGTTGCTTTGCCACAAAAAAAGCTGCAAGGCTTTGAGCTCAGGGCCTACAGTTAATTGTTGAAAGTTAATTCTAGGTCACACAGAGCTGACAGTGTCACAGCGCTGCTGGCAATGGGTACAAGTGGGGAGGAGCTTCTCTCTGGGAGTCTGAAGTGTCAGAAAGCACAAGCGCCTATTAAAAGAGCAAGTGGCTCAGGGAGGGGAAATGCAGCCTGGAAGGCAGGGACTGATTACTGGCATTTCTCCTTGAGGAGAAAAGTCCTCCCTCCTCCCTGCCTGCCACTGCAGTTTGTCTCTCATCTCTTTCCCTGTCTTGTCTGCACTGCCTCCTTCTCCCTGTTCACCTTCAGGGTGACCTTAACCTTAAAAAGAGGCTATCTATATTAAACAGTTTAGCACCTGAGAGATTCTGCCAACATAGTGACTGATCAACCTCCTGCTCAGCCTCTCTGTCCTAGGGTTAAGAATCTGAGAACTACTGCCATAAAAATAAGTTGGGGATAAAAAGGATCATGGGGGGGGGTGACTCACAACCCATGCAAACCAGATGCTACCCCATGAGCTAGCCTACAGCATAAGAAAGCAGAAGCCACATCTCTTCCACTAGACAGATGAGTGAAAGTGAGAAGGAAACATTACCAAAAAGCATAAATGGGGAAAAATGGGGCAAGCTTTCAAAATTTAATTTGCTTTTGTATAACCTATGGGGTTATTAGCAAAAGCAATTCACACACACATATATATACACACACACATTTTACACACATATATACATATACATTCACACGCACACAACACACACACACGTAAAGCTGAATTGTCTTTGCTAATAACCCCATACATTATATAAAAGTAAATTAATTTCATGTAAATTATTCATTAAATTTAATAATAAATAAATTGTGGAATTATTTATTAAAAGTACAATAATTATTATTTATATTAATATATATTAATCAAGATTCAGCAGTGCACTTTAAAGCAACAGATAATGCCAGTGAATCCAGGCTAACAATTGGCTTCAAAACTTTCTTTCTGTGTGTTCCTTTCCAGAGTCCTTCCTCAACCTGATATTAAAATATGAGTTGTGTGCTTTGATTTATAGAACAAAAAAAGTTTATTAAGTGGTCCGCTGAGACCCTCAGCAATTTTCAAGTGGTCCATGAAAAAAAAAGGTTTGAGAACCACTGCTTGAGTGTTTGGGATGCAGGGTGCTGCCAGAACCAGAAGTTCCTCCTAAAAAAAACTCCAAGGCAAATTGTGACTTGTTGCTGTTAGCATCTTATGTGGGAGGATTTTTTGACAGTCTCTGAAAAGGTGGAAGGGAATCTGTATCCACTGTTAAATTAGAAGACCCTCTCCACAAAGGATCAGTTTCATGGTAGCAGGTGCTCTGCATGTAGGTTATATCTGTGTTGTACAGTTATTATGGGACCCATGTCTGAGGACCAGGGCAAGCTTAGCCCAAATATGAACTTCCCCACTGCAAAGTTGTGTCTGTGTTACTGCATTCTCACTGTCACTGTGCTGGTTCATACATGTCTGGAGTCATATCCCACGGTTCTTTGTGCTGAGCACTCCAGAATATTTTCCCAGGCAGTTGTATCAACTGCAGAAGAACTCATCTGTCCTTCAGAGGGAATTGTGGGAAGGTCATTAAAGGACTGTCAGTACTCGAGTGATCTAGCCTGCACCCTCACTGCAAACTAGCAGGCTCCAGGAGAGGTAAAATTGATCCCACTTTCTAGAACACATTCCTCAAAGCTAGGGGCACCAGTTCTTCTACACAGAAGGCAGGAAAATTAAAGGAAAAACACAATCAGATCCCAGGTTAACTCTGTGATGGAGCCATATTCTTAGCAGAATTAAGCACAAATTTTTGGTTGTGGAGCAGGGAGAAACTGTATCATGTATATGTATAGAAACAAAAACCTATATAAATATATATAGTGTATTTAGTGTGTGTGTGTGTGTGTGTGTGTACACACACACACACACACACACACACACACACAGAGTTCTTTTAAAAATAAAAATGCAGCCAAAAAGGCTGGTGGTTTCCTTTATTTATACCAGAAAGTCTTTTCTCGTGGAGCAAACAAAGAGTATTTGTCTGACTTGTCTACAACGTCCTGTGCCACAAAACCATGTGGAAGACTATCTGAGAGCTAGAGAGCCTGGGGCTAGAATTACAGAGACCCCAAACTGGTTCAGGTCCATCCAATATAAACCCGGCTAAAATGGCTGTACAGATGGGTGGGCAAAATAAGCACACAAAAAAAATCTCTCACTCCAAGAGCTCTAAGACCTTACTAACCCCTCAGTGAACGAAGCTGCATGACCTCCCTTGTAAGTTGCGCCATGTTATCACCCTGTTATTACAGAAGATAAACTGAGGCACCATAAGAGCAAGAGGAAAAGGAAGGTGATTTACTCAAGATCACATGGCAAGCCAGGAAGGTAACCTGGGAGTCTTTACGTCTAGTGCTTTAGTCTAATTACAGCCATGTTTGCATCACAGAACCAGCAAAAGAACCTAAGAGCCTTGACTCCCAACCCTCACTGCTCTAACCATTAGACCAAAACCATTCAGGATGAACAGAAGCACAAAAGGGAACAGACTAGGGGACTAGCTACTACTTGTTTCTCTCTCTCACAGACGGACTGGGTACTGAAATAAGCCTATTAGCCAGCTCAATCTGAAGTCCATGTTTGCTGTTGACTGCAACTGGAGCAAGGATCAAGCTCCAGGATGTGGCAGTCCACCAGCAAAGGAGAAATGGATGACGATGTAAAATGGACACCTTGTACTAACACCTCTGGCAACAGCTTGCCATGCCAATAAAGTTATTGAAATTGAATGTGGCAGTCTTCAGTCCCCAGCTGCACTGCTAGAGCCCCCTGCTGCCCTTCAGAGGAAACAACACCAAAGGTCACAACCTGTCATCCCTTGCCAACCAAATGACGCAAAAGACAAGCTGCAGCTGTGGGTGGTCCCAGCATGACAGTGGGTTTCTCCACCAAGCAAGCAGAAAAAGCATGGAAAGCCTGGAGAGTTTGAAAGGTGTCTGAAGAGCACATTAGCCTAAAGCTCCAAAGTCCATACTGCTGTAATCCCAATTCGAAAACAAGGACTGTAGAAAAAAAGATGATACATTAAAATATACAGCCACCCAAAAGTCAGATGTAGACTACCAAGAGTTGAGTTCTGACAGCCTGTTACCTATGACCTACAGACAAGACTTATTCAACCTTGCAGCTGAACTCCTGGCCCACTAGATATTACACTGGTCTTTGGGCAGCTGGAGTGATATGAAATAGCAGTGGCTAGGGAAGCACTAGTATCCCATTTTCTTTCAGCCAGCATTTCTATAAGTACTACACTCCCAGCAGCGAGCTGAACAGAAGCAACTGGACTGTGCTACTAACCTCACCAGGCCAGCTAGCTCACAGACAGCAAAAGGGAGCCTTTTTTGTATTTAGCACTGAGAAGTGCTTAGCAGTACAGCCCTCTCACAAGGTATCTGTGGAGAGTGTGAATCTGTAAAATAAGCCCAGGCTATTCCTCTGCTGCTGCTTCTCTCTCTCTCACTCTTTTTGGTTTTTTTGGGATGTGCTAATTTATGGTCTCAGAAGGATTCAGGTGCTGATTGGTCCGTTGTCTGATGATCAGATGCTATCACTGAGCAGGGCACAATGAGTGCAAAGGGGAAAGAGAAGAATAAGAGACAGGCAGCAGAGATGACAAATTCCCTCCTGCAACCTTGTGGCCAATCCCTAGGAAATTATTCACAGCTACTCAGCTTTTCATGTGGCTATTTTTTTATTATTATTCTTATTCTCAGAGTTCTGGGAAATATGAAATGGGTTCATGAGCATCTCTGCAATTTATTCCACTGCACTGGCACAGCCAGCCTGTCTCCAGAAAAGTAACTGCTGATGGGAAGAGAAGCAGCCCAGCCCACCCAGCTCAGAAAAAGGCTTTCTGAATGAAAGAGCCGCCCTGCTAGGCATGCAGCCACAAAAGGGTTAAGGCGGATTTCTCACGTTTCCTCTCATTCCCCCTTCTGCATCTGCGCCTCTCTCCCCCCCTCTGCCCCCCTCCCAAATTACGCCTGCTTTCCAGAAGGTGGCAGTATTGGTCCTCAAGAGCTCCTGGGCAGTTTGGCTCAATGTCTCCCCCGTCTCCCCTCCTAGCACCCCATTTCCATTTCCCCACCTCCCAGAGCTCCCCCTAATTTAACTTGTAAACCCTGTAGCTGTTGAAAGGAGAGATGCAAACCACTCACCTTCATTGGGTTTCCTCTCCCCATCCCCCAGGGTCGGAGCTGCCTGCGACAACTGCAAAGATAACAGAAAATTAGTCAAAACACAAAGTCATTACCCGGTCCCCAGGGGCAGTTAGGGAGCTGAACAGCTTTCTGGGATTCTGCAGGCAGGCTCCAGAGTGCTGAGGCAACAAAGCCGCTGGAAGCCCCCAATGTTTCGAAGCATGACTGCAGCATCCGGATGTATTCATTCACACCGCGGCTATACCCAGCCCCCGGTTCCCCAGGCCTGAGAAATAAAACCCCCACAAAGGAGCGTGTCAGACGTCCCTGCTGGAACTGTATCGAGGGGAAACACTGGGCAGGGGGGATGGCAGGGAGGAGGGATGTTATTCAGAAAGGTTTTTGCTCCCTTTGAGGTGAAGTCTGTGTCCCCCCTCGTGACAGCATGACAGGCACAGAGAGACCTTTGTCTCCTCTTGTCCTCAGAGCAGAAGAAAATGAAATAAAAATAACACCCCAGCCAGAGCTGAAAGGGGTGGAGAAGGGCAGGGGCCATGGAATCAAGGCAAAAATAATTCCCCTTGGAATATGTGTGTGCGTGACAGAGGGGGGGGCATTTGGAGGAGGAGCAAGGCTCTCACTCACTGCATACCGTTGCTATAAAAAAGAAACTAACTGTTCAAAGGCATTTCAAATTATTAAGGTCAAAAAACAGAGAGCGAATCTGGGCTGGGGGCGAAGGAGAAAAACAACATTGGTGACCTTCTAACGCTGACATGACAAATACGCCGGGAGATTTGTCCACGTTCATGTTCCAAGGAAAGTTAGTGGAAGGTATTTCAAAAAGGGGCCTACGTTACAAAGCACACCCGCAAGTGCAGAGAGATTGGGCACTGCTTTTAAAGGGACCGCCACACACTTTTTTCTCTCTCTTCTCTTAATTTGCTCTCTGTTATAAAAGTAAATGATTCAGATTAACATATTGTGGCATAGGGAAAGGAGGGGGAGAAAAGGATCGGGGTTTGAAAGGACATCTGTGCTTTTTTCAGTGGTGTGCCTGTCTGCTGCTGAGATGCAAAGGTGTCAATATTTGGCCTGATGTCAGACTGATTAACTGTTACATCACTCCCTCCCATACTAATTCCACCAGACTACTTCTGCTTCCCGGCCCTGGAAGGAAGGACACTGTGTAGCATAACGTGATGGGGCCGCAGTTCTTGGCCTTTGATTTGCTGCTGTGAAGCAAGAGCAAGACCCCTCTGCTCTCTCTGCTACATTTCCTTAGCAAAAACACACACACAAAAAATCACTCCTGCTGTTTTGTTGTGACAAGAGATACTTCTGTGTGGCTGCAAGAGGCATGAATGGAAATAACTAACCCAGCCCAAAACCAGGGGGAGGAATGGAGTTCAGGTGCTACAGTGTTTTATTAAGAACTGTTTTCACTTTCAGGTGAGACCTTAAAACCGCCGCTCCTCTTTGCTCTATGGGAGCATTATAGCTCTAATGCAACTTTCAGAAGTATCAGGCTTCACTCTGGTGTCCTGGACCAGAAATGTCCTCCTTCCATCATCTGTGCTTTGTATCGCTACCTGTGCAATGCCCTCCACCCCAGAAGTGGCCATAAGTCAGTTGTATTAAGTTGCTTTGCATATAAAAGCAAAATACTATGTGTCGCTAATTAATGTATTTAGCTGTGTAAAGAAACAAATGTCCGAGTTCTCATTAGACAGATCACCAACCCAGCCAGGCTGTCATGGCTCAGCGCCAGGCTGGCCGCAAAGATCTCCGGCTTATATGCTTCTATACAGACCCACACCACACACATCACTCAGCCAAGCAGCTTGAAGCTTCAGCTTTCACAGGAGAGCAGAGATGGAACTGACAAAGTTCAAGAAGCCCCTCTCCCAGCTGTGCCTGTGAAGCTGAACACAATTACCTCTCTCTAAAGTCCCCCCAACATCTCTCTGACCTGCAGAACCCCTAAAGTCATTAAGTGCCAGACTCTGGGGATAAGGTGAAAATCCAGCCTTGAGGCACCCAGTTAAGGGGTCTTTTCTTCCCTGGGGCAGGGGGACTGTCTGCCCTACCTCCATGTGTTAAGGTTGTGCTATCAGTTTAAAAGCAAGCTCCCAGGAACAGTTTCATTCCTAAAGTGTGAAGGTCACTGCAACAGCACAAACAAAATGGAGGTGGCAGTGGCCCTCTGAAACCATGCTGGGTCGCAAGACCATGGGCCAAAAGGAAGCCACAGCAAGAGTAGAAAAGCATCAGTTATCTCAGAGTATGAAGGAAGGAAATCACTAGCTAGATCAGTCTGCTCAGTCGACAAGGCCCAAAAGTCCTATTAGAGGAGGTTATGTCCTGCTAGGAACAGCATGAACACTACCCTGTACTGAAACTTTTAGATCTCAGCTTTGTCTATGACTCCCTGAAGCAGGCAGCCCTAATGTTGCCTGCCCTCTTCCCCTTCCCCCACCTCTCCTGCAGGTGTCAGAAAACAGGTGTATGCAGCTTTTTCTTCACTCTCCACCTATAATACGGCCTCAACCTCCTTCTTCAGTGGAACCTACACAACCAGCACCTGGAGACGCAACTCAGATCCAAGCTAGGAGCAACTTAAATCAAACCCATCGCTGTGATTTAATTTTTTTAAAGTGGCAGAAACTACCAGTCAGCAACATCTGTGCGCATGCTGAATGAAGTGGGACAAACTGGATCAAAATAAATCCTCCAAGCAGCTCCTGACTACCCACTGGCACTCAAAGGAAGGTGGTTCAACAATTGGCCTGCCCTTCACCCCGTGCCCTTGGAACTATAGAAGAACTTCTTAGAATTATTAATAACAATATTATTAACAATTCCACATCACCCTATGGGCCTTGCTGTACTCAGAGTTCTCTTGTCTTCTCAGACTGGTGTATGCTGCCTTTTGCCTGTCCTCGTGCCCAATTCTCTTGGGGCAGAACTGCCTGGCAAGGAGGGAGTTTGCTTCATACAGGACCACAATATTAGGTACCCTAGCAGGGCCAACTGGAAATGGAAAACTTATCAGGGACAAAAAGGCCTCATGCCCTTCGGTGGGAGCCTGAAGGTCATGCTGCTTGGGCGCTCTCTCCTCTGCTAGCTTTTGGAATTACTCATTGCTTCCGTAATATGATTTCTTTCCAATGGATTTTACATTCTCTTGGGCCAGGGAAGAGATCCCAGCACTTAAGAGGGGCATAAACAGCCTGGAATTAGGGTCTGGTGAAGGGAAAGCTTTCTCTAAGCCATTTGCAGGTTGCTAAAAATGTGTGGTCTGAAATCGGACAAACACTCCCCAACAGAGAGTTGGACCCTGTCTCGTCCTGGCTGTGTCTGCACCTTCCCTGCCCCACTCCTGATCCTGTGCAGCAAGCTATTCTCTGGAGGAAGAGAAAAGGTTAATCTACGTGTTTCCCCCAAGCACCACCACCACCACTACTCTTTCTCTTCCTTCCCCTCCCCCTAATCTGTGCAGCCTCATTAAAAGAGCTTTGTAACTGTTTAGGGCTGGAACAAACAATCCAGCCACTCTAGGAGAGACTCTGGGAGAGGAGTTAAGGCACTTTCTGTCTAAGGAGCTAGAAATTCTTCCCTCAGAGGTTTCTACTTAACGGGGGGGGGGAGGCTTAGCTGCAGTCCTTCCCCACTGTAGAAGCAGGGGGAAGTCAGTAATCTTGCAAACGGCAAGCACAGTGGAGGAACCTCTGACACAGCAGAATGGGCAGGAGTTTTTTGGTTTGTTCAGGAATCAGAGTAATCCTCCGAGATGTCAGGATGGAGTCCCTCTCTTTGCCTCCCAAGCACCATTCTTTTGACACCATTCTCCCAGCAGAACTGAGAAACAGCTTTGGAGAAGGTGCCCCGCTGCCACCTATCTCCTCAGTGTGCGGGGCGGGGTGGGGGGAAGTAAGCTCCCTTGGTTTTCCCAGCGTGGCCTGATGCAACACACACCAAAAGCAGCGGCCCAGTGGATGTGAGATCATTAACAGTCTAGTCACAGCTTCCCTTTTTCTCTCTGTCTTATGATTGCTGATCCTGACAGCAGTACAGCTGGAGGACCCAGGTCTCTTCACATTCCCCGGCATGAAAGAAAAGAACTGCTGGGGTAACCCCTCCTAGGCTACAGTTTAGAGTCAGACCCATCAAACAAAGAAAGAGTGGGAGGGACCTGAACAGTCCCACTTTCTAGGAAACAGGAAACAGGGGACTGGAGAGGAAGGGGGAATGTCATCTTACCTTCTCCCCAAGTCCCCTGGCCTCACCTGATTCGGAGGGGAGGAAGACAAAGTGCCAGTTTCAGGGTGGCCAAGAGCTGAGAGCAGGCAGCATTCCCGCTGCATCTCCCCCTCCTTCTCCTCACTTAAAAAGGCTCTTTCACCACAAGTGAAGCCAAACACCTGTGGCATCAGTGCTTTCTGCCCTGGGCCAGTGACATAATCTGCTACAGTCCTAGCCTCATGCAGGGTGATCATAATGCTACTAATTGACTCAATAAGGGGTCATTAGCACACTGCATTCACTAAAGCAGCATTGTGATAAGTGCACCCCTGACAATGCCTTACCTGGCCCTTGATTTTCCTGCCAGCCCCTCAGGGCTTTATTTAATTCTCCCCAACATGGCCAGATAGATACGTTTATTCAACACTACTGCCTGATTAGGAGTGGAGATAAAGATTATCATCAAAGCGCACAACACTGGTCCCGACACAGAGAGTCACGCTTTATGCCATGTTCACAGTCACCGCCATGCTGCCTACGTGAAGTCTGCTTAGCATTGGTATTTCTCATGTTCCCATCACCGTGGTATCTAGGCGACCAATGTACAAATAAGGACAGAACTAGAAACTGTCTTGGGACCTCACCGTCTGCCTGTCTGAACACTTATGTGGCCCACATCATTGTACAATGTGAGCATCTTGCAATCTTTAATACAGTTCACAACACACCCCTTCACTGCTGCCCTACGGTTCCCCGCTCTCCCCCCTTTTTCTCTTCCTTTCACTCTCTGGCTAAGGAAAAAAGGCAGAAGGATTTTGCTCTGTTTCTGAAAACAATCCGACTTGGATTCTGGCTGGCAGTTTCAAAGTTGCTTTCCCCCCGCACTTTAAAATAAGAGCAGATGGGTGCTATTACCCTAACCTAGTCCTCGTCACTCTCCAATGGAGCGCTGCGCCCTACCAAGTGCAGCCGAACACGCTGCTGTCATTAAAGAAAGTGGCAATATCACCGGCTAGCAACAAAGCGGGTGCTGCCTGCCAGACTTCGGTTCCACGTGAAATGGCTCCTCATTGAGGAGTTTACCTCCCAGCCTCCGTGCTGAGCAAACAATGTGCGCACCAGGCCAGTTTGCAGGCGGCATTTCTTTTCATGCTGCTGGTGGGGAGACTGTGGGGGCCCAGAGGGATGTCCCAGGCAGCTGGCAGGAGAAAACGACCCTATCCGTGCTCTTACACGTACAATATCAGCCCAGCCAGCAAACAGAAGCCACCTTCACGTGGACTTTTGCTCTCAAGCCCTCTTGGCAAAATGCCCCACTTCATGCAATGTTAGAGAAGCCGGACAGGAGGGGACCTCCAGAGGTTGGCTAGCACAGCCTGCTGCCTGTGGCAGGGGCGCCCCTATCCCAACCATCCTGTATGAACCATAATCTAACCTCTAACGAGTCTTAGTAGAGCCTGCATAGGACTCTACCAAGCCTTGCATGAACCACGACACCCGACTAGCCGCGAGTCTCGGAACCACAATCTAAACTCCACCTCAGACTGGCATAAGCCTGCCATGACCCATAATCTAACCGCCTCAGACTAGACGCCAGTCTTACTCACACCACAATCTAAACTCCACCTCAGGCTCCACTTGAGCCCCTTCAAAGAAGCCAGGCATCTGGCTTGTCATGTGGACCTCATGGTGGGGAGCAAAAGAGACCTGATTCACTGCTGAACCTGGGGGGAACCAGCCAGATCAGAGAGTGCCAGGGGGGAAGGGCCGGGCCGGGCGAGCGGGCAGTGTTGTAATCCCCGAGGGGCAGCGGGCCAAGGGGGGGCGGCTCTGGGGATGTCGCAAATGGAGCGGGGAAGAAACTCCCAATAATCCATGCTGTCCCCTTTGATCTCCATGCGGTTTCTGCCAGGCAGGGGCTTCTGCATTGCTGCTTTGGGGGGTGGGGGGGCAAGCCACATCCCCCTCCCCTACACACAGCCCACAACACACGCGCGCACAACCTCATCTGCCTATGTCCTTACAGCAACACGGCTACAACCGACACCTCTTAAGACACCCTCACACCCCACATCCACACGGAGCACAGTGCCACCCCGCACGCACACAGAGCACACACCACTCACACCCCCACATGCACGGAGCACACTCTCACACACCCCACCTCCACACTCGCAGCCCACGCACACAGAGCACACACAGAGCCACTCAATTTACATTGACACAACCGAGACACACACACACACACACACACACACACCCGTCCGGAGCTGATGCAAGCCACCTCCCCCGGCCATGCCCTGCATGCCCCGTCCCAGGCCGGCGCGGCGCGGCGCGGCGCGGGACTGGCCGGGGAAGGCCTCCCCGCGCGCCCGGCCCCGGCCCGGTGGCGGCCGTACCTCCGCGTGGTGCAGATAGAGCAGCGCCGGCAGCCCCCAGTGGATCCAAGCGAGCAGAAAGTTCATGGTTCCTGGCGCGGGGCGGCGGGGGGCTCCTGGCCGGGCGCCGCCTTCCCCGCTGCGCTGCGCTGAGCTGCGCTGGGCGCGCTGTGCCTCCTCCGGCTCCGCGAGACGCTCCCAGGCTCCGGGCTCAGCTCTCCATGCGCTCCGCTCCCGCGGCTCTGCCCCCCTTGGCACCGGCTCCGCTGCGCCGCCGCCGCCCCCCGGACACAGACACGGACACGGCCACGCACACGCCCGCCGCCGCCTCCAGCGATCCGGGCGCCGCACGCCCCGCACACCACCAAAGTTTGCCCGAAAGTTTCAATGCATGATCCCAGCTTCGGGCGGGCTGCCTGCCGGCCCGGCCTGCTCTGTCCCTTGGCAGGGGCCGGGGTCCAACACGGGGAGAGGAGCGGGGGGGGGTTGATCCCAGCCTCGGGTGCCTGGAAGTGGGGAGAGGGGGCTGCCTGGCTCGCCCTCCTTGCTCCCCTTGCTCTGGCCACCGTTTGCAAAAGGAATCAAAAAACAAAACAAAAATAAAGGAGAGAGGGAGAGAGGAACAATCCGAGCTGTGCCGGCAGGGAGGGAGGGAGAGAAAAATAAATTAAGGAGCGGATAGGAAGAAGAAGCGGGGGGGAGACCAAACTGCTAGCAAATCCCGGTTCACAAGGAGAGCCGCTCCTCCTAAATCTGCTCTCGTCCCTCCTGTGCGGATCTGTGCTGTCCCTCTCCCTCCTTCCTGGGGGAGAGCCTGCACTGCGCTGGGTCTCGCACGCCGGGCAGAGCAGAGCCGCGCACCCTCTGTCCTGCCGCTCTGCGCCTCTCTCCTCGCTCTCCCTCTGCAACTGCTCCGCGGTGCTATGACCGAGGAGATCCAAGAGTCCCTCCCACAGCTCCGTCCCCTCCCTCCGTTCCTCCCCCTCTTTCAAGGGAGGGGCATAATAGCACCCTAAAGCCACCAGATCCTAGGTCTGTCAGACTCCTGGAGCAGCAGAGGGCACCGGGGCCTCAGCTCCTGTCACCCAAGCTCTGGCTGCTTCTCCCCCACTTTTTTTTTGTTCTGTTTTGCTCGCTGGGGGCAGGGATTCAAGTTGTTTCCAGAGAGGGGAGAAGGGGTTACCCCCCTGCCCCCCCTTCCCGCTCTCCGGCAGCCTACCTAGATTCTTGGCACCCCTGAGCAAATTTGTAGTATCAGGCCTCCCCTGGCCAGAAATAATGATAATAATTATCAAAAAAATTACCATTTTCAGGCCCCCTTTCTGTCCAGGGCCACCCGGTTCACGCATGCCAGTGTCCAGCCCTGCCAAAGGCATTCTGTCCCTAAGAGCTTCTCATTTCTGAACAGCTTGAGCAGGGCTCCCTGCTCCCCATGTAGGTTTTACTCACCTCTTGCCCCACATGAAGTCCCTTCTCTGCTCCAAAGAGGCATGTGCACACGGAGTGGGTGGGCAGCTGGAGCACCCACACGCTGTGGCGGGTGAGCTAGCATGCTGTCAGACAAACCTCAGTTCACTTTCTGGAAATATGTTTAAGGGAAAAATGCAGTTTAGACTAACTGGGAACACCACACATTCCCCAATCAAGCTCCTTGACTCTCGCCACCCACAGTATTTCATCACCGGGGGATATTATTTCTCTCCCTTCTCTCTCTTGTAATGATTTGTACACATAAAATAGAAACTGAAATATCTCCGGTCACTGTCCTCCACAAGTCTTAGGTACTGGATGGATTCAGGACCAGCTTTTCAGGCGCACCACAGATTGGGAGAAGGAGACCACGAAGGAGAGCAGGATGGAGAGGGCAAAGCCTTATAATCATCAGAAAGCAGGTATTTCCAATACTGTGCCACAGGCCTGTGATGATGAAACAGGCTAAATATTGACTCTATAGAGGCACCTGCTGGTTGAGGGAAAGCAAAAAAAAATCTTTTCATTTGGTAGTTCTTAGATCTGTTCTTCCCTTTGTTTATGTTTGAAGCATTTTATGTTGCCTACTCAGGCAGCATTTGGCAATGTGGGGCCCAGTTATGGCCTAATACTCTGAGATTAACCGGAGTTTTGTCCAAGTGAGGGCAGGACTTAGTTCTGCAGGATTGGGCTCATCGTACAATCGGTGGGGCTTGCGGCAGAGGGGAGAGGTCAAAGCTGTTTGAAAGCCTGGGGAGGGATATAATCCCCTTTCCCTCAGGGATCACGTTCCTGCAGTGGGCTGATGGGGGTTGTTCAAACATTGCAAAAGAATCCCATCTTTTTTTCTAATTGTTACAGAGAGTCCTTCTGTGGCAGCAAATATCCATTAAAACAACTGGACTTTCCCGTATTTAGAATGTACTTGCCAAAAATCTCCTTGGGGAAGGGGGAGGCCGAGAGGCCTAAAGGGAAGGGGAGAGGATATTTCTCTAAATAAAGGTAAAGCCAAAAAAAAAAAAAAGTCCCCAGAGCTTGGCCCTCATCCAGCGATGTTATGCGCTGCTCCCTTTATACAGAACCATTATCCTCTCTTGGCCCCAACACTGCTCTCCACGGGCAGCAAGAAACAGATAGCTGTGGCTGTGGAGAGAGCAAGCTACATGCATTTTTTCTTTACTCTAAACAGTTTCTTTTTTTCGAATGATTTTTTTTTTTCATGAATGAATGTTGTTTTAAATCAAACAGTGTTACCAGTCCTCTGTCTGGGCAAAACTCACAAAGCCTGAAAGCCCCACGCAGGAGGGATCAGGGCTGAAGGTCCCACACAGGGATCCATCACAATCATTTTTGATCCCCCTGTGGGGTCATATCCCTGAAAAGCTACAAAGAACTGCAAATAATATACAACATTTGAGCTTCTAAAATTACCCCTACCGCACTGCTCAGCTGGTCTTGTGTTTCATCTGGATCCTGTGGACCCCAGATGTGTCAACATCCTGTTACCCAAAAAACAGACAATGTGAAATTTGCACAAAGCTTTGTGTAATTCCGTGAATTCAGGCCCAAGCAAGGAGGTGTGCGAGCTTTCCCTTGTTAAAGTTATTCAATAACTGTTGTGGGGTGATTAGCCGTAAACATTTCAATGCTGCCAAGAGTTTTTATGATAACTGTCACACATCAAAAAAATAAATACATACCAGTACTACATTTTCTGTATGGTTTTTAGTCTCTTTCTCAGGGTAAGAAGTCATAAACAATTGGAAGATGGGAAGAAGAAATCAGCGGCCAATGGTTACCTAAAAGTACTACCTTAGATTCAAAATGGCTGAGCAGAGACTTATATGAGAATCATTAGGTGCTGAGCATATTTGAAAAGAAGGCCGTAATTTCATACTTAATCCTGGACCACTGAAGTCAGCCCGAGCTTTGGCATTGACTTCAATGGGCATATGGTCAGGCCCAAATTAGGTGTTTACATATGAATTTAGAAGCCTAATTTTAGGCTTCCATTTCTAATTTTTTTTAATATTGACTGATGCTTCCAATGCCCCTCATTTAATCTCTCCATTAAGCATGAGAACATAGAAAGGTCAAGCTATTTTCAATAATTCTTCTGGTGGGCTTGAAAGAACCTGAGATTGTATGCTGAGAAGTAGGAGATCTATGAAATGCATTCCCATTGTTTTTACCACTTGTTCTCCCAAAAGAGCAACCTGAACAATTCTGAGGGGGTGCATCTACATGTTCATTAATGTGCCATAATTACAGCGCATTAAGTTTAGTACCTGTTATGACAGGTACTAACATAATGCGTCGTAATCAGTGCTACTGTGCATTAATCCAGATGAACGCTTTTTTAGTGACGTTAATGCACATTAGACTAAATCTACTGCACATTAGCACAGGGTTTTGCCCACCACACTAATGTGCAGTAGAATTAGTCTTCTGCACATTAAGCATCTCATGTAGATACATCCAGGGAGTCCCAACCAAGTTGAAACTAGAACAGGAAGTCTGAGAAACGTAGACATTAAAAAACAAATGAAACAAAACAATATTTTCGTAGAATTCCATCTTGTGGGTGAGTCTGAGGGGAGCTGCATCTGGATACTCTAAATTAGGAGAGAAGTCAGAACAACAAAGAGTAATTTTAAACATTTTAGTGCCAGAGGTATTTCTTCACACACAAATTACTCTCCAAGGCTGGAGCACAGCACCAGAAAAAGAAATGGCTTGATCAAGTTTATTAGCAGACCTGGAAAAAGGGCCAAAAAGGAGTAAGACTATTATAAATAAAAAAACAGTGAAGTTGACAGGTCTGAATCCTAACTGTTCAGAGGTATTTCGGGTGATTTTTTTTTTTACCTTAAGAAGATCACATCTATGCAACACATTCACTTGACAAGGGTAGAGCTGGCTGCTGGATGACAGCAAGGTAGCAAATCAGTTAACTGTTCCATTTTTTTCATGCACCAACAAAAAGGTATAACGAGCTTTCTGCGATGCTTTGCCAACACTCCCTCTGGTGTAGTACGGATAGAATACATGCAGCGGGCACTGGCAGTGCTAATACAGTTTTTGTTTGCAATCATTAGAGATGCCCAAGCACCACCCACCGGCTTCATTTTCCTCTGTCACTCAGGAGTTTGTGTGAAGATCTTTAATTCCTAGAAAGAAAAAAAATGCACACTGCCGTCAACACTTTCACCCATTCTGTTATTAATGTTACATCCCAGATGGCTTCTTCCACTAGCAGACACTGATTCAGGAAAGGGGTTTGCTCCTCTTCCTTTATTTTCCTTTCCATATCTTTTCCTGTTCTTCTTTGTGCTACACCCTTAGGTATCAGAGACAGCAGCAATCAGTTGGACTGCATATGCTATGTGCTTTATTAATATAAGTGACACTAACATCTCTACTTTGATATACAGGTGCTCAGGTTGCATAGTGGTAAGCACAGATACAAGTTGGGCAGATGTTTAATGCCTTACCTGGGCTTACACTATACCCCTAGGAGCAAATTCTCTTGCAAAAGGCTATGGTATTAATGAATTTGTCATGAAAATAATTTGGACTAATTTTCCTCCTGTTACTTGCAACCCATATTTTATACTACCCATGTTGGTGATAATGTACATGAAACTGTGTGTGAAAACCAGCAGCTAAATTTGGGGGAGCTATCTGGATTTTTAAGCTGACTAGCTTGATGATGACTCAAGTTCCCGGATTCTGGACCCATGTTGCTTATTGAAAGAAATGGAACTCAGCATCATTTTTTATAACTTTTATTAAAACCATTAAACAAAAATAAAATCAAGGCAACATATCCTCAAAGCCAAGCTACTGTTAATAATATTAAAGTAAATTAAGCACAAAATTAAACACTGTTAAAATCAAGATCAAATTAGTATCGAATTAGAGTAACACCATCAAATTAGATCATCATATTAATTAGATCATCATATTAATGCAACAAGTAATCATCCTTTATGAGTCCTAAGAAAAGATCTAAGGTGGTGGCTTTTGGTTATAAACCCCAACTCAAGAATTTTAAAAACATATCTATAACTTGGAAGTGATTAAATATTTTGATGCTGAATACGTTGATGTGTGACTGATAACTCTTTTGTATCAAAGTTAGCATATAATACCTTTAAACTTCTTAGTACTTTTAAATATAGAATGCCGAACACACGTCAATGAACATGTTGAGAAGACACAGGGCTGTTTACACCTGGAGAATTTTCTCCCTGGTGCCATGGCTGTGTGATGTGTAGATACTATAGGTGCTTATATCCATTTGCACGCACTTGCATTTTTTTCACACTAAAATTAGGGAAGAAAAGGCTGGAATGTTTCCCAACTAATAAATACAATCAGGTAATAATGGAGGAAAAAAATTAAAAAATAAGATACTTTAGATGACATGGGTTTTGCAAACCAGTTCTCTTAGACCGCTGGACACTCATGGCACAGGATTTGGAACTGCAGTCAAGAGACTACCTGTGATACTGCTCTACGCAACTTGTTTCAGTCCATTTTGAATTAGGTCTTCCTTAGGTAGCATAAGCTCTTGGACAGGCCATTTAGGCCAATAATTCAGAAGAAAATAGGTATTTTATGTGCCATAGAGATTGAAAGCCACAAGATACCCCTACCACTTACATATAAAAAAAATCACATATTAAAACACTTCTGAGGAAACGGACAGAGACTTATCTGGATGAAAGGTCTTTGGCTAGGAACAAAAATTACACATCAATTGGTATATGTGATCAGAAACTGGTTCAAATCTGTGACACAACAGAAATTCAGTGCGCATAAACCACCTTCAAAATGTCTAAAACAGTTTTAAGACAAACCTGGACTGATAGAGTATCAGATTTAACTGATTTAGGTTAAACCAGTTTATTGACCTTCTATCCCAGATCCCCTCCACATTCAAGTTAACTCACAGTCCCTCAGCATCCCAGGATGTTTTGTACCTCTCCTGCAATGCCCCTCCCTGCCCCCCAGGGTGGGTGGGCTAACCTTGGCTCAACCTGTCTACTCCAAATGAGCAGGGAAGCCTTTTCACTTGCTTATCCATTCAGTCTATGCAGCTTAGACTAACCTGCAAAGGCTAAATTGATTCAGCCTTGGGCTTTTTGAATATCTGTACTTAGCCTTAAGGTCATGTGACCAGTTCAGAAACAGTTCAATATACAGGAATCTATAAAAATAGCTAATAAAACAACCCTAGCAGCAACTATTCAACCAACAAATAACCATCAACAAAATTAAAGTTCAAACATATGATCTGTTTCATCATTTCCAGTTTCTTTTCTTCCAGTCTAAAAACAAATGTACTTTCTGGAACTAAGCTCTAGGTCAAATGGCTTGTCCTCTGAAAGCTGCATTTTGATAGGGAAAAGTTATTTTAAAGCATATTAGGATAACATTTACTTGAAATATATATATATTTAATTACATAAAGCCTAGATTACATATTTATATGACAGCTTATTTTTCCCCAGGGGAGCTATATTAAGTCTTAAAATGGTAGGTGGGCAAGTGGAAGGGTAGTTGGATTACCATGGCTGTCATTATTAAATCATACTGAATTCCACCCAAATGCAATATTCATTCTCTTGCTGTGCATTTAATGATGATTATCTGGTGAATAAGTTTATATTTTTACCATCTGTATATATAGAGAGAGCAATATGCACATATTATGGGCACAGCCAAGAGCCCAAGAGACCAGGGCAGTGGCTAGTAGTTATTATTTACTGTAGCAGCATCTGGTAGGTGCTTTTCAAGCCCAGACGAGAGAGGCTCTGCCCCAAGGAGCCTGCAATCAAAATCTGGCAGTATGTTCTCACCTCCAGGGAGATGTAACTACACTACAGGCATTCCAAGTCAGGGATCTCATTTTTTGAACGTCACACTTGGAACACTTTAGCCAGTTTGCAACCAGAACAGAAAGGAAGCTGCATTAAGATGGAAGAAACATGTATGCACACAAAAGCTATACTTCACTGTGTGTGTGGGAAGACGAAGAAGAAGCTACAACTGGTATGAGGCCAGTTATAACTGCATCTGCAGAACTGGTATCTGTGCTACCCAAAGATCACCACTAGAATAATTCCACTGATACAAAAACTGAGGCCTAAGACTGACCTGACACCTTCATCCCTTTGAGGTTTTTGGCTCAGGTACAAGCAAGCCCTCTTGGGCTGTTCAGTAGCTAAAAGGTCAAGGTCAAAATGGGCCCCAGCCTAGCAGTTGGGGTGTGTGAAGTGGGCCCTATTCAATTCGGATTTGGCCCAAATCAGGGACAGTGATTTGATTTGTTGATTCGGATCACTGTCCCTGATTTGATTTGGCTGAATCTGAATCTGAAGATTTGATGCTGATTTGGAGATTCAGACAAAGAGGCAGCTTTAAAAGTTTTTTTCCAAATACCTTGAGGTGGCAGGCACGGCTTGTGAACGCGGCAATGCTGGGGCACATGGAGCGTCCCACAGGAGTGCGGGGGGGCCCTCCACATGCTTGGTGGCAAACCTGGAAGTGGACCGGAAGTAGTTCTGGTCCACTTCTGGGTCTGCCGGGAAGCACACAGGGCCCCCACTCCTGCACCTCCCCAGCTCAGCAATCGGCAGCAGGGGGACTCTGGGTGCCCACCCCCAAGACCCAGGAGGCACCAGTCACCAAACCGAGGGGAGTGTGGGGAGGCAGCGCCCTCCCTGGCCGACCCAGAAGTCCACTTCCAGGTCTGCTGCCAAGCATGCTGGGGAGCCCCCCGCACTTCTGTGGGACACTCCATATGCCCCAGCATCACAGCAATCATAGCCCATTTAAAGCTATGTCTGTGTCTGAATCTTTCTGAATCTCTCCGAATCAATTCAGAGGGTTCCGATATGATTTGGAGAAATTAAAGGGTCCTCTGATTTGATTCGGATTTGGAGATTCAGCCAAGGAATCAGGCCAAATCTCCGCCGAATCGAAACAGGGACCGAAGCTTCGCACAGCCCTACCTAGCAGCCCATTGGGCTAGCATGATTAAGGCAATTTCCATAGCTAATAACAGAGAAGTGAGCATTATGGCTAGTATCACATGGCTGCCTTTGAATTCCCACCCACTTACATAAAAGAAATGCAAAACTCTAGAGCGCTTGGTTCAGAGATTATACCTTTTATTAGACCAACTGAACCAAGCATTTTAGAGTTTTGCTTTTTTTTTGTCTCAGACCAAAACAGCTACCAAACACATCCCTCGACCACTTACATCTGGTTCAGCTGGGGGCAGCCTTCACCTCAAGTCCAGAACAAAGATTGAACTCGTTGCTATAATAAAACAATTCTTGCTAGAACAAGACATCTTAGCTGTCCTACCACTGTGCCCCTCACTGGTTAACATTAAGATACTGATTACAGCAGGAGAAGTACTGGGGCAGGGCCATTTTCCTGGCTGCACTTTGGAGATTTATGCTGCTGATTCTCACTAGACTCAGTCTCAGTTGATCGGGACCTGGACAGTATTGCTATAGGAACCCTCCACAGTTGGTGGACCCAAACTCCCTGAGAGAACAATACGTCCTCAGATATCATGGTGTCAGATAAACAGTTTTCATCTCACACAAGATGAGCCCAGTTTGGTGAAATAATCCAGGCAGGGTCTGGTTCCCAGCTAAAATGATTTCACAATCTAGTGCTATCTGTAAAAAGCTAAGAAGCCAGCCTCCTGTCACTCACTGCAAGGGTACACACAGAGCCACTTTCATGGGACTAATGTTGCATGGGAGATTGACAAATTTACTCAGTTCTGTTTCTGACTTTCCATTAATATGACAGGCTGCCCACCCTTTCCCTTGGGTACTGACGTGTTGTTTTACTATATCATTGTTAGAAGATTTATCTCCTGTTTCTTACATTTGGGCTGGGCTCAGCTAGAAAGCTTTGCAATGTTCCTCTCTGACAAAAGTTTTTGCTTGTTAAGTACCTCTGAGATGGACTGTGTGTTTATGCTTAGGAAAAATAAAAACAGGTTTATGAGCAGTTGGGTTCTCAAAGGTCAGCAAAAATTTTCTGGAAGGAGAAAAGTTTGTGGTTACTGCAATGTTTATTTCATACTTCTACAGTTCATTTATTGATTAATGCATGAGCAGGTATCATTGTCCAACAGTCCCCGATGGGGTAGTGCTTATGTGGGGTGTAATTTCCTAATCTCTTTTAGGGAATTATGCATACACCATGAGAAGGGGCAACCAGTCAACTCAAATGTGTAACATTTCACCCCTACCACAGTGACCCTGAGAAGTCATGCCAGGTATCCCAAGAAGTCACAAAGTGCAAGTGCCTTTGTCTCATATTCAAATCATACATACTCTCTGTGATATTTCTGGAAGCCTGGCCTAATACCAGAGGGACCCTGTGAGGAAGACAATGTATTTCTGAGAAAATATTATGCCTCTACAAGGCCTAGAATGTATTCAGGAGGACTCCAGAAAGGCATTGCAAAGTCCTGCTATGATGTAGAATTGCATCCTGCCATGTATGGCACTTGGAACTAGTGATGGTGGGGGGGTAATTAGTGCCAAGTTTTTCACGCAGAAGCTACCTTTTGTTTTTTTTATGAACTAGAAAGTAAAAATGGAGGAACTTCATTTACTGATAAGGATTTTATCTGGGCAGATATTGAGTATATCCTAATGAGTCAACAGCCTCACTAAACAACTGTTACAGTTCAAACAGGTTGTGTGTTTTAAAAGTACACTTTGGAAAGTATCTGTACACCTAATACTTGCTCTTCCAGGTGCTACCCACACACCTGTGAGGGCTGTGAATCTAGTACTTGCACCTCTTGGATGGGATTCCACCTTCATGTGCCCTGAGGCCTGAGAGAATCAAATTCTCCAATAATGATGGCCATACAATAATAAAGCCCAGTTTTCATCACCATCTAAAGTATGGGGCAATACACCTCTAACATTTGGGATTTCTGTAATGCAGGAAGGAGTTTGCCCTGCTGGGCAATGATTAGCCACAACTGCAAAAGTGAGGGCTGAGTCCTGTAGCCACAGAAGCTCTGGGTCATTTTATCAAGGATAGTCTGGGTTCTGTCAGTACAGACAGAGCCTGGAGATTGGCACCCTCTGACAGAGGAATGGTCCATTAGCAAACAAAGGAAGCATAAAGCATGTGATGTTTATTCCTGGTTGCTGTAGTGTCTCACTCTTACCTTTGGGAACCATATCTAAAAGAGAGAAAAGAGCCAAAACGAGAGGGGAATCTACCGCACACAACCCCTTGCCCCCAAACCCAAAGCTTGCAAACAAGCTCAGTCAAAGTCCAGCCAGCCAGCCAGCCAGCCAAAAACAGATCCCTCTCCTTACACTGCTAATAAAATGAGATCCTTATCACCATCTCCAGCCACAGCAATTTCAGTCACTGTGCCTTCCTGACATTCACAATAGGGGCTCCTCTTCCATACAGAGCAGCAGTCTGTGTCATAGGAGGACCAGTGCTGATATTATATACTGGCCATACCTAGGTTGCACTAGATGTAAATGCCACAATACCTATCACATCTCTATAACAATAATATGTTGCCTGAAGGCCCAGGCAAGAAGACAGAAGATGTGCATTTTGTCCATACCCCTGGAAGGGCTGGTCTCTCAGTGGAAGCACCCTCATTTCAAAAGATAAAAGGAACTGATGACATAATTAAAAATTAGTTGGTGGTTAGGTGGTAGTGATTGTGACTTGATTTCATTTATTATGTGCAAACAAAATAAAGTCTAAACCAGGAACATATAATTTGCTCTGCTGATCTTTCAAAGGACCAATTTCACAAAACAAGAAGAGTTCTAAGCCAAAATACACAGGGCTGATAACTGGCAAATGTTTAAGTATATTTTGCTAGATGGTCAAAAAAGGCACAATCTCACAATTGAGAGGGCCAGCTTAGAAAAGAAGTGAAAGCAGCTATAAAATTTACATACACACTCACAAAGCAAAATGAGACGTCGGAAGCTGATAACAATGAATACAAATTGAAAGCCAGGAATTGCAGAAAAATTATAAGAGAAGCAAAAGGTCACAAGGAGAGGAGAATTAAAGAAAAGTAAAAAGTATATTAGGAACAAAGGAATGCCATTACTCCATTACAAGGTGGAAAGGGTAGAACTATCAATAATAATAATTCAGAAAATGCAGAAGTATTTTAATAACTATTTCTGGTCCACATTTGGAAAAGGCATATGGTGTATTCATATGATGATGATAAAATACTTTCTAGTTCAGCATTGCAAGGAGACTGTAAACAGCAACTACTAAAGGTATCTCTTTACCAAGAGATAGGTAAAGAGTGACTTGACACTTGTATCTGTATGGAGTAAATTTAATAATGGCTCTTGAGGCTACCAAAGTTTTAACAAAAGTTTTTTACAATAGCTGGAAGAGGAAAGTAGGCAAATTCAAATGAGAAATAAAGTGCACCTTTTTAATATTGATGTTATTTACCCACTGAAACAGCTTACCAAGCTCTCTGGTACATTTTCCATCACAAGTCTTTAAAGCTTCGGTGGGGGGGCTAAAAGGTATGCTCTAACTCAAATGTGAATGAATATAGGGAAGTCCTGTGGCTTGTTTTATGCAGATCAGACTAGATGATCCCTGCTTAGACTTCTTACAAGTCTATGCGCTGCATCAATACTGTGTGAAAGTGTGGCATGTTTTTTTCTTGAGTGAAGCCTGGGCTCATTCCCAGCCAGATGGGCTTTGACTCATGTAGTTATACGGGGAGTTTACACATCTTAGAATAGTGCAGACCTTGAAGCAATCTATACAGGTTATGTGCCCCTGTAGGGTAGGGACATACATATGTATATATATCCCCTGTAGGGATTTTGATACATTTCCCTCTGTATTACTCCAACTCCCCCTAGCCGCACCAAGCAGAATGTCCTGACCTTCTTTCCTATCATTTATGAGATTTTAGCCCTCCTTGATAACTGCAGATCCCCAGTTCCACAAATTTCAAAATCATTAGTGAGATGCTAGAAGCAACACTAGATCCTCCCTCTGCACGCCTGTCTATACGGCAACCTTCTAAATACCATGAGATTAATTTGGAGCAGGATCCTGGAAGGAAAGGATCCTTAACACAAATTGCTATGCTCCTTGTTCCCCTTGTACTGGCCATGCCAGTAAAGAAGGTGGGAAAGTAGTTTACATGCACAGTTGGATTTGAAGACAATCATGGCAATAAACCCATATAGCAAATCCAGGCTAACCCTTCTAGGTAACCCTACAATAACAAACGCTATTATCAGTCCCATTACACTGCCCACAAGCAGTTGGGGGGGGGGGGAGGGATTTCAGGTTAGTATGAAATTGGACCTCAATCCTGTTTAATTTTAGAAAAAATAATAGTACCTATAGGGTCTGTCTACATGCACATTTACACCGTTTTATATTTACTGTGCAGTAAATTACTTCACAGTAAGCAGGAATAGGCCAGCATCTACATGTGCAGGCATTAAAGCACATTAACATTGTGTGTGTGGACTGACTTGGGACTAAAGTTAGTCCCATCAGTCCACACACACAGAGTTACTGTGCAGTAAGGCGTTTACACACTCATTACTGCACAATAACTAATCAGGCATAAATTTGATACCTGCATGATGCAGGTATCAAATTTACACTCAAGTCAGCGTAAGTCACCATATTTACTATGCAGTACAGACATGCATGTGTAGAAGTACACCCGTACTGCACAGTAATTTCAGTTACTGTGCAGTAAATGTGCATGTGTAGACGCACCCATAGTCTCCTAAAAGCTCTTCAACTGCTATTCAGGGTGCACAGGAAACATTAATTTCCTGGAATTCAATGTGACGTAAGTATTCTTTGGACTGTCACATAAAACTTACAAGAGTTCACAATTTGAAGGGAGAATGATTCCATGAGTGCCCTGCTGTACTGTGGTGCTACAGAAATGGATAATAGTGAATTAATCATTATTGTTCTTGTTAATGATCACATTAATAGTCAAGGCCTGAAGACCTTACCCAGAGGAAACCTCTCCTTGAAGGGAAAGAGATTTTATTTATTTTTTGTTTGAGATGTGGAGTGAGAAACAGTGTGTGAGGGGATCTGAGTCTGTGATAGCTATTAATAATTAAAAAAAAGATCCAAATACCTACCTACGCCAAGGACTATTATGGTTAGGGCATGCCATGTTCTTTAGTCAGAAATACAAGGAAGTGATGTAGTTAGCATCACATCCACCACCTTTGGCTGCACAGCCTGACTGATTGTACCGCTGGGTTGACAGGAGACAAGTCTTTGGCAGAAGTCCAGAGCAAGGCTTGAACTCAGAGCTGCAGTGAGATGCCATAACTACTCTGTCATTACACCCCTAGCATTAATAATTAATAGTCAATGTAAGGGCATGATATTTGAGGAAGAGGAAAGTAGGTAAATTCAAAGGAGAAATAAGGTGCACATTTTTAATATTGAGGTTATTTACTCGCTGAAACAACTTACCAAGGGTTTCAGGAAAAATATGATAGAAGTTGCGCACAGAAAAATGTCCATGTGAAATTTCACTGGGCTTACACTTTATGTTTCTTACATTCCCAAAATTATACTGGGCAGCCTGTTACAGGACATAATACAAAGTCTAGTTAATGGGAGCATCTGCATTGACTCTAAAGGGCTTTGAAACAGGGCTGTTAAGCTCCTCAGAAAATGATACCGGTGCCCCAATCCTGTTACTAAGAGCTGGGAATGTATAAAACGAACAAATTCTACTGAGTTCTACATCTTCCATGCAATATGCTGAGTCAAAACATCCCCACCATCCACAGCTAAACTCCCAACATCTGCCCTCTCTTTCAGCAGAATGTTGTACAATTACCAATGCAGCATTTTCAGCCTTTCATCCAGAAGTATTTCAAAGAGTTTTACAGACTGTATAGTCTGTAAGAAATCCATCACTAATGTCCTTGGGAATGGATCATTTCTGTCACTCCCAGCTAGCCACGCTACATAACTAGTTTCTAGGAGAGGAAGCAAAGAGCAACTTCTCACAACTGGAGCTGGACAAGTTTATATACAAATAATAAAAAACACAGTGCTATCATTGTTTACTAATGTGTGTGCTGCAGGAATAGCTAGAGATAGGGTAAGACAAAATGTTTAAGTCATACAAACATATAGATTCAGGGGTATTTATGAGGCTAGATAGTGTAACAAGGAAGAATAGATAAAGCAGTATAAGAAGAAAAGCGACTGAGGAATTTTGCACAGTACAGCTGAGAAGCCACTGAGATGGAAGTCAAAACCTTTCAGGAGAATGTTTTGAATGTTCCTGAAAATCAAATCACATGTTTCTGGGAAACAATTGTCTTTTTTAAGTGAAAACATGGTAGAAAGATACACTAGCAGGAACGGCTCCAAGATATCACATCACATTAACAAATATATAAAAAATGAAAGAAGCATTACATTCCACACTGTCTTAAGAGACGTCTACCGCCTGAAATTCACAAAGGAAAGGAGAGTAAAGGCAGTTCATAATCACATAACCAATTCTCTGTGATTACCATCCAACCTTTAAACAAAATGTCTTCACACACTGCCAACCATAACTGTAATTCTATTGTCTTTAGTCTCTGATCACTGAGCTCTCAGTTGAAAGAACACTCAAGCAGAACACAGCATATAATACAGAAATCAAAAGGAGACAAAGAGAAAGTCCATCAGGGAAAGATAAATATTGTTCAATAAAGATCACCAACCAAAATCTACTCAAATTCCAGAAGATAAGAATTGTTAATAATTTCCTGCTCTGAGTGGTCAACCCTGGCCCCTCTTGCAACCTCTTGTTCCCATGAAGATAATGTTTTTGAATTTAAAAAAAAAATCATCCCAAACTAATGCAGAATTCCCCTGGGTTAAACTATGAAATATTTCTGTCCCTAATTTAGGAATCTGGCTTTACTCTATCAAATTTCCGCCTTCTCTAATGGGCTATATGGGACATTTGTAGAAACATATCTATGTCTAAAAAGTTGAACAATCATTTTATTTTAATTAAAATCCAGTCTCTGTCTCCAATAGACATAAATTCAGTACTTAGTGTTCCAGCAATTGGAAAATGACCTTTACATGACACCGTACTTCAAATACCTGTAGGTATCCAAGAAGCCAAAACACCTCCAAGGGACATCACGCTATGTCTAAGGGTCTGATCAAGCTCTAGTTAATTTCAATGAGAACAAAATTAATCCCAAAAATAGTTTTTGGGTTCCAAGCCCTTTAAACTTTTGTCCACACTTCAATGCTCAAAGATTTGGACCGTAGTGTTATTTTTGAGAATTGCGTATGTTTTATTAATGTGTTTTTTTTAGTTAGAGAAATCAGTTTGCAGGGGCCCCTGCCTGATTGCCATGTCCTTGCATCTCAAATTCTTGTAGAAGTTCTTGTGAATTGTTATTAAATCTTTCCTCACGTGCACAGTAATCATGAGGCAAAACCAAGCTTCGCTACAGGAAGCATTATCCTCAGTGAGAACTCCCAACCAAATAACCAGATTCAACATTGTGCTTGCCTGATTAAGGAAAGTAGCAAACTGCTTGCATTTGAGGATATGGGGAATGTGTCTGATAATTTAATTTCAAATTCATCAAGATTCCATAGAACCAGAGTATTTAGTATGCAAGCTGCAAAAGTGAATGTAAAAGTGGGTACTTCCTACCACATAATGGTAGCCTGTGTGCACACAGGTATTTTCTGTGCTGAAGAAAACACCCATGTACTGCTTTTTCCCTGTGTTCCCTTTAGAAGCGAACCAGGTATGGGAGAGCAAGCCAGACTACCCATCAAAATCAATGACTATGTTTCCTCTTTTCACTGTCATGAGCCAGATAGAACTGGGCTTGACAATTAGATCCCCTGCTGAGTGTGCACAGCTGACACTGGCTATAAATGAAGCATTCTTTTACTTGTAAACTGAGAAAAGTTCACCTGGAGTTAGTGGAAACATGGATTCTAGGGGTATCGTTTCAGAGTTCTTTAGATACAAACAGCTTATCCTCACAGAGGCGGGAAACAGAGAAAGAACATAACAGTAATGATGACACTGCCTATCTGAGGGCCATTTGGTCTCAAGGTCTTTACAAATACTAATGAATTATGCTTCCTAGTTACCTCCTATAGAAGTAATATTTTTAGCAGAGCAACTCAAATGAGAAGCAATTTTCCTGAGTCTGCAACAGAGATGAGACCAAAGCCAAATCTTGATTCAAATCCTTTAGTTTTAAGTTTTAGAACCTCTTTCCTCTCATATGTTATATGGTAGTTTACAATTCTTGTATAATGAGAGATGTAGAACATTTCTGTCTTTCTGTCATATTTTCATTGTTTCTCCTTCCAATGCCAGCATAGCTAATTATTACAGCAAAAAAAAAAATCAATTAGAAATCTATAAGCTGTGCTGAAATTATATCACTAGCCTGTACAGCTGTACTCACATGGGTAAATATCATTGGCCTCTGCAGCTATGATGTCCTAGAGACTCAGGTTTGAAGAGGGAGAAAGAATTTGGAATCTGTGTTGGCTTGATGAGAAAGTGCAGGAGATTACAGAAAAGAAAGGAATGACAAAATTTTCAAGTACTCAACAAGTATGCAAGAAAGCCAGTTCTCTCATGGAGTAAAAGCACATGGCTCCTTTGGGTTGTGTGATCTGATAAAGGAAGTGTGTGTGCTTTGGTGGCAGACTACCTGGTACTGTCTCCAAGCAGGAATGAAGTTTGCTCATGGATACCAAGACTCCAGCTCCTTGACCATGTTTATTCTGAAGGAGGTTGCTTCTCTGATAAGGAAAGGTATGCCTCACTGGATGATCTAAGCCATGAGGACTATTTTCCTTCAGAATACCATGTTATTTCATCCTTACTGTTTCTGAAGCACCCAAAAATGTGCTAGTTGCTTCATAGTTAATGCTGTAGATCAGGGGGTTTCAACCTATTTTAACAAGTGTACCCCTTCTCCCTCAAAGTTCTAGCTCATATACCCCTTTATATTTATTTTTTAAGGAGGGGAGTAGATCCAGGCCCTCACGGTGAGGGAAGGAGAGGGGGGGAGGGAGTGGGTCTGGGGCTAGACAGCCAGGGCAGAGTGCAGGAAGGAGCTGCAAGCAGCTCATCCGGGGGGTACAGGGAAGGAGGGATGGCTCCCGCCAGTGCACACACCCCTGGGAGGGCATGGTGGGGGGGTGCCTCCAGACCCACATGTGCGGCAGGGTGCGCTGCCTCTGCGGATAGGGGCCAGAAGCTGCGCTGGACTGTTCCTGGTCAGGGGCTGGGCCAGGCTGTGCTCGGGGCGGGCAGTGGCGGCACTGGGAGGGAGGGTTGGGGGCTACAGTGGATCCTGGAGTGACTGGAGCCCCTCCTGTAGCCTCCTCCCAGCACCACTGCCACCCACCCTGAGCGCAGCCCAGCCCAGCCCCCACCGGGAAGAACCTGGTGCAGCCCCAGCCTACAGTGACAGCCTGCCCTGCCCCCATGCAGATCTGGGGACACATACCCCATGCCTCCCAGGGTGCATGCAGCAGTGGGAGCCACCCCCCATGCAGCTCAGTCCAGAGCCACACCCCGGCTGGGCAGCCCCAGCCCCACTCCCTCCCCACCCCTGGGGTCTTGATCTGCCCCATCCTCCCCACCCCCGCTGTAGATTCATAAAGCTGGAGATCTTATGCAAATATTATACACTGGTTTGCTTAATAGATTAATAAGCATTCATTTATTTGCATTACCTAGTGGTGCTCACCCTCCAGCCCACGGAGCCATTTTAACTGGCTTGCAGGATTTTCCATGGTCCTGGGAGTTTGGTGGGAAACATAAATACTGGTCCCCTGCTTCCAAATTTCCAGGCCCATGGGGAGCCCTGCAGATTGGATAACATAGCCCTGGCCCAGTGCATGGAGTTGGACTAATGCATAGCCAGAACAGGCTGCGTGGGGTCAGGGTGGTGCATGGAATCACACCTACAAAACAAGCCTTTGTGCCAACCCTGTTCCGCTCAGCTGGCCCCCAAGGTCAGAGGGTTGGGCACCACTGGCTTAATCCATCAACCTTTCAATTCCTCATGGATTCTCCATATAAAAACTATAAATTCTTCCCATCAAATTTAGAGTTAAGGAAGTGGGCGTGAAGTCCCTAGTCTTTCAGTTTATCCCCAGAAGAATACTAACCCTTTAAAAGGCTTACACTAATTTAACCATGATTTGTAAGCAACTGGCTGTGACTGGAAGGTTAGGAGCAGAAACGCCAAGTATTTATACTATAGAGTTGTCTCCCAGTTACATCACTCTACTTTAGTTATCAGTTATTGTAGTAAAGTATAACCTGTTCCTGAGGGCTATGATTCCTCTACTAAATCCATAAATAACTGGACCTTTTGCATGATCATGGACAAGTGACTTCAACCATCTGTTTCTCATACAAATTTTCCTCTATCCCCTTGTTTTTTTCTTTCCATTTCCCTTCAGTTTGCTGATTTGCAGATGAAGAGAATGAAGCAGTTGCCCTGAAATCTTCCAGGGAACAGCCAAAATCAGGCACTTTTGGTTTGTTCCTCCACTTCCTAGCTTCGATTGGCTCTCTGAGCACTACTGCTGTGCTAGCAATGGACAACAATAATAATGCGGAATCTGCATTTTCTGTAGAAACAATAAATTGTAATGGGAGAGGATTTCTTCTCCTGTGAAAGAAATGAATGTATTGTGCCAGTTTGTGCCTTCTTTCACTTCTGGGGATTGTGCTTTGACATTATTCATGTTGTTAATACATAGTGACACACATCCAAATGATGAGTTTCCATTGCAAAGGAAACCAGAAGAGTATCTAGTCAAGCAGCTTGTCTACAACAATGCCTTATGTCAATGACTCTGAGGGGGGACCCCAAAATCTAAGATCCAACTAGCCATTTTTGCAAAATTATACAAAAAGACACACAGGGCACAATTCTTTCCTGGTTTCTGCTTATGTGATTAGCTCAAGCCTTGAAACATGAAGAGTATATTTTATGTTCCTGTGGGAGGAATATAAATAGTCTTTAAATGAAATATCCCTTCTCCACATCACTGATTAATACCTACAATTAGTGGTGTGCAAAGTGGGCCCTATTCAATTCAGATTTGGCCCGAATCAGGGACAGTGATTTGTTTAGTTGATTCAGATCACTGTCCCTGATTCGATTCAGCCGAATCCGAATCTGAAGATTTGATGTCGATTCAGAGAATCAGCGATTCGGACATAGACACAGCTTTGAATGTTTTTTCTACATACCTCGAGGTACCGGGCGTGGCTCATGATCACTGCGATGCTGGGGCGCATGGAGCATCCCACAAGAGTGCAGGGGTCCTCCACATGCTTGGTGGTGAGCCCAGAAATGGACCAGAAGTACTTCTCATCCACTTCCAGGTCTGCTGGGCCCCCCCTCCCCCATGCCTCCCTAGCTCAGCAATCAGCCACAGGGGGACCCCAGGTGCCCACCCCTCCCCAGACCCAGGGGGCACCAGTTACTGAGCCAGGGGTGGGGCCCCCACCGCACTCCCCAGTGGACCCGAAAGTGGACTGGAAGTGCTTCTGGTCCATTTCAGGGTCTGCTGCCAAGCACGCTGGGGAGCCCCCTGCACTCCTGTGGGACACTGCATGTGCTCCAGCATCGTAGCATTCACGAGCTGCCTGCTATCTAGAGGTATGTACAAAAAACATTTAAAACTATGTCTATGTCCAAATCTACGAATCTTTCTGAATCTCTCCGAATCAATTTGGATGGTTCCAGTTCGACTTGGAGAGATTAAAGGGTCCTCTGATTCGATTTGGATTTGGAGATTTGGCCACCGAATCAGGCCGAATCTCTGCCAAATCAAATCAGGGACTGAAGCTTCACACAGCCCTACCTATCATGATCAGTCTGCATGAGTATCTTTGTCCCCTACCTCACTAGTTGACCATCTGTAAAAGCACAAGAAGTATCTGTAAATCCATGAAACTATTTGCACCCAAGAGTACATTTTATGCCATGAATTCCCCCACCCTCCCGCCACCCCACTACAGCAAAAAGAAAGATATATTGCTCACAGACTGACAGGATATATTCCAACTCTGATAAAGGGAAAGGAAATCTTTCTGTTGCCTTCAGTGGGATTGGACTGGACCCTCACTTAGCAAGAGTAAGGTGATTTCATAGATATCTGATCTCAATAAGAACCTTCACAATATTTTTCAGGTATGTGTAAGGAGGTGTCCACATGATGAAGCCTTCCACGTTACCACCTATTCTTTTTCCAGTGTAATTGTTCATCATCTCTAACTTCACAGTAAGAAAGCATAATAGTTCATTCAACAAGATACCTCATTAGTAGGGTGGCCATCATAAAGGACAGTCCGGTTGTCCTCCATCCTCTATTGATATGAAATGGGATGCCTTTATGTCCTCTATTTTTCTCTTGAAGAGAAAACTAAAGGACATAAAGGCATCGGGTTTTGTATCAGTAGAGGATAGAGTAAGAGAAAACCAGAATGTCCTCTATGATGGCTTCCCTACTCATTAGTAAAGTTAGTGCCTTGTCACCTTTAACACCTCTTTGACTTACCGGTTCTGTCTCTCCTCAAAAATGTCTTCATCTTCAGTCTAGACAAAATTAGACATCTCCCTTTACAGACTCTAATGTCTGCCCTACTTCTATGCCTGGGCTAAAGATTGTTGTATTCCAAATTCATGTTCCTCTTCATATTCAGTCTTCCAGTAATAATTACAGGACCTCATTGACTACACTAAAGATGACATTATCATCCAATCACTTACAATTGCTCAGAGGTTCTGGGTTTGTCATGGAGACTCCTTTCCCCAGAAGCAAAGTTTCAAAATATTTTTAAGAAAGAGAGGCAGATTTTTGGTGTCAGCTCTTAGCATGGTCATTCTGTTCACATGGAGGGGGCTGAGAGACATTTGTATAGCATATGGTTCCAGTCCTCTCCTGTTTTCCCAGGAAGTTCAACATTTCTTTGATTCCCCTCAGTCAAAGGCCTTGTTAGTAGAGCTATGCACAATGGTTTGTTGCTCTTGTATTCAGACAATATGTGTGTGAAAAGTGAGTTCTGAATGCCGTCTTCCTGCAGGATGAACTAAGATTGTTTTTATCTGTTTTCATTTTTCTAGTACTCAAGAATTCTGTAGAATAGAAAGGTCTTTGTTTCTTTAGTGTTCATCTGTTCCTTACACCTGTTTCTCACCTGACATCATACTTTTCTGACTTTTCCATCACAATGATTTCCACAGACACCACTTGGTGATGCCACAAGAAAAGATTCTGAGCACAGACAGGGGAATAAGAGCAGTAACAGAAAAGACTCTGTAGAAGCAAAGATCAAAAACAAGGAAAACAACTACTGAAAGTCTGATTGTTTCTAAAAGGAGCTTTTTTTTTCTGAGTTCCTGCAACATGTCATCCACTTTTGTGTGCCCTTTTACTTAAGTGTTTTCTTACTTTATGGTGCAGAAGGAAGCTCTGACTTCTGTTAAGTGTGGTGTCTCTTTTTTTCTTTTTGTTGCAGACTCAGGTTTTGCATATTTTGTAAGTATAAAGGTGGCCATGCAACTATCGGCACTATTACATCAGCAGAAACTTGAAATCCACAAAGAGCTTTAGGTGTGTTTTAAACACAATAAATCTCTTTGATTTTTTTTTTTTTCTGTTAGCAATAATTCCTAATAAACATTTGGGAGAAAGTGCTGGGAGCTGGATTTGGGAGAAAGTGCTGGGAGCTGGGGCATGTGGGGCAGCCATTGCCAGGCTGGGAGAGCGGGTGGGGGATGGGCCTGACTGATTTGGAGATTCAGAATCAGATTCAGCCAAATTGATTCAGGACAGTGATTCAAATCACTGAATCGAATTGCTGTCCCCTAAATCGTCAGAATCCGAATCCAAAGTGAATAGTAGCTGCTTTGCATAGGCCTAATGATTACACCTTCAATTACAGGACAAGAAAACTCACCAATTTGAAACAGTGATGAAGTCTTCTATCAAAACCAGGAAAAAACCATCTTAATGTCTCTGGTATTTCTAAATTAAGAAAGAAGACAAAGCCCCTTCCATCTTCCCTTTTCTTTTTTTTAAAAACACCTTTCAGTTCTTTTTGCCACATAAATAAAGTAAAAAGGCCACAAACCCAACTTTATTTTTCCTTGGCAGGACACCTGTGTAACATCTGTTTGTTATTAGACATAAATACAGTACACATACAGTGCATGGGGCACCTCTGGGAGTTCATTCATTTACAGAGAGCTTCTTAGTTGATTTTCCTACTTTTTTGTTGACTTCTTTCTGGTATTGAAGTGCCCATAACCACACCCAGCATGGTAGGCATGGTCTCCCAAGTGCTTCCATGGGCACTATGCTGCCAGGAATAACACCGCAGAGGGACAGGCTCAATCTGTGAAGGCAGAGGTATCAGCAGGCTTAGGAACAGTATTTCTAACAGATCACAAGCCTATGTGGATGTACATGCCTGCGTGCCCCTTCCATGGCCCCTCACGATTCATGGTGAGCTTCCTGGAGTTTTCTGGCATCAATGGTAGGGCTCAATTTGGCTTTTTTTGTAATGTGATCCTTCATCTAAGAGAGTGTGCTTTTTATGAAGCCTCAGCACCACATATACAATTGGGCCCTTTCTGCCCCAGCAAAAGTGCCACTGATGAGAATATTGATCCTGATCTCAACACAATGGAATTGCAAGACCAGCCAAGCACAAGCCCCATTTCAGGACTCCGGATTCACCTTTGGTTACAGAAAGGCCCCTTGTTTTCATTATTTCAACTAGAAGTGCAGGCCAGATTCCTTGAACTATGCAAGAATTCTCTTCCCTCTCTAACTTGTTCATGCAACCCCAATTAGTTTGCAACCTTATTTGACTAAAACCCCTCTTATCCAGATATTTGCCTTGTTGCCATAAAAAACTCCAGTGCCCCATAAATCCAAAACCCCTGCACTTATGTTACATCAATCCTTTGGTCTCCAGTTGCAATTCTCCTCTCTTCTTCTGCACTTGGTAATGGAAGTACCTATAACTCCTGGTTAATTGCATCTTTAGTTCTCTTCCCATATCTTTTATTCTATTCCTTCACCACTCTCATGAATCTACATCTCTAGCTTCAGAACAAAGGAAACAACAGATAATCCTGCCCATCTGGATTATGGGGTGTCTGTCTTCCTATGGGATGGTTAGCTAAGGTAGGGCAGCATCACAAGGCTCCTTTGAAGAGCACCATATTAAAGGGACTTTATTAATGAAAAAGTGGAGACAGATCACTCCTGGCTAACATAGTATATCAAGAATCCGAATTGGAGTTATACTCCCTGGGAAGTGACACTTAATTTCATCACAATACTCAATGCAGTTAAAATATCTCTTTGAAAGTGCAAGAAAGGTCCATAGCTGCTTTATTACATGATCGTAATTCTCCCTACATGTGGCCGTCCCCTGAGTCCAATGTTCCTGTTGTGTTTACGAGCAAAGAAACCAACGAGGCCTCCTCCTACTTAGAATGTTATGTAAGTGCAAATAAGTATTTTTTTCAGTAGTTACAAATGAGCACATCACTTCTTAGAGGCTGAGACAAGCAGAGTGCCAAGAAACTCCAGTTACATTGTCAACTTCCACATATGCCCACCCAAACTCTCCCTGCCCTCCCTCAGCCTCCACTGTCTCCACCTCTCCTCTCTCCACCTAGATTTCCCTCCCAGCCGTCTCCTCTTGCCCTTTCCCAGTTACTCCCCAGAACCATTTCTGCTCCCCTGTAGCCCAGGTGTACTCGGGTATATACTCCCCTTCTCCAGTTGAAGGGGATTGTTAGCTGGCAGGTGTGCTGTGGGGGAACTGCAGACCACTTAGTTTCTCTCCGTCCCTATAGAACCAGGCCAGGCCAGTCACTGGGTGGGCATCACAAGGCTCTGTCCCGGATGTGTCTCCCTTGTGCTGGGCATGCAGCTCCTATTCTATGCTCCAGGGCTCCGCCCCTGAAGTCTTCCGGACCTGACAGTGTTGCAGTCTACAATCAGGTCTGGAGGGAGCTCCTCTCCTCCTCCCCTCAGGAAAGGGGCATGACTTAACTCCTCTTGCTGCCTCCTGATTGGTGGATGGGCTCCATCAATCAAAACAGCAAAATCTCAAGCCTGGGACTCAACCCAAGCTCCGAAAGGCAAGCCTGCTACACTATCATATCCTCCCTTTCTCTCTCTCTTTCTCCCCTACCTGCTTCCCTCACTCTTTTCACCTGCTCACCTATCTGACTCAGCAATTTGGGGCATCGTCACTCTTCCCTCCATCAATTTTCCAGTACATTAAAACAACATTAGACCAACTACCTATCTAAATCATATTGTGGTGAAAATTTGGACAATAGGGCCTGTTCAGGGAAAGGAAGGTGCATGGAAGCTAAAGCCACTGGGACTAATGCTGAAGCCTTACCCTTACTGGTGCTACCAGGTGACCCTTACTGGTGCTACCAAGTGAAAAAAAAATCTGAGGCCTCAAGATTTTGCTTGAAAGATCTGTAGTAAAGAAACAGATTGTACGACACTAAGCAGGGTGAATGAGGACTAGTTAAGAAGGACCTTTTCCCAACAACATGGTATTTGAAATCCTTCCTCTATGCTTGTGGGTGACCGAGAAGGAGATTTGTAGAGCTCTTTATGGAAGATAAAAGGGCTGGCTCAAGGAGGAACAGTAGAAGAGGAGCCCCTTTGTGGTGACTTTGCATTTGCCTGTTTCATTGAGCTTTGTGAGACCACTTCAGTCACAGATCCACTGACCAAAGCATCTGTTTCATCAAAAGAAACCAAAGTTCTTCTGGAAAATACAGAGAGATGGGAACATAAAGGGATGGGGAGGTGTGGACTGACAAGAAGATACTATTTCCATGGTTTTGGTCTTCTTTCTTTTTCAGTGGGCGTATCTACATGAGACGCTTAATGTGCAATAGCCTAATAAATCTGTGCAGTAGCGTGCCAGGGAAAAACCATGCTAATACACTACTTACTGTGCAGTAGTATTAGGCTACTGCACAGCAAGCGTCACTAAAAAACTATGTGCTCTTGCTACTGCACAGTAAATGTAGTTACTGCACATTTGGTTAGTACTTCATTAAGCAAGTACTAAACTAAATGAGCAGTAACTACTGTGCGTTAATGAATGTGTAGATGCACCCAGTGCTTTCCTCCTCTTCAGCAGTTAATTTCTCTAGCCCAGGACTCAAGACCCATGTCCGTGCCTCTTCAGTAGGTTTTCCTGCCTTCCCTATAACATGTTTTGTCAAATCCTTTATTGATGGAATAAGGGGGCAAATTCATCCCTGTAACGGGTGTTAGTGCAATTGCCTCTGCTTACACTGGGGCAGGTGTTAACTTCCTTTTCTTCCCAGCAAGCTTTCAGGTTATATACCAACTTCTCTACCTCTTCAAATTACGCTGCCCTCACCCATGGGGAGGCCTGACTACATACATTAATTTACTGGGCAGAGACTTGGAAGAGCACTGAGGAAGAAACCACTGGATTTTTAATATGGGACACACTTTCTCTCTCCTGGTGTTTCTCTTGGGGCAGAGGACTCTCCAAGTGCAATCCTCTGTTGTTACCCTACAAAGTTGTGCTTCGACCCTCCATCTTTTCAAAGACATGGATTCAGTTCTGCTCCAGGCCACCCACTGAATAGTTCACTTGGATGGCATATGGGATATTCCTTCCTAGGGACAAAGCCCTTGCTCCCTGGAGAGCAAGTGACCAACTTCAGGACATTCCCTCTTGCTTTTTCTCCTATTTTTTTATCCAGTCTTTTTTTCTAATGCCCATTCCAAGCAGGCCCCTTCTACACAACAGAAGCAGCAACAAGAAAAGAATCAGTTCAGAGCCATCTTTTCTGTTGCCCCAGGGTTCAGCCTCATTTTACTGGGAGCACCTCCCCACCCCTTTCCTGTGAAAGAGTGAATGTAGCAGAACTTTGAAACAGGCTCATGCATATGAGTCCAAGCACAAGAAAGGAGACAGAAGGTTTATCAAGTCGGCCGTCCTGTCATTAAAACAGGAAAAATATTCAGCTTATAAAGCTTATTAGTCTCCTTACAAAACAGGAAAAGCTAGAAGTGGGAAGCAGCAGTGTAAAGAGCCAAAAATTGAATATGCTATATCTGGAGGATAAGCGTCTTTTATCCTTGGTTAGGAGAACTAAACAGCGTCCGCAAACATGCTGACAGGCCATCCCTGACCATGCTCCAAAAACACAACATCTCTGTATCTGGCCTGCATTCAAGCCTCAGCATCGTCTCCCAAGAGCCAGTGAGAAGTAATAAATCAGAGTAGCCATCCAAAACATGACACAACTTTTGAGCAATATTTTCTTGTGCTTTGTGGTACAGAGAAGGCTGGTGTCCCCACATCTCACTGGCCATTGCTCTGGTAACAAAAATATTATTGTCTACACTGCAGCAGTCATTAAAGACCCCAAGGCACTTTGTATCACAGTTGGGATTTTAGCCCAAGTAACGCCCCCTCCCTCCCCCTGCCTCCTTTGCTAATTGCTGTGACTCAATAATTCTGCCATGGATTAAGTGCCCATTGGCCACTGTTTAATATGCATTTAGGGGCTAGAAGCAGGACTCAAATGATGCATAGAACTTGTGCTGGCTTCCTTACTGGTAAAAGTGACACCCATAGAGTAGAAAGTGTTTTGGAGACCCTGGGGAAGAAAAACTCTTGCTATACATTATCGTTATTAAAAATAATCTTTCCACATCCTCTCCTTCCCCTGTTCTCTATCATGGGCCTCAGTTACTCGAAATTTACTCATCTCACTCCTAAGACCTGTGTATTTTGATCCCTAGAGGGTGCTAGAGAGCAATATTTAAAACTCCCCTCACTTTGCTTGTGGTCCCTGGTCCAGAATCTGTTAAACCCCTGTTAAATTGAGCAGCAGCCATACAAACTTGATAGGTAAGGTCCGCACTGGCTAGGCACCCCTGCCATTCATCATCAGTCTTAGGCTGAACATAAGTAGGGAAAAGTCAGGCAGAGAAAGCATCCCGCAGTATTGCCAGATGTGTACATTGCAGTAGCATTTCAGGCTAGGATATACTTTGCCTCTCAGAAGTTACTATACCTGCAGTGAGGTTGGCAGGACACTATCATAGCCATCTATCAGCATCAGCATCACACACACACATACTGTTAGTGCACCCTTCAGCATTACCTCCTTCTGAAATACACATGATAAAAATTTGGTGCTCAGATACCATGGTGATGGGCATGGTATAGGAATCAGAATAAACTAGACTAGAATAGAGGAAGAAAACACTATTCTCTAATCTTTCCCTTTTAATCTCCACTCACATATCCATCCAGGCAAGGTAGCATGTAATGAGACTTTTAGCATGAACACACACATTGCCCTGGCTGAAATCTTACCCAAGAATGGGATCATCCAGAACCCATCTCATTCAGGAACACATCCAATATTCAGACATTCTGTAAGTTCAGACACAAAAAGAACCCCCTTTTTTTTAACTTTGGTGCTACCTGCAAGCTTGAGTGTAACTTGCACTAAAGGCATATTTAAAGCAAAGACATAAGGCAACTACATGGGGGAGAGAGAGGTAAACCCTAGCAGAGTTCTGCACTGAGCTACCACCACAAAGAAGGGACATTGTTTGAAGCAAACAGATTCCTCTTTATTATGACATAAGTCACTATATAGCATCTGGAGGCTCTCCACAGGTCTCTCCAGAAAACAGATTAGGAATCACTTTGTTGAGTGACTTTTGCTTTCATCTGTTTGGACACATCGTTGAAATGGTATTTTCACATATATATGTAATTCCAAAGAATGTGGCACAACTATCATTCCTTATATAATTCAGAATATCACAAAACCTCTATCCAGCTTTAGCAGAATCTAGATTTCAACTTCAGCTGTAAATGGATTAGCAAACAAGCTGAAATTATTTATCCATCTGAAAGCCTCCGAAGAGTTGAGGAAATAAGTCTTGATGCTCCTCAATCTTTTCCACATAGGGATGGCTGTTGCTTTGGTATTTCTTGACAATTTGCTCAAAAAGTAGCATAAATCCTTTTACTGAAGCTGCCCATGAAAATGCCACAACTTTGTTTGGAAAGCAGTCCCCTTGCAAGCAAGATCAAGGAATATCTTCTTCTGGCCTTAAAGATGAAGATTGAATTATTATGGGGAAGTCATAGGGTTTGTGAAAGAAGTAGGATCACAAAACCACTTGTAGTCTTCAACTACATCAATATCTTTGTCTCTTACCATGAAAATATACTGGCTTCTTTCAGAAGGACAATGAACTTTGCCAAAACCCCTCCTCCTACCAAGACAAAAGAATTCCACTAAACACAGTAGATCATGATATTTACCTTGCTTTCATCCAGGAAAGTCTAAAATTGGGAATGGCTTAGGTTATGTTGTCTAATTTACCTCACTGTAGTGACAATGCATGAGACTGCAGGTTCTAGCAGACTGTTAGGGAGATCAGACCTCCCAGTTTGGCCTAGAGAGGCAGCCAAACTCAAAAGCTGGTCATTACACTTCAGGTTCTGTTTTTATTCCATAAAGAAAAATAAGTATTTTGACCATGCATGCTCAGTCAGTACATTTGGCTTTTGCCATGGGATAAGTAGAGAAATTTCCTAGTAACATCTTTGGGCGCCACCACAAGGTCAGCAAATACTATAAATCTATTCTTCTTATTTAGATAGCCCCTTGGATCAGACTCAGATTCATTGACTTGAAACATGATTCAGTATAACATTATTTTACTTGAGTTCACAGCTTACAGCCTAAAGCAAACCATGTAGCTTGACCTCCTGCATAACTTAGGGCTGTAGAATTTCACCCAGTTGTCTTGTTTCATAAATCCATTATAAGCAGCATCAGGCAGATTCCAAAGAGTTTATATGCAAGCAGAAGGACCCTAAAACACTAATTACTAGTTAGTAATTAGACCCCTAAACACCCCTAAACACTAATTACACTAAAATATAGAGAATGTAAAAACTAAGAGAGTGAGAAAGCAAATTTTACAAAAACTAAGGAAGAGGCACAAGAAGATAGATCCTTCTCTACCATGCACAGTCTTAAAGTCAAGAATACAGCTCCCTCTTTTAGCTCAGAAATTATTGGCTTAGCTTCTTTGGCTCATGCTATGCAGAAAGTCAGATTAGATGAACATCTAATTTGGTGAGGCCACAGCTGGAGTACTGCATCCAGTTTTGGGCTCCACAATTCAAAAAGGATGTGGAGAAGCTTGAGAGAGTCCAGAGAAGAGCCATGCACATGATCAGAGGTCAGGAAAACAGACATTATGATGACAGCCTGAGAGCTATGGGACTCTTCAGCCTGGAAAAGCGCAGGCTCAGGGGTGGTCTGGTGGCCACCTATAAGTTTGTCAGGGGTGTTCACCAGGATCTGGGGGAACATTTGTTCACCAGAGCGCCCCAGGGGATGACAAGGTCAAACGGTTATAAACTCCTGCAAGGCAGTTTCAGGCTGGACATAAGGAAGAATTTCTTTACTGTCTGAGCCCCCAAGGTCTGGAATAGCCTGCCATCAGAGGTGGTTCAAGCACCTACATTGAACGCCTTCAAGAGAAATTTGGATGCTTATCTTGCTGGGATCCTCTGACCCCAGCTGACTTCCTGCCCCTTGGGTAGGGGGCTGGACTTGATGATCTTCCAAGGTCCCTTCCAGCCCTAATGTCTATGAAATCTATGAAATCTATGATGGTCTTCTCTAAAACTATGGAAAGGACACCCTGTTTGGGCCATGAATTGTGTACCACAGCTCTGGAACTTCTAGATCGCTCTCCTGTGCAGATCAGCTCCATTTTTCACCCTCCTACATATCCCTCATGCCCATTTTTCCACCTCATCCTTCACTTTAGATATGGTAAGCATCTTACATCAGAATTAATGCCATTTTGAAGCGAACCTAAGAAACTCAGTAGTAATTGTCTGCTTTGCACTCTCAAGGCTCTTGTGCTGTTCTCAAGTTCACAGGAAATTGTGAATGGTTGGGATCAATACAATCCAAGAATAGTAAAGGAGCCCAAAGTAGCTTAGGTATGACAAAGTTTATAAAAGAAAGTGATAGGAATCAGAATGAGAAGTGTAGGGGAGTGGGCAATGATGAGACAAAAGGAAAAGGAAAAGGAAAAAGAAAGAGATGAAGAATAAAGACAGGGGAAGGAGTAAGAGGGAGAGAGAAGAAGGTAAGAGAAGGAGAAAGCAAGGATGAAAAAGAGGAGAAGAAAAATTAAAAGGAAAGGGGAAAAAAAAGCAACATTTTGACAAAGGAAAGAAAAGAGATGGGGGAGAGAGCTTCCTGTGCATGTCAGGCTGAGACCAGAAACAATGCCAGTGACTTACATGACCAAAGACACGGTGTGGCTGGCTTCTGAGAAAACAAGAGGTTGACATTTCCTCACACATATTGCTCACCAGAAAAGTGCAAATAACCAAATTCTAAAAGTCATAAATTCATATTTGGAAAGACGAGCTAACTTCAGCTGAGAAATGATTCAGTCAACTCATCCTTTACACTCAGCAACATGTTCCCATCAAACTTCTCTCACCCTACAAGGAAGAGATGGGTGAAAAACAAGACTTATCCATGAGCATTGATGTGACATAAAGACTAACACAAACTTTACTACATTCTCAGTCCTTTTGCTTTGACTTCACACACAAATCCATGAGAGCTATTTTACTGGTACAGATATTCCTGCACAAATTCTGGTGGCCTAAATTCATTAAATGAAATGCTTTGACATTCTTGTCACAACCCAAAGTTGTGGTTTTTGTTTGTGTGTGCTTCGGCACTGCTAAATTATTTTTCCTGCCAAATTATAGTTTCTTTGCATGGTGGAGTTCTCTGCTGTGGAGGGGAGCTCCAGGTGCAAAAGGCTTTCCTGCCGTTTTGTAGCTTCTTTGCAGGGTGCATTTCTTTGCTGCATACTAGTGATGCACGTTGCAAAGGAGTTCCCGCCATTTGTAATTAGATTCGCGCCACATTATTGGCCGGTTCTAAATGTAGGCATACGTGGCGGCTAGCTATTGGCTTGCTAGCCGTACAAAAGGCTTGGGTAGCTTCCGCCCAAGCCGGAGAGAGAGGAAAACTGGAGAGATACAGAACTCGCCAGGAGGAGGAGACTTCGCTCTGTGTGAAGATCTCTAAGTGATGTGGACCCTTGCGGACCCAACGCGCCTCTCTTAAGCAGACAATAGAGGCTTAATAATGGAACCCACGGAGCTTTAACAACTCCGGAGGGGGGAACAAAAGAATGAACCGCCTCTAGCCTCTCCCCGTCGCCGAGCACAATCCAAGACGTATCCCTTTCCTGTAAACCCAATTTTCGAACCCACGGAGCTTAAACAACTCCGGGGCCTGGGAACCAGACGGCCCACGGAGCTTCGACAACTCCATGGGAAAGAATTGCCGAACCCGCGGAGCCTAACCAACTCCGTGGGAAAGAATTTGTCGTAGTCCTCCAACGAGGATTTAAGCAGAGCTGCACCTGGAAAGCTGTCCAGCCTACACCACTACCATCTTTGGGTGTACGTAAATAATCTTTTAATCAACCACTACGCGTTTGTGACTAATTCTAGCTCGCCACCGGTTTTCTCCGACCCCGCGTGCCCGGGCTGCTGGCCACAGCCCGCATGCGCAAAGACGGGCCGCGGATCGCCCCCCCCCCCCCCCCCCGACTCGCACTTGGCGGCAGGATCAGGGCCCGGCCCGTACAATTCTAACTTTACAGTTCCCATGGGAACTTCCATGATGCTTTACAACCACAGGAAAAACTGCAGTGCATCATAGGAGATGTAGTTTCAGCTGAGTAGGGCCCATTTCCCAGTTCTGTACTCAGCAGTTAATCTGTCACTGTTGAATACAGTACTGAGAATTGGGCTATACTCTATTGGAACTACTGGGACTGGGCTATATGAGCCCTATGAAAACTGCTGTAGTCATAGAGCCAATGGCTATGACCTGCTTCTACTAGAAGTACCAGGTTGTGAGGAGATAGCCATGCTGGAGGGGCCCATGTGAGACCTATCCCCTAGTACCTGCTTGGGACATAAACATGTCTACATGGCAGAATGCTTTCTTCTTCAGCTGCCATCTCCCTTATTCACTGTGTGTGTTCTGATGATGTGTAAAGGAAGTTATAACTGACATAGGAGAGGAACAGGATTATTAGGATGATCCCCAGAGTCCCCAATGAGAGGCTGTTACAAGTAACTCACTATGCCTTTTCCAAGTAGGATTGTGTATGTACACCCACACTGCTGTTACTAAAGGCTATATTGCACAACCCTTACCAACACCGGCAAGCTCCTGCACAAGTAACCTCATTGACTACTTCCATGAATAGAGCTCACAAGGTTGAGTAACGGTTACATCATCTAATCTTAAATTTCCTTGTGCTAACAAATGGTAGTAATGGTGATGGGAAAATCATAGAACAGCAACTGGCAGCTATATGCAATGTTGCTGAACAGGGGATGGGGCCTGGTGCTTAATAAGAACACAGGAACATATGTCAGGAAAGTGTTCCCCAAAGCCAGGCTACAGCCTTGGGTGCTGAGCAATACTAGCAAGAGTATGTGGCCATGCTTCTCACAGATAGTGCCACACAACCTATCCTTCCCCTCAGGCAGACTCAACACTGATTCAATTAAATAAGCAAGTCCAGGATGCAGCTGTACTGTGTGTGGCTTAGAGCTGCCTGCACGCCTGACATGATTATTTAATGTGTGTAATGAAGGACATCTCACATGTGATTATTTCATGTATGTGTGACAAAGGAATATTGACTCCAAATCCAACCATCACCACCACTTTGCTCCCAGCCTACAATAATGTAGATTTGTACAAAAAAACTGGAGGAGATAGCAAACAGAGCCGAGAATTAAAATATTTGCTGCTAGAGAAGTAAATATTCAGTTGAATGACAGAGACCTGGAATACCAGAGCAATGTTGTCCACATGTAGACAGAAACAAAAACTGCAAACCACTATTGCAAATTATTGAAATGCATCAAAGGGCTATATAGTTTCAAGGCACATGCTGTATTTTCTTGCATATAACATGCACCTGTTTTTTCAAAAAAGAAAAGAAAAACACCCAAAAAGTTGCTAGAAATTGGAGTATACATTATATGCAAGGTAATATGATAAAAGCAGTTTCAAAAGAAAAGTCTGCACAAGCAGCAGAACAATGAGCAGGCTCTGCTCCCTAGCAGTTCTTACTCAGTTACTTACTACAAAGAAAGATTTTTTCTTCTTTATTCTGCCTTTCAGGAAAAAAAAAAGCTGTGTATCTTATGCCGGGTACAATCTATATGAGAAAATATGGTATGTAGGACACAGTCAAAACAAGCAGGAAACAGATAGCAAGATAACATGGATATATTTATTGTTATATATAATAGTATATATATTGTTATATATAGTGGTAAATAACTATAGTGAAGGGGCTAGATACATTACTGAAGCAGGGGGAACATGGGAATTTTGCCTCTGTGCGACCATAGGAAGTCTTACTATCAAAAGAAAACAGAGGAGGGAGTCAGTTTTTAAGAGGGGCAACACTACTGGCAACAGAGCCATAACAAGATATAACAAGACAAACTGGCACCTTGTAGGGAAGCAGAGGTGACTTCTAGCTGCTGTCATGCTGCCAGCACAATCATGCTGCTATGGTAGCAGATGTTAGTTTTGCTCCCCCACAAATTGGTACCCAGGGCTGCGCCAGTCACCCCACCACATTTATGTTACTGGCTTTTCACTCTGAACAGTGGTGGTCTATAGGGCTATTTCCCTGGTACCCCCTCCTCCCTAGCCTCCCCTTAGTTACATGGCTGGCTGTCAATAGGCTGTAGAAATATAAGCAAAAGTCCAGAATGGAGAGCAGGTTTCATGCAAGCAGACCTCCACTCTGCACGAAGCCTTATTTAAGGGAGTGGGGCTCTACAGTGAGGCTCAAAGGTCAACTCATATAGAGGTCATTGCAGGATCAGGGCTGGAGTTACTTGAATAGGCAAACAAATTATTTTAGGTAAGACCTGACTGAAGAAGCCTGGGAAGGAAGAGGTTTGAAGTGACCTTTAGCCTCCACCGTTCTCCAGATATGGGAATCAAGGGCTCAGTGACTTGGTCACCCCCTGCTTTTTCCTTATTATGGCAGCACACATCAAATCAAGAAAAAGAAACTACCCCAGGTAATTACAGTAACCAGTCACACAGCTGTTATGCGGGGTAGCAAATGCCCATGGAGCCAGCACAGGCAGAAATTTGTACCACAGAGTAATTGCTACACAGTGCTGAGTGACAAACAAGTTGTGCACAGAGTGAAGGCTGGAAGCCACTAAGGGTAAGGCTCATCACTGTACAGTGCACTAGCACCAGACTTCTGTACCATTTAAATCTTTCTCAAATCCATGGGGAGGGACCTAGATTTAAGTGGGATTTAAATGATGTCCAAAGCTTGCACTGATCCTCTCTATGGGGGTGGGGAATTTTACCTTCAAAAATCAGCCCGCTCTGACTAGCTTTGCCAAACTGTTACAAAGACCCACATGAAAGAGTAAAGAAAAACAGCAGGGTCAGCAGCACAGAGGGAGACAGCACAGATGGGATCTACAAAGCACTCTTTATACCCTCAGCTGCCAGAGCCTGTCCTTCTCTTGTACAGGACAGCAGAACATAGGCTGGAAAGGGCAAGCAATCATTTGCCCAAGGAATCCCCAAAATCACTGCTTCAGACCCTCACATGCAACCATAAAGCACAATGCCAGTATCCTACACTAGTAGGAGCCAATCTTTTTGACAGGCATGCCACAAATTAGCCCTGCAGCCTCCTCAAGTGCAATTACAATCCCCTTCCGCTGCGCAATCTGTTGCTCTGCTTTCTATTCCATGCCCTATCTGCTGTTGTGCTACCTGCCCCCTCCCCAGTCTGATGAGTGCCACCCACAGAGGTTGTCTATACTACTTGTGGCACCCATGCCACAGGTCATCCACCCCTGCCCTACATCATGCCCCAAGTAAGAGCAGGGGAGCTGAGGTGACTGCCAATGTCCTGCCACTTCAAGTTGTTATATCCTCAGAAGCAGTAACATAGCAAGGAAGTCTGGTGCCTGGGGCAAAGCCCGCCTCACCCCGCATCCAGATCTGGGGGGAACGTGCCCCCCATGCTTGCCTGGGAGTGCACACAGTGGCAGGAGCTGCCCTCCCCCCATGCCCACACCCCCCAAAACGAGTCGCACGTGGCTCCGTCCTGCATCCCACCCTGGCTGGGCAGCACCTGTTGGTGCCCCTTCTCTTCAGCACCTGCAGTCGCCCCACTTGTCCTCGTCCCTGTCCCCATCCTCCCATCCCCCCCGCGGTACTGCTCAGAAGATCCTAGGAAAAGGACCTTTCCCCACACTACAGCAAACAGCTAAAAAAAACCTCACCATCCTCATTTACACCCACAAGGCCATGCTCTCACAACAGAGTTAACTTCAGTAACCTCAGCAGCAATTGCTTCTCACTCAATAGCTTAGCTGGAATGAGAGCAGCCATTCTGCAAACAGCAGGTAAGCTGTTGCAGCCCCACTGGTGCTGCATTCACTCCTGTGGGACGTAGACTTGTAGGGTCCTATCCCTTATTTCCTAGCACTGCGGCTGTTTTGACTGCTCTGTGAATTATTTTCCAGTCAACTGAATCTGTCCCTATCTGTCCTTGCTGGGCACATGGGGAATTGTGGGAAGGCACTGAAGGACTGACCACTGGCACTTAAGAGGAGCGAGCCTGCATCTACACTTCAGAACAGTCACATCAGAAGCTAAGGCATTGTGCTAGCTCAAGCTCAAGCCTCCAACCTGTAACAAATCAGCCAACTCAAACGTAAAACAACACTGTACACAAATTAGGAGATGGTGTGTGCAGACTCCAGTTAGGAGCAATGCTTGTGTGGCTCTAGGAACACAACTCTAGGAAACTTTGCAGTGAACACAAGTCCCTAGGGGGAATTATGATGCACAAGACTGGTATGAAAGGAAGGGAGACGTCTGGCTACTGCCTGTATTTCCTGAATACTTGTGGCCCATCTACTCTCACACCAACACACTCTCCTTGCACCACAAAGCCAATAATATCATCACTTCCTGTCCCAAGTTGGGATCAGACATAGGATTCCAGCCGTTCTCCCAAGATAAATTGTCTCATCCTGGTATGCCTCACTTACGCCACTACCACTCACCCCCAAACGAGACTCCATGGCCAGAAGCAATGCACATTGCCAGAGAATAGACCTGTCACTACAACCATGATGTGGGTTTCATAACCATCTGTCACAGAGTGTATCTACCTTGTGTGTGTAGGTGCACTGGGTCCATGCATGCAGGTTTGACTGTGTTATGGGTCTGTGGGAATGGATGGATGTGTTAAGTATCTGTGTATATGTGGGTATGTGCTGTGCTCTGTGTCTGGATGTGGGTGGATGAGTGAGTGTATCATGTCTCTGTGAACAAGTGTGTAGTATATCTGAGTGTTGTGTTTTATTGTCACTTTGTGTATTTGGTGGCCTCTGTGAATCTGATGGGAAATTCCTGCTGCACTCTGGCAACAAGTCCCTCCCTGGGCTAATTTTTAATGGCACAGGTTTTGTAATCACCATTCAAGCCTGAGGAGCAGGAATTCCTGAGAAGTAATTGGCTTTGTCAGTCTGTTGAGCACACTCGGCCTTCATCTCTTCAATTATTGCACGCATGTACCTTCTCTCACACTGATGTGCCACTCAGGGGAAGCCTCCGTGAATGGGTGCCTCTGTTCAAAAAACACAGCTTTCCTGATAGCTTAATCCAGGGCCTGCGAGAAGGGGGCAGTGCAAGAAGAGAACACCAGTCCCAGCTCAGCTGGTAGTCACTGAGCTAAAGCTATAGTCTGTGTCTTGCTGGCTACACAGGATAGCTAGTACAATACAGCATGTGTCCAGAAGTACACCCGAGGACAGGATGGTGATCCAGGCTGACCTGGACAGGCTCGCATAATGGGCGGGCAAAAACCTGATGGCGTTCAACACCGAAAAATGCAAGGTACTCCACCTTGGGAAGAAAAACCCACAGCAGGCTTATAGGCTTGGCAGTGCTACACTTGCTAGCACCATGGCCGAAAGGGACTTGGGGGTCATGATTGACCACAAGATGAATATGAGCCATCAGTGTGATGTTGCAGCCAGCAAAGCAAGCAAAACTCTGGCTTGCATCCATAGATGCTTCTCTAGCAAATCCCAGGATGTCATCCTCCCATTGTACTTGGCCTTGGTGAGGCCACAGCTGGAGTACTGCATCCAATTCTGGGCTCCATAATTTAAAAAGGATGTGGAGAAGCTTGAGAGAGTCCAGAGGAGAGCCATACACAATCAGAGGGCAGGAAAACAGGCCTTATGATGGGAAGCTGAGACCTATGGGACTCTTCAGGTTGGAAAAGCGCAGGCTCAGGGGTGACTTGGTGGCTACCTATAAGTATATAAGGGGTGTACATCAGGATCTGGGGGAACGCCTATTCACCAGAGCACCCCATGGGATGACAAGGTCAAACAGTGACAAACTCCTCCAAGACCATTTCAGGCTGGATATAAGGAAGAACTTCTTTACTGTCCGAGCCCCCAAGGCCTGAAACAGACTGCTGCCAGAGGTGGTGCAAGCACCTACTCTGGACATCTTTAAGAGGCATTTGGACTTTTATCTTGCTGGGATCCTGTGACCCCAGCTGACTTCCTGCCCCTGGGGTAGGGGGCTGGACTCATTGATCTTCCAAGGTCCCTTCCAGCCCTAATGTCTATGAAATCTATGAAGTATCCTAGTGATGGGACACCAGAAAATCTTGTTTTGCCTTCACCACACCTCTGAGCTCATCATTCTGCTCACACCCCTGGAGTCATGCCTTCGCTATCCTTTGCTGTACAATTTATGCTCAAAGCAACTTTTTCTCATTGATACTGCGGCCTTCCCTATACTGGAAAAGGTTTGCCAGTATGGATCTACTGGCAAAACCTTCTCATGGAAATGAAGCTTATATAAGCAAAAGTGTGCTACTGCCAATATAACTGAGACCAATTCCCTGAATGGAATAAGTTTTATCAGCAAAATAAAGTTGTTCACCAGCAAAGCTGGATCTACTTTAGAAGAGTGATTAGGGCTGGGTAAGGGTGTATCTTCCTGTTTTGAACTGACATTGTTCTGATAGCATTTTTTTTAACAGTAGCCTTGAGACTCCTTTGTGCTCTTCTAACTGTGATGAGGAGTTTAGAGTGGGTGCCAGTGACACTTAATGGGATGTTAATTTTCCCTGAGTCTGATGAAGGGCGTGTGAGCCTGAAAGTTTGAAGAAAAAGATATTTTTCTGCGATTTCTTAATTGGTCTAATAAAACACATCATCTCTGAATCAAGACTTCTAGAGTTTTGCATTTCTTAGTGACACTTAATCACACTTTAAAGCTGCCCTGATGCTGCCAGAGTCATGTAGTGTGGCCTGAATGTGAATGAGACTCAGGCCTGATGGGCTGTACATCTAACTGTACACAAAATGCCATTAGACATTGAATACAGGGCAAACTACAGGCATGTCTCTGCCACTTACATGGTGGTCCCAAAAGCACTGCGAAGAAACACACCTTCTCCACCAGATCCCACTCAACACAGGCAAAACCCAGGAATGAGGTGAAACTCCCGCCAAGGGTGGGAAGGTGGGGGAAACCTGTCAGGGCAGTCTGTGCTGCCCCCTTTCCAGATTTGGTGCATAGAAAGCAGGAGTAGGAGATGGGTGGGTTTGTTCTCAATACTGCTCCTGGGAATGCTATGGAAATGATATAGACGTGTCCTAGGTTGATGTAGTGCATTGTGTTGACATATTCATAGTGTTCATTATGGTCTCTTTCTCATGCAACTCTTTCTCTCCTCTTTCTTATTCATGAGCCTCCCGTCACTTCACTTTCTTCACCTCCAGTGCATGCAAAGTTTCCCTGCTGTCATTCTTCCACTTTCAACTCCACGGTGTGATCTCATCCCCACAGTGAACAATCTGATACCATCTTTCTCCATAAGGCCATTGGCTCCATCGCCATTGCCCATTCGCCATTCACATGGGGCCCTGTTGTGCCATCAGTGAAGATCTGGTCATTTGCTCCCAGCCATCTCACAGGGATGCAGGCCGGCATTCACTGCCTGCGACTCTCACTCCCTCTTTTCCGTTAATTGCATCCCTCAAGCAGAAGGGACAAGGGGCTTCATAAATACTGCTGGCATTCTGAGGGAGTCTCCCAGCCGGTAATTGCCTAAACTTTCCAGATGCAGTTCCAAACAAGAAATTAAAAAGCAATGTGACCTCTGTCAAGGGCACAGGCAACCCCCCACAATATAAACACTGTCTCCCATCTCCTGCAGAAACTGAGCTGACAGGGACCGCCTGCTGGCTGTTCCACATTGGCGCGAGGATGGCCAAAGCCAGTGTGAAGAGAACTGATGGCAATAACAGCAGCCCGTAAATCAGGCCTTGCCCAGGGCTGTGCCCTGGCTGTGCTCTCCATACGCCCCCTTATCAGAACAATTTGACATCACCCATGTTAGGGGAGGGGCAGACAGCAGGGAGAGTGCTGCCAGGTGACCTTAAATTGAGATAAGAGCACAGGCAAAGCAGACCTGGTTCTCTTGAAAGTCTCCGGAGCCCACAGATATGCAGGCCTGGTCACCACCAGCCATGCCACTCCAGGGAGCCTGGCCTCACTCCTCCCCCTCCTCCACCTGCAGTTCGCAAAACCTCTATGTTCGTCTGGACCTGGGAGTGCTGGGTTTTTACAGATGTTTTCAGGACCATTAGGCTTCCTTTGCTGAATCACAGATTAATCACTCAAGCAAAGAGTTGATAAAAGCAAGCAGCAGGAGAGCAGAGTGTAAAGGGCAATCCCTAAACCCAGCCTCCTCACAGATGATTTGTTTCTACACTAGATGGGCAGAGTAAGACCACTGACACCAGGGCACTTTAGAGAAATTAGAATAGCAACATACACGTGGAGACTCCCTATATATGATTTTTCTTTGGCTAAGTTTCCAAGGACTGCTGTCTTGTGTCCGTTCTCCCATGAGCTTGCAGGTTCATCTGAGTAGTGTGCAGAACACCTCAAATTAGAAGCATGTTCATGGGTGCTCCACTCTTGGCCCTCCCCAGGAGGAGGCACCCCAGGGACCTCTTGTGGAAATGCAAAGATCTCCAATTTGTTCCACTGCTTGCATCTTCAGCAAGAAGCTCTGTAATGAATAGTGCAGGAGTCCTGAGAGCTCTCCACTAGTCTAATACTAGCAGCAAAGAAAGGCATTGTAAGCAACGTGGCAAGGAGGTAGGGAGCTCTCAGATACTCCATTCCCAGCCTCACCCAATGGGAGATGAATTCGGAAATAGGGCAAGAGTGTTGGCTGTGGGAGGAGCTCGCAGACATGTCAGGCTCAGCCTTCCCCAGGCTGAGCCAGGGGTAGTTTCAGCTGCTACCTGTACCCATTGGATCCCAAATAGACCGTCCTCAGAACCAGCTATTATTGTGCACTTGGGTCTGTGTGAAGAACCCTGACGTACTGAATATCCCCTCCTCTGTTTGGCTCCAGCTCCTCACAAAGTCTGAGATTAAGGCCTAATTATCTGGCCTTTTTTCCCTCTCCTTTCTTACAATGTGCCATTCAAAAACGCCTGATGGCTTAACCAGGTCAGGCCACTGGCTCCCTCTTCCCACCCTTTTGTCCCCAAAAAAATAGCCATGGGATCTAATGAAAAATAAACAAGTCAATGTGGGCTTTATCCTCAGCAAGTGAAATGGCAGCATTTACAAATGAGATTACAACATGCAGCTCTCAACAGACTCCTCCCTTCCCCCAAAACTCCTTTGCTTCTACCTACTGCAGAGAAGGTGCTGTTCAGATAACCAAAGCATCCCTTGCTGGAGGCCCTGGCTACAAAATCTTTCCTCCAAGCCTGTGAGCTACACAGTCATTTCAAAACCATTCTGTCTTTGTGCTGTGACCAATGCCATGCTAAGGGCTGGGAAGAAGCTCACTGGATCAGTGGGTTAGTGCTCTGATTCTGTACCTCTACAGACCTGGATGCTGTCATCCTACACAAATGGAAGGTTATATGGGTCCATATCACAGAAACACTGTAACCCTTGACTATACTCAAAGATAAAAGCCAGGGCTGGTATGGCAGGGATATTGTAGGTCAGGAAAGAGGGGCATCTGTCCCCAGGATGTTTTGGATCTAATTTCCTGTGTGTCACAGGCAGACCTCAGGCCACCTCACTTGCTGACTCTTTGACAGCATTAAAAATATGGGGCAATGTGGCAGATATATCTGGATGATCTCAAACTGGCCAGCTTCCCCAAGGAATTCCCATAAACAGGAGATGGACCAAATACATCCCTGCTGTAAATTCATAGACGTCAGAGAGCTCACAGCAGGACTCATTTGGTCCAGCAAGTTTAAAATGCTATCTTTCAAAGACACCCCAGGGTCCCACAAAGATCAGCTAGCAACTGGAGAGGCCTTATTTTTTTTTAACTGAATGACAAGAACACATCATGCTGGAATCACGAGACTACTTTAAAAAATGATCATGCAACAGAAGTTGGGAGTTTTTAGGTCAGACAAACGTTTATAAGAGATGATTCTGAGCAGGGGCTTGGATTTCCTGAGGTCCCTTCCAGCACTATTTTTATGACTCTTATGCCTTAGTACTATTATTAAGTGCCAAGAGTAGCACAGTAGCATTCAGCACAGGATTCACCAGATCCTACCACTCCAGCTGAACAGAGCTTGGAACAACCATCTCACGTGAGACTAAGCAGCATTGTCAGCTAGGAGAAAGATCCTGGTTTACTAGACAGCAATGAAATCAGCAGGGGAGAAAAATTCAGAGCAGTCTTGGTCTTACAGCTGAGTTGTCTCCAGCCAGCTCAGTCACTTCCTTCACTGCACTTCAAGTGCCTTCCATATGAGGATCTTGGAGCCACTCTGCCCCATAACCCTCCCTTCCTCTTCCTCTCAGTTCTGCCTCTCTATTACCTCTGTCTAATGAGCACCGTAAAGACAATACCCTGGTCCTCATACTCAGAGGGCCTGGCCTAATCCAGCAAAGAGTATGTACTGTGTGTGCTGAGTCTGTGTATTCTTCCAAATCCCTCCCTTTCCCACTCCTCCACTCAGAGATATCCCCACACCTATCCGTGATGCTGGAGCTGACGTTCTTCATGAGGCTGCTAACGTACAGGGCAGGGGAGGAGAGGAATTATTTGCCCTCTCACTGAAATCCTCAGTGAGCTCTCAGCTTTGTCCTTCCCTCAAGCTGGGTGGCTGTTGCACAAGTAGCACTTTCTTGTGGTCAGAAATTCAGGTGGCGTAAATCACTGTAGCTCCCGTGACTTCAGCGAAGCTCTGCTGATTTGCCTCCTCCCATTGAGTTCAGTGCCACTGCACTAATCTGCACCGGCTGGGAAACTGCCCAAGGCTCCAGGCTCTGTTTCTACCCCCTCCCCCTGCCTGCGCCCCTCACAGCATCCAGACATTTTCTTTCCCCTGGCTTCTTAAAGCAAGAGCCCAGAAAATAGTCACAGTCCAGTTTTGTCTGAGGTTGGCACTTTTTTTAAACAGACTCAAGGAAAGCACTCGTGTGGCAGCTGCCCTCTTGGCTGACACGCCAGATACTGATCCAGGGATCTCCAGAGTTAACAGCATGAGCTACTACGGCTCAAGTTAATAGCCAAGTCCCTGTGGCAGATGCTTTCTCTGCTTCATTATCTGGTGGATTTGATTTCATTTGATCCATGTCTAGATGGGAAAAGCAGTGACATGATGTGGGGACAAGGCTAAGAATTTCACAAAATAGTTGCCTCAAATCAGGCTCCTAATTTCTGCAGTACCTGATGCTCCATTAGATACTAAGCCCCAGGACTCCGCTGCGCTTGCTTAGGCAGGAAACAAAACTTATTTATCTACCCTGACCTACAGCCATTAACTCAAAAGAAAAGCACCTTTCCCAGGTAGTGTGAAGACATGGTCTACACCTTCCCTTCCTTCTTCCCCTTGAAGACACAGGAACCGTCCTCACTTGTCCCCCATGCCCATCCTTGTGATGTGTTATGTCCCAGATAAAGGAAGGAGCAGTGGATGGGACAGGAGGAGACCTTAGCTTATCTCTCATCTAGGGAATTTGTCACTTCTGTTCAGCTCAGCTACTCAGAACAGGCTTCCTCCAGCCCCTCACCAGGGACTGTGTCTGGTCTGTGGGGCTGACAAAGTCACAAGAGATGTTGAGTGCAAGAGGAGATCAAGGCAGAGCTGGGAAAGGCTTTAAGCCAATTCTCCCTGCTCTGCTCATCAGAGAAAAGGAGTGGGAGGGGGTATTATCTTTGACACTGCATTGCAGGGCTTGGGCCCCTGCATTCCCTCAGACATGGCCTCTCACTGCAGCCTCTAACTTCTGTGCCCAATCAAAGGGGCAAGCAGAGACAGCGCAGAGTTTATGGCTGGAGGCATCATTCTGTGACCCCTTCAGAAAGGGCATCACAAACTTCACTCCTTTCTGAGCAGCGCTGGCTCCCAGCCCAGCTACCCCATCCTATCAGGAACACAGAGCAAAGGCAGCCCTCTGATTTTGAAATCTAACAGTAGACAAGTCATTTCTTGATGTGCATGACAGACTGCAGAGGTCCCATCTCTGGGAGGAAGCTGACTTCTCAGCCTAACAAACTCTTCCCTCACATTTTCTCCTAGTCTCATACAGGAAGAGGCTGCAAGCTATGTCTCATATTCAGGTGCCCATCTATGGATTTGGGTACCTATATTTTAGGCCTCTGAATCTGAACATTTTGGCTTTGATCCCTCTGTGGATCAAGATGCATACGGCCTGCACCTGATTAGGGAGCTGGGAGTGGTAGTGAGTGTTTTTCACAGCGGTTTTCGCACATTTGCACACCGTCTTTCACGCTCACCACTCTGTTGATTGCGAATGCCAACAATTACTAGTCAAATGAGATTTAGTTTTCTTGGTGAGCTTCTATGTATTCATAAATCCTAGAATAATAATTCATGCCAAAAGTGAGTAGTGCTTTTGAGTGTCTATGATCCACCTTAAAGAATCTGATATACAGGGAGTACAGAGCATGCACATCAGTAGAAATCAATACACTTTGTTCCAGGCTCTGGAGATTCGGGCCAAATACACTCATACAAATCTACCAGAGGTACTCTTCTAGGTATCTTTACTCATGGGCAGATCTAGGATTTTGCCACATCAAGACCATTACAAAGGATAGAGGGTCATTAACCCCTGTGGAGTGAAGAGAGATTAACAGGAATTAGAGAGATGATAATGAACCATGAAGTCAATTAACTTCTAGCACTCCCTGAATAAAAATGCCACTGCCCCTCCCAGGCAGCTGCTTTTAAACCTTTGCATCTCCCCCCAACTCTAGACCTGCCCCTGCCTTTATTTGTATAAATTAGGCCAGCTGAGGGAATGAAAAAAGCAATGCTAGCAATATGCTGACAATAATGCTTTTTTCCCTGTATAACTGCCATCGCAAGAGGTTTACAAGCATAGAGGTGTCACAGAAAAATCACACCTCTAACCAACAATGCAACACTGGCAAATGCTTCCCAGGTAGGCCCAGCCTTATCCTGAAAAAGCCAACTTTTCATTAGTGCTCAGTTCCCATTGAGAACAATAAAGAATCCCATTCTCCTGCATTAAGCACAGCAGGAACACAGCTGGATTCTGAGACCTGTTAAACATCTGACAGTAAGATCCTCATGGCAGGGACCTACTTTGTCACAGCTGATAAAACATGGATGAGACTTCACTTGGAGTAGTATGTCCAGTTTGGGGTACCCCACTTCAAGAAAGCCATGGATAAATTGGAAACAGTCCAGAGGAGAGCAACAAAAAATATTAAAGCTTTAGAAAACATGACCTGTGTGGAAAGGTTGGAAGAACTGGGATTCTTGAGTCTGGAGAAGAGAAGATGAAAGGAGGATGTGATAGTAGTCTTCACATGCAAAAAAGGATTACTATAAAAAGGATGGTATCAATTGTTCTGTGTCCTCTGGATACAGAATTATCTTATCTCAGGATAAGAAATAATAGGCTTAAATTGCAATGAAGGAAATAGAGGTTACATATTAGGAATAACTTTCTAACTCTTTGGGGGGTTAAGCACTGGAACTGATTACCTAGAGAGGTTGTAGAATCTCTGTCACTGGAAGTTTTCAGGTTGGACAAATACTTGGTTAGGATGATTTAGACAGGGTGTTCCTGCCTTGAGCAGGAGGTTGGACTAGATGACTTCCTGAGCTTTCTTCCAATCTCATAGTCTATAACTCTAGGTATAACTATGCTGCTATGGGACACATCAAGGATGATAATGAACTGCCGGGTCTTTTCCATCTATAACTCCAGTTTACCCTGTCTCCACCTTCACGTTGCATTAACATGGTGATTTGGTTGAGCCAACAGCAGCCTCCATAAACTCATCAATAATGTGCTTATGTTTGGCACAGTCCATTGAGGATGCTCTCTATGCCTTGTGCATGTTTTGTCCCCTGTGCATTGGAGGATCCTAGTGTCTAAAGGGGCTGATGCAAGCCAAGAACCAGGAGAAGTGTGTGCTAATTCCCAAAGTTTCTTTCTCCAACATGAAGCAATGCTGATGTAACTGCAGCCCTACCACCAGCAATTGAAAGAACAGTCACAGTACTATGACACAAGAGCCTTGGGTGTTTGAGAATAAAATGAGGAGGAGGAGGAGGAGGAGGTAAAGGTCCAGGCAGCAAAAAACACGTCTCTAAGATGTATGCCTGGCTGTGTAGATGGTATCACTAGAAGGGCTTTGGCTTTCTAAACCATGGAGTGAAGTTCCATAGAGGGGGGGACTGTTGAGCAGATCCTAAATCCCTTACCAACTCAGTGAGGAGGGTCCCTAAGCCAAGTGAAGCAAAGCTAGGGCAACCGCTCCATCCCACTTGGCTCCACATACTGAGAGAAGCAGCCTGTTTTAAGCTGACAGAGCCTGGCCAACTCCTGCTGTACTGCCACATTAGCTTTTGGGAGCAAAGTCTCTTTGGGATGCTCTGGTGTGCTTTTATAAAATGAATTACTCCATTTTTTCCAAACCCTGGACTCTGGCAGCTGCTATGGGCAGGCTGGTAACTCTGTGCTGAGGCGGATCTGAAAACATACCATGCTAAGCCTCTCAGAAAGGCTGGGCTTTCACCAGGGACGCTCCAGCCTGGTCATAAGGGAGCTCAGGACTTACGAGTATTTTTGAAATCTATCCATGACTTATGACCCATTTAATGATTTGGAAGGAAGGCTGTTTTTGTGTTTGTGCTTGAAAAGAGGTGTGGGAGCTGGGGAAGGAAGGACGTCACGTGTGTGAGTTTGAAGGGAGTAAGATTGGGAGAGGCATAGGACCATGTGTTCACAAATGCTGGGCAGAAGACGACGTGTTCACCAACAGAAATCCTAGAAGGGGAGGAAGTGGGGGGTGTTCGGGGTGCATCTATCATCTGCTGAAGACATGGGGATGCATTTGGGGGCAGGAGAGGCTGTGGGGGGGGCAGGAGAGACTCTGTGTGTGTGTGTGTGTGCGTGTGTGTGTGTGTGTGTGTGTGTGTTAGAGTCTAAGGATGAAGGGAGTCTAACAAACCAGTGCAAAAAAGGTAAAATAGGGTTCTTACTAGCATCTGAGTGCATAAGGACAACCTAAGGGGAGAGTTAAAAATTGAGGTTTTTTTAAAAGTTTATTTCTTGAAAAGACCAGAAATGGTGAGGTCTTGGCAATACACGTGGAAGCAGAGGGGTACAAGGAAGAATATGGGTTCTGTCAGGAAATCTGCAAGCACATCCATGAAGGGCAGGGATAGAGGCCCTTTATACAGCTGGCAGAGCAACCCCAACTCTGTGAACATCAGACTTCTGCTACCACGGGGAAGCTGCCCAAAGACACATGTGAACTCTCCTGCCTCTGCGGGAGGGATGGGAAAAAAGCATACAAGGCAGCATTGTCTGAACTGCCCTGCTTTCTGCCTTGGTGTCAGTTGAGTGAGGGCACACCTTAACACACACACAGTGTCACCCACCCAGGTCACGAGTTTTGCCTGTCAGCAGCCAGAGGCGGAGGGCCTCAAAACCCACAAGCCCTGCACCTATCTCCTTGAAAGCTGGCAAGCTTTGTGGCCTCAGCAGGGGATAGCAAGCCTGCAGCTTTCACCCTGCTGCGCCTTAACATGCACAGTGTTACCCATGTCATGAGTTTTGCTTGTCCACAGCTTGAGGTCCAGTTTCTCCCAAACCCCTGCAGCTATCTCCTTGAAACTTGGCAGGCTTTGTTGCCTCAGCAGAGGCTAGCATGCCTGCAGTTTTGACCCCACTGTGGCTTAACACATACATGTGACATGAGTTTTTTGCTTTCAAGACTTTGAGATGCAGTTTTCCTGAAACCCCTGCACCTATCTCCTTGAAACTTGGCAGACTTTATAGCCTCAGAAGGGGATACCATCCCTGCAAGGTTCATCTGAATCAGGCAAGAAATGACAAAATTATAGGCAGTTTCATGCTTCCCCATTATAGCCTATGGGCAAAAAGTTGAAACAAATGAAACAAAGCGGAACAGTGGTTTCGAATTGAAATGAAATTCAAAACAAAACACTGTTCCGTTGAAACAATTGTTGAAACAGAACGGTGCCATTTTGCACAGCCCTAATGGGAATGCACTCTGACAGTTTTCCTTGCCTTTGGCGGCTCACTGCCAGCATAAGTCTTGCAAACTAGGCCAGCTCTACAATGAAGAAGGGGCAGTGGAACCTCCATTCAGCACAGTAGCATTACAGAAAGACATCATACCTGCATGCAAAATACCAAGAAATCCCATCCTTTTTTATGCATTGGGTAAACCCCAGGCAAAGACACTTAGGTTGCCCCAGCTACAGCTAGTGCTATCACTGATTTCTAAACTGAAAGTGCAGAAGAAACACAGAACCTGGCACTCAGAATTTGGCTAACCAGGATTTAAACAGGTGGTAGAGGAACCTCTTTCTTAAGAGTCCATCAGTATCACTCATGGGTTGGCTAGAGGGGACTACTGTGGACAGCACTGCCTCCAACAAGGAACTGAATGCATTGGCTGCTAGTGCCCTTAGATCAGGGGTGGGCAAAATGTGGCCTAGGGGCTGGATGCGGCCCGCCAGGCCATTCTATCTGGTCCGTGGGGCCCCTAAAAAATTTAGAAAATTAATATTTATCTGCCCTGGGCTGCCTGTCATGCAGCCCTCAATGGCTTGCCAAAACTCAGTAAGCGGCCCTCTGCCCAAAATAATTGCCCGCCCCTGCCTTAGATATACCCATTGAGGAGTGGAACTGCAGAAAATGTAGTGGTAATGTGCTGTGTTGTTGGTTGTAGCCATGTTGGTCTAAGGACATAGTCAGGCAAGGTTCTTTGGGTAAATGTGATATCTTTTACTAAACCAACTAAATAATTAGAAAAAAGATCTTTACAAGCTTTCGAGCACAAGCACCCTTCTTCACGCTGGGAGACTATCAGCAGAGTCTCCCATTGCCTGAAGAAGGGTGTTTGTGCCCAAAAGCTTGCAAAGAACTGTTTTCCAACTATTTAGTTGATCTAATAAAAGACATCACATCTACCCAAAGAGCCTTGCCTGCCATGGTAATGTGCTCTCATTCATTTTTCATGGATCAAAGCTAAGTTCATGCCCTGAGTTCTACCAGCAGGATCTGGGGGTCCCCAAAAGCAGAGAGTCCAGTCAGAAGTGGGTTGCAGTAGCATCTACTGCTCACAGGTCCTGCTTCAACTCGTCCTCAGAAAGTGAGCAGACCCATCCAAGGCCAGGGCACATGGGTGATGTAATGATGCCGTCTCTCACCCTCCCACAGAGGTAAACAAATCCCTCTTTGTTAAAGACATGCAGTGAAGGCATTATGCCATGAAAGTATAATGCATCTGACTTCCCTACACCTCAAAGACAGCACAGTTGCTTCAGCCGTGCCTGACTGGGGCACTTAGAGATAAATGGCAGTGATCTCAGAATTGTTGCAAAGTAAATCACAACCTGCAGCAGACTGAGCTTAGAGGGTCTCTTCCACTCACACTTGGTCTTGACTGGCTGAGGAAACACTTGAGCAGTCAGTGTTAACCAAAAGAGAGATGTAGCTTATCACCTGAAACTGGAGACTAGCTGTACACAGCACCAAAATTAAGTGCCACATGCCTTGCACTCCAGAGACAAGGACTGCAGCTGGAAAGGTTAGAAAGCAAACATACTTGAACCAGGACCTTAAATCTGCACCTAGGGAAATGAATTAAGAGTTAGTGGACTTAGGGAAAGATCCACACTTCTGATTGGACTCTCTGCCCCTGAGGATCCTAGGGCAACCAAGAACCTGTTGAACTGGGCTCAGAGCTCACATTCATAAATTTGGAGGGGAAAGCAAAAAGGGACAAGTGTCAAAGGACCTGGACAAAGATGATGCTGTCACAGAGATAGAAAAATAGTGCTTGAAAGAGCAAAATAACTCAAAGGGCTTTCTCAAGGCCCTGAAGCTATTGTATTCTGGTCTATTCTGGTTATTCACTTCTATTCTAGGCAGCAGAGATGATGGGGACTATGAAGTTTGCTGAACACTTTCCATTACCAGGAACTAGCTTTAATTGCCCAACTTTAGCTACCAGTATGTGGGCTGAATTTTTGCATATTGAGTGTTTGTCTTTGGTAGATTTAAAAAAAAATGCTTCAACATTTGCATTGTTTTTCAGCACAAGATTAGTGAAAAGGTTATATTGCCCATTAAAATCTTACAGCAAATTTCACTAAGATGCTGATGGTTTGATGTTAGGGCTTGCAGTTTGGCATAGGGCTGCCCTGGTGTCAGAAATGTGGCTTGTGGTATTCCTCTGAAAATCTGCCCAAACTTTGTCAAGCCGTAAACTTCTAAACACTTGACTTTACATACACTCACTGAAGACTTGGTAGATTTTGGTCACTGCACTCTCTGAAGAGTCTGTCTACACTGAACATGCTCCATCCCCTCACAGCTAAATGCCAAGCAAAACTACACCTGCACTACTCTACAAAAGAATACTGAACTGAAATCTGTTTCGCATGTTTGGGTTTTTTGGCAAAACCTGCAGTTTTCCTGAAAACTCAATTTGCCATTGAAAAAACAGCTCCAGCTGAAAATGTTCAACCAACCACACCCTTACCTGAACCACTATACACCTTTCACCTTCTGCAACAAATGAAGCTGACATCCCACAGACAACAGCAGCCTCTTTCACTGCACCACCCGGGATCATCTTTAGAACAGATCATCTCTATTCTGAGTTTCAAATGAAGTGAGGAGGTCTATGGAAAAAAATGACAGAAGATGTTGTCATTAAAGACTATCTCATAATGAGAAGTTGTCATTAAGGACTATCCAGCACAAGAGGCTGACTTGGAGTTGCACAGACAACACTGATTCTTGGCATTTCCTAGGTCTGGAATGCTTGACTTTGTGACCTGAAGCATGTTATTTCAATGTAGGACTGTTTTTATTTATTTACTTATTTACAAGTGATCACCACTGAACTAATATTTGAAATATTTAGTCTGCCTCAAAGTTTCATAAGTTTCACATTTTAATTCCTTTATCTTGTCCATGGGACAGGGGTGTGGTGTTAGAGCCATTCATGTGTCTTGCTAGGAAGTTGGTTCTGCCCCTTTCCTTCAGACATAAAGGGAGGACTCCAGCATACAGTTTTTTTCAGTTCATATAATTATGACTAGCATCAACCTGTCTCAGAGTAAATGACAGAGGTGGAGGTGACTGGGCTGGAAAACAGAGAGAGGAGAAGAATTCCTATAAAAGCCAGTTCTGTAGCCGACTCTACCACCAAGCCAATGACTGTACATGCTTCACCCTGCCCTGGCCTCTCCCTTGTGGAGGGGGGTTGTCAGCAGATGTAGCCCAGTCATGTGGCATCAGCTTTGAAGGCAGAGCAGAAGCAGCATCAAGCACCTTGTGCATAAGACGTGGGCGCTCAGGCAGCCTGATGGGAACTGGCACATCAAAGTGGGATTTGTGAGGAGGTCCTGCAGGCAGCCTCTCCTCCTCTCTGCTGGGGAGGGAAGAGCCCATTCTGCAGGTAGTTGGACTGCCTGAACCCTTTGAACCAGGAATGTGCTGTCTGCTGTCTGGAGATTAGCAGAGCTTGCTCCCTTCATCCTTCTGCATTCAGGTGCATGGCCTACTTCTGAGTGAGTAGAGAAAAAATATGGCCTGGAGTTGCCTGTCCTCTTTAGGTCTGGTTACTAGATGCTCCACAGTCCATTGGGAAGAAAGCTAGCAGAATGTGTGCAGAAAGCCTCTGCTACTCATTGTTTGGGTAATAGTTCTCAACGTTCTTTAGACTCAAGACACCCCTCCATAACTTTTCTGAATTTAGCAGCACCCTGTTTCAAAAACAAATTTCATTCATTTTTTGACTATGAAAAAATAAGCAGAGCAATTCTTCTGATACAAAGAACTCAAAAAGACCACAACAGTCCACTGTGTCTTTGACATCATGAATTTCTATTTGAAAGTTCTGGATTGGCTTTGTGAATTATGTGTAGGTGTTTCCACATCTAACAGTGCTAATATTGTGTGGCACCTCATGATACCCCAGAGTGCCATGGCTCCCTGGTTGAGAATCACTGGTCTAGTACCACTGCCTTGCACACTAAGATCTCAAAGCACATTACAAGCATCTTTTAAGCTTCACAGTAAGCCAAGGAGGCTGAGACAGAATTATTATTTCCATATTTCAAGAGAAGTAAACAGGCACAGAAAGGTTAAGTACATATCCAAAAGTCATTAAGTGAGTCATAGGCAGAATTGGAGAGAAGAACCCAGGAGTTCTGGCTCCTGTCTGCCCATTACAACAATACAGAAGGCAAGCAAAGAGAGCAAATGTTATGGGAGTGCCAACAGTAATCTAGCATTTAAACCAACAACTAATTAGCTGAGAATTTTTTGTCTATGCTAAAAGGAATCAGAATTCATGATAGAGGTGATATCTTTTATTAGGCATGGGGTTTTCAACCTTTTTGGGTCAGTGTACCCTCAGCAGCTGGGTGAGAAGGCAGGAGTCCCCTGGCGGCCAGACAAGCATACCCCTGGTTGAAAACCCCTGTATTAGACCAACTACATTTTTGCAAAAAATTCTTTAATTGCAAACTTTCAGGCACAAGCACCCTTCTTCAGGCATAGGAGAAAAGATTGTAAAAGTTCTCCTAGGTAGAAATGAAAGTTCATATTTCATAGGAGAGTTGAAGGTGTGGTAAAATCTCCTGTTTGGAACAACTCATTTTATATGCAGATTAGGCTCAGAGAAAAGTTGGAATAGTCTGTTTACCTCAAAGTTGTTTGGTGGTAAGCAGGATGTAGTCATATTTCCTTCTGGTTATGGTGTTTCACATTTCACAGAGGAGTAAAAAGATGGAATGCTCTTCTGGGCAGACATTTCTTATCTGGTAAGTGTCTCAGCTCTGTGATGAGGCTCTGTGATGATGCAAATTACCACGAACAAAGGCAGGAGCAGGATCTCAGGTTTCAGGTGGTCAAGCTTACTTCCTCCTTGTAAAATTATGAAGATTTCATTTTTAAAATGTCTTAGACAACCTTTGTCTATGCTAAGCCTTTCCTCTTCTGTTAATACCCACAGCTGTACTTAACTGCTCCAACAATGATGGGTGTGGCATAAAAAAACTAGACAGAACAAGGGGATTCAGGCAATAAGTACGTCTCATGGCAGACAGAAGAGAAGCTTTTTCTCCCTTCCCTTCTTTTGTCTACCTACATTAGCTGTATTTACATGTACAAATGTTCAATATCTGACATCAAATGGTAGACAGGAACTGCCAGAGCAGACTGAACCAGAACTCCATCTAATCTAACATCTGGTCTCAGTCCATGCCCAGTATCAGATTCTTCAGAGAACAGCCCTGCACTGTTTTTCCTAACTGTAGTAATCGTTAGTGGCTGAATCTTCCAAGAGTTGTATCCCATTCTTTTGGTTATTATTGTTCTGCTCTTTTACCTATATGAGTTTCTGTTTTTGATTGGTTTGTTTTGTCCTCAAGTGGTCATCCATGATGTAGGTAAGGCCAAATGCATTCAACATTTGTTATAAGACAATTCTATGGACCACCACTGGAACTAGGAGCCACCTATACTTTTTTATAATGGAAGCTACAGTTGGGCGACATCCTTAACAATCAGGAAATAACCATCTTCAGTGTCAAGAGAGGGGGACAAGGAAAGCATTCTCTGAGCAGCACAAGCTCTTTTCTTGCACCACAGGATCAGAGCAACTCGCACTGACACAACCCCCTGATGTCAAGCACAGCAGGTTTTTGAGTATAGACAGTTTTGGTTGCTTCTTCCTTACTGGCTGTGCCAGGCTTCCCGCTGTGTCCTCCTCCTATTCTCTCTTCCTCTCTCCCTCGCTCTAGAACTCTGCCCCTCTTTGTAAAAAAGGTATTGACAACATGATTCTCACAAACAGCTTTTGCTCTGCAGCTCATTCATGAACAGCTCATTTCAGACTATGCCTGACATGCAAGCTACTGTGATTGGACATGGAGGTCTTGCAGTGTCCTTCTAATCCCACCTGGATGAGTGTGATCCTTAGCACAGTGAAAACATTCCCCCAGGTACACTTAGAACTGGCTTTCTGAGAATATTCTCCAATCTTTATGGTTGGTTATTCCTTCCTTGCCCAGCAAATACTAAAGGGACACAGCCCCAGACATCATGTGCTTGCTGAAAATATAGCCAGGATTTACCCAGCTGGAAACGATCACCCACAGAGGTAAGAATTAGTGGCAATATTCACAGTAGCTCTGATGACACCCTGTCCCCTAGCAGGATTTCACAGCCCAATGAAAACTAAAACCTGAGATGTAAATGATGGATGTGAGGATCTGGGAAACTACACTATCCCATCCATCCTTTCCTCAAGAATTCCTCCAAGATTGTAAGCGAACAAACCAAAGGCCCACGCTCAAGCCCATCCCCAATGCCACAGCTTCATGAGATTCCAGAAGAGATCATGTTGAGAAGCATTTCTCAAGGTGACAGGGCTGCTTTCCTTCAGAAGGGAACTTAAAACAAAACAACCAAAGCCACTCAATTAGAATTTGGGGCTTAGACTGCCCTTTATCTCATGAAAAAGGGATTAAAGCCCTCTGATAATTTATAAGGCTCTTAAGAGTTTAAAGGGGAAGTGAGCTTTTATCTGAACTATCAGATAACAAAAAGCATGCAAAGGCCACGCACAAGGCAGCCCCATGCTGCAATCACTTCTGCGTACCAAAAAATCCCTGTGACTAGCCTGACAGTCTGACCCCACTCCCACGAAAGTTGGCAGCCAGAGACCTCTGGGCTCTCTTGCCCTTGTAGCCAGGCTACTACAATATGTCCCATTGGCTCAGACAGTCAGTTTGGTAACTCTTGGGAATCCTTTAAACATCATCACTTAGAAGCTCACCTTGACATGCCTTCAACTCAAGGCTAGGTCCAAATCAGCCACTTCTCCTACGTGCTCCTGTATCAGTATTCTCTCATGACATTGTGATGAGAGAATTTTTCCTCTACATTGCATGCTGATGTCACTATTATTTATGGAGCACTGACAGCACGCTCATTGCTGTGTGTATAAATAAAACAACGCTGTCTGGGCCTCAGAGACCTTAGAAGCCAGTCTGACCTGTTTTTACAGGTTTGGTGTTTCATTCAATCAGTTATTATTTGGGTGGTTGAAGTCATTGTCCATTATTATCTTGGTAGATTTTTCCCACCTTCCCAGGTTTCTCTCACTTTATTCATTAGCAAAGATGATTTCTCACAACATCCACACTGCAGCAAACTGATGACACTTTCAATAAAGTTGGGAGACATGTGAGAGTGGAAGCCAAAACTTCAACTGGAACTGTCCCTAGACAGAGGATATCAGTCCCTCAGGACAGAAGAAACCATGGGCTTCACATTCTTCACAGCTAAATGCAAAGCTCCCTTCCACTCAACTATCCCATAACTTCCCCGTGCACCCGTACAGCCCCATGCATCCATACAGCCCCTTCTGCTGCACCTTTGCTCAAGGATGGATTTCATCCAGCAGTAAACAATCTGTTCATACCAGTGGCCTTATTGTACGGAAAAATCACATAGCCAGATCCTTTGTCACTTGAGTAGCCAGATCACTCATAAGAAGTCAGCAGCTGAAAAAATGTTGCCTCTTATCTGCCTTGCAAACTGTCTGTGAAAAGGTTGCAGTGTTCTTTAATGAATCAGTGAATCTAAATGATTTGCCATGGACTCATTTGTTTGAAGAACCTTTTTAAGGCCTTCAAGAGGACCAAGCTGAAGGTTGGCTGGGGAACATTTGGTGACATTTTGGGAGAAAGTGTTGTCTTGTGGATAAAGCAGTGGGCTGAGAGTCAGTCCAGCAACAGCCAAGCATCTATGTGATCTGCAGCATGTCACTTTTTTTGTTTCTCAAGGCTATAAGCTTACTGGTCTGGGACCGTCATGAGATGTTCACACTAAACTTGGTTGAGCCCCCTAAGAACTATCATATTATAGATAATGAGTACATCTACATGTGAGCATTTACTGTGCAGTAACCAAAATTTCTGCACAGTATGGGCATGCATTTACATGTGCATGCCCATACAGCGCAGTAAATAAGGTGACTTACTCTGACTTGAGTGTAAATTTGATACCTGCACTATGCAGGTATCAAATTTATGCCCAATTAGTTACTGTGCAGTAACGCACACTGCGCAGTAACACTGTATGTGTTGACTGAATCGGGACTTTAACTCCTACACATGTAGATGCCAGTCTATTCCTGCTTACTGCACAGTAAATTTACAGTACAGTAAATTTAAGCCAGCATAAATGCTTGTGTAGACATGCCCAATAAGTAATAAATGTGTGTAAGACTTTATCTGATTTTGTGTGTTTTAATTTATGGGACTAGTACCCAAAAGCATAAGATGGGCACCTGGAGACACATGTGTACAGATGAAGAAAAATAAATATTTTAATAAAATGAGAACAGGGGCAATAAAAATGGAGGGAGTGAATTTGTTTAAAAATGTGAAGTTGTGCTTTGGGAAATGCTTTATTCAGCCATCTCTACTGAATTTTTTATTTGTATATTGGGCATGGACAACCCTCAGTGATTTGTGGCATATGTGTGTGGGTTTCAAGCTGTATCTGCATCTATGACACTGGGTCAAAAGATACCTGAGGTTGTGCTGTATATATTAGGGTTCAGAGTACATATGGCTGTCGTGCTGCTTTCTGGGCTTTAGAGCAAGCTAAAAAGAAATGTAATGTGACAAACCCCTAATTCTCATAAGGCCTGTATACTAACATCCTCATTCTTACCATATGCAGCTGTCAGGTCAGAATAAAAGTATCTATTAATTGTGCCTCACTGAATTTCATTCTCTCTTAAATAGTCATTGGTACTAATGCAGACAATAAGTAGGTTGAACTCTCATCTAGGACATGCACAAGACAAGCTGCCTGTATGACCAGTTTTAATGAGGAGAGTTGAAACATGTTCATGGTTAGGAGGACTGCCCAAATACCTTGAAAGCTTTCTAGTAGAATAAAAATTGGAATTTATATCTGTGAGTGTTCCCATCCCAAGACTGTCCTAGCCATGAGCTGGATGCTAGGAATATTTGTGAGAACCGTGAATTGTACATGAATACAGATTGCCTTCTGTGGAAAGAAAAGTATTGGTGGTAGAAACCTCATTCTGAGAGCCAGACCAATACAGAAACAAGAAACAATACCATATGATCCCATGTGTCCTATTAACATAAACTAACATAGCTTAAATTTTGAACATCCAGTACAACAAACTGCTCCCAAATGGGCTAAACGCTCAAGAAATGTCGGCAAAAATGATATGCCAAACAGCAGTGCACTGGCTCCTCGACTCTTACTTTGTCTAGTTCCTTTTCCTTATGCAATGCACAATTGGTTTGTCTGTGACAAAATCTTTCAGTCTCAGCCCTTGCCAAAGTCCCCCTCAGCTGTAACTCGCCTTCAGGCAGCACATGGAAAACCTCCAAAACAAGAAGCAATGGGGAAAAACAGCTTGGGTTGGCTTCTTAGCCCTTGCCATGCCTCCCCACTGGCCTGCCATCAGTGTGCAGTCTCTGACTTCATGTCCAAGTTCCCATCCCACACAGAGTTACCATTCCTCCCCTTCTACTTTAATTTCCTTACATAAGAAGTGGAAAATTCTGAGAGGGAATTAAGCTACAGGGAGCCTTACAAACAGTGAAGACATAAATAATAGGGCTGTGCAAAACACCACCATTCAATTTTTACTTCTGTTTTGCCATTTCAATAGGACAGTGTTTCATTTCAAGTTTCGTTTCGTTTCGTTTCGAAAGCACTGTTCCATTTCGTTTCATCAAAACTGTTTCAACGTTTCACCCATTAGCTATAATAGGGAAGAACAAAACTGCCTATAACTTTGTCATTTCTTGCCTGATTCAGATAACACTTGCAGGAATGGTAGCCCCTTCTGAGGCTATGAAGTCTGCCAAGTTTCAAGGAGATAGGTACAGGGGTTTCTGGGAAACTGCACCTCAAAGTCCTGAAAGCAAAACTTATGTCACATGTGTATGTTAAGGCACAGTAGGGTGAAAACTGCAGGCATGCTAGCCCCTGCTGAGGCCATGAAGCCTGCAAGCTTTCAAGGAGATAGGTGCAGGGGTTTCTCGGAAACTGCACCTCAAGCTCCTGACAAGCAAAACTCGTGATATACATGACTTTGTGTGTGTGTTAAGGTGCGCCCTCACTGGCGCTGGGGCCTCTGTATGACACAGTCACGGACCAGCTACACAGTCAATGTCAGAGCAATCCTTTCCCCCTCTTCCCCCTCCCTCTCCTTACTCTCTGTTTCCCCGCAGGCAAGCCCAGCTTCAGCTTCGAAACTTGAAACGTTTCGAAACTTTCGAAACAATTCAACTGCCCTCGTTTTGTTTCCAGGCTGTTTCGAAGCCCTACATTTCATTTCGATTTTGCTGTTTCATGCTTAAAACAAGTTGAAACAACCTCGAAATGAAACAGCCAGCAACATTTTGCACAGCCCTAATAAATAAGCTCTCACTTGCCTGAAAAGCAAGAGTCATATTACTTTGAAGGGCAGAGTAGACTGGTTTGACTAACATGGGATATAGATTTCCGTGTTATCCTGGACGAGCTTTGTGGCCCAGATGCAGTAAGAAACACCCTGTGCTTTATGCTGTCATTAAAGCTCCAGGCTCTGAGTGTATCATACAACACAATAGTCTACATCGATATTATACATTTATATTATAATAGTTGTATGCCCCAGGTGCAACACTACCATTTTAACAGCCCCATGTTTCTGGTGTGATAATACACAACAGGGTATATTGTATGTTATAATGCAACAAAAACCTTACGCTCAGATTGGTATAATTTATGGCAGTACATGATTTATTTAAACTACCACTGGTGTGATATGGGGGTTGGTATTATGCAATAACAACCTCACCCAAGGTGCAATAGCATTGAGCAAGACCTATGTTACACTGCAACAACACCGTCACACCTCCAGTGCCAAAATACACAACACTGTATATCACAATGTGATAACTGTCACATGCCAGATCCAATGACAGGAAAGCATTTCCTAATGAAAAGAAAATTATATGGTACAGGAAGAATGCTGCAATGTACAAAGTTGTTCCTTGAAGCTAGTTAACTGAGGAGCTGCTCAAATAAGACTCCAGCACCATCTGAGGCATCTTTGCATACATAACTGTGCAGGTGATCATAGAAGCAGTTCCTGGATTCACAGATTCACAGAAGTTTAGGGCTGGAAGGACCTTGTGAGATAATTGGGTCCAGCCCCCCTGCTCTGGGCAGGAAAGACTGCTGGGGTCAAATAACCCCAGCAAGGTGTGCATTCATTCTCCTTTGGAAGATCTCCAGAGTAGGTGTCTGCACCATCCTCGCTGGGAGTCTATTCCAGAGTCTGGTCACACGACTGTGAAGAAGTTTTTCCTTATATCCAGTCTGAAACCTTCTTCTAGGAGTTTATGGCTGTTGCTCCTGGTTTTCCCCTGAGGCCCTTTGGTGAATAGTTGTTTGCCTAGCCCCTGATGCTCACCCTTGATATATTTGTAAGCTGCCACCAAATTCCCCCAAAGTCTTCTCTTTTGTAGGTTGAATAGTCCCATATCTGTCAGCCTTTCCTTGTAAGGCTTGGTCTTCAGGCCTCTAATCATACAAGTGGCTCTTCTCTGGACTCTCTCAAGCTTCTCCGCATTCTTCTTGAAGTGTGATGCCCAGAACTGGATGCAGTACTCCAGCTGCAGCTTCACCAATGCCGAGTACAGAGAGAGAATAACTTTCTTAGTTTTGCTTGAGGTGCATCAGTTGATACATGCCAGCATATTGTTTGCTCTGCTAACTGTAGCATCACACTGGTGGCTCATATTCATTTTATGGTCAATTATGACCCCCAGGTCCTTTTCAGACATTGTGCTTCCTAGCATAGTACCACCGAACCTATAGGTTTGTTGTGGATTTTTCCTCCCCAGATGGAGCACTTTACATTTCTCAGTGTTGAACAGCATCTGGTTCTGGACCACACATCTAACTAATCTGTCTAGGTCTGCCTGGATCGTCAACTTACCCTGATGTGTGGCTGCAGTTCCCCAGAGCATAGTGTCACTGATGAACTTTGCCAGTGTGCTTTTCATCTCTACATCCAGATCATTGATGAAGATGTTGAAAAGCACTGGTCCAAATACTGAACCCTGGGGGACCCCACTGGCTACCTTCTGCCAGGTCAACACAGATCCGTCTATTAGTACTCTCTGGGTTTGACCCCACAGCCAGTTTCCCACCTATCTGCTTGAATTGCTGAGCCCATAGTCACCTAGTTTTACCTTGAGAGCCTCATGGGACACCAAGGCCTCCTAAAGTCCAAGTAAATGATGTCGACCTCATCTCCCTTATCCAGGTGGTGAATAACCTGGTCCTAGAAGGAGATGAGGTTGGTCAGACATGTCTTACCCACGACAACACTGTGCTGGCTGTCATTCAGAATTTTGCCTTCTACTAGTTTATCGCATATGGACTCCTTGAGAAATTTTTCAAGGATTTTTCCTGGGCTTGAGGTCAGGCTGATCAGCCTGTAGTTCTCTGGGTCCTTTTTCCTCCCCTAGTTGAAGATGGGCACAACATTGACCCTCTTCCAGTCTTCTGAGGCCTCTCCTGAGCAGTATGAATTCTCAAAGTGGTTTGCCAGCAGCCCTTCAATGACTTTGGCTAGTTCGTTCAGCACTCTCAGATGGAGTTCATCTGGTCCTTCTGACTTACAGATATCCAACCTCTCTAGTTGTTCTTTCACCAGCTCTACATTGACTGGTGGTAGGTGATCATCCTTGCTGTGACTATTCTGTGTTATATTTGCATTTGGCAGGCTATCACTCTTAAACTGGTGGAATACAGATGTAAAGTAGTAATTCAGGAATTCAGTTTTCTCTTTGGTGTCAGTGATCAGATGTCCAAAGGCATTGAGCAGTGGTCCCACGTTTCCACTGGTTTTCCTCCTGTTACCTGTATACCTATAGAAGGACTTCTTATTGTCCTTGATTTTGGTTACTAACCTGAATTTAGTCACTGCCTTTGCTTTTCTAATCTGCTTCCTACAGGTGTGGGCCAATCTTACGTAGTTCTCCTTGGGACCTATTCCTAGCTCCCATCATTGGTAAGCCTCCCTTTTCTTTTTCAGAAATCTGTGACTTCCCTATTGAGCCAAGATGACCTCCCAGCCCCTGTGCCACCTTTTTTGCATACCGGTAGGGACAACTTCTGTGCACCAAGGATCGTTTCCTTGAGGAACAACCACTCTTCATCCATACTCTTTCCCTGTAATCCATGATCCCATAGGGCATTACTCACTAAGGTCCTTAGCTTACTGAAGTCAGCTTTTTTAAAGTCAAGAATTTGTACCTTACTGACAGATTTCCCATCCCTATGATGGACAGTGAAAGTGATAGTGCCATGGTCACTGTTGTCTAAGTTACCCTCTATCATCAGATCACTCACCAGGTTGGCCCCTTGGCCAAAACTAAATCTAGGAGTGCATTTCCTCTGGTCAGCCCGTATACTTCCTGAGTCAGGTAGAGCTCATCAATACAAGTCAGGAATCTATGCAACCAATCAGATCTAGCCAAGTGCTCTTCCCAGGATATATCTGAGTAGTTAAAGTCGCCCATGATGACTATATCCCGTGCTCTCACAGCCTCTTCCAGTTTTCTGGAGAATTCCAGATCTAGCTCCTCATCTTGATTGGGAGGTCTATAATATATTCCTATAGTTAGGTCCCTTTCACCACGTCCCCCCAATATTTTGACCCAGAGGGTCTCAAGTTGCCCTTCCTTAGTACCAAGTTCAGCTTCCAAGGAGGTGTACTGCTCCTTTACATATAGAAGTGTACCTCCACCCTTTTTCCTTATGTGATCCCTCCATGCAGGGTATAGTCCTCTATAGCTAGGGTCCAATCACGGGTAGAGTCCCACCAGGTCTCTGTTATCTCTATGATATTGTAGTCCCTGCTGGAAAGCAGGGGAGCCAGTTCCTCCTGTTTGTTCCCCATGCTCCTGGCATTTGTGTGCAGACATTTGAGCCCTCCGCTGGAAGTCCTCGGTTTCCTGTCATGCTGAGGGAGCTCCATTCCCTCAGCTCATGCTGTAGTGCCTTTCCTGTTGTCTCCTGTTGTAATGGTTATTTGTTTGTTGGCCCCTGGGCTTGCTCCACTCATTATCCCCCCGTCCCCTGGTGAATTCATCTTACCCTATTTATGATGTGTTGTTGCAATAGCAATCCCACTCAGGGCAAAAGGAACCATAGGTTCAGACATTAAGGGTGCTTGTACATGTGATGGTTGTCACGATGTACATGTGACAAAAATGTCATTAGTGTGGCTTAATGGTGTCATACATTACACGTGAGCCAGTTTTGGATGTTTTAAATGATTTGCAATGTTACAAATTGCAACAATGTAGCTGTTAGCTGGACCCTGGCCATGGGAGAGGCAGGCAGGCTCTGTGGAAAAGAAAGGATCCAGCCCCTCGCCACTTCTGCCTTCAGCAGGCACCTGCTGAAGGCAGAAGCGGTGAGGGGCCCAATCCTTTTTCTTTCTTTTTTTTTGGCAGAGCCTGCCCGCCTCTCCCACAGCTGGGGGGCAAGCTGCCCAGCCCCTGAGCTGCAGGCCCCGGTCCTTCCCTCCACAGCAGCAGCGCCCCCTGGGCCCACCTGGGTGGGCTGCTAGCAAGCCGGGTGCTGAACCAAGTCAGAGGCAGCACCTGGCCTGATCCACCTATTCTCTGAGCCTGCCTGCTGGAAGCCCACCAGGTGCTGCTCCCTTGGCAGGCTCGGGGAACAGTTAGATCAGTCCAGATGATGCGTCTGAGCTGGGGCAGCACCTGGCCTGCTTCAGCCTGCCTATGTGGCCCTGAGAAGTGCCATCACTGTGGAGGGAAGAACCAGGGCCTTCCACAGCTACAGGGCTGCTAAACCCACCAGCAGCTTGCCCCCAGCCATAGGCAGGCTCCGGCTGCACCCAAAAAAAAAATCGTCGGGCCCCTCATCATAACATGACAGAAAAATTGAACCAGTTAAAACTGCACCATTTCAATTTAGGAGGCATAGAATAAAACCCTGAGGACTAAATCCTCGTCATGTGTACAAGCACCCTTAATGTATGTGCCGCATTGTTTGGTGGCAGAACGGAGAAATCCTGGAAGCTATCTACTCAGATAGGATTGCTACCCCATGGGCCCTTCTACACAGGATGTTGACTGCACAGTAGCCTGATACTACTTCACAATAGCGTCACATGGCAAAACCCATGCCAAGACACTCTGCGCAGTAGTATTAGGCTACTGCACAGTAGCATCATTTAAAAGGCATTCACCAGCACTACTTCACAGTAACTCCTGCTACTGTGCATTTATTTAGTATTTGCTTATACAAGTACAAAATAAATGCACAGCAAGCACTGTGAAGTAGCATCTCATGTAGACGCCCCATAAAACTTATCTCAAACAGCAACTCAAGGGACTGATAAACTCTGTTATGTTTAACAGGTATCTAACAGCAAGCAGAGAATATCAGTACATTCAGTACAGCCCCAAATCAAGAAAGCACGTAAGTGTCTGTTTTAATCATATTGACTTCAATGTGACCTAAGGGCATGTGTCTAAATCTAAGCCTGTGTTTAAGTGCTGGCCTGCATTCAGATGTTCTGCTGACTCAGTTCCTCTGTCAGGAATACTTTGGGATGACCGTTTACCACAGGAGGTTGTCAAGCAAGAGTGGGTTGTGGGCCACACACAAGATGCCAATGCCTATGGAGCCAATGAGTGGCAAGAGGAAAGTCGTCTTGTATCCTGCAAGTGGTGGAGAGGCTCAAGGTACTTTAAGACAAAACCTCAGACAGGGAAAATTGTGCTAAGGCTGTGGCATATTGCTAGGCAGTGTTGGGTTTCCATATTCTCCTACTACAGCCCCCTCCCTTCCAAAAAAGGAAACCTTGATGAACTGATGCATAGGAGCTTTGAGGAATAAGCCAGTGACTGGCAAATTTGTTCACAAAGGATTCCTTGACTTGTGTGATGGGACCCCAAGTTGACCAAGGCCATGAGGGTGCAAACTTCCTATGAGGTGAGATACCCAATTGCAGGACAGTTAAATGTTGGAATATAAAAGCCCCAAAATTATAATTAAGGAAAACACCGCAATGGAAGTGGGGAAGACAGAACACAAAATGAATGTTTGAAATACATGATCTCCAAACCCCTTTCACTCTCACACCTGGCTAGTGCTTTCTTCTTAACCCCTGGATGGCTCCAGTGGTGGGCAGGAATCATCACTATCTCTGCAGCAACCTTCTCCTCATCCCTGGAGGTCTCAGCTTCTCTGCTGCCCTCAGCAGGTGGCCTCAGCCCAACTGCCCCAACCTTTTCAGTTGCTGTCCCCACATGGCAGATGCCCTCTGTCTCCACTCTTTGGGACTTCATATCAACAGGTTTCTGTGCACTGCAGCTGGCTGCAGGCAGGCTGGCAGGCACTCACATAGGCACGTGAACTCTCCAGCTCCAGCTCCTTCCCCAACCAGTTTCTAGAAAGAGCCTGAGTTCTCCTAGCAGGGCCCTTCCAACACCAGCTTGAGAGCAGAGTGCCACACCAAACCCCTCTGCAATCCATCCACTACAACAAAACCCATCCAAAAAAACACTTTCAACATACAACATCCAAACAAACAATACAACCACACAATCATCACCAACTGATAGCTTGAGTATAAGCTGCAGTGATGGCACAGCGCATTTTGCTCATTCGGGAAGGAAACTGAAACAAGCCAGCGTAGAGGCAGAAGAACCCTCCATGAAAATAAATTCAGGAAGGGATCCTGTACATGAAGATATGGCAGACTCTAAGCAGCCAATACAGAAACAGGCATCTACACTTGGTAACAGATTTGATAACTGTCTGGGTTGTTGGGGATGTGACTTGCGTGTCAGATAATAAAACCCAATTTAGGGATGAAAGGCTTCTGTGCTGGGACATCTAGTGCTTGAACCCTTCATAATTTCAAGGATGTTAAAAAACTGGAGAGAGTTCAAAAAAGAGCCACAAAAATGAATCCAGGGCTGAATGAATAGCTTTTTGGAGTGAGAAATTAAAGGGCTTCAACTTGCTTTGTTTACCAAGAGGAAGATCAAGAAGTGACTTCATTATAGTGTTAGAGAACCTACTTGAGAGAAAACAATAGTCTCTAAACGACTCTCTCATCCAACAGAGAAAGGACCAAGAAGAAGTGGCAGCTGGTAGCTGAATATCAAGTTACAAATTAGGCGGTGGATTTTAACAATGAGAGTAAGTAACCCTTGGAGCAAACAACTAAGACCAGTCTTGGGGTCTCCATGTCTCAATGTCTTTGGATCACGTCTGGTTGCCTTTCTGGAAGATATGCATTAGCCAAACAGAAACAGAAATTACTGACCTCAGTCCGAGGGTAGCTGAGTGATCTTCTGCAGCATGGGCTATGCAGGAGGTCCATATAACAGTCTAATCTGGGCTCACCATCAATAGCTCCATGGGTGCAGTGTAATGTCTGCAAAATCATGTTAGTTGGTCAGTTTGCTTAATCCATCTAATTTATAAAAGTGGGTAGAGTGTCTCTCCAAGGCAGAGACATCTAAAGTCTAGAAGAGATGGGTCTGACAGGGAAACCTCTAAGAATATCTAAATTTACTGGGAAAATGCAGCTGAGATATACGTGAGGGTGTTTTATTTATCAATAAAGCCAAACCCCAAGAAGAGGATCAAAATGGTCTTTATGCAGTGTGTGCAAATTCTGTTCAGAGCAAGGTGGGAGGACTCTTGTCCAGTGTCTGAGCAAAAGTGCAGAGTGTGCCATTAGATCAGTCATTTACTAATTAATACAAACAAAAGAAAACCATGAACACAGCAAAGGAAGCCCATGATGATGCCCTGGACATTGCTTCCGTACAATAACTGCCTTTAGTCTATGAAAGCTGACCCACTGCACTTTACATGAACATCCAGTTGTAGGCCTGGGATGAAACCAGCCATTGGGAGCAAAACACAAATTCTTTATGGTACAAGATTTGAATTAAGAATGTCGCTGCCAGAACTGGCTGGAACATTTTCACTTAAATGAAATTTTGCCATAATGTTTAAATGTTTTGCAGAGACAGCTCAATTAAATTTCCATTGGGGGTTCTGAGAGAGAGAATGGGACTCTCATGCTCCATAACCTGCTGGCTGGGACAGTGTCCTGTCATGTGGGACAACCAGGCTCAGCTCCTTTATCTGCCTGGTCTAGCACAATTTGGAAAGGAAAGCATTGCTTTGATTCTGATGGAGCAGAGACTGGAACCAATGTGTCACTCAGGAGAGTTCCCCAACCAGCAGGACACATGCGTACGCTTCCATGATTCAAGAGCTCACGTTTCCCTCCAAAGATGGCAATTCTGTTTTCAGGAACATGCTTTTAAAATGTTTGAGTTTTTTCCAGTGCAAATCAAAAACCAATTTTGAAATTTGCTGCAGAATAGAACTGCCATCCTTTGGCCATTTCCAACCTCAGCCTTACAAGTGTGTTTAAAGATCAGGACCTTTCCCAGCAATTCATAAAATACCATAACCAGAGTATGCTCACCCAGCAGGCAGCAGCATTCTTTCAGGACAGAAGAAAAGAGGACAGAAAAAGTTTCAAATCCAGGTGTGTGAATGGAAATGCTAAGGGTCACCAAAATGAGGTATTCCCCTGTGACAGCTGAGACCTTATCCGATAGATCTCTGCACTTGTGCTTGAATTGCAGGGCAGAGGATCAGTCAAACTCTCATCCTTCCTTTATGTCTATCATGTCAGCACTGACAGTGGAGTTAGATGAAATCTTGCCATTCATTCAGTTTCTATGATCTAGTATTCACCAAGCACTTGATCATAGCTCCTTGGCATGTACTCACAGCACTTGGATCATGTTAGAAACAATAAGAAAAAGACATAAAGAGGTTTTAAATAGCTGCTAGTCTTTGATTTAACATATATGGTTCCTTGGGCTTTAGATTGTTCTTAAGCTATTAATTTGCTTTATTGGCTGCAGTTTATTTACATTGTTAATGTGCACATGGCTAATTACACAATTAAGCTGCTGAAGTATAATCATCTAATTGCCGCCTGTGACCATGACAGATTAACTGTGTAGCCAGGACAATCCTGTAGAACTGCAGCAGGCAAGTTTCAGCATGCCACAACTGAGGGTTTGCAAGCTGCTCTTTTGCCATGTCCCCTCCCCAAAGCAACAGAATGGGCAGCAGCTGCCAGTTATTAGTGGGAAGCTAGGAAGGGTTTGAAAAATGGCAGCATGTTTCCTTTTCGTTCCTATGCTAGGTGGTGAAATTCACCCAGAGCAGAAAACCAACTCAAAGCCTATGAGCCAATCAAGTCCCAGTCAAATTGAGGGTAGACGTGGAGTTGAGTGGTGTTTCACCTTGTGCTGGTTGCTTTCTCAGAGCTAAATTCCATTCCAGTTTAGATCTGCACTAGGGGTCCTGCAGACTGAAAGCCTCTGTATATGTGTAACAAAGTAATATCAGTGCAAGCTTAATACCCACTGCTGCTCATAGCCACAGAAGTGCCTTTATCTGGCCACTTCCAAAAGGCAGTGCATCTCCATGCCTACAGCCAATACTATCTCCCATGATAGGTCCTGTCATGCTGAAACTTGTCCACTAGCAGTAAAACTAAGGCAGTGTCTAATTTCATACAAGATACCAATCAGCCATCAGGTGGGAACAACTTTCTTGCATTGCTAATTTAGGTTGGTTTGTGGTCAGCACTAAATTCAGTGGAATGAGGACTGGTATCAACAGAAACATAAATGACCATGTCACTAAAAGTCCTTCTGCACAGCAGTGGTTACAATTATTCAGGACTGTTACAGCATAGCAGTGCCCCAAGTGTTATCGTCTGATTTGATGTTTTCTTTGCAGAAAGGCCTCGGTCCTGGTAGGGAAGTTTGGAATAGCCTTCTACAGATTATATGATCTTTAACCTCTCCAGCCAAATTGAATTCTCAGGAACTTCCTGTGCATGCCTGTAACAGAGCAAGCTGTTATTGCAGGGGAGTTAATAGAATACATGACTAGGGCACTCTTAGATAGAAAGCCCAGGGGCTTGGACTGGACGAGATAACTTTGTGTTAGGAAGTACATGATGCCCATGTGAGCTGGTTCTTGGTTTTGATGCCAGTGATTTCTTGGGTGAAGTACTGAAGAAGGAAGTTCTCTGTATGGCTCTGAACACAAGATAAACAAGATTTGCATGTGGTTTATAAATAAATAAATTATACAAGAAACCACCGTATCTTATGTTGTTCCACTGAATTCTCTATGAATAGGGAACTTTTCTTCCAAGCCTCCCAAATCTGCTATCACTCAACAGAGAACCAACAATGTGATGGATTCTAATATGCACACCAGGAACAGTGTTCTTCCTTATGCTACAAGAAAGGTCACTCCCTTACTGGGATGCAAAACCAGTGACACAGGACGGTTGAGAAAAGGGCAGCCCAGCCAGACAGTATGTTCTGGCAATAGTTTTCTGGGATATCTGTTCTCTTGCTATGTTAATTTATGGTTTGTGCACCAACTGGCCTCATGGTGACCTGTAGAGGGGAAAAAAGGGATTTGTTGCATTCAGCACAATACAAACACTAGGATTGGAGTGTCATTGTAGCCATGATGGCCCAGGAAATGTATGAGAGGCAAAGGATTTTCTGTGATATCCTTTCGGATCAACTGAGGAAATGTGCTTGATGCCTGAAAGCTTAGATCTCTCAACGATATGGTTGGTCCAATACAAAATATCACAAAAAATCCTTGCTCTACAAACTCATAGCAAGAATGCAATCTAAATAGGCAAAATAAAGAACTGAAGGGACAACAGTCACGGAGGTAAAGTGACATGTCTATGGTCATGCTGCAGGGGCAAAAACAGAATGCAAGTCTCCTGATTCCCAATCGGGATACATTCTACTAGAACGGGTACTCAACCCCTGGACCATGGTCCAAATGTGGCCTGCAGAGTCAGGTCATCTGGCCCACAAGACTTCCCACAAGCACATATTGGCTAGGCGAAGGTGTCATGGGGCCCAATCCACATGCCCATGACAAGAGAAGGTAGCGCAGGGCCTGATCTTGGCACATAGGGCCCAATCTGGCCCATGGACTGGCCTTGCATCACTCATTCCCCAAAGGTTGAGCACCACTGTATTCACTCATGTGCCCTCCTTGAGTGAGGGTCATTTACTGCAGCTCTCATAAGGAATATGAACATCTTCAAACAATGCACTTTGCAAACTAGATGTCTCTGCTGCTGATGGTAGTTCTCTATTTCTCCCTTCTACCCAGAAAAACAACATTTTATAAGGTGTTTGTTGTCACTGTTACTAAGGACTAGAGTGTCTCTGCACTTGGAAAGGAAAGTAGTGAGGTTGGATGTGGTTCTTAGATTTGGGTACAGGTCATCCGACATGGAAGAGAAAGATCTGGCTGAAACAGTGTGAAATATTCTGGATATGTCTACACCAAGTGAACCCACCAGGGAACATGCTGGATGTGTCAGTGACAGAACCCTGCCCTGGGCCAGAACATTGGCCAGTGCATGGCCAGTGCTGTTGGAGGGGCTCACATCCCTTTTTGGTGGCTGACATGTGTTGCAAGAGGCAATTTTCAGTGGCAAAAAAAGGATATGACATCTCCCCCCTGCATCAGCAACCCCCTGGCTCCTCCTGAACCATGCACCACTATTGATGCTCATCCTCCCTGCAACCAGAGCTGGAGCTGCTGAAGGGATGATGAAGGTTGCAGGGTGAAAACAGGGGGCAGGAGGGTGAGGCACCCCCCAGCTCCATTCTGGCTTAAGAGCTTGTGCCCCACTCACCCACCTACTGTTACACTACTGTGTGTGTGTACTCTGGTTAGAGATTCAGACTGTGAAAAGTAGCATGAAATGAAAGCCATAAAGAATATCAAATGTGGGGAGATAAGGCAAGCCAGCCGAAGTGCTTTTGTGAACTGCAAGCCTATGGCCCTGCAGGCACTGAGAAATGTTTCTAATCTGGACTTTGAGTACTGCCCCAAATATAGGACTCTGAGCAAAAAGCTCCCAGGGGTTACACAATAACTCCCTAAATCTAACAGGACGTTCCAAAGCTATATTAGAAATAAAATGTTGCATAAGGAACTTCTGTGAATTCCCAGTCTGACTTCTGATCCCACAAAAGCAAAGGAACCAGAGCTCTCAGTATTGTGCCCTCCTCTCCTGCCCTGAGTGGCCTGACCAAGAGGGAACATGCTGATTTATTAAGCGAGGACATTTGCAGTTCTTTCTGTCCTGTGTACAAAGAGGCCCCAAGCCCAGGACTGCTGAGCTCAGCTGAAATGGGACATCTCCCACTAGCAGCAGGACAGGGAAATTTGTGTCAGCTGAGGAGTGACCCTGCTGCAAGAGTTCCAGCTGCTTCCTATCCCCAGTCAAGCCTGAGACAGCACAGACTTCCCAACTCCCCTTCCCCGAATCAATGGCCACATTTGTCACAAACTGTATTGCTCTGGATGGTTGAGTGTCAACAATATGTATGTAAGGACATTACCCAACTCAGATAAATGGGACGAGGTCAGTTCAGAGCCCAACCTTCCACAGCAGAGGGTGTTTCAGGAATGGCTCCCAGCCATGCCAGCCCCAGTCTATCCTGGCAGGAGGAATGGATGGGAATGGGGCTGAAGTCCTGACTGCAGGGAAGCTCACTGCTTCTCCCAGCAAGAGGTGCTATGAGGAAAGGGGCAGAAGTATTGACTGAGCTCCCAGCTACTCCAGTCCCAGACAGGTCAAAATGCTTTTATAATAAATTCAAAAGGAAATTTCTTATTGGATTTAATGGGCCTGGAATTTCCAAACATCAATCTGCAACCACAAGCACCTGATCAGGTGAGGCATTAGTGAAACCACAGGAGTGGCCTTATTGTCTGTGCCTAATGCAAGGTGTGATGGAAAAGTTCTACTCGTGTAACATATTTTCCCTTCACATGGCTGATGCAAGCTCTTCTTTATATAGTTAAACAAGGATTTTGACATGACCCGGTCAGAAAAATTCCTCTTTCTCTCCACACCCTGTACCTGCCTCTCCCATCCTCTTCCCAGTGCACCCAATTCAATACAGTATAATTTAGTGTTCATTTGCACAAAGGAAACTGTCATTTTCAGCCCATACATGAAACTGCACCCAAAATCTCTTTGGGCATCAGTAAGGGAGACATGAAGGAGAGGAAAAGGGCTGAGTCTGAGGGAGAATGGGCATGGGGAAATTGACAGGTTGAGGGAGGAAAGACTACCTAGGGTTGCATCAGAAAATGGGTTTAAAATAATGAGGATTTTTTTTAAATCCCCAATTTTAGGTTAAAAATGTGGTTACCCCAAATCCACATTTTCCCATGATTTAAATGAAACATCACTAATATACAAATCTATATATAGTGGTATTTCATTTTAATCATGCAAAAATGTGGATTTGGGGTTACTTTTTTAAAACCAAAAGTTAGGGATTTTTTCAAATCAGAGAAAACCAGGATCCCTGATGATGAGCTGGCTGGAGAGAGGGAATGATTAGACAGGGGGCTGGTTAGGCCAAGGAAGCAGGGAAATGATTTCAGAGGGTACAGACGGTCTGGAGATGGAACGATGAGGAGTGGGCAACATGTTGGAAGCACTAAGGTCTGCAGACTAGCAAAAAAGAGGAAAGCATGGGCAGGAGGCAAGGGGGAACAAGCACTGGCAATTCTTGTGATTTTAGCACAAGTTCTGTCATCTTGTGGTTTCCTTCAAGCCCTGTTCCCTGGATTCATACAATTTGAGGAAAATCTGTGTTTTCATGTAATTGAGAGAGGAAGTTTTTCATCTTGTGGCTGCAGAGAAAAGCTCGAACATGTGAGGTGAAGGGGTTAGGTGTCAGAAAGCATAGGGAACCTCCCCCCGCCACCACTGAGATGTTATTGTTCCATTAATCTCATGATGTTCTGGCAACCTCATGCTTTCTGCACAAAGGAGCTGGCTCTTTTGGATTCAGCAAAGAGAATAACAACACCTTCTCCTTGGGACACAGCTACCAGCACCCCACTGGGGAGCACCATTCTGCTGGAAGGCCTCCTTTCCCTGTTCTCCGTGATGTGCCCAGTAGGCCTGTGCAAAGCTGCTAGTATTCACTTCAGATTCAGATTTGGCTGGTTCAGGGAACAGCGATTTGATTCAGTGATTCGAATCACTGTCCTGAATATATTTGGCCAAGTCTGATTTGGAGATTCGGAGATTCAGCCCCCATCAAATCAGCCAAATCTCCAAATCAGCCCCAACTCCTGCCTGCTTCCCCCCCCCCCCCCCCTGTCCCAGTTCCCAGCTCTTTGGGGAAAAAAAGCCTGGCACTCACCGGCTGCTGCCAGGCGGGGTGCAATCCCCGCTGCCCCCTACTACCCCACACTACATGGGGGCTCTGGCATAATTCCCTATCCCCTGCCTGCTCTCCCAGCCCCAGCATCCCAGCCCTTAAAAAAAAAAAAGCCCTTACTCACCAGCTCCTGCCAGGTGAGAGGGTGATCCCCGCTGCCCCTCACTGCCCTGCGCTGCATGGGGGCATTCTGCCAAGAGACCCTCGATGCCCCGAGGCCACTGCAGCAGCCAGTGAGTGAGGACTTTTATTTTTCTTTAAGCACCAGGAGCTGGGGCAGGCAGGGCAGCCATGCAGGGGCTGAGGGAGTGGGCAGGGGAAACAGGCAGGGGATGGGGCCTGGCAAGGGTCCCTCCATGTTCCCCCCCCCTTCTCCAGCCCCTCCTCCCTCACCCCCTACTTACCTGTGGCAGCGAACAGGGACTGCCCAAATCTCCAAAGTTTGAATTGGACCTTTTAATTGGTCTCCTGATTCGATTCGGATTTGGAGATTCAGCCACTAAATCAGGACAAATCTCCTCTAAATTGAATTTGCACCTGAAGCTTTGCACAACCCTAGTGCACAGCGCTATCTCAGCACCAAGTCTGGACACCACCAGGACAGGCTCTCATCTGCAGCACCGCACCTAGACTCCGGGTGACCCCGGGCAAACTTTTAGTATCAGGCCTCCCTTTGCCACAGATAATGATAATAATAATTGGACAACAGAAAAAAAAAATCCCATTTTCAGGCCCTCTTTCTATCCAGGCCCTAGGCAGCCGCCCAGTTCACCCATGCCTATGTCTTGGCCCTGCTCATCTGGCATTCACCCATGTCATGTGCTCACCTGTGTTTCTGACTGCCCTTTTAAATACGACACCATTTGCATTTGGCCATTTGGACACTGAAGGCACTGCCTTGTTCATAGCAGATTTTATCCAAGTAGTGGTGCCTGGAAGGAAAAGCTCTGCATAGATCTTGTTCTCTCTCTCCAGTACAGAAACCTCAGGGCACAGCAGCTAGCCTGTAGAAGGGCCTGGCTGTAACACTACCTCCTAACAGCCAGTGTGAACCAGTCCTGGGGAAGGGGGGCTGTGCAGGTGTCTGTCACCTGGAGGAGGCAGCAGTCGGGCAATGTTTGTGTCACCTGACTGGGAAGGAAAACCGCAGAGCCAGCCCTGAGCCAAAAACAACAGCCAGGAGAGAAGGAATTCATTAAGAGAAAAGGCAAGGGAAGCAAACTGTGTTTGTGTAAGGGGAGGGCCAGCAGCAGGCTGTCACTTAGGGTGAGGAACTTCAGAGGGCCTGTGCTAGAGTGTTGCCTGTCTCTGCTCCCACGCTCTGGCTGTCTCCTTCTGTGCTTGCCTGTTGCTGTCGGAAAGAAACTTGCCTTCTCCACAGAACGCTACTCTGATCCCCCAGAGGAGCTGGGGATTGGCCACAGGAGCTTTTGTGGGGGCTGACACTCCTACCTCCTTGTGCCAAGGGATGGTAATGCTCTCTATCAGCTATTCAAGTAGAATCTGCCCCCATGCAAGGCAGACACAAGCAAGTCCAAACACAGGTGCTCTTCAGGAGTGTCTTCCTGCCTCCTCTTCCTCCTTCTCCTCTGGCAGCCCAGAGCACCCTCTCTCTTTGCAGAACCGTGGCTTGACACTCCCTTTGGCACACAGCTATTGGGTTTCCAGCAAAAAGAGTTGGATCATACTTCAAAAGGATTTAAAGTGAGCAACCTTTCTATCTCTTGATCCTCAGTCATACACCAGATTAAGTGTTGGCTGAGGTTTGGAGCTCTGAACCTTTTGTTCTTTGCCTGCAATGTTCCAGGCTGCTAGCAAAGGGCCAACCAGTCCTAAATGCTAGGAGTACAGTTCACACAAATGCCCACAAATTTGGTTGCAGCTTCTCCTCATTCTTATCTGAACCTACCTCAGGGGTGGATGACTGGGGTGGGAATGGTGAAAGACTATCCCCCATGCTCCCTGCCAGTGGCAATGGGTAGGGGGTGCACGGGAGTGCACATGCACCCCCTGAGAGCAATGGTGCACACCCCCTGACAGGCAGCGCTCCCCACTTAGGCGACGGGCAGGGGGGGCAGGCGGGAGTGCCGGGGCCTCCCCTGCAAGCACTGGCCAGGGAGTGGGGGCACCAGGTGGAGCCCCACTGGCACTTTTAGGAGCACCGCTTCCCAGTCTGCACAATCAGCCACTGGGGGGGGGGGCACGTGCCCCCCCTGACTCAGGTGGTACCAGTTGCCCATGCTCCCTGTTTCTGGTCAGGGTGGTCATCACAGTGGAACAGCCTCCCTCATCGTGTCATGGGCTTCCACATAGACCTTGGATGGGCCAAAGCAGCCATGAATGTTAGGAGTGTTCTCGGGGAGGGGGGAAGCCAACTGAAATGAGGGATGGGTTGTGTTTGGTTATAGCAGCAAAACTTCTTGGCCTATTATTCTATCCTAGAAAGTGTGAACCTCACTGATATGTGCTGTCCAGGCCAGCTTGCTATTGGAGTGGATGTTGTTCTCAGCTGGACCGAGCTTTTGAGAGGGATTTACTCACTATACAATTGTAATGAGCTCCATATTTACCACTACACATGCTATGCCCATTGTAGGATCCATGCTGCAGTCAACACTTAATTTGTTGGCCTGTCTCTGTAATAGAGGGGAGTAACAGAGAAGAAGACCTTTTCCATGCCCCAGAAGGATTTGATACCAAACTCCTGCCCTGCCATACCAATTATTCTCTACTCTGCCTCAGAGACATGGTGCTCATCACCTCAACATGTCTATAGCAGAAGGCTACAGGAGAACTAAATCCCTAACTTGACATCCAAGGAGATGAAGTTTCATATGCATAACTGTCTGTCTTCTAACAAGGCACAGTTAGGGCTGATATGTCCCCTTAATGCTAACTTGAGCAGATCTGCGAGCTCCAGACTTCAGCCACTTGGCCAGTCCCACAGATCTCCTATTCTCCTAGGGCTGATCTGTTCCATGCTGTTGGTGAGCTACTATCCCATGGGAAATGTTTTGGGTTATTTTGTCATGTTGCCGCATGGTGATTCTGAACTAAGACATTCCAAGCCACTGGGGACTGGAAGTGCTGTGAGAAGAGCACATTAAGACTGATTGACAATGGTAATCTCCCATAACTGGGGAGTTGAGTAGAGTCAGCCTCAACAGTGTTGACCAAGCATTTGAAATATTGATGAAATAGTGAAATTAAAACTAGATTAAAAAAAAAACAAGGCAAAATGTCATCAATTTTTTAATGTATTTTTTTAACCTGACTATAGAATAGTTGGAAAGGTTGAATTTAAAAATGTGGAAAGCTTTTGGGGAAATGCCACAATGATTTTCTCCTCCCTGCCCCCCAATTGTGTTACTGTTTCTACCCCTGAGTCCTTTCCCCTCAGTGTGGTTTTGAGCTATACACTGACATTGCCAGCTTTTATGTGGCCAACAAGATGAATTTAGACTTTTGCTATGTATATAGCAAGTTGGGGATGTGAATGTAGAGGTGGCATCATCACATGAGGAAGGTTAAAATGGGAAATAACTCAGGAAAAGTACATGTTACAAAAGTTGCTCAATTCTCAATAGAAATACTAGGCAGCATAGTAAAATACAGGACTGGGAGGCTGGCTTCTACTCCCAGCTCAGGGAAGAAAGTGTCATTTGTAATGTAAAAGCAGGGGTCTGACTATCAGGACATCTGAATTTAGTGCCTAGATCCAGGAAGGACTATGGTCTAGAAGTAAAGAAGGAAGGAGAAAGGAGCTCTAAACCCAGTTATACTCCTGGCTTGCCAGGTGGCTTTGGGCAAATCTCCTAACCTCTCTGCACCTCAGTTTACCTCCCTATAAAATGGGGGAGAATGAATCTGACCCATCTTGCTGGGCTGTAATTAAATGTGTGTAACACTCTGAGGAGTGTGACAGGGAGCTAAGTGACAAGTGCAGTGGCTAAGCTTGCTGTATGTGGCTGCAGCAGAGAGCAGGCTGGATATTAAGCAAAGGGGAAACACCTGTGGGTAGCTGAGGACTCACCTGACCAGAAGGGATGGTGCTTAGAGGCATATAAGCCCAGTGGTTGGAGCAAGGAAATCAGTCTGGTTTTACATGGTGCAGGGAGTGGAGCTCCGGGGAAAGAGGGGCTGACAGAGGCAGCCTGGCAAGCACCCAAGCAACCCATGAGTGCCAGATGGTGAGAGCTTAAAGGGAGGTAGGGCTTCCAGGCTGGCATCGACCAAGAGTGGGGTAGGCTTTTTGTTCGGAAGCGGTTGTTTGTATTTGTGTTGTGTTTAACTTGATACCAGAAGACCAGGTGTGGCTAAAAGGGTTGGAGAGGAGGCACAGGGGGCACTTGAGGAACACCCATTGGATAGCAGCCTGACAGTCAGGGACTCAGGGGGCTGAGCCCAGTTAAAGGGGCCAGGAGCTGGTGAAGTATGAGCAGCCTTGTCTAGGCCAGGGGTACTGGGGGGGAACTGGGTCAGATGACAATCAGCTTAGCCTGGGTCAGGGACACCAGGGGATGGAATAAAACTTGAGAGAGGAAGTGGAGCCTGAGACAGGGGAATGGAGCCTGAGACAGGGGCCAGGAGCCTTCCAGACCAACATACAGAGAGGGCTGAAGCCAAGAAAGCTGAGCCAAAAGAAGTGGACCAGGGCTGGAGGCCTGCCACCAAAATAACAGTGGGCTAAAACCAAGAAGGCAGGGGCTCCTACAAGAAGGTCAAGAACATTGTCAGAATAACATCCATGAGTCATAGGTATGGATGCTGGGGAAGATGGGGGCCATAGTTACTGCCTATAAGGCAGCTTGTGCTCTATGCATGGAGAAGGCCAGAGGGGCCATGTCTCAGAGTCAGAGGAGCAAGACAGGTTCCAGCCAGGCACTTGAGATAATAGAGGGACTATGGCTCACTTCAAGACCCTGGGGCAGTCTAGCTAAGTATTATTTGTTGCATCAAGGCAGGGCAGGTGAGGTAAAACAGGAGGATGCCCCAAGGAGCCAGAGTGGGGTTGGAGGCGTTTGGCTACCAAGGGAATCACAGCCACACCTGGTGCCCTGGTTCTGCTATGGGAGCACTGTGATTATTGTATGCCATGAAGGCAATGTGAATCCATGGGAAGAGCACCTTTGTCAATCATGTAGGCAATGCCAGCCATGCCAGGGCCTTAATGTCAGACTCCCCATGGTTGGGATGAGCAGCATGTATCAAGGGCTGCAGCACTAGTATGTCCATAGTAATTCCCTGGCAGAGCAGCTGCTGTGTCAGTGTGTATTTGTTTTCCTTAATCCCCATCAGGCAGCATCTCTTACATGGCAGCAACGTGATTAAGATGATACAGCCTTGCTGTCACAAGCATGTAATTATGGGTTTCCTGTGTCACTCCCTGCTGAGAGGTCAGCAACTTGCCCTCTCTCCCTCCATCAGCAGGAGAAATCCAACAGCTCCCCATATGCCTTTTAACCTCCCCAGCAGCACAGGGCTCTAGCACATGGGGGAAGGAAAAGCTGCAGCACTCAGCCAGGAGTGGGAGAGTGGCAAAAGGGAAGAAGGGATGGGATGCAATAGAAATGAGGGAGGAACATTCACAAAGAAGAGGAAGAGGACAGGGAAGGGTAGAGAAAGAAGAGAGAGGATGAGACAGGGAGGGAGAGCAGGACAGGCAAAGAACAAAGGAACCCCCTCACTACAAGCTTTGCACCTACCATCTAGAGGCATCCCGGCCCCCTCACACTACATGGAGAAGGAAGGAAGCTACAGGATGAGTGCAGTTGATGGCACACTGTGCTGGCTACTGAGCACAGCCTAGGGTACACTGTAGCCATCAAGCCGTGGCCTACCTTTGCAGAGAAGGAAACTAATGAACATATTCCAGGGGCCTACCCTTAAGTAGTTTAATACGGACTCTAGTAGGGATGCATCTTTATCAGCCATTTCAGAGCTTCCAGTGAAACAGAAGACATAGTTCTCCTGATCAGGCCCTTGGATGAGCTTGCCAGGAGTGGATCTGCAAGACAGATACTCCACTTGCCCTCTAGAATGGGGGTAAGCAATATTTTTCCAGCTGTGGGCCAGAATGACCCGCAGCGGGTCAGAGGCAGGAATGCAGGAGCTAGGGCCCAACCACCACTGCCTCTTGTATCTGCAGCTAAAGCCTCCCACTGCTAAATGAAACCAAAGTGTTAGGTCTGTGGGCAGGATCCACCATGCCAGATCTGACCCATGGGCCATAGGTTGCTGACCCCTACGCTAGAAGATACTACAGCAAAGATGCAGGAGCAGGAGGAGCCCCCGGCACAGCCTGCAATATGGCAGCTCCAGGATCTCCATAGCTATGGACAGGATAAGCCCACTGAGATGCATTTCTCCCCAACCCCAACACAGTGGTCTACTGGGAGGCCTCCAAGGGTTTGGATCACTTTTCCTTTCTAGGTTTTCTTATGCCTTGGCATCTACTCAGTTCAGATGTGCAGACTGGTGTCACAGGATCAAGCCCTGAAACAGGATGCCCCTGAAATCTCATGCATAACATTCAGACCAGTGCAAAGACTTTGTAAGGCTTTGAGGAATCTGAAGTTTGGGCTTCCAGCTGCCCTCGTAGCTAGTTCTTTTCCCTAAGAGCAGCCTCCAAAAGGCTCTCCCAGAGCAGGGTGGGGTGAATGCTGCATTAGCAGGGTTTCTCAAATGCCATTTGTTCAGTGTCACATACTTAAAGGGCTCTGTTGCCTGGCTTCCCTACTCACCAGTACTGGTAGCCTACGTCCAGCTGTGACAACAGTATTCGAGAGGCAACTCCCACCTTTTTGCACTTAATGGACACAGAGTCTGAGGGAGATGGGAGGAGCTGACAGCTGCCCACTTGGTGTTACTGGCCAAGTCAAATGCACAAAGTACTGCAGTCACCCCCTGATGCAGTGAATAGAGTTCAGCCTTCCACATCAGAAGGGAACTGAACTGTAGTCTAACTATTCTATATTGAGTCGCTCTATAGCCCCGCCAACCCCAAAATTAATGTAAAGCAGTTTGCTCATGTATGGTAACTACTTGTGTTCAGAACTGCCATGCTGTTACTGGGATCCTTATTCCACCTAGGTAGGATGTTAGACCGTTTCCAAAGTAGTATGTAAAACTGTGTTCAGCCATGGTTAGAATCGTAGGTCTTAAAGCCACTGAGGATAATACATAATCTAATCTTCCCTCTGGTATAACATAAGACAGTCTTTCATCAAGGTAAGCCAGTACTGAGCCCAATACCTTAACGCTGATGAAAGGACATCATCTAGAAAGTCATAGATGTCATAGACATTAGGGCTGGAAGGGACCTCAGAAGATCATCAAGTCCAGCCCCCTGCTCCAGGGGCAGGAAGTCAACTGAGGTCGTAGGATCCCAGCAAGATAAACATCCAAATTTCTCTTGAAGGTGTTCAAAGTAGATGCTTGAACCACCTCCAGCGGCAGTCTGTTCCATACCTTGGGGGCTCAGACAGTAAAGAAGTTCTTCCTTATGTCCAGCCTGAAACAGTCTCAGAGGAGTTTGTGACCGTTTGACTTTGTCATACCTTGGGGCACTCTGGTGAACAGATGTTCCCCCCCAGATCCTGGTGAGCACCCCTTATAAACTTATAGGCAGCCACCAGATCACCCCTGAGCCTGCACTTTTCCAGGCTGAAGAGTCCCATGGCTCTCAGCCTCTCATCATAAGGTCTGTTTTCCTGACCTCTGATCATGCGCATGGCTCTTCTCTGGACTCTCTCAAGCTTCTCCACATCCTTTTTGAGTTGTGGAGCCCAAAACTGAATGCAGTACTCCAGTTGTGGTCTTACCAAGGCTGAATACAATGGGAAAATGACATCCTGGGATTTGCTTGAGAAGCATCTATGGATGCAAGCCAGCGTCTTGCTCACTTTACTAGCAGCAGCATTGCATTGAAGGCTCATGTTCATCTTGTGGTCAATCATGACCCACAAGTCCTTTTTGCCCATAGTGCTAGCCAGCGTAGCACTGCTGAGCCTATAAGGATGCTGCAGGTTTTTCCTCCCAAGGTGGAGAACCTTGCATTTTTCAGTGTTAAACACCATCAGGTTCTCATCCGCCCATTTCCTGAGCCTGTCAAGGTCAGTCTGGATCGCCCTCCTGTCCTCAGGTGTGGATGCTTTACCCCAAAGTTTGGTGTTGTCAGCGAACTTGACCAGTCAACTTCTGATACCAATGTCCATATCATTAATGAAGATGTTGAATAGTATAGGCCCAAGGACAGAGCCTTGAGGGACCCCACTGGTCACAGCGCACCACAACGATTGACTTCTGTCAACCACCACCCTCTGGGTCCGACCATGGAGCCAATTCCCCAGCCAGTGGAACATGGTAAGGCCGAGGCCACAGTTGGCCAGTTTTGCTAAAAGGTGATCATGGGATACCAGATCGAAGGCTTTTTTGAAGACAAGATATATGACATCAAACTCCTCTCCCTTGTCCAGGTGACAGGTCACCTGGTTGTAAAAGGAAATAAGATTGGTCAAGCAAGACCTACCCACAACAAACTCATGCTGGCTACCCCTCAGGATGCTGCCATTGGCCAGTCTGTTAAGAATGGTCTCTTTAATCTTTTCTAAGACCTTCCCTAGGATAGAGGTCATGCTGATAGGCCTGTAGTTTGCTGGATCCACTTTCCTCCCTTTCTTGAAGATAGGCACCACATTGGCCTTCTTCCAGTCTTTGGGCACTTCACCAGAGCACCAGGAGTTCTCGAAGATCCGTGCCGGGGGCTGAGCTATGATGCTAGCCAGCTCCTTGAGTACCCTGGGGTGTAGATTGTCAGGGCTAACTAACTTGAAGGTGTCCAGCCTCTCAAGGTGTTCCTTCACAAGGTCAGCATCGATGGAGGGCAAGGAATCTCCCTCACCCGGGCCTCCCTGTCCTGTGATAGGCAGGGGCGTCCCATGGGACTGGTGAAAAACCGACGCAAAGTACCTAATTAGCAAGTTGGCTTTTTCCTGGGCATCAGTTGTCCCATCTGGTTTAGCAGGGGTCTGATGTTGCCCTTGCTTTTCTTCCAGCTCCCCACATATCTAAAAAAGGACTTTTTATTGTCCTTGATACCTGTAGCTAGTTGGAGTTCAGTCGCAGCCTTGGCTTTCCTGGTTCGCTCCCTGCAGGTCTGGACCAGTGCAGAATATTCCTCCGTGGAGGTGGATCTCATCTTCCATCCTTTGTAGGTCTTTCTTTTTAGACACAGGAGGTCCACTAGTTCCCTGCAGAGCCAAGGGGCCTGCTGTGCCCTTTTGCTCCCTTTCCTCCGAGACGGAATAGACTTTGCTTGTGCATCCAGGATTGTTCCCTTGAGGAGCAACCACCCTTCCTGAACTCCCCTCCCCTTTGGGTCGTGGTCCCTTAGGGCCTCACTGACAAGCCTCCTGAGCTTGTCATAGTCAGCTTTTCTGAAGTCAAGGACTTCTGCACTGCTGACTGACTTGCCAACCTTGGTCTGAAGATGTCAAGAGGAGGAAAGTCCATCATGTCTCTTGGTAGTTTGTGCCAAGAGTTAATAACCCTCGTTAAAAAATTGTGCCTTGTTTCTCATTCAAATTCATCTGGTTTAGCTTCTAGCCATCAATCAAACCAAACACAGTTTGTGTTTACACCTAACATGGTTACCAGGCAGTACAGCCATGAAGTAACTGTTATGTAAACCTACTGGGAGAAGGAGGCACAGCCCACAGCAGGCTTCTTCTAGCACAGCCGTGTAAGAGTGTCTGAGCCCTGAAACCAGGCTATGATATGGTAGGTTTTAGCACCATGGAGGGAGACACAGGGTTGTTGGATTGCTTCATACTGGTAGCTGCCCCAGGGGCACCCCATGATAATCCCAGAATATAAAGAATTTCAGCTTTGGTCTGTGATGGAAGGAACAGGAGGCAGACATCAAATAGCAAAAAGTTCTAAGAACAGACTTGCTCTGGTGAAAATACTGAGTGATGTTTATACATGGAGGCTTATTATTGTAACCCAGGTGGTGGCCCAATAGTTGCCACCCCTGCCCAATATTAGGGATGGTGTGGTGAGAGTGGGGCAGGATTTCCCGTCAGCACCAATTTACTTACCAGCCGGCCCCTGCTGCCCACAGAGCAGCCCGTGGTCCCAAGAAGATCTAACACTTAACTGAGTTAACTATTTACACTTTATTTACAAAACAAGAATAATAGGAAAGGTTACCTACAAGTGAACTTAAATGGCATAACCAGAATCACAAAACTTGACTCGAGAACCACAGGTAAGGTAACTAGCAGCTTTCAGCCACTGCTGAGATGCTACCACAAGGAATCAAGGAGCTCACTCTCAGCTGCTCCAACAGGCTTCCCAATAAGTGACAGAGTCATTGTCAGCAATGCCCCCCATGCCAGTTCGGCTGCTGCTTTTATCCCCTCTGGCAGTTGCTCCCTGGCTTGCAAACTGGCCAGCCAGGGCTCAGGGTAGCTGACCCCCAACCCCGGCCATCCCCCTTCCATGCGAATGAAGGGATTGAAAACCCCTTCTTCCGATTGGCTTCTCCTTTCCCACAGGGCAGGGCTCCCCTGCTCCATCCTTAGGGTCGCTCAGAGTTCACTGGCACTTTTTCTACCCCAGGCTAAGTATCTCAAGCCAAGCTGGTGAGCCCACATTGGCAGCCTGTTACATTATTTAATTTAGCAGTATAAGAAATGCCAGGACCTCATCATGAGCATGTAACTTTCAGAGTGGGAATGCAAGGACAGGTAGGAAGAAAGGGGAATGGATCTACAACTATGCATGTCTGCCAACTGTTCTTCCCACTTCCCCTTGAGGATCTCAGGGGAATGCTGCAGCACGCTGGCCTGCGGTAGGGGATTACTGCAGAAATCTTCCCTGTAAAGTCTGGTTACTTGGGCTGCCCACTGATACCAGGATTTGGCCTTCTGGGCAGAGGTCTTACTCAACAACAGTTTTCTCATTCCTGAGCACTTGCAGAGCCAGTTTCCAAAACACACTTTGTTATCTCTTCATCTCACTTTCTGTTCACATGATACAGTTGGCAGAGGACATAAGTCACATTTCTATTTCTCTGAATTCATGTGGGTGATTTAGAAGTGTACATGATAGACAGTTTCTGCACAACAGAAGGGAGGGACTCTCTGCTACCACCAATAATGTGCTCCACCCCTTTCTAAAATACCTCATGGAAAGAGAAGTCTTTGACATGCAAACAGGAGACACTGGTACAATTAACAATGGCAGAGGAAGTTCAACCCAGCCCTGCACCCTGCTGGGAAGCAGGAGTTGTTCGTATCTCTTGACATCCTAAATGCAGGACACACTGTATGAAAGAGGCAAAATAAAGGGCGTGGGAACATTAATTCCACAGGAGACTTAAAGTGCTATGGGATTCCCTCCTTCAATGCAGATATCTCTTTGTACAACATTGGCTCACAACAAGTCTGATGTATGCAAGGAACATGGCTATATATCTAATGTATATGCCAACAATCATGTTGGCAACATGACTGGCATGTCTGGCAACACCAGATGTGTGCAAGGCGGATAACTTTGGGACTGGCCATATCTGTGCAATGTAGTTTGTCTTCAGTGTACCAGATGTTTCCTTAGGAAACTCCTCTGTCTCAGCTTGCTAGATCAAACACCTGTCTGGCTGCTCACGCGGTCTTGAGTCATGTACTGCGCCTACTCCCTTCACTGTGTTCATGCATTTATCTACATGCCTGTTAAACAAATAGATGGAAACTGTATAGATGGAAACACAAATTGAGAAAAGGCCATCAGCTTGAAAAAAACAGATATCACTGAAAAGGAACCTAAATGGGGTGTGTTCAATGAATAGTCTGAATAAAAGTTGAATATAAATGCTAGCTCTCTCTTTGACCCTACTGCATCTCCAGTGAAGCCCAAGTCCTAAGACAGAATGTTACTTCATATGTGAGGAATACGCCCATGCCTCTCACCTGTCCTTCATTTTGAAGGATGTCATTATCTCAAGTCCCAAAGTTATCTGTCTTGCACAGATCTGGTGTTGCCAGATATGCCAGTCATGTTGCCAACATGATTATTGGCATATACATCAGAGGGCAGTATCAGAATGTAATCACATGCTAACTGGCCCTGTAACAGGAACTGGGCCCAGCTTCACCTTGTGACAGATCAGCTACCCTCTAGTCAATCCTTATCACCTGATGAACCTGCTCAGTCTTAGATCTGATTGGGAAGGGACATGAGAGGCCTACAAAGCATAGGCAATGCATAGGAGGGACATGGGGGGGTACGTCCCTCCCCCCCCCCCGCGAGATTAGCCGCCACTGCTGGTTTCTGCGGGCAGTTGCCGCTCGCACCCGCCCCCCACCCCCTCACTGCCAGGTCCCTGCTTCCCACTCCCCCTCCACCCACCCCAGCAGCCAGCAGCTGTGGGTGGTTCCCACTCGCCGTCACCAACACCAATGCCGGGAGTGTTCCCTAGGCTGTGCACAGGGCTGGTGCTTCCCTCCCCGGCAGTACCCATCTGCAGGCACCTGGCTCAGGTGGTCCCAGGGGGCACTACAGCCATGGAGGGAAACACTGGGCCCCTGTGCAGCTCAGGCAGGCAGGCAGGCTCCAGGCAGTGGGGGGTGGGGAAATCAGGCTCACCGCTTTTCTTGAGCAGAGCCTGCCTTCCCGGGCTGCTGCCAGGCTGCCTGTACAGCTTTCTGCAGAGCTGTGGAGCTACACAGAGTCTGCTGCTTTGCTCCGCGGCTGTAGGGGTAGCAAACTAAAAGTCCTCAGACATGAATGACATGTGCCCCTGGCAGCTGGGAGGGGCACAGCGGCAGCGGGAGCACGGTGGTGGGAGTGGCGGAAGCATAGCGGCAGTAAGTGGGGGAGCTCCCACAGATGCTGTTGGCAGCAGGGGGGAGAGGGTGGCGAGTGCTGAGCAACAGTCAGTGACCACCTGCAGCCACCGCCGGCAGTGTTGGCAGCAGCCATCAGGGATCACGGACCGCCCACAGATGCTGCCAGCGGTGTCAGCAGCGGGGTGGCACGTGGTGACCGCCATGCTCAGGGGGTGCACGTGCACCCACGTGCACCTCCTACACAATCACCCCATCCTCAAAGTTTTAGTTTGCTGCACCCCAAGTCATTTAAGGTGCATTACACTGCCGAATTTCCTACAGCTGCTGGAATTAATGCACAATACACCACCGAGGCGTGCAAACACTGGCACCATTAAAGCAATGCAAAAGCATTTAGCCTGCTTTAAAGTGTCATGCACATGCACCCCTTGTTTCATCTACACACAGCCAACAGTGCCACAGAATAGTACTTGTAAATCCTACATCAGCGTTTATTAGTTTATGGTGGCCTCAGCACCAACCTTGACTCCTGGCAGCCCCAGGTGAACTTTTAGTATCAGACTCCCCTCTGCCAGGGATAATGGTAATAATAATTTAAAAATTACCATTTTCAGGCCCGCTTTCTGTCTGGGTCCTGAGTGGCTGCCTTGTTCACTCATGCCTGTGTCTGGCTCTGAGTGGCCTAATAGGGCCACATGTGCAGATGCTGAGACTTTACTGGGGAGCTAATTAGTCACAGTAAGCGTCTCACGTAGACACGCCCTGTAAATGTTAAGGATTATTACCATAGCAAGAACAAAGACCTATTTCATCCCAGGTGTAACTCCACTCTACGGGTCCTCCATTCACACCAATTAACCATGACATGTTCAGTGTAACCTTTGTCCAGAAAGCCAGAGGACTCAGCTATGACATAGCTTCTCCAGCTTTCCACAAATTATCTTGATAATCTCTTGACAACTCAGGAGTTGTTCTTCCATAAGAAAACTGTGCAGCGGATATGACCCATTGCAGACATTTGATCACACCATTTCTTACGAACGCCCCTCTGGATATCAGGCTTCAACAGGTCCAGACAGATGTTAAATTGTGTCGTAACATTGCTGGCAACTGATGCGTAGTAACATGTCCTGAATTTTTACAGGCCCAGGAAAAAATTGCCGTCTTGAGTTATGAGCTAATTTCATCTGGAAATCTAGCATGGATCCAGCTTGTTTAAATGTCTGGATAAGCCTTTCCATGACTCCACTTGTGGCAGAATGGCAAGGAGCTGATGTGACATGTTTGATACCATTTCTTTTGACAAACAAATGAAACTCTTCAGATGTAAACCAAGTTCCCGCTGTCACTTACAATCTGTTCAGGAGCTCCTATTCTTGAAAATAATAGCCTCAATGCTTTTACCGTCTGTGCTGAATTAGCTGAATCCACACACAGTACTTCAAGCCATTTACAATGGGCATCTACTGCAATCAAAAACATATGTCCCATACATGGCCCATTGCAGTCTATGTAGATATACTGTTATGGAGCGGTCAGCTGCTCCCACAGATACAAAGCAGTATATTGATGCATGTGCTGCTTTCATTGATGACTTTAGCTACCTGGAAAATAGAAATCCTTTTCTACAAAAAAAGAATCATCTTTTTAAATTTTTATTTTCTCAAATTGAGATAAAAAGTAAAGAGCCTGATTTTGTTCATAGGAAGGGATTTCCCAAAAAATTATCCATTGGGAAAACCAGAATGGAACATTCCAGTCTTCTGGCCACCCATGTGGAGGTGCTTGTCAGTTGCACTTTCGGGGTCCTGCTTCCCAGCCTTCCCAATGCTTGTCTGCTTCTCCAACCGCTGGGCAGGCAGTGGGACTGAGAATTGAAGAAGTAGGCTGTCACCTATCTAGAAAGCACCCATTACCTTCACTTTGTGACTGGAGAACCATCCATTCAATCTTCCAATGGAAAATTGATTTTTTTTTTGTAGAAATATGGAAAAAGCGTTTTCCACTGGGAAATTATTCCAATGCAAAATTTTCTTACTAGATCTACTGGTATCCTTGTCCTCTCTTCTGCTTTTGTATCAGTCTCTGGCTACCACACCAGACTTGTAGGCAGGACTTTCCTTTTTACTGTTTCCAAATAGCCTTCATGTAATTCTTGGGTATACACAGGAGCTGCGTGTTATTGCAGCGACCACTCTGGTACCACACATGTGTGTTGGCTGCCAATTTTGCACTCATATCATTATGGCAAGTGCTCAAGAATATTGTCCATCTCTGTAATCATATTGCAGCTATTACCCAGACTCCTTTTTGGGGGTTAAAAAACAATAGATTCATGATTGCTAACCAGAATAAATCATTTACCCTGCAGATTCTGGTCTTGGTATTTAGCTCCCCAGACTAAATTCAAAGCTTATCTATCAAAATGAGCATAACTCTGTTTACTGAGGGAAAGGGTTTAGAAAGAAAGTGGGATAAAGCTTGGATTTTCCTAGAGACCCATACAGTCAAGTTTTGGGAATCCACAGAGACTGATGAACAAAAGCTACTAATAATTGTTGGGCCCAGACACTACTGAATGCAACAGCTGAGAAATTTTCAGCAAATAGCCACTCTCCCAACAAGAGTTGAAGCTATTTTAGACTTGGCTTTAGTAACTAATAGGACATGACAAAAGAAGTGGTAGTAGAAAATAAACACAGATTGAGCAATCATAATTTATTTTAAATGGAAGGATAAATAAATGCAGGTCTATAGCCAAGTTTCTTGGTTTCAAAAGGGCAAACTCTGACAAATTAAAGGAATTAATAAAGTCAGATGACTGAAGTAGCTTGAGGACTTGAATGTAGAGAAGACCTGAATTTTTTTCAAGTCAGAGGAACTAAATCTATCAGAAATCCATATCCCAAGCAAGGGGAAAAACACATTAAAAGGAACTCCACGCCTAGCTGGATAAATAACCATCTCAAAAGGTTACTAGGAATAAGCAGAGAGCTATAGGGAATGGGGGAAAAAAGGACTGAACAACAGTGAAAGCTGTCCTAGGTCAAGAAGTATAGGGGTAAAGTGAGGATTGCCAAAAGTCCAGCTAAGTTAGACATTGCAGAGAATATTAAAACAAATAGCAAAAGCTTCTTCAGCCACATAAATAAAAAAGAGAACAAAGAAAGAAGTAGGGCCGCTATGAAGGGAGAATGAGGTAAAGATGTAAAATAATCTAAGTATGCCCCAAAACTAACTGAATATTCCTCCTCTGTTTTCACTGAATATGATGACATTATGTGTTATATGGGGGGAAAAGCTGGATGGTTAAGGTGAACAAGGATATGAAAATGGAAACAAACAAAACTTAAATAGAAGAAAAATTCAAAGAATTTAATGCACGTAAATTGAGTGTACTGGATTGTAACAGGGGGCTGTCACGAGGCCAGTCTAACCATTGGCCCGCCCACCTGTCTAGGGCAGTCCACCCACCTGCCTCACCTACCACACCTTTGTTGTAACATAATTAGTAGTTGTTTCTAAGGTGGGAGGCTGCCCATTTATTACCTGATGCCAAGGGCATAATACATGGCTCTAAACCACCCCTTATACCGTGTCCCATGTGTTGCAGATGGTATCACTATATGGCTCTGGCCCCACAACAGACCTCCTTCTCTGACCACCTGGCGTTCGGACCCCACCTGGATCCCCCCTTCTCAGGCAATCTACTCTGCCCTCATTCTGGGTTGCAAAGCCCCTTCTCCCTCTCAGTAGTGGCTCCCTCTATGACCTTTGGCCACACAAGCCCTGGCCTCGCCTCTAGGCCAGTCGGGACTCCAGGCCCCTGAATTTGGCTGTCCCTCACAGTGGGCATCCTTGCCATTTGACTGTTCTGGTCCTGGCCCCAGCATTGACCAGTTGAGGGTTTCTCTGGTTAGGTTATTGAGCCACTTGCCCTCGCTCTCCCGTATGGGTCTGCCTTCTCAGGCCCCTCCAAACCCAGCTCACTCACTCACCAAGTCCAGCCTATGCACAGTGCTTCAGACCCACCCATGCAGACCCTACTCTACGTGGCCCATGTGCAGTCCTTCAGGCCCGCCCATGCAAACCCTATATTCTATGCAGCCTTCTCACTTGATCGCTCTACTACTTTCTCACACACCCCCACTGGGCCCACTACTCTGCCCCCTCACTGGGGCTCTTGGCCTTACGCCCCTTGGGTCTCAGGTCTGATAATGTGCCTGGATCCTTCACCTGTCCCCTCTTTGGAGTAACCCACTAGGTCATGGGGGCTGAGGCTATATAGCACCCCATACTCACCTTTCCCTAGGGTGGCAATGGTGTGGCATTTCCTGGGGACCACCCCACCACAGGCAGCTCTACCACACCATCCAACTCTAGCAGGGTGTAGTTTTAGGTCATTCCCCAGGACCAGGAACCTCCTCCATCCCCATAGTTCCTACCCTTAACCACCAGGTGTTCTGGGAGCAGCGGCTCCGGCTGGCGATGTTATCCCTTTGGCTCCCTGCAACAACTGCCAGCTCAGCTCTGAGGGTCTGGGTTTATATTGAGGCTGCCCAGCCCCATCCTCCAATCCAGGAACCCTCTTGTAGTCATGTCACCACCTCATTAAGCCACACCGCACCTGCTGGCTCCTCCACAACCTGTGTCCTGCCACATGGATAATGTTCTTTCCAGACTTCTGAAAGAACTAGTACGCGGTAGGCCTCATAATAAGTATTTTTAATCATTCTATCCAATTGGAGGTTGTTTCTGTAATGAGAAAATAACAAATGTAGTTCCTATATTTAAAAAAGCAGAAAATGGTGATCTGGGCAACCACAGGTTTGTTTGTCTACCCTCAGTAGTATTTAAGGCTTTGTAACAGAATAATAAAAAAATGTAGAGGTAAATAGACATGGGTAAAATGTAATGTGGATTTCTCAAAGGTAGATCATGCCAGATTAATATAATATCTTTCTTTAATAAGTGGATCAAGTTCAACACTAAGAAGTGTAAAGTGCTCCATCTGGGGACAAACAACCCCCAACATACTTACAGGCTCAGAGTGCTGAAGAAGCTGGCCAAAGTCATCACGGGACCTGTGTGAAACTCTTCCAAAACTCATGGCACTGAGGAGAGGTCCCGGAAAACTGGAAGAGGGCCAATGTTGTGTCCATCTTCAAGAAGGGGAGGAAAGAGGACCTGGGCAAATATAGGCCAATTAGCCTAACTTCTATCCCAGGAAAAATCCTGGAAAAATTAATCAAGGGGTCTATGTGCAATATGCTTGCAGAAGGTAGGATTCTGAACAACAGCCAGCACAGCTTTGACACAGGCAGGTCTTGTCTTACCAATCTCATTTCTTTCTATGACCAGGTAACTCGCCACCTGGATAAGGGAAAGAAGGTCAACACTGTACAGGCAACCCCCACTTAGCACTCTTAATTGATTCCGGAAAAACAGAGTGGGAAGTGAAACAGCGTTAAGTGAAACCCATTTCCCCATAGCATTTAATGTAAATAAATATAATAGATTTTGCACAACTTGTCAGCCCAGACCCCACGCAGTGGGGTTCCGGCCGGCATGGGGGAAACAGGGGGGCCACCCACCCGCCAGCACCTGTGCCCCACTCCACCCAGCAGGGGCACCCTCCAGGGCACCCAACACTGGAACTATCTGCTGCCACTGGATTGCTGCAGGCTTAGGATGGTTTTCATGCCCTGTGAGTGAGTGCGTGACTGGAACAGGGCACGAGCTGCATCCCAGGAGCGGGGAGGTGCAGCCCAGGGGCAGGGGGGGCTCTGCAGGCTCAGCCACATTGCAGCCTAGAGCAGGGGACAATGCACATGTGTCCTGCCACCCCAGGCCCCGTGCTTCTGCCACCCTGCCACCCCAGGTCCTGCACTCACGCCCCTTGGCCACCTGCCCCTTCTTGCAGCTGCCACTACTCCTCCTCACCTGCCTGTGGCCATGGGCTCCTGCCGCACTCTTGCCAACCCACCCTGCCAGCCCTGGCCCTGGGCACCAACCTGGGCTCTGTGGTCATGCTGCCCGCCATCCCGCTTTCTCCCACTTCTCCCAGCCAGCTCCAGCACCGCGTGCAGGAGCAAATCCCGCTCTCCTGCTGCCCCACCCTGGGCCCCTGCTGGCTGTCACTCACCTCTGAACTTGCTGCCGCCGCCACTACTCCTTCTCCCCAGCCCCGTGCTGAGCATTATAACCAAACGCTCTGAGTGCTAAGTGAAACTGGGTATGTATTTTAAATGAGCACTATAGCGAAACCACAGTAAGTGAAACGGCGGTAAGCGGGAGTTGCCTGTATACCTAGACTTCCAAAAGGCCTTTGATCGGATATCCCATGATGTTCTCACAGGAAAACTGAAGGATTTCAGACTTAACTGCTCGACAGTCAGGTTGGCTGCGGGGTAGGACCCAGCGAGTTCTAATGAACAGATCTGTGTCATCCTGGTGAGAAGTGACCAGTGGTATCCCTCAGGGGTCTGTGCTTGGTCCAGTGCTTTTCAACATCTTTATCAATGATTTGGATGTGGGGGTGAAGAGCCCACTGGCCAAGTTCATGGACAGCACCAAGTTATGGGGGAGCATGGTCACGCTTGAAGATAGGCTGCAGATACAGGTGGACCTAGACAGGTTGGCAAGGTGGGCAGATCGGAACAAGATGAAGCAACATTGAGAAGTGTAAAGTGCTCCATATGGGGACGAACAACCCCCAACATACTTACAGGCTTGGTGACGCTAAACTGACTAGCACCACGACTGAAAGGGACCTAGGGGTAATAATAGACCATAGTATGAACATGAGCCATCTGTGCGATGCTGTAGCCTTCAGGACAAACAATACTCTGGCATACATCAACCGACACATCTCAAGCAAAACCAGGGAAATGATTTTTCCACTTTACTCAGCATTGATGAAAACACAGCTGGAGTACTGTGTCCAGTTCTGGTCACTACACTTCAACAAGGATGTGGAAAAGCTTGACATAGTTCAGATAAGAGCCACCCATATGATCAGACTTGCAAAGCAAGCCATACAAGGAAAGGCTGAGGGACTTGGGCCTCTTCAGCCTGAAAAAGAGAAGGCTGAGAAGGGACTTGGTAGCAGCTTACCACTACATCAGGGGAGTACATCAAGGGCTTGGTGAACAACTGTTCACCAGGGCACCCTTGGGGAAAACCAGCAGTAATGGCCACAAACTCCTGGAAGACTGTTTCAGGCTTAACACTAGAAAAAACTTCTTCACAGTTAGGGTGTCCAGACTGTGGAATAAACTCCCTCCAGAGGTGGTGCAATCATCTACCCTGGAAATCTTCAAAAGGAAACTGGACAGTCACCTTGCTGGGGTCACCTGACCCCAGTTGTCTTTCCTGCCTAGTGCAGGGGGGCTGGACCCGATGATCTTGTGAGGTCCCTTCCAGCACCTTACAATCCATGAATCTATGAATCAATTAATAAGATAACTGATGCAGTACCAATACTGCAACAGATCTTGACTATCTGGACTTCAGTAAAGCATTGGATACAGTACCATACAAGAAACTGAAAACAAAGTTGGAGAATATGATGATTAGTTGAGAAATTGTGACGTGCATAAGGAATTGGCTAAAGGAAAAACATGTCTTGAAAAGGGAATTCTCCAGCTGGAGGAAGTTTACTAGTAGAGGTCCTCAGATATCATATGAGGGGCTGATCTTGTTAAATGTTTTCATTAATGACACTTCATTAATGACATTGGCACAAGATGTAGTAATGTACTAATGAAATTTACTGATGATGTAAAGCTGGGAGGTATCATCAATAAGCAGGAGGATTGGAGTATCAGACAGAAGGAACTGGATGACCTTAGAAGATGGAGTAATAGAAATTGGGTGATATTCAATAGTAAAAAATGCAAGGCAGTAGGGCTGTGCAAAGCTTTGAATGGTGATTCAATTCGAAGGAGATTCAGCCCGATTTGGTGGCTGAATCTCCAAATCCAAATTGAATCTGGGGACCAATTAAAAAGTCCAAATCGATTTAAAAAATCTCCAAAACCCCAGACTCACTGCTCCTGCAGTGGCATCAGGGCTTCAGGGGCCCTGTGGAAGAGCCCCCAACATGGCACAGGAAGTGGAGGGCAGCGGGGATCACCCTCTGCCCGGCAGGAACAATGAGTTCGGAGTTTTTCCTTGTTTTTTTTTTCTTAAGGGGCTGGAGCTGGAACAAGTGGGACAGCCATGGGGGGGGTGGGAGTCAGGGGGCTTGTGCAGAGCCCCCCATACAGCGTGGGGCAGTGGTGGGCAGCAGGAATCATCCCCCCCGCCCGGCAGCACCCGGTGAGTTTGGGTTTTTTTTCCAAGTGCCGGGAGCTGGGGCGGGTGGGGCAGCCATTGCCAGGCTGGAAGAGGGGCAAGGGATGGGCCTGGCTGATTCAGAGATTCAGCAGCAGCTGAATCTCTGAATCAGACTCGGCCAAATCGATTCGGGACTGATTCAAATCACCAAATCAAATCACTGTCCACCGAATCAGCCAAATCTGAAGCGAATGCTAGCCACTTCACACAGACCTATTAGGCAGGCAAGGTTCTTTGGGTAAATCTGATATCTTTTATTAGACTACCTCAAATAGTTGGAAAAATTCTTCTTAGCATGCTTTTGGGTATAAATACCCTTCATCAGACTGAGGAAGCATCTGCAGCTGGTGTGCGCTCTTCCTGGATGGAATGAATAGTAAAGAAGCCAGAGGCTGGTCTGCATGCAAGATAGGCAGTCAGTGAAGCCCAAGAAGCTCAAGGTGTGTACTTAAAAATTAATAACAGCTGCTGTTATTTGAGAATTCATCAGTTGAAAACAACAAAAGGAGAAAGCCATTTGTGTACAAGTTGGAAAAATGCAAATCCTAGGATGTATCAGCTGAGGTCTATCCAGAAGTTAAGGAAATATTAATGCCATTGTGCAAGGCATGGTGAGACCTCCTCTAAACTATTGTGTACAATTCTGGCCAGGTATGTTCAAGAGATATGGCTTTGGATTGGAGCAGGTGTGAAGAAGAGTTATTAGGATGATCACATGGATGGAAAGTCTGTAATCCAGAAATCAGAAGATTGCTAACCATGAAAGCAGTGAAGTTCTGAAACAGACTTCCAGTAAGAGTAATGGGTGAAAACATCCTAATTATTTTTAATGGAGCTTGAAAATTTATGAAGAGAATTTTATGTGTGGTACCTGTGACCAGAGACGACCATAGCAGGGTGTGGGGCCCCAGGGCAAATCAGCTTGTGTGGGGCTGGACATGGCGGCAGCAGGGGAGCAGTGGGCAGCCAGACACGAAGCCGGCCAGGCTCCACGAGACCCCCCCAAAGTGCAGGGCCCAGGGCAGTCACCCCGATTTGCCGCCCACTAGGAATGGCCCTGCCTGTGACAACAGGGGCCTGGATTCCATGACCCAGAAGGTCTCTTCTAGTGTTAAGTTCCTAAAATTTTCTATTATATCTGGAATTACTGCTCTTCTTCCAAATAGGGAAGACTCACAAGCTAACTTTGCAGGCAAAGATGCATTGTAGCATGTATGGAGAGGCTTTATACTAATATCAAGGGTCTATGCTTCATTCAAAGCCTTGGTACACCAAGGAACACCACAGATTTGGTCCGTTGTGTAAGAGTTCTTTGGACGATAAGGCATTGCCACTATGTGAGGCAAGAACCTCTCATAATAACTGACTACCAACAAATGTGAACCTAATTGTGACACATTTGTGGTTGGGGTGCCTGAAGAATAGCTTCCAGCATTTCTTGTGATTTATGAAAACCATCTTTGTCAGCAGTGTGGTCACAATACTTCTATTCACATTTCTCCATGTCTCAGGGTCTAAGTCCATACTCAGACAGCCTTGTAGGTACCTTTGAGAGGTTCTCAATGTGCTTTTCATCACCCACTCCCTTAACTGGTATATCATCTAAGTTACACTGAGTGCCAGGAATGCCCTGCAATTACCGGTCATGGCTTATTGCCAAAAAGAAGGTGTGGCACTCCTATGAAATACTAGCCTGTTATATTGCAATAAACCCCAGTATGTGTTAATATGGGGTTACTTCTTGTCATTGAATTCATTCTCCATTTGCAGATATGCTTGGGCTAGTCAACCTCAGAGAAAGTTTACCACAGGGTAATTAAGCAAAAATATCCTCTACTCTAGGAAAAAGAAACTGATCTTGTCTTTTATTGTAAATGGCCCTGAGCCTTCTTGGGGAAGGGCAGCTTATGCCCTATAAGCTCTTATCACCAGCACTCGCCAAGCACTTCATTCCCTCCAATAAACCATGTCTACTCCCTGAGTCCCCTGTGAGGATGGTAGGTCCTTTGAGTGGATCACAACTGGTACCAGACGAGCTTTGCAAAATTTAGAGATTGTTCCCTTTTTGAGCATAACTGTTGCTTTCATGTGTTCAGATTCCAAGGCTCTCCTGAAAGACTTGTGCATCGTCCAAAAATTAACTTAATCTTTGTTTTGGGCCATTTGAAGCTGTTGCAATCCCCTGTCTTCAATAGCAGTTGTCTCCATTGACACAGCAGTTTCCAGAGCATGTTTAAGGGCAAATCAGCCTCAGTCAATAACTGTTTTTAGATTGCTTCATCTTGCATACCGCATGCTAACCAGTTCCTCTCTCCCAGCTGGCAACACTCTTTTCATTTCCTTAATCCAAACACATATTTTCAAATTATTTCATTTTCTTTTTGATTCTGTTCTTAAATCCCAAAATGCTCTGCCATCACGAGCGACTTTGACATTAGGTGATTTTCTAGAACTTCCACAATCCTAGCAAATGTTTTGCCAAATGGCTTAATAGGAGCTGTTGTAGCAGCAGTTGCTTGTTTATATTTGCTTTTACTAGGTGTCAGCAGTCACTATATTCCTGGATTAGGAACCCATCCATGTCACTGATTGTTGTGTTTTCTTGATCTTTACTCATCACCCATAATTTTAAAGAATCATTGAGACATGGAGGGTTCCAAATAACAGTGTTTGCTGAATATACACAACAGACAAGGCTTAGCTACATATACACACTGCTGTTCCAGCTGGCTTCAACATCTCTCTCCCTTTCTTTCTCTCTCTCTCTCACACACATGTATGTGTCTTCTGGGCTAGGGACAGACATTACACATAAACAGTTTTAAGCGATCAGAAACTGGTTTAGAGGGCTGTCCCTACGGGGGAGGCAAATTGGGGCAACCACCCTGCACCGTGCGCTTTGGAGGGCCCCGTGGTCAGTGTCGTATAGGCCCCACTGCAACCGCCATGCACTGCCGCTGCCAAGAACTGCTGGCTCTGCCGCCACTGCCACCACCAAGCACCACCGGCTCTGGCCACTCGCCATCCTCCCTCCTCCACTCCACTGGCTCTGGCCACTTGTCACCCCTCCCCAGCCCGACACAGGCTGATATGCCCCAGGCCCTGCATGCCCCTAGAGATGGCTCTGCTGATTTAAACTAGTAACAGAACATAGGTTCAGTGCAAATAAACCAGTTTCAAAATGGTTGAAACTGGTTTAAGATAAACCTGGTTGAATGTAGTATCAGACATAACTGATTTGGATCAAACCGGTTTATGCAATGTCTGTCCCAGACCCCTTCCTGGTTTAAGTTAAACCAGAGTCCCCCAGCATCCCAGATGCTTTGCAGCAGTGGGCAGGGTGTCTGCTGGAGCAGAGTAAAATTGGCCCTGCCTCTCTCCTTCCTAGCCAGAGCACTATCACTGCTCTGGCTGGCTGAGGGACTGCAGCGGCTGCCAGGCTTCACCTGTCCCTGCCCCTCCCCTTCCCCCACAATGGCTGCTCAAGCAGGGATTCCCCCTCCCCCCCTGCCCCTCTCCCATGGTAGGGACCCCAGCGCAGGGACTAGGCATCTGGCCATGCTCCCCCCATGTTAGCTACTACTGAGGGGTGTCTGTGTCGGTCTCCAATTTCACTGGAACAAAGCGCAGAGAGCTAGTGGCTTGCAAATGAAAATGCACCCTGCAGATAAGAGCTTGAAACTAATGAGAGAGATGTTTTCTTCTGTAGGGCTTGATGGGCTGATACACTTTTTTCTGACAAACAACTTGCTGGTTGCAATCTATCAGTCTTCAAGAGGAGACAGAGAAAGGTGTTAGAAATGACCTGGTTTGCAGACAGTCTGAAGAAGCAAGGAACTCTGCCAGCCTGCAAAGGAAAAGCCACAGTTTCCCACATTTTTTTCTCCTTTAAAGGAAAATCCATTTTTAAAGTTTGTTGATCCATTTTAGTTTGTTTGCAACCCTTTCATATATTTTTGTGACCCACTTTTCGGTCATGACCCATGGGTTGAGAAACACTGCTCTAGATAGCAGCTGCTCCCAGAGCTGTTGTCCTGGGCAGACCCTCCCCAGGGGGAAAGCTTCTATAGACAGGGCACCATGTGTACATCTGCTTTACGTGTGGGTTCTTTGCTAGAGCATGCTAGGTAGCAAAGCTGCACTCTTGCTCACTCCACTGTCTGGGCATGTCATCTTATTCTGAATTAGGTCCTGTGGAACTGCTGCCTTCTGTTTTCCCATAAGGCTCAATGTGATATTTTCCCTCTCTAGGTTAAGGTTACTGAATCATCCAGGCCTGGCCTTCAGCCTCTTCTTCCAGGTCTTGGAGTATCTGAAGCAGCACATGCACACCTCAGCTTGGGGGTCAACCCAAGGCCCAAGAACACTGGAATTCCAGCTCAGGGTCAAAGCATTAGGCATCTAGAGCAACCAGCATCTGCATGGCACATTTATCTGTCCAGCCAAACCATCCCACCTAAGGTCCCTGTCAAAGCTGCTGCTCAGGAGTAAGAGTTCACCCCAGCTTGCTCCCTTAGGTCCAACACACATCTGCATCTGCATGACTGTGTGCATCTGCAGGCTCTTCCTTGATCCTAGCCTAGCATTCCATATCACATTCATCAACTCCTGGCTAATCCTGTAATGAAAAAGATGGGAAGGGCTGCTCTCCTCCTTGAGCTTGGAGACCTCTAAAGAGTTAAAGCTGTAGGTTTTGCTATACCTTTTACACTCCTGTCTTATTTCCAGATTATCACCCACCTCTGTTGCTACCCTATGGGCACCACTGTATTCCTGCCTGAACCTCAACTCACAGAGGCTGCTTGGTGTCCACTACTTCCGCTTGCACCACAGCTTCATTTCTTTGCCAGGTTTTGGGCTACCCTACGCTGAGTAGCCATTGCAACCCTCTGTTTTCCCCAATGCTTTTGCTTCTATAATTTCTTTCCTACCAGGTTCAAAGATTTAGCCAGAAAGTTAGTCTGACAAAAGGCATCCTTCACTGGGAAATGCATACTCTTGTGGAAATTCTTCCATAGGTTTAATGGCCATCTGAAGGTGAGAGCTCTCTGAACCATATGCTGTCTGTGCACTGTGAAGAAGGGAATGAGTACTCTCCATAGGCAGGATGGGAGAGCAGGCCTCTCCATGGCCAATACACGGCTTCTCACTGGCCACATCTACATGAGACACTGAGATGCTGACTGTGCAGTTGTTATCGCACAATCATTTAATATTTGCATACACAAGTGCTAAATGACTATGCAGTAACCAAGTTACTGAAGAGTAGTGTCCCCAAACAGCTTTTTGGTGATGTAGCATTGTGTCATGCTTCGTGCCACTCAATGCTACTGCATAGTAATAGCAGCCTCTGTATGTGGAATGTATGTTTTCTGTGGGCCCCACAGGATGGGTGATCATAATTCTTGAGCTCCTATAGTCCTACCTATCTGTTAAACTTAAGGTGTTTATACATGTGGATGGATCAGTGCCATTCTCCCCAATCTACTAAGTGGGAAAAAAAGGAGCACAGACAGCAAGTGGTTTGCCCAGGATCTCTCAACAAATCAGTGGCAGAGCCAGTTTCCCTGAGCCCCAGGCCATTGTTGTTAACATTGCTGCTTAGCACTGCTCTTAGCATTGCTGCTTTGTGACCTCATGTCTGTCAAGCATATGATAGAGATAGTGGGAACAGGCAAATGCCTTTCATTCATCATGCAGAGGGGAAGAACTCCACATGTACAATACAAGGATGGGAAGAGCTGTGCGTGCACCACATCAGGGTGCTGCCTAAGTGCTACTTGCAATGAGAGGAGTTGCATTCTGTGTTGCTCTTGTGGGTAATGTAAGGGGCAGGGAAAGAAGGGGTCTCCATGTGCCTCAGGGGAAAACATTTGCTGTCCATTAAAGGAAGCACCCACCACATTCTGAACAGCTGGAATCCAGTGAGATGCCATGTATGCCAGCCTGTGAAAGTATGGAAATTCACCTGTAGTATTGCATCATTTTGGCACAGCTTAAGAAATATGGAAGGAAATGGCTTCGCATACCAGGCCAAGCAGCAAACTGCAATCAGTTCCCTTTGAAAGTTGCTGCAGAATGAATCACAAGATGCGGAAGTACATCAGGAAATTGATCCCAGCATTCATCTTCCCCTACCTTTTGGGCTTCAAAAGTAGCTCCTACTTGGCTCTTTAGTAGCAGTTTCCATGCAAACTTGGCAGCATGGGCAATGCCCAGGATTAGCATCCCCTCAAGGTGGAAGGGAAAGGTGAAGGATACATTCAGTAGTGCCAAATCATTTCTTCTGAAAGAGCAGACCTGGAACTGCCTAGGCATTTTCTCTTTTTCTCTCCAGAAGAGAGGCACTGCCATACAGGAGGGCAGGTAAGATGTTTCAGGGAGACAGAGGACCTTGAGGACAATCCATCAAGCACTTTACCGTTGCTAATCTAAGTCACATACAATAGGCTCTGATATTGGCAATGCAAAGGTGGTACACACAGGTGCACATGCACCCCCTGATCGTGGCAGTGTACCCCCTGTGAAAAGGCACTACCAACACTGTCAGCGGCATCTGTGGGTGGTTGCTGCCCCCGCTCCCCTCTTGCCCCCGCCCGCCGCTGACAGTGCTGGCAGTGTCTACAGGCAGTCTGCAATTGGTGCCGGCCGCCACTGAGGCGGCTGGCAGTGTCTGCAGGTGGTTGCCAACCACTGGTCAGCACTCACCTCCCGCCCCACCGTCCTCTGCTGCTGCCTGTGGCAGCTCCCCATTTACCTCCACCACAATCGTGCCACCAACAGTGCTGCTGCCGACTGCGGGGACTCGCCATGCCCCCCAAGCCTCCGGGGGCACATAGCATTCATGGGCTCTGTTACGCTCAGAGACAGAACAAGAAATTTCTGTGGCCAGGGCAGCAAGAGTGGCAGTGGCAGTGGCAGAGTGGCAGTGGCCAGGCTGGTAGGGCTGCCATTCATGTGTCCTTTCTGAATTAGTGCCCAGGTCTAGTGACATATAGCAGTGCAAAGCACTGAGAGAGACAACTAGGAAACCATGTTCATAGAATCATAGAAAATGAGGGTTGAAAGGGTCCTCGGGAGGTCATCTAATCCAACCCCCTGCACAAAGCAGGACTATCCCTAACTAGATCATGCCAGCCAAGGCTTTGTCTAGCCAGGTCTTAAAAACCTCCAAGGATAGAGACTCCACCACTTCTCTGGGTAACCTGTTCCAGTGCTTTACTACCCTCCTAGTGAGAAAGTTTTTCCTAATCTCTAACCTAAACTTCCCTTGCTTGTTGTTCTGTCATCTCCCACCACTGAGAACAGTCCAGCTCCATGTTACTTCTGAACTTTTGAATTTGTCTGGCATCTCTGGCTTACTTACCTGTACTGTCCCACTAACCCAGGCTCCGCTGGATTATACATGCACATCAACCCTAACAGCAGCAACAGCCACCACATAAAGAAAAACAATCTTTCACAAATGCCATTTTTTTATTTTACCTCAAGGATAGTTAATGCAGAAGCAGAGGTGGAGAATTACTCTGGCCTAAGGCCCAGGATAGATAAGAATCAGTGCTGGACTATAGACAGGTTTAAGCTCTGATATCTGGCAGCCTCCCACAGCTAGGAACATTAGCTTCTGATCATTAGAGACCTGGAATTACAGGCTGTCCAAGGATACAGTGCCATACAACATTAGTTTTGAGCTCTGTCATGTCACAAGATATGCTATTTAATGTTTTTGTAGGTATTTATAGGGCACCATACTATATTGGGTAGACCTGTATTTGAATTTCAAATCATGGTTTAATCTGATTTAGACAGTCATTCACATCATTCCCAGGTTTGGAGCAATGGAGGAGATTGCAGGTCAGGAGAGAAGGGCATCAGTAACGGAAGGCCAGGAGAAAAATAGCAGAATGGGTGAGAAGTATTAGCATTGTTTTTATTACTAGGGGAACCAGGGCTGAACTAACAGGGAGCAGCAGGGTAGGAGTGAGGCACATTGTTACAGCTGGGTGTAGGAATCTATGGGTGCTTGTATATGTGTTGGGAGGCTGTAATTAGAGGAGGACGGAGCAGACAGTTAATTGAGTCTGCTGGAGTGTGGTAATTACCATCCTAGCCAGCCTTTGCATCTTGTGCACCAGCAACCCTGCACTTCAGAATGGCAGCAGGGGCACTTGATCTTAAAGCTCATTGAACAAGCTGTTGTTCAAGTGCCCCCACTGCCATTTTGAAGTGCAAGGATGCTGATACACAAGACACCTCAGCACTTTAATTTGAGCAGCTCCCAGAGCTGCTCTAATTAAATCACCCACCCCTGGAGCATGTGTAAAAGTACCCTCAATGCTACCTAAATGGTTGCAGATTAGGACTGAGGGGTATTGTCCAAGCAGTGCAAGTTAGATTTGCCAAGTCATGTTTTCATTGAGCTTGGTTCTCCCCTGTACTCTGTTTTCCACCTGCATGAGCAACAGATGTATCCAACAATTTTAAACCCAAGAAAAATTACAGCAAAGCTCGAGGAGCCCTGAGCAGTGTTACTGTACAACCCCATTGGCTGACCTCATGTATCTACATGCAGAGAATGCATTCAAACTATACAATAAGGACCCAGGCTCTGCAACTTTAAACTTCTGCCATGGGTATTGCAAAGTTCAATTGCATCATGTACTTCACAGTATTGCACAATTTGGCCCGTGACTTGATTCATTGCCAAATACAGCCTGTATTCATCTATCAGATCTCTTCAACTACAGTATGGTGCTAAGGGGAGAGGGGCCTGAATGAATTAGGGGTACCCCAGTCTCAGCCTAATGTTGGTACCTGCCCCAGCCAACAACAATCTCATTGTATGCAGGGGGGGGGGGGGGAATTACCACATTCCTGGAACTTCATTGCCATTGAAATCAACTGGGAAGGTGGCATGATAACAGCCAAAAAGCTTGGTGCTTGAGTGAGGTGTAAGTCATTCCTAGGATCTCCTCTCCCACCTGAGGATAAAGACTACCTCAAAGTAATTCACTCTCTATGGGAAGGGCTCCTAGGGTGGGAGAATCCTCAGAGACTCCAACACATTACCAATTGATAACTTGACTAGCAAAATCTTCATCAAAGAGCCAGATCAGGAGAGGCCAGTTAGAGGTTTGACACACTGACAACCTCTCAGGACATAGTGGGCTGCCCCTAAATTGCACAAAATGGAGATCATCTAAGCCAGTCTGCTCTCTCCTGCAGTGGTACAGCCTGCCTGCAGGTCCCTACATACTGGGCATGCCTAGATGTGCATTTGCACCAGCTTAAATGTACTGTGCAGTAAGTTACTGCATAGTAAGCAGGAATAGGCTAGCGTCTACATGTGCAGGCGTTAAAGCACATTAAGGTTAAAGTTAGTCCCAAGTCAGTCCACACACACAGTGTTGCTGCGCAGTAAGGCGTCTACATATGCATTCCTGCGCAGTAACTAATCAGACGTAAATTTGATACGTGCATGATGCAGATATCAAATTTATGCTCAAGTCAGCATAAGTCACCATATTTACTGCACAGTATGGGTGTGCACGTGTAGACACACGCCCATACTGCACAGTAATTTTGGTTACTGCGCAGTAAATGTGCACATTTAGACATGCCCACAGTGCTCAGTCTTGATCCAGTCCAACAGGCTACAAACTGACCTTCCTGATTTTCTATCAACCCTTCTATGCAGACCAAGTTTCATTCTGCCTGGGGCAATCAGCCTCTCTGGGGACAAGGCCCAGCCCTGCACAAAATATCTTAGCTGAAGCTGCACCAGGGCTTCATACAGTATCAGCCTCTTTCCTGTGGAATAGTGCCCACAGCTGTTTCCCAGAGCAGATCAGGTTGAAACCTTTATTGTGGTTTGAAGATGTTTGATTGGCATCAGGTTGCTCTATTTAACTTTGAACTTGTCATGCTTTTTCCTGGTCTGATTCACAGAGGAAACAGCCAGAGAGACCAAGGAAGGCCTATTCTGAAATATCACCAAAACACTGAAAACTTCACAAGAAGATCCAAAGCTCAGATGCTTTGGAAGAGAACCTTACAGGTTGAACTACATCATCTCTCTGAATCTTTGAGGATATCTCCCCAGCTGCTCCTCTTCAAATGACACACTATACAACACCTGTTCCTACAGCTAGGTAGGGCACTCCAAGGTGGCCCCGTTGGGCTGCCAAACTGTGTTCAGAAGCTGATTAATTTATCTGTTTTGCTCCTTCTTCACCTGACTCCTCCCTTCCTCAACTAAGAGGCATGTGAGTTCAGTAATCATTGCGAATGATCTGCCCAGGGGTGTGGCATTACAGGTAGTAGCCTGTATGGGGAATTGAGTTGAGTGAAGTCCTGAGGCTTGGGTGGAGCTTCCCTGGCTAGGGTGGGAATGCATCACCTAAGTAATAAGTTGCTCTGTCCCCCTTCAGTGATGGCTGGGTCACGTGCAGATGTTGATGAGCTTGCTATAGCCATGCCTAACAGGATTTATCCTTTCAGTTCAAACAGTGGTGGCTTATGCCTTCACAACTAGAGCATGAAGATTCAGTCCCTGCCTGCAATAACCTGGCCAGAAGTTCAACATTGTTGCAGGAAGGAAATTAGCACTGGTACTACTAGTTCCCTGAATTTAAGCCAGAAGTGGAGAGGAAAGAAGAGAAGATAGAGGAGGACCAAGAAGAACCAAGATTTTCCTGAAAATTTCAAATTTGCAACTCATGTTGGGCTCAGTGACAAATCAAAAGTAGCCAGCTATGACAATGCAAACAGCCATGAAATATAGAACCTGTGTCCAACATGAGACCCAGTCCACTTTGCTCCATTCAATGAAGACATTGTCCCATGCACTGTTCTATATTGTCCCCGTGCACTCAACGTGAGAGCAGGTATGCCACAGAAATCCCAGCCAGCCATGCCTCCATTCTGTTATCAAGCCTGTCCTCAAATCATCTGAAAATTAAGGTAGCGCATGTTTACAGGTATGGACAAATAGGATTTTCCCCCTCCAATTTTCTTCTTTTGTCAAGAACTGTTGTTATAGTTGAAGAAAAGAAGTGCTGGCTGCCTATATATCAAGAGCTACATAAGGGGCAAGCTTGCATATACTGTACCTAGGACTTCCTCGGTGGAACTGCAGTTGAATGGGGCCATCAAATAGTTAAGTTTAAGACCATGCAGATTGCATAGGTCCATGACCCCTCTACTGCTACTATGGAATGCCCCAGATAGTTGAGATGGTGGGAAAGGGCACCTTGAGAGCCAAGGATACTGCAGATCCATCTAGAATCTAGGGTGGAGAGCTGCTTGCACAGATGTTGAACTAGCTGTGGGTATGCTGCATTCAACACAGGAGAATCAGAGTCCATGTAACCTCAAGGCTCTTTTATCTTTGGCTCTAGGAATGGGTTGTATGGGTGGAAGTATGAGGGGAAAGGGGAGGCCCAAAAATTACAAAGATAAGGGGCAAACCCTCTACCCTGGCATATCTACTGTTAGCCTACTGTAGCACGACAGCAAGAGAATGTGTCCACACCTATATATTCTATACTGTCTAGTTGCAGCCTGAATATGTATTGGGGAAGATGCTTGTAACTGTGTCACCACCTCTTAGCAAATCTCACGAGAGCACTTGCAGCTAGTTCTTCCTTTCAGGAAAGTATGTAAGACCAACTAGCATCTAGAAGGCTGGGCTTATTTGACTAGCTGTGGCTGTTCTGTAGGAAGAGGCCTTAATACTAGTCAATCAGTGGTAAATTGTTTTGGATGTGAGGGCAGGCAGGATTATAATGATGGTGTGGGGAATTTGTTAGACCTACTGTGACCCCTACTGGTTTGGTCTGAAATTAGTGTGCTGGTTAGCCACAGCTCACTTCCATTCACTGAGTATAGTAGAAGTACATCCACCTGCTAGAGAAGTCCTAAAGACTTGCATGCTAGAGTGGATAGGGGATTACTGCCTTCATGACAGGCATCATTTTCATTCCAGATGCAGAAGTAATACAACTCCCCAAGCCCATTTGGGCAGAAAAATGGCTTCTAATCCTCCATACTACATCTTTCAATGTTATGCAGTCATGCCAAGTTTAAGCTATAATCTCCTCAGAAAGTTCAGCAGGGTCAGGGTGTGCCCGGTTTGGATGAGAGATTCTCATGGACTGCTGGAGTTCTGCAGCAAGTGGAGTTGATGTTTCATACTCCCAACCCCTGAATCAGTGGTGTGGTGTGGTTGTGGAGGCATGGTATAGAATACAGGGCCTTGACAGGTTGTGCTAAGGCACTCAGGGCACTTTACATAAAAATCAGGGTGTCACTCCCAGTGTCTGGGCTAAATGCCATCTCAGAACTTGCTGTCTCCAATGTTTATGCAGTGTTGTTATACATAGGGCCAAATTAAGGCAATATGGGGCCCTGTGCACATCACACTATCCAGGTTCTCTATAGTTCTGCCCTGGCAGCCTTGCACTCCACCATTAATGGTAGTGTCTAGGGGACCTTCCCTGCTTCCCAGGGAAGCACAAAGCCATGCTACTATTCCAGGAGTTGCAGCAGAGACTCCCACCAGTAGATAACAACAGAGGGAGCTAGCCAGTACATACCAGTTATTGAGGTTTTTACTTGGGTTGATGGGACAGGCTTGTTATTCACATCTCCCTTTGCTCACGCTCCCCAGATCTCCTGCTGGACTAGTGTTGCCTGAGCCTCTAAAACAGTGGGCCTTGGAGTTAACACCCATTGAGATGAATAGGACAGCCCCCACCTTTTCACACTAGTGCTTCAGGCTTTCTACAGATGCCATCAGATACCTCTATATGAGTTATGTTTTGTTCAGATCTGAAAGCTTTGCTTCCCAATCACAGGGGCTAAAGACTTACACTTTTTTATAGAAGATAAAATTCTAACTTAATCACCTGATGTCTAGGAAGCAGGACCCCAGATATTGTCTTATAATTTCTATGCCTTCATCTAATTCTGCTTGTTCACTGCTTTAATAGCTGCTCCATTGCATTCCAAAGGAAGCTGTATTTCATTGATGGGCAACTGTTTTTTTCCCATTGGTATGTACAAAGTTGTCAGATATACTACCATATTTATTCACATATCACATTTTGGTAAAGCAGAATGAAGTGGGGAGGGGTATGGAATCCCTAACCAAGTTGCTCAGAATCAGCTTCCTCATTTAAGACATATAACCCAATTTTTGATCACTTAATTTTTGTGGGAAAGGTGAGTATGACAAGTGAATAAATACAGTATTATGAAAAGCATTGATATCTCTATAGGTATATAGCTAAAGGCAAGGACAGTGGCATAATACTGTGGTGACTAATATTTGCAGAATCATACATCCATAGGTCACACTTCATAGAGTCACAAAATATGACTACAAAAAATAAGTGTGAACTTGCCATATTGTGAGTTGACATCTCTACAGCCATCTTCTGATTCTACGGCAACATGTGAATGTCTCTGGCAGCATAAGATTTTTTTCCAGTCATTTTGTGTCCTAAGTAAGATTTATCATGCAACACTGAACAAGGCTGAGCACTAATACAGTTTTGATGGTGTCTACACTCATCTGACCTCTCTCTTAATCCACATACTCTTCATCACACTGAACACTCCTTCCCCTGAGCTGTTTGTTTCTACTAAACAAGGAGGGATAAAATTCTTCTCAGGGTGGCAATATGTACTAAATAAAACACCATGCATGTCATTTTTCTATATGCTTATGTAAGAATGACGCTGAAGTGGAAAATTGGGAACTTGAAGTACCTGGGAAGAAGTTACTGGGACAGAGGGACATCATATGATAAACCAAGATATATGGTTATATGATGTCTCTCCATTGAGTAGAGTAGTGGCGCTTAACCTTTTGGCCCCATGGGCCAAATGAGTGGTGCAGGGCTGGATTGGATCCCACACTTCAGAATCAGGCCCATGCACCTGGATCTGGACCATGTTGCCCCCACCCAGTGCCATGTGTAAAACTGGGGCCCTAGGAACCCATGACACCTCCATCATCTCCACCCAGTTGTGCTTGATGGGATCAGGGCCCCAGGACCCTGGGCTGTCCCTGTCCAGCCCTGTGTACCAGGATTGGGGCCCTGGACCCCATGCTGTCTCTTTCAGGGCTCCACATGCCAGAATTGGGGGCCCCAGCAGGCTATGCCAACTCTGCATGTGGGGTCAGGCTTTGGGGTTCCACATCGCTTCCACCTAGCCCCACATGTGGGGATCTGGATCCAGGGTCTGTACCACCTCCACTGGACTCTGATTGCAGGGATTGGGGTCTTGTGGCTCCCCACTCTCTCTACTCAGCCCCACGTACCAGGATCAGGCCCCACAACATCCTGCATGCTAGATCTAGCATGCAGGGGCATGCCCTGCAGGGCTCCCCAAGGACTCCTGGGTTGCACTATGGGCTGGATAATGAGGCACCAGGGGCCAGATCTGGCCCATGGACCAGAGGTTGAGCACCCTGGGCTGTCAGACTAATTTTTGCCACATGACAAGAATTTTTCACCTGACCTGGTGTTGGTGTGATGCTTCCTTAAGAAATGTGCCTTCCTTTCCTTTAAGGATAGTGGTTATCTTTATGTACAGATAGTAATGGTCATATACGCTGGCTGGCCCCATTCCAGTTAATAATAACTAGTTGTTGATGCATCAAGGAGAATACAGATGGTAACCAAGAAAGGAGAAGGTGAAAACCATAATACAGAAGGACAGTTTTAGGATTAGGTTTAGGATTAGAATTGCATTAGCGTCTAAACTCTTAACCTTTTTTAGATTCAAGGTACCTGTAGTTAGACTCAAGGCACCCCTCAGAAAATGCCAGCTCTTAGCTTTCTTGCATGCATACCAGCCTGTGGCTTCTATACTATTCATTCCATCCAGGAAGAGCACACACCAACTGCAGATGCTTCCTCAGCCTGATCAAGGGTATTTGTACCCAAAAGCTTGCAAAGAAGAATTTTTCCAACTATTGAATTGGTCTAATAAAATATATCAGATTCACCTAAAGAACCTTGCCTGCCTATGTCCTTAGGTCAACACTGCTACAACCTGTACCCCTGAAGCTCTTAGCTTTTACTCATTTTTCTGTTGCAAAGAGCTCAAAAAACAACACAACTTGTCAAAATGGTTTTGACACTATACTTTGATTTCCTATTTGAAATCTCTGCGTGTATCATATGAATCATGTGCAGGTGTTTGCACGTAGTAGTGCAAACAGTGCTAATATTGTGAGTCACTCCCCAGCAACCTTAAAAAGGATCTCACAGTACCCTGATTAAGAATGACTTATCTAGAGGCCCCAGCCTCTATTATCATTCCCTATTGTGCCAGGCACTCTACATACATATAATCAACAGATAGCCCCCTCCCAATCAGCTCACCATCTACAGACAGGCAGGAAAGAGCGGTTGAGGGAATGGAATGGAAACAATATATAGTCTTTTCTATATCAGACAGCTACATTAAAATTAAAATTTAAAGAGAGAGAACCTGCAATAGTAAGGTAGAGAGATGATGATTATGACGCTGAGAAAATGAACCAGTGACGGTTTTGAAATCCCAAAACCTTGAGAATGGGGGAGGAGGGAGATGAGAAATAAATAAGTACACCCTGGAAACAGGAGATGCAATAACACAGTTCTGCATGATAGAGCAGGAAGGCAGTTGCGGCCTTTACCGTGGGCTGTATAGTGTGCCCCCAGAGCCTGTGATCACAGCTGGAAAGTTCCCATTGGCGTGCACATAAATATTTCGGTAAGTTATTTTTAAGTACATGTTTTCAAAGCAGAATATATTTAGGCTAGTTAAATGAAAATGTGGTTTAAAGGAAGCTGGTTCTTTAGAAATTTCCCACGCTGGTGCGTCTGCTGTACCATGCTATACCCAAGCCCATTATAGTATGACAGGGGGAGGCATTACATATTTCCATGAAGTTTTTACCATGCTAAAAGAAAATGATACAATAATATATCCGGAAAGGAAGTAGCCTGCTACATCAAGCAGGAGTGTGATTTGGATGGGTGAACAGTAAGAAAATCCCCAGTGTTGTAGAAAGTGTTCTTTCTGTTTCCTGTAAGCCCATTCCCCAAGGGACTATTAGGGGTCACTGAGTTGATGAGAGTGCTGTCTTCCTGATGAGATGTAAATCTGAGGTTCTAAACATTTGTAGTCCAATCCTATGGCACTTTCCACAAGAATCAGGATGTCCATCCTGGTTTCCTGGCCACATTCCAATTTGATTTGAGGCGCTACCGTGATTCCCTAGATGAGTGGTTCTCAACCTTTTTAGATTTGAAGCACACCTCAGAAAATGCCAACTTTTAATTTTCACTTGTTTTTTTGACTACAGAAAAATAGTAGAGCATTATTCCATTACAAAGACTTCAGAAAGACCACAACAGGTCAGAATGTTTTTAGGGGTTCCAATTTGAAATTTCTGGATTTATCATGTGAATCATATTTGCACTGCTAACATTGCCGCAGCAGCCTGTTTGAGAATCACTGCCATAGATAAGAGGTTAGGGGTAGAAAAGTCTTCTCAAAGCAAAGACAGAGGGAACATTTATACCAGCTTGCCGCAGGTCACACTGCACCTAGTAATTGTTTTATTTGTCCTTTCCTATACCAGTATAAGTGTAGCTAAATTGCTGTAACTTTAAACCTGCTTAATTAACGGATTTATGCCAGTAAAGCAGCAGACTGGAGGAAGAAGCTGTGGTGAGAAGCAACATACAGGCTGTACTTATATCAGTTCAGCTGACTTACACACCAAAAGTATAAATCTCCCTACCTCCTATATTCATGTATATTGTGACATCTGTCCACAGTCCAAAATAATCTAGCTCATCTGCCTGGCCAATTCACTTTCAACATAGAAGCCCATTTGGTTGGTTTTGAAGTGGAAGCTTGGACAGATGACTAGGGAGGAGTATAAGAATATTGCTCAGGCATGCAGGGATGAAATCAGGAAGACCAAAGTACAATTGGAGTTGCAGCTAGCAAGGTAAGTGAAGGGTAACAAGAAGGGTTTCTTCAAGTATGTGAGCAACAAGAGGAAGGTCAGGGAAAGTGTGGGTCCCTTACTGACTGGGGGAGGCAACCTAGTCACAGATGATGAGGAAAAGGCTGAAATACTCAATGTCTTTTTCACTTCAGTCCTTACAGGCAAGGTCAGCTCCCAGACTCCTGCATCTGGCAGCACAGTTTGGGGAGAAAGTGAGGCGCCAACAGTGGTGAAAAAATAAATTAGGGACTATTTAGAAAAGCTGGATGTGTACAAGTCCATGGGCCAGATGTAATGCATCCAAGGGTGCTGAGGGAATTGGCTGATGTGATTGTAGAGCCACTGGCCATTATCTCTGAGAATTCGTAGCAACTGGGGGAGGTCTTCTGGATGACTGGAAAAGAGTAAGTTTGCTGATGACACCAAGCTCAGGGGAATAGTAGATACATTGGAGAGTAGGCATAAGATTCAGAGTGACCTCAACAAATTGGAGGATTGAGCCAACAGAAATCTCATGAGGTTCAATAAGGAAAAGTGCAAAGTCCTACAATTAGAACAGAAGAATCCCATGCACGGTACAGGCTTGAGACCAACTGACTAAGCAGCACTCTGCAGAAAAGGACCTGTGGGTTGCAGTGGACAATAAGCTGGAAATGAGTAAACAATGAGCTCTCCTTACCAAGAAATTTAAGAGCATACTGGGCTGCATTAGTAGGGGCATTGCCAGAAGATTGAAGGAAGTAATTCTTCCCCTCTATTCTGCACTGGTGAGGCCACATCTGGATTACTGTGTCCAGTTCTGGGCCCCCCACTACAGAAAGGATGTAGACAAATTGGAGAGACTCCAGAGGAGGGCAATGAAAAAGGTTAGGTGGCTGGGGCACATGACTTACGACGAGAGGCTGAGGGAATTGGGCTTATTTAGTCTACAGAAGAGAAGACTGAGGGGGGATTTGATTGCAGCCTTCAGCTACCTGAAGGGTAGTTCCCAAAAGGATGGAGCTAGACTGTGACAGATGATGAGGAAAAGGCTGAAGTTAGGAAAAACTCTCTCACAAGGAGCATGGTGAAGCACTGAAATAGGTTACCTAGAGAGGTGTTGGGATCTCCATCCTTGGAGGTTTTTAAGGCCCAGCTTGACAAAGCTCTGGCCACAATGATCTAGCTGGGGATGGTTCCTGCTTTGTGCAGGGGGTTGGATTAGATGACCTCCTGAGTTCCCTTCCAAGCCTCATTTTCTATGAGTCTATGATTTAATACGCAGGACTGTAATACCACTCCATTCTGTCTCCTTTCAAACTGTTAAAACGTTCTTATGCCATTCTCATTTCAAACAGCTCTTCAATATTGCTGTGTACTAAGTGCAGTTCAGGGGAGGACAAAGTTCTCCTGCAAGCATCTTGGAATGAAAGAGAATTGCAAGATATTATTTGTGTTCCAGTTCATATTAATTGATGCCATGCAGGGTGGGGAAATGGCTACAGTAATTTATTTACATATTTATCGTGCAAGCACAGTCCTGCCTTTCCTACTAGAATGCAACCCATTTGGTTGGTGTAATGAAGTCTGTTTGATGTCTCTCATGATAGCCTGCACAGTTGGACTGATTTTCTGTAGTTCTGGGAAGAGTACATCCAGCAAGACCTCTTTCCAGGATTATGATTTTCTTTTCCAGCTTTCACAGATTCTCCAGCTGGAACAGCAGAATTATGTATATTATAGTCCAGCAGCATGACCTAGTTCCCTTAATCGGCAATAACCAAAGGAACTCTCAAAGGGTTTGGATTCAGTGCAGAGCATCTCCAGGTTGTTTAAATAGAGGCTTTAGGGGGCCAACTGCATCCAAGGGAAAATGTTCTTAATTAAGTTATCTTTTAAAATGTGAAGAAATAAATGGTAACAAACATTGAGTGCTTCCAGTTTCTCATGTGCATGAATGGGAGCCATGTCCTCTATGACCTGGCCTGCACTATCAGTCTTAGCCTCCTGGGGGGGAATTCCAAAATCTCTTTGGAAGATTTATTGGGTAAATACAAACACAAGATTAAGTGCAATGGACCCAATGGCCAGGCAACATACAGGCTGCTAAAATGAAATACAGAAGTTCAGGCCCCAAATACAGTGTTCTCTCAGCTGAGAGGTTGTACTCAGCTGAGAGATTATATGTGCTATATGTTTTAGGCAGTGTTTCTCATCTGAGGGGTTGCCCTTCCCGCCAGGAGGTAATCTGGGGAAGTGCAAGACATGGATAATTTGATGACAATCTATAACAACGTGAGTAGCATTGCCCCACTCCCCACACACTCCTCCTCTCTAGGCATTTTTCAGCCTTTACAAACACATTCACCAAAAAAATCACACAGGCTGAGCATCAATATATTTTTGTTTTTATAGTAAATGTCATGGGACTGAGGATTTCTTTTTTTAACTTTGCATAAGAGGTTGCCAGCTTGCAAATATTGAGAAACACAGTTTTGGCATGTGCATTTCCCAATACAAGCAGCAATGTTATAAACTGTACTCTTAGCCTACTTTAGTTATGATCTCCTTGTAGAACACTTGGACCCCAGGGTGGTAGGCATGGCGTGGAAACCTAAATGGACAGGACCCTACTTGTTTCCCACTTGAAGACAATGGCAGCAATTCTAATCCTAAATCATGTTGACTTTAGGAGATGAGAGTTTTTCTTAGGCACCTAATGATTCTCATTGCTGGTTCCAAAACCCTTCTCTCTTCAGATCACATAATCTTTTCTGTTAGCTCTTTTACAAGGTAGGGTGACCAGAGCTGCACATAGAACAATATTCCCCATGAGCCAATGCCATGATGTTTGATAATGGAATGATAATGTTTTTTGATTTATTCTCCACCCAATTCCTCGTGCATCTGTACTTTTTTAGTCGTAGTTACACACAGAACAGAGGAGTTCATTTCACTGTCTACGGTGATAATCAGGCCTCCTTCCTAAGTCATGCCAGCTACTACAGAACCTCATAATGCATATGGGTAATTCTGATTATTCTCTACAATGTACATTTCGTTGCATTTAGCAAAGCTAAATTTTGCCTGTCCCTTTGGTTGACCCCCAGAGATATTCTAAGAACCAAGAAAGGTTCAAAGAGCCAGTCCCAGCAAAATGAAATACTCATAGACATTAACGTAGATAGTTTTAATAGCATATTTAATTTAAAAAATACAGATAAGATATAAATGTCCAAATAGCCCAGGTAAGGCATATCAAGCAAATGATTAAAAATTATAAAATGTGCATTCATCTAAAGCAGGGATGCTCAATCCTTGACCAGTGGTCCAGAGCCTGCCCATGGGGCTTCCCACAGGTCTGGAAATTTGGCATCAGGAGCATGGTGGCACCACACTTCCACTGCCAAATTTCTGGGCCCTTGGAGAGCCCCAGGCCCTGTATGCTGGATTGGGTGGTGATCCCAGCATGCAGGATTGGGTGGGCATGGAACATGGGGGTGTGAAGGGATGATGCCAGGTCCCAGGTCCCACTCCTGGCTCTCAGAGCAGGGAGGGGGTGATGGTGGGCCCAAATCCTGGAGTGTGGGGCTCGATCTGGCCAGCAAACAACCCCTGACACTCATTTGGTCTGCCAGGCCAAAAAGTTGAGTACCACTAGTTTATAACAGGGGTGCTAAACTTCTGGGCCATGGGTGAGAGCCAGCCTATGGCATCATATCATCTAGCCCACAAGACAGCCCCAGGGTTCAGAATTTGGCAGTGGGGAACAGCATCATGATTCCCTACTGCCAAATCTCTGGACCCCTGGGGAGCCCAATCCCAGCATTCAGTGCCAGCTGGTAAAGGTGTCAGACCCCCAGAACCAAATCCCAGCATATGGAAAGTGGGAGGGCATGGTACCGGGCCCCCAACATCCAATCCAGATGCACAAGGGGTTGGAGGCGGTGGTGTCAGGCCTCCAGGATCCAATCCCTGCAGGAAGGAGTGGTGCTAGGCCCCTGGGGCACAATGCCTGTGTGCGGGGCAAAAAGCAAGCAGTTCCAGGTACCAGGGCCCAATCCAGCCCTCAGCCTGGCCCCACACCACTCTTCTGGCCCACAGGGCCAAAAGGTTGAACCTGTGATGTACCTGTGATGTAAAGAAATAATAGTCTTATTAACAGTTTTGAGCATTTCAAATTAATTTCTGTAAGTCTTAAAGTCTTAGAAAGTCTTAAACAGGTGGCCAACCTGTTTGGGGAAAGGACTTCTCACCTAGGTTACATATGGAGTTTTAAAAGGGCACTGCAGTTCAAGGCTGAAGAGCAAAGATTGTGAGAGGAACCCAGATATTTATACTCTACCCCTGGCTCAGTATCAAAAAGCTTACTAAATAAGGCCAAAGCTTTTTAAATGTTCCTAATAGGTTCTTCTCTAATTAATATTCATATGGCTATTATAGTCCCTATTTAAGATATATATTGTCCTATACCAGATCTAACTAGCACAGAACCACTAAATTTAGTGTGAGCAACTTTTAGCCTACTTTCTTTAACTTGTCTCACTCTCACTTCCTCACTTCCTTTGCCTCCTCTTCTTTGGCCAAGTGAATGCAAGTAAATGCAAGGTAGATTATATTGCCGTGAAGCATCTTGGAGCCTAATATAGTCCACACTATGTAGCCAATCGCCTAGCTTGGTTAAGTGCCTTCTCTACAACCTTCACTGGACTTGACTAACCTAAATAATCTCATATCAACTGCAAACATTACCACATGGGGTGCTCGCCCCCTTCTGTAGAGCACTGTCAGACATCAGTTTTGAGATGGAATATTAAATCCTCCAGGGGTGATCCAGGGGGGTGCACTGGTACACTTGCACACCCTTTGATTCCTGATCCACCCAAAGTTTAAAACCAACTGCCTGGCAGTGGCAGCAACATTTCTAGTTAGGCAGTGCTGAGAGAATCAACTGATTTCATGTCTCATTATAATCTACCTGATCTTTTCTAAACTGTTCATACCACAGGTGTTAACAACCCTCTCTTCTTTTCAATGGTCTCAATGTTCCACTAATCAAGATATCCTTTGTTCTGCAATGCTGCTGTCTGTGAGCTGCTCCTGGTAATGAAGTTCCTATTTCATAGCCCTGCAGATTATTTTTAACTCATTCTAATGAAGTTTTATTTGTTTTTGCTTTCATTTTAAACTCAGTAACGCAGCCCTAGGCCCCTAGCATATTAGTATAGCTTCTAGTTTATTGTTAACTGGAGAAAAATATGTGTTGTTTCATATGTGATGATGCACCTCACCATTTGCACTCCCATTTTCAAAATTCTAGATCCACCTGTGAAAGCTTCATTTGTCTTGCAGAAAACTGCCAATTAACTTCTATTTTTGGATGCAAAATAGCTCAACCATGGCCCACTAACCCCCTTGATCAGGCCCACTACAAAGAACACTGAAGTCATAGAGGTCATTAAGCCCCGCTATAAAAACTTATTCAGTGGCCAAGGAGCATGATCATTTATCCTCCACCCACCAGTATTTTCCCTTTGCCAAGCCTCCTCTCTATGTAGCACGATAGCCTGCAGAAAAAAACAGGCTTGGGATTGCTGGGGGGGGGGGGGGGGGGGGTGTTTCCTACCATGAGAATTTCATTTCTTTTTCCCAGAATTTTCAAAAGTAGCTGAAGGGATTTTCCAAAACAATAATCTATCCTCCGGGATACTCTAGCCCTGGAAAGTGTCATCCCAAATGGTTTCAGTTCTTTCTGCACCTATGAAAGCAGGGAGACAATGAAAAATCAATATGGCCATCAAGGACATGCAGAGCTGGAAGAGAAAACAGTAAGAAATAAGCAAGAGGTTTAGCATCGGATAGAAGCCACCTTCCTTTAGGGCTTACCTCACTTCTAACTACTAGGATCAGAAGGAAATGTTCCCTAGGCTCAGGTTAACTCATAACCATACCACTGGGTTTTCTTTTGCCCTCCTCTGAACTAGCTACCATGATCTAGGATACTAGGGTAGATGCATCACCAGGCTTATTCAATCAGCCATTTCCTATATTCCTATGAAAACTACTCTGACCACAGAGAAGTGTCCATTAGTACAGGGAGCAGAAGGGGAAGAGTTCTGGTCCATGGTGGAAATTTCTAAATGCTACCACACTATTAAAGAAGGAGTCATAAGTATTTAAGCCAAAGTGATGAGCACCCAAAATGAGGGCAGCTGTAATCAGAGCCACCAAGAAGTGGTGTCATCAAAAACTGTTGGTCAGTTTTGAGTTTTGGCCTTAATGAGCTATGGTGCACAGCCCTTAGCATGCAGCCCTACAGTTTTCATTCCACAATGCAGCCCTGTTCCAAGCAGGCGACCTATTCAACCTGCCTTGACACCTGAATGCCCGAAACCCATTCAAAACCTATTCACTAGCTCAGGGACACCCAGGCACTTAGCAGCTCTCACTGATGTGTGAAGAATGCAGCAGTCAACCAGACACACATTGGGCCTCCATATCCCCCACCCCTGACACGCTCCCAGAGATGCCCCCCTTTCCAGGCCCTTGTCTTCCCTGACCTTTTGTACATCACATGCCTCCAGGAGGGGCACTTTTCAGGAGGAGTACAAGAGGGGAAGGGGGGCCACATTCCCAATTCCCCTGCTGCTTTGTCACCCACAGGTTCAGTGCAGTCGACCAGGCCTCTTTGCTCTCTGTCTGGGAGCTGTGTGGCAGGAGACGGCTCAGTGTCACTCACAGCAGCCGGGGGAGGGAAGGGGGAAGAGTGCAGTACAAGAGAGGATTGTTTGTTTCCAAATGCTATTTAAAAACCAGACAGAAAAGAGGATAGGGGACGGGCTGGAGCACAGCCTGGGGCAGGACACAGAGCTTTGCTCCCTCGCATCACTGGGGTCAGTTTGGCCATGGTCACTAGGGAAGAGCGTGGTTATCTCAAAGGGCTTAAAAATGCACCATGGAGTGGGCGATTCACCTGTTTGAGCTGAACTCAAGTCAGAAGCAGCTGGACATTTCTCCCCTTCCCCTCACAGCCCTGTGCAGGCAGGGCCATGACAGATTCGCCTACAGCAAGACGTAAAATAAAGAGATCAATCCAAGCATGGCGCAGACTGGTGCCTCCCCACCCGTTGGCCAGTGCAAGCTGTCGGAGCAGCCGAATTGGGCCCTCTGCATTTGAAAGCTAGTACAGCACCCCCACACAGCGTGCACGGCGGGATGTCTGCAAAAGGAGGCTGCTGTCACAACTGTGCTCCCGCAGGGGGCACACTCCCTCTGCCACATCCCCCTTGCCTCCCCCATCTCCATGTCTCTCAAAGGGCTCTTTCTTACTTTTTTCACCTCTAAAAGTCACTTCCATTCAAGGCAAATATTTCTCCCAGCCCCTTCCAGCTCCCCCCCCTCCCGCTTAGAGGCCCTTTATTGGGCAGCAATCCCAGCAAGCCAGGCAAACATTACCTCAGGGACACTTTGAATTAGGGCTGGGGGTGTGAATAGGTCCCACACATTCCCCCCAGCTTCTGCTCTTTCCTATAGCAACCCAGTTTGGAGCGAGCGGGCCACACAGACCCTCTGTTGTGTGACAGACCCTGTCACCCTGTCTGCTCAGGATGTTCATTTCTTTGCTGTGTCTCGGGCACTCCGCTGGTTGCACAGGCCGGGGCTGACAGCACTGAGGAATGGGACCAGTCAGCTGAGGGGCAGAACTGGCTAGACTGGGCCTCCAGAAATGAAGGAAAATGGGGACTCCCCATGCCCAGTACAAGCCACCGCTGCTCCTACTTTTATAAAATGATCCTGGTGTTGGATGAGTGCTGCATATCCCCAGACAGGTATAGCCCGGGCAGCAAGGGACAAGCTTCTTCCACCCATGTGCCACTTTCTTTTCCAGTGTTGCACAGTCTTCACGGGTCCTGATAGCTTCTGAGCACCTTCATGATATCTGGGGCACATAAGCTGAGAAGGCATCTCCACTAATAAATGCAAGCATGGAGGAATGCACTCTCCATTGAACTATAGACCCTGAAGGTCCTGTATATCCAAACCTCCCACCCAGGCCCCAAAGTCATTAACTTTATTATTTGTCCCACTGAGCTAGAGGCTGCCCATGTACATAAAGCAAATGGTCCCCACCCTGAGGAGTTCACAGTCTAGGTACAGAATGAGGGACAGTCCATGGTACAACAAACAGCCAGGGAGAGAACAAGGGAATAATGAACTAGCTAGAAGCAGCCTGATGAAGAGCAGCTATAGCTGCCTGTAGGAAATGGGGCCAGGATCTGAACTGCCCCCCGGTTTGGATTAGACATGGTACAGTCTGGATGTATGAAGTTCTACAAAGCCAGTCATGCTGCCTCTTCGGCCCCTCTGTGGCCCCCACGCCTCTATCAGTCATTGGCCTCATCTTTACAAATAATAGAACACTTGTTGTTACCCAAGTTGAAAATGTCCAAATAGCTCTTACAGAGGAGAGGATGAAGCTGAGGATTCAGGGAGCAAGGAGAAATCATCCTGCAGCATCCCAGGAGTCAGCATTTCAGTGTCTGTCTGCAGGGAGACTGGACACATGCAGCTCTCTTTGGTATTTGAATCCCCTGCAGACGGGATGAAGTTGCTGATACACATGCCAATAAAGCCACATGCCTAGATGCTGAGGGCAATAATTCTCAGAGTCATACAGGGACCAATTCTTCATTGCCCTACCCCTCAAGGAGGCCTTTACACCCATGCCCATCCAGTGCAACCTAAATGCAAAATGTTCCCACATAAGTTTACTAGCATGTTACCTTCTTTTGGCACTGACATAAATGCCCACATAAGGCGTAGGCCACTGAGGAGTCCAGAACCAGCTTCACTGTGCCACACACATGGTGCCACTCCTCAATGCTGTAAAGGAATGGCACAGCTCCTGATGTTTTCAGAAGAAAAAGTGCAGGCTCCATCGCTGAGAATGAGTGTGCTCCCGTTGTAACCGGCTGATAGTGAACTTCTGACTCTGTTACTCTTGACACAATGCCACCAGTGGGGAAAAGAGTCCACCCCCAAGTCTGTATAGAACCAAAGGCAGCAGCTTCACAGTGCTAGGCACTCCCCAGCCTGCTCTTGTCCCATGCTTGTTGCTTAGATGACAGTGGTTTGTAGGAATTCCTGGAATTTTCTTTGGGTGCCCCCCCACCAGGGATGGCTGCCTGGATAAGTGCTTCCCCTCCCACCCCACACCACAACCCTCCCAGCTCCACAAGGGAGAACAGGAGAGTTCCAAATCCAACAGAAAGGGATGGTGGACTAGTGGCCTGAACACAGGAGGACCTTCTGAAGCCACACCTGTGCCCTGACACTGACTGGTTAGGTAGCCGATGGCCAAAACACTTTGCAGCTCTATACCTTAGCACCCCTCTCAGTAAAAAGGGGCTGATTCTGACTTCTTTCATGGGGCAGCTGTGAGCATTAATTACACCTTCCCAGGGCTTTGATCATTCTGAATATGGTGCATTTATTCATTGTTATTCTGTGCACTCAAGATTATTATCCTCCAGTCAAGACACAGCCAAACATTCATTAACAGTGCTGTGCTATGTTGCTCCAGAAGCCAGGTGTGATTGGGGTGGCCCTGGGCAAGGCTGACTCTTTACAATGAACCTCCTTGCCTTTATTATTGGAGATGCCTTCTCAGCTTATGTGCCTGAGATATCATGAAGGTGCTCAGAAGCTATCAGGATAGACTGGCAGCCCCTTCCCAGCAGATCAATCAGAAAACACTCTGTTCCTGTTTGCTTAGCTAGTTGCTCTCTCCAAGGATATGAACACAACCATAGAATTCCTAGCCAAAAGATCAAAAGGGACCATCTGCAACATCTAACCACTGAGTTTTTAAACAAGGAACTTTCAAAAAAGTTGTCATTGGAATCCATGCTAACTCTGAAGTAGGCGGGACAAATGAGTAAGACCAGAAATCATCCAGCTAGAAAGCAATGTGGCTGCATGGTGCACAGAGAAGCAAAACAAAAAGCTCCAGTGGGGAAGAGGGAAAGAGAAGCCCCACAAAAAGAGGGAAAGAGAAGCCCTTCTTCTGATTAAGAGCACTGAGTCTTTTGGGCAGAAATCCTAGATTCAAAGTGTTGGCAGGGACCTTGAGGATCATCTAGTCCAGTAGTTCTCAACTTTTTTTAGATTCAAGGTAACTCTCATTAGACTCCAGGTACCCCTTGGAAAATGCCAGCTCTTAACTGTCTCTCATTTTTCAACTACTTAAAAATAAGAGTAGTTCTTCTGTTGTAAAGAATTCAGAAAGCTCACAGCAGGGCAGAATGGCTTTGACACTCTGGATTCCTATTTGAAATCTCTGGGTATATCTTATGAATCATGTGTAGGTGTTTGCACACCTAACAGCGCTCATTTTGTGCAGCACCCTTTAAAGGATCTCACAGCACCCCAGGGTTGAAAATCAATGATCTGGTCCAACTCCCTGCAGAGATGCAGGAGTCATCTGGCAAGAGATAGGATTCACATGGCCCAACTAACCAGTGGGAGCTGAACAGGAAATCAAACCCCACTGCAATCCTCTGCCACCCATCCGCTGCCCTCTCTGGCACACACTGAGTAGGATGGGAGCCATTCCAATACCTAGGAGGGCTTGACCAAGGTGGCGCCTTTGATTGAGGTGTGGCGCCTGCATCTTCATGACAAGCCCTGGCTCTGTGTGATTAACTTGGCTGTAAAATCTTGCTGCAGGGTCTGGATGCTTGGCACACAGCACCTGTGCCAGGGGTGGGATTCCTTCCCACGCTGTCAGGAGCATAAGGATGTAACACCCTCTCTGGGTGTAGGTCTTGGCTGTTCCCATAACCTTGGCAGCAGCAGTGGGGTTTGAAACAGATTCTGCACGTGGCAGAATCCCTTCAGGATCCCCCATTCCCTCCCCCTCACCCCCAAAGGGTTCCTCAGGACTCTCCTCCAGCCTCCAAGTAGGGAGAAATGCATATAACTCCTCTTAGAGTGGTTGGCAGGGCCATAGCAGTCCTGTTGAAGGGCTCCTGCTTCACCCTCCCATCACCCAATAGGGGTCTGTATTATTTCCTTCCACCCACCCTGGGATCTTACTGGTGCACAAATCAAACAGTTTAGTTCCGGATGCCAAGTGGGTAGTTTGACCTTTCCCTTCTGACCTGGCCTGCCTACAGGTCTGTACGGGTAGTTTGACCTTTCCCTTCTGACCTCCTGCAGATCACCTCCCTCCTTGCTGCTTTGCCATTCCTCTTCCTGAGTGGGTGAGAACAGAGGAAACAGGGAATTCATCTGTTTTCTGTGTGAACAGCTTCCTCCTGGCATTGGTGGCTTTTGTGGGCTCCCTGAGAGCCCCAGGAGTTGGGTATGTGGCAGGGATTTTAACCTGTGGAAGTAGGAGCTTCAGGAGCTGACACCGGAGACAAAAGGAACGCCGTTGGTTAGTCATATTCTGTGTCCACAGGGCATTCCATGGCAGGGGAGGTCACTGGAGTTTTCACTGGACTAAGTAGAACAAGAACTTGGTCCTCTTACTAAAAGCATACAGCACCAAGTGGCAAGGACAGAGCTGGTTTAAGCCAAAAGCACGACCCTACCTTTGGCTCTACCCTGGTGGTCCTGACCCTAAACAATGGAGAGGCAGTGGCAGTGGATGCCTTCCCCTCACAAAGAGCCAGGGGCAATGGTCACATGGACGCCCTCTCACCCCTACAGGACTGGCAGCCATAGCCCCCCATCCCTTTAAGACATCTATGGAAGTAGCAGCAAAGATCCTCTTTCCTTGAGCCAGGTGCCTGGGAGGGGAGCTATGTATTTAGGCGAGTGGGGCCCACTGCACTCTTCTCTTGCCATACACAGAGTCCTCTGAGAGGGCATGGGCTGTGACGCCTAGAACAATGGTCTTGGGGTTTACAATGCATTGAGATGTATGGGACTGTTCACACTGCCCAGAAGTACTGTAAATTTTGGCATGCAACACTGTATCAGTTACACTTGGTTCATGTTTTCAAACTTTTCTTTTACCATTCTTCTTCTGCTCCCAGGTATATTCTGTCTCTGAAACTTGCAAGCTTCTCCTCTCAGTCATCCAATTCACTGTTCTGATGGAGCACTGCTGTCAAGGGAGAAGGAGGCCACGCACTGTGATACTACCGTTATGATAACTAGGCCCAGTCTCATAGCGTATTGTAAATATGAGCACAGAGAGCTGGGAAATGGACTCTATTTTCAAAGGAGAACCAGTACTAGTATGATGCCAGAACTTTAGACACATGGGGCTTGAAAGAATATCAAGAGGTCGTCTAGTCCAAATACCTGGCAAGACTGAATACACCTAGACCACCCCTGACAGATATTTGTCCCACCTGTCCTTAAAAATGTATGTTGAAGGAGAATCCACAACCTTCCTCGGTGTTTTATTACAGGGTTTCACTACCCCAATAAAAAGTATTTCTTTGTATTCAACTTAATGAAAATTCATGAAAACGTGCGTTGCTAAGCAGGATGTCTTGTACCAGTTAGAGTTTTTTCAGGATGTGTGGTTTTACTCCTAAATATAAAGGGAAACCGTCAATTTCAACTCTAGTCAGTTTCCAAAATGAGCAGATTGTGGTTATTGGATGTATAATTTGTTTCTGTTACAGCAGCAGCCATGATGTGCTAAGTATCGTACAGACCTGTAGACAGGCCAGGTTCTTACCCCAGAGATCCCTCAGTCTGTAAAGACAAAGGATGTAGACAGAGGATGGGTAAAAGGACACATCATACCAACAAAGTCATTGGGATTGTGACTAACCAATAAGTAGTTTTGGCTCCTATGCCTATGTCAGTCTTGTGGTTTTACAGTCAGAGATTCCTATTTTTAAAAATGTTTTCTCTCTCCCCTGAAGACTTGTGAAAGACCCACACACATACAATAGAGGGAAAGGACTGTACAAGGGAAAGTGACTTCAGGCAAAGTGATGACATACAAAATGAACAAATGGGGAAATGCGAATGGTTTCTCTGATCTTCTTACATTACTGGTATCTTAAGAGTTATTCTTAAGTTACTTCAGAAGCTCTTAGATGGATTTTGTACAGTTCCTACCTCTCCTTTTGTCTGAGGAAGAGGGTGCTGCATTCCCTTCAAAATCTCTTAGGACAAGGCTGAAGTGGCATCTCCTGGAAGAAGGAAGGGATACCTCCCTTGCCACATGGGATGATGATAGACACATTCCCACCTGCAGAGGAAAACTGCAGAGGTAAAGCCAACCTGAGTGATGGCACAGGGGAGAGAAGAAGCTTATGTTAACACTCTTCTAACTCACAAAGATGTTTGGGGTCCTGCTACTACACTACCTCAGGGAGATACCTTCCTCATCCCTACATGTCAAGCCCTAGAGTCTCTCTCTGCTTAGTTCAGAGACAGATATTCTCAAGACCATGAGACTGATTGCCCTGGGCAACCCAGCTAGAGACTTCCTGCCCCTTCTGGGAAGACTCCATCAACACACAGGCAAGAACAACATTAATCCCCACCCTTCCTGGTGGCCAGCACCCTCCTGACCAGGCTAACAGTCATTGGTGAAAAGGGGGCTGACCATCAGAGCTTTGCTGCGCACATCCAGCTGCATTCCTTCCCCTTGAATCCAGAACTGAAAACCAGGCAGTAATTGGCTCTGTTATTTGTGGTTAGGATCCTGGCCAGAATGGCTGACTCGGCACACCAGCTGAATGCTGGGCTGGCTGCATTCACAGCATGGCAGGGAGAGCATGCTGCTAACAGGTTCTTGGCTTCTGCTCAGGACCCTTCTCTCTGCTCAGCTTTCACCAAGAGTTTACACACCTGAGTAGTTCAAAGCACTCTAGAGGATGACTGGGCACTGAGGGAACCCCTTCCACCAGGGATCTAGTGTTTTCCAGCTTTCACGGTGCTCAGGAACTTGGCATGGCCAAGCTGGAAGGTGAAGTTGTAAGGGCTGGGATGGAAGAAGGCAGAGCCAATGGGAATAGATGCACTGTGAAGGTTGCAGATTCTAGACCAGCTCCAAGTGACCTGCATTTGTTAATGGGGTCAGAGCACGGGGCAGGGGGGGATGGTCCCTGAGGCTTGTTCCTGAGAAGCAGTGTCAGTTAATAGGGTCTGCTGCAGCCCCAGACAGGGGCAGAGAGTACCACCTCACTCAGACCACTCTCTTAGTAAGCAACCAACTGTCCTTACATCATAGATATGGCCTTACAGATACCATAGCAAGGATGAGGCAGGAACTCAGCGCTCTCATTATCTGCCTCTGTACTACATTCCCCATCAGACTCTCCATCCCACTTCAACAAAGTGCTCTCAGCCCTGACTTCTGTTTCTAGAACCATCCAAAGCTGTCATTCATGAATGCCAAAATCCTCTGGTGTCCTTAGGGCTAGGGACAGACATTACACATAAACCAATTTAAGTGATCAGAAACCGGTTTAAACCTGTAACAGAACAGATGTTCAGTGCACATAAACCAGCTTGAAAATGGCAGAAACTGGTTTGAGATAAACCTGGTTGAATGTGGTATCAGACTTAACTGATTTGGGTCAAACCATTTTATGCAATGTCTGTCCCAGACCCCTTGCTGGTTTAAAACAAACCAGACATCCCCAGCATCCCAGCATGCTCTATGGGCTGGGCAGGGCTCCATGCTCCGTAGCAGAGCTGGCCCCTCCCCTACACTTCCTGGCTGGAGCTACAGCAGACTGCAGACACAGCAGGGTCTGCCTGGCTTCCCCCTGCCCTACCTCCTCCTTGCTGCTTGCTGCTCAAGCAGGAATCCCCCCCTCCCTCCCTCCTGTCTCCCACAGCACAGCCCCCAGCCCCACGGACCCTAGGCACGTGGTATACTAGCTAATGCTGAGAGGGATATGTGTACGTCTCTCTCCAATTTCACTGGGACAGTCAGACAGAAAAGTGACTACTTAGGGCTATTTGGAGCTAATCAACAGGTCAACTGGTTAAGAAGAGTTTGAACTAATGGAGAGGGGCTATTGCTTTGCTGGTGAGGTGATAATCACTGTTATCAGCCCTCTGCTGGCTTGCTCACCTGTCAGTTTGCTGCAGACAGTATAAAGAAGCAGGGAAGGAGATTGAAAAGCTCTGTATCATCAACAGATGTATGCACTGCACCCCAGACCCCTTGCCTCAGAGTGCTGGCTGGGGGCTGACAGGGGGCTGAACAGCCAGCAGGGAAAAGCCTGGGACTATGCAGGGAGACCTCCCTCATCAGAGGTCCTTCAGGGGCCTGGCCACACACCCCTCAGCTCATCACTGTTTAAGGGAAGGGAGGCCTGCTCTAGTGCCCCCCAGCTTCTAGCCTGAGCCACTGCAGGCATATGCCTGAATCTCCTCAGTTCAGAGAGAATGTCTGTCCAGTTACAAACCAGTTCAGCCTAGCCAGGTTAGACTAATCTGCAAAGATTGAATCAATTCAGGCTCAAGCTTTTTGAATGTCTGTCCCTAGCCCAGGAGAGTGGGAAACATAGAGGATATCACATCCTCCAACCCAACTAGCATCCACCACAAGCTGTGAGGAGGCAGCCTAGTTTTGTGGTTAGCATACTGGACTCAGGATCCCCACATTCAATTCCTTGGTCTGCCAGATACACTTGGGTCCAGTTCCCTACTCTTCCACAGACTTGCTGTGCACCCTTGCACAAGATTTCTGGTGCCTTAGTTCCCCATCAGTAAAATAGACATGATAATTATATTACCCCATCTCACAGGGGTGCTGTGAAGACAAATTTGTCTGTGGGGGACTCAGGCACTAGGGTGCTGGGGACCACATAAATATATAAATAGATAGGCAGATGGTATGGCTTGCTTAACTGAAAGCCAGACAGGATAATGAGAGGCACCTGTTGAAAGTGCCACTTACCTTACTGTTCCTTGTGCCAAGTCTCAGTTTTCAGGCAGTCCTGCTTCTCTGGAGAAACATGGCTGCTATTGTGCCGTGAGCAGAACCCTTTAATTTCAAATAGCTCCTGGCCCCAACTTTGTTATTAATGCTGAAAAAAGGGGTGGGGCGCTTTTTTCTACCTCTCGCTGTCTCTTGAAATCAAAGATTTCCCACAAAAGGTATTTCCCTTCTGAAGGAATGGAGGGCCAATGCAGGAGCCTTCTGGGAGGATAGGTGCCCACCTGCACCTTCTTACTAGGGTCTTTTCCTCCCACCTTTGTATACTGTCATTATTACACTCCAACTTTGGCAATAAAGAGTGGGGGAGGGGCAGGGTTTGGACCATCTCCCACCTGGAAGCAAGGGGGCTGGGAAGATTTCTAGTTTCCCAATCTGGTTAAATCCCATTTGAGCTGGCAGGGCAGTAGTGTAGGACTGCTTGGCCTTGATTCGAAGTGTTTTATTTCTGGTAATCTGCCACAGCAGATTCCAGTAAAAATCATAAAGCTCCTTTCTGCTCAAAGGACAGTGGGTTCTAAGGTCCATTGTAATTATTCTTTCCAGTTTGGTTTCCCTTACAGCACATTGCTGAAAGACTGAAGTCAGTGAGGGGGCTTAGTGGAGAGGCCAAGGCTGCCTGGGATCCCACCCAGGGGACACCATGGAATTTTTAGTGGTCCCCAAGAGGCAGGACTACACTATGAGCAGTGATGAGCCAACCTCTAATGGTCTAGAGAGCTTCCATGAGTTTGGCCAGTGAAAGAGTAGGAGGGGTTGTGGAAAGATATGCTAAGGATCTGTCTTATGAAGGGGAAGCCCTTAAGCTTCTCATAGGCCTGCTCAGAGCAAGATGCTCTCATCATCTCATTCTAGTCAAGCCAGAGATAGGGTCATCACAGCTGGGAGCAGCTGGCTTTCTTCTTTTGACCTCATGGTGACTAGCGCCTGTGCAGCCACGTGGCAGGCAGGGAAGCTGCCCAGTGACAGCTTTCATACAGAAATGGGAGGGAAAAACACAATGCATCAAAGCTTGCCCCCCCGCCCTTCCCCTACAGCTGTTAAGGAACCAGATTCACTGGCTCAGAAATGGGAAAAGTGAAGTCAACGCTGAATTGAAATTAAGTGAGGGAAGCTAACAATGGCATTGTCCATCTAGCCACCAGTAACCCTCCCCCTGCCATGTCAGATCTGGATACGGGTCCTGCTAGCCTAGCAGCCTCCCTTCTGCCAAACAGGAACAGATTGGTTTGTATAGTTTGGCATCCTATCAGACAGAAATAAACTATTACTTGGTTTAGTTGAAACCACTGACTCCAGCAATGACCAGTGCCCAAGGTTTACATGGAAAGCATAATCCACCTCCAACTCCCCATAATGCACCTAACTGTCCAATACAATAGGAAGGAAAGGAGATGTATTCTTCCTGCTTACAGCTTCCCAGCTCTCCAGCAGCATATAAGCTGAAGTGTGAGGATGCAAGTACATCTAGGAATTTTATCCTGACCAATGCCACAGTAAATGCTGCATACAGTGGCTAAATACCAGTATCACAGCTGTAGGCATTTCATAAACTAGTAGGTCAATGCTACTCTTTGCTTAGATAGATACTAAATCCTTCTCAACTCTGTTTCTTGTCAAAGTTTAGCTGGTTTGCATAGTGATTCCTTTTACCTATTTGGAATTAGTTGCCTTTTAATTTAATCCTAAACAGTGTTCCCTCTGTCTTGTGGGGCACAGTGCACTGGATCCCAGCTGGCCATTTCTACATCATTCACTGTTTTATACCCAGCGATTCTGTCTCCCCTTAGCTACTCTCTGCACTCAGTAGCCCCCCATCACTCTCATCTCTCCTTGGATTAGAGTTCTACATCTTTCTTCACGGTTCCACATCCTTTCATCAGACCTTTTCTACTTCAACTCTGTCCTTTTGGGAATGAGGTGACTCAAACTGAAGACAGGATTCTAGGTATGGATGCGGCACTGGGGAAGGAGAAGGGTAGGAAAGAGAACTGCATTTCTTTCCGAAAACACTTGGCCTCCCCCACACATGTAGAGTGGAAAGATGTGCATACACACTCACATGCCTATACACACATATAGATATGTAAGCAGCAGACTGCCCTATAAGTAAATCTGTACACTCACATTCAACCAGAAGGCACATATGAGCAAGTGCATGTGCACACACGCTTGCCACTCAGTTCAATGTAATACAAATGTTAGGCCCTTGAGTTTCATGCATATCCCACTTGTTGTTTCCTATCCACTCTCCTGTCCCACAGCCCCCATCCTTGGTCTGTACCAGAATGTGATGTGCCTGGGCATCACTTCACTTAATCCAGTTGCCCATGCTCACCTGCTACGCCTGGTCATCACCAAACTATCCACTAAACCCAGGGACTTGGGAGCAGGGGTTTTGACCAGTCTCACTGGAAATCTTACCTCTTACTTCAATGTGCTCTTTTTTTCCCTGAAAGCTTATTTGACTTGGCAGGAGGCCACATATTAACAAGGGGAGAAGGAATCTCACCCACTGCCGACTTGGAACTCAGAGGGATCAGCTGATCCTGTATCTCCACCCCTCGTCAATTTAAGCTGTACTCTGGCCTTTACTTGGGTTAGTCATTTTAATGACTGAACATGTCTCTGAAATCCCTGCCAAGTTTCAATCAAACAGATGGAGAGAGAGAAACGTACAGAATAAGGGGGAAAGGGGAGAGAGGCAGAGGGAAAGAGGGCAGTTTATTCCTCTGCACATACATTGGAGGAATGAGGGAGCAGGCAGGAAGACAGCAACTGAAAGCAGCAAGGATCTGGGCATCAGAAATGCTCCCATTTTACCACCAGAGGCTGCCCTCTGGCACATCCCAAGGGCAGAAGTGGGGGTGGGGAGGAGATTGAGAAGCTGGGAAGTAGCAAGGAGACTTGGCCAAGAAATAAAGGATCCAAATGGGAAGGGCAGGGAAGAAAGAATAAGGCTAGCGAATGTGATGTGCTGAGAACCCACCCCCTCTCTTCCCACACCGCCCTGGCAAACTGGAATCTCTAGGAGCTTCTAGATGTCTTGTATATCAAGAGCTTTGGTGGGGATTAAGAGCCATTCATATGCCCAAGATGACACTGAAGAGTGTTTCTCTGGCCATGCCCATGTTCATGGAGCTCGCTAGTCACAGTCCTCATTAAATATACACACAGAGAACCCAAAGGCAGTTTCCAAAACACACCCACTGGCCCCCTCTCCAGTGGCCATTACATAGAAGGAGCTATGCCTGGACTTGTTGGTTGTCTCAATAGCTAGAGCCTCATATCGCCTCATTGCCTCCCTGTGTCTGCAGAATAGCTCTTAAAGGAATGAAGTAAAGTACAGATCAGACTGCAACCAGAGGTGACCAAATCCCAGCCAGCTCCATGCCCTGCCTGCCTCAGAGGAGCTGGGTGAATGCTGTTCTCTTCAGAGCCTTTGCTGTAGCATAGCACTCTTCACTTTCGGATGGGAGCTGGCTGGGATTGGTCGTCACAGCCTGGCATATTTTTCAGAGAGGACCCCATGGCTTTCTTACTCAGTTGTTCTGTCTGACTGCTCCTCAACAACCATCTTAGGTTGGTTTCAAGCTCTTCGTTCACCTCATCCTCAGACAGCTGAGGCTTTAGCTGTGGACACTGTGAATAACCTGTACTATTAAGTTAGCTTCATCATCTTAGTATCCTGTCACCAGCCCAGCCTGGGCTTTTATAATACACACCTCTCCCCACAATATCTCCTGTCGCTGGACTCCAACAAGTACAGCGCATGCAGGAGGGAAGTACAAGCCTTTGTTCCAGAGGGGGAAATGGAGAAGTTTGGAGCACACACAAGTAAAGGTCTAATAACAGCTCAGTCCTGATCTGCATCCTTCAGCTGCTACAGCAGGCTTGGGCTTCCCTACACTCCAGCCCTGCAAATACACTTGGGTATGTCTAGCTGGCAAGCTGCCGTGCCAGGTAGGGATACCCAAGCTAGCTCTGATTTCAAACAGAAGCCAGATAGACATGTTAGTATGCAGCTGCTCCTAAGCTAACAAGCCTGCTCAGGCACAGCATCATGCTGAGGCAACTCTACTGCTTCCAGTGCCTCTCACTGCAGCATGAAGACATGCCCTTAGTTCCCAACCAGGAGTGAGGAGCTCACCACACTACCTACACTGGTGTGCTGCTCCATTAAGGCAAGGAGAAGGCAGGAGGTGAGGTCCCTTTGCACACTTTTTACACACTACATGAAGTTGTACTCCTTCTGCTCCCCTTAACTTTATTTAAGCCTTCCTTCACACTCAGTCCCTAGCTGAAATCTTACTCTAGATTTGCTCCTCCAGCTCTGCCAATTGCCCTCCTTCTTGACTTAGAGCCATTGCTGTTCCCATCATGGGCATCCTTGAACTCTCCAGAAAGAGTGTGAAGATTTTGTGAGGCAGGCAAAAATATCCTGAAGCAAACTGCTGGTGCCCTGACCCTCACCCTTTCAGCAGAAACGTGGCTCTGAATTCTGCTCTCTTACTGCAACTCTGAGCTGGCCTGGAAAAATCACTCTGAAAGGCCAAGGGGAGGAAATGAATTCCCAGGCCCCTCTGCTGCAAGCTTTAGAAGCTAATCAGGAAATTTTATTAAAAAATAATAACAATAATAAAAAGGAGCCTTGGAATCTGTTCAAACTGTGAGTGCAATGATCATGGGAGGCCCTTTCAAATACAAATGAGTACAAGTCTCTTCCAGCCAAGAGATACTTCAGGCAGCAGGTTACAGTTACCGCTAGTGCTGAAATCTAGGTTCAGATCTCTTCTGATCAAAACCAATCTCCTCTGTCCCTCCCTCACTCTGCTGGGAATGAAAAATGTCCTGTCATTCCCCGCTTCTTCCCCCACCCCCTACCTCTCATTGCCAGGATCAGTTCCTGCCTGGACCACAATGAATGAAACATTTCATGGGAGTTGGCTCTGCCTTTTCCCACAATGTTTTTTCTTAAGAGCCTGGAGGATTCCCCTGCTCTGCATCTTGGGGTTTCCCCAGCCTGCAAGGAAGCACATTTGCCTGATCTGGATTTGTCTGATCTGCTAGGGAGATGAGCAAGACATGAAGCTTGGAGGAATTCTTTTATTTCAGGCAGAGTTTACAAACAGCAGGTCACCTGAGCCTTGGCATAATTGCATGCAGCTCCCATTGATGTCAAATAAATTGGCCCAGGCTGAATGGAAGTTTTGATGCCCATTAAGGTACTTGTACCTTGCAATAAAATGCCCTCCCTCTAATCATCCCTGCCATCATCAGGAAATGATCAGAGAGAAGAAAGCACCACTAGTTCCTGCCTACTCCCCTTGTTGAGTCAGGCCAGAATTACCATATTTACTCAAATACAAGATGAGGGTTTTTCCTCAAATCAGCATATGGAAAAAAGCCCCAAGTCTTATAATTGCAAACAAGGAAATCTCACTAAAGACATTGTCTAGCATTAAACTACTGCCAAAAGCAGCATGTGCTTAGTAATGGAAACCAACTATGAAGCTGATTAAATACAGATAACACAGAACATAACTATAAAACACATATCCCATATTGGCCAAACATGCTGATGGAAACTTTTTTTTGGTTTGGTTTGGGGTTTTTATTTGCTTTGGCCCAGTCCAAAGGGAACTGGTCCACAGGGAACTGGCACCAGGCCTGCACCAGGAGAGCCAGGGCCTGATACCCTTCCCTTGGTACCAAAAATGCTTGATCTTAGATAGACTAGTACAGGCCACCTGAATAAAATATACAACAGTATCCATTAAGTGCAGTCCCTCTCACTGCCGACCCTTTTCCAAGAACACCTGGCCTAACCCAGTGAACTATATGGTAAATCACAAGACATTGGTTTTAGGCTAATATTATTCATAGGCCAAGTGTGACTTACCAGGCAGGGGAGACAATATGATCTTCTCAGTTTTGAATAACTCAGGGCGCATCTACACAAGACACTTTACCATGCACTTGACTAATAGACTGCACAGTAAAGTGTCACTGTCTACACATGCAGAGCCAGGGCCAGGAGCTGCTTGCTGCTGGGTCAGGGGAACATTGTGCCGGCCAGGCTCAAAGCTCAGAGCCCACCCTGGTAGCAGGCAGTTCCTGGGGGCAAGGAGCTATTTTCCAGCCCCGGCTCCAATTGCAGAGCCAGGACCAGGAGCTCCCTGCACCAGGATCATTCCCCAGCCAGGGCTGGATGGGACCTGCCCCAGAACAGGACAGATCCTAGCCAGCCCCAGGCTGTGTGGGGAAGCCCTACTGGGCACAGGGCTTGTCCCCATGTGTATGGGGCGGGGGAGCTCTGCAACAGCAGCGCTCTCGTCCTGTGCACATCAGCACCTCTCCGGCTGTCTCCTGGCCCTATGCTCCCTGCCAGCCCCTAGGCCAGCACCCAGGGGGAGCCTGGAGCTCCCCATGGCTTCTGCAGGAAGGCAAGGCAGAGTGGGAGCAGCCCTCTCCAGGCTGCTCCCATTGGGAGCAAATTTGCTCCCAAGAAGGAGCACATGTAGATGTACTCCCCCCAGTAGGCTTACTGTGCAGTATTTTTACTGCACAGTAAGCCTACTTCAAATTAATAGCACATGTAGACATGTCCTCAATGTAGTTAGAGGATGAAAGCCTACCCCTTGCACTGGGAGCAGGCTGACTCATGTGAGAGTCTACAAATGCCTCCAAATGCAAGGAACTCAACTACACAATTTATGGAGATAGGGGATTGCTTTCCAGCTTACTTAGCTTACTCCTTACTCCCTCCTTACTCCTTACTCCTTCAGCCTTTTGACTAGGGGCAAGCAAGACTAGGGGGCATCTGAACTCCAAAATCTCTGGCCTTGGGCTTGCACATAGGATGCCTGCTATGGCTGTGGGAGTATCTGAAGCCCCAGACTCATGAGTCTGGGAGGGAGGATAATTGCCAGTGGTAGCACCACACAGACTTGAATGATTGAGCTCTGCTCAGTTGAGATTTGGAACTTAACTGATTTTGCCCTGGAAATGAAATTTTGTTAAAGAAAAATTTGTACTATACACAAGTAAGTGCCAAAGTGTTGCTCAAAAGTGTGTTAATGGAGTACCTGCACTAAAACTTGCAGCAGTTTCAAAAAAAAGGTAGTGTGCATCAATTCTGGATAAACTGAGTGTATGGGTAGTACTATGTGAAAAATGCTACAGCCATGTTTAATTTTAAGGTCATTGTTTACAAATTTGCTCCTCATTTCCATGTGCTCAGGGAGAGCAGGGTCTCACAGTAAGGAGAGGCAGAAGGAACGTCCAGAAGAAAAAGCTGGGGGGAAGCAGAGACCAAAGGAGCTACCTGACCCTCCAGATTTATTTTCCCTGCTGTAGCAGTGAGAGAAGGAAAAATTCAATGCAAACCTCCAATTCTTAAATTCTATACCTGAAAAAATATAACAAATGTATAAATTGTCCATATATATCATCTAATTATTGGGAGGTTGTCTTATCAGGGTAATCTTCTATTTGAGTAACTTTGCAGTGCTTTATGTTTTCTATGTTCTGAATCAGGGAACTCCTGCCTCTGGCTTAGGAGATGCCTCCTACATTCATTACCCACTAGGAAATGCTTCCTGGTATTCAGCCCAAGTGTCCTTTTTCACTCCATTACCCATAGCTTCTTGGTTTACCCATACTCTTCTTTATTACTTATTATTTTAATAGTTCACTCTTCCTACTTGGAGTTTTCACCCTTGACATACTAGTGACAGTTATGTGTCTCCTGAGTCATCCCTGTGGCAAGAGAGATCAATTTCCCCCGTGCCTTCCTTCCTGCAGGTTCATTAGCCCTTTGGGTTTTTCTTATCTGAACTCCCTGCCATGTGTTGATATCAGCGAGTTCTCAGCACTTTCAAAATACTGGGACAAGGTAAGAACAAGAAAGCACAAACAGAGGAAAGGCTGATGAGGTCATGTGTGTTCTAGATGATGCTCCATACGTGTGCAAGGTGCCACTGTTGCCTGTTTTATCATATCCTGTGAGTCTTGGGTCAGTCCATGGCTCCTCAGCAGGGTGAGGACAGGATGGAGACTGAAAACACCAGCAATCGGTCCAGCACCACAGACTGCTGAGACAAGCAAGAGGGCTTCAACTGGCTGGAAGATGCAGGTGATGTGCTTTGGTCCCAGTCGGTGTGGGCAGGTATCTGGGACTGCGAACCAAAAGGCAGGTCCTGGCTGGCTGCTCCTGTACAAGGTCTCACTAGAGGATGTGTCAGCCTGAGTCACATCCTAGATCAACAGAGCCTGGCCCTCTCTTTCTCTCTGAACAGGTCAGCCATAACCACTGTCCATAACCGCAAAGTGTATTTACATGTCATGTACATGTTCCTGTCTGTGTGTCAGCATGTCATGGAGGCAGAGAAGTTATCAAATAAAACAGCACAGCAGCCTACCTTTTTCCCTCCCTCTCCTGGCATCTCAGTGAGTGTATGAGTTGTGTGGCTGACACTTAGTAATCAAAACATCCTGCACGCACAAGGAACGTCACAGGGTACAGACGTCACCTCTGCACTCCCCTCCCTTTTGTACATGTTTGTTCTTCCCTAGCCCAGGCATCAGCCTTTATATCACATCGTTCAGCCCTTCCCTATCTTGATGTGACAGGGAGATATGTAAACACACTGCCAGCTCATATTGCACTGTTTGCTCTAGTTGGTCCTCATACAGCTTCCATTCACTACCTGGCCCAAGGGAGGATGGCATCAGCCTCACCCTTCTCAGCTCAGGGCACAGTGAAAGCAGGGAAAGAGCTGCTCTGCTAGCTTGGGGGGAAATAAATGTTACAAGCAGTGCCCTGAGGGCAACCAAAGTCAGTACAGCCCTGCTACAAGGGACCAAGCCCATCCAGAGAACACAAATGGCCATTCTTCAGTTCCAACCACCTTCCTGGTGCAATGAGGCACCATGGATTGTTCAAGTGGCTCTCTCCAATCCCTTGATATCATCCTCCTCTTAGATAAACTGGAGAAAAGCTGGAGTCACTCCACTGAAATCAAAGGAACCACACCAGAGTGAGAGGATAGTCAGGCCCCGTGTGAGGGGTTTACCAGGGTCAGTCCAGAATTTTATACAGCGTGGTCCAGAGCTGCAACTGGTGTAGGTCAGCATGGCTCTACTGAAAGACATAGTTAAACATACTAGTCAGAAGTCAAGTAGGAGGGTAGATTTGCACCTTATAAACTAACCAAAGTGTGTGTGTGTGTGTGTGTGTGTGTGTGTGTGTGTGTGCGCATGCGTGCGTGCACGCGCACACACACACACACACACACACACGGGTAAGATCAGCTAGCTAACTAGCTAGCTAGCTAGCTAGCTGTCACTTAACCAAAGTAGACGCTATATATAGCAGCTAGAGAGACAGATCAACTTTGGTTAGTCTATAAGGTATCCTTCTCAGTTTCCTAGCTCAGTATCCTTCATCTCACAATAGCACAGAGTGGATGCTGAAAGAAAGAGCATTGAAAAGGGTCTGTTCAAACTAATCTGCATGCCTGCCTGTTATTTCTTACATCTTCAAGCATTCAGAGGTCTAGGAAGTCCTAATTTGGCAGTTACCCCTCTAACTGTCACATTGCGTACCCACAGATGGATGTGTCCTACATATATTTGTCCAGTCCTCTTCTGAACCTGGTGAAATTGTTAGCCCCTGCGACATCTTGTAGCAAGGAATTCCACAAGTTGATTACACACCGTGTGAAAAATAGCGTCCTTTTGTCTTAACCCTGCTGCCTAAAACTTCACCATACGTCTCCTAGTTCTAGTGTTGTGAGAAAGAGCAAATAGTAAACCCCTATTTGCTTTTTCCATGCCATTCATGCTTTTATAGGCCTTTATCATCTCTTCTTTGGTCATCTTCTCTAAGTTGGAAAAGGAGGAGGGGACCCTGTTGAATAGGTTGTGGATGCTCAAGACACAGTAGGGAGAGTGAGTTTCCTTTTACCTTAAGACACCCTCCAGAGCTAAAAAACAGAAATGATCAAGTTATAAAAAAGTTAATCCTCAGGGCATCAACATTAGGTTTAACCTTCAGGGACAGAAAAGATTTGCAGCTATCAGCAACAGTCTACTGTAATGTAAGGTCTCCACTTTTTCTTTTCACCCTCCCCCTTCTATAAAGAGAAAGTGGCACAGGCTACCAAGGATAAGATGGGCACAAGAGACCATTGGACCCTGTTTCCTTCTTTTCCCAAGGCAGCTTAGCTATTTGCTGAGGTCCTGCTCTGCTCTCCCTGCTCTGGGAGCTCATTATTAGAGGCAGATGACTCCAGGATTGTTTCTCTGGTTACTACTACCCAGCAGGGGTTATCAGAGTCCTGTCAACCCCCATTGCTGCACATCTCCTCCCTCATATGGTGGAATGGCACCTAGCTTTCTGGACCCCCCAGGAGTTTGTCAGGGATTTTGGGATGGCACAAAGGGTGGTGAGACCCTTATCAGATAACCTGTGACATGGCTAATCCAAGGATTAGCGAAAAGTTCAGAGGTTAACAACTCCAGAAGGCAGCTACAAAGGGGCATGAGAAGGAGGAGGCTGGATGGGGACTAAAAGAGGACCCCCAAAATTGCTCTATCAAGTAACAGGCAAACAGAACTCCAGGTTGCCTGTATTACTGCAATGTAAAGCAAAAATGAAGCTGAAAGCCAGGACAGTCCAGTAAGCGAAGTGCTAACCTAGGACTTGACAGTCACAGGTCTGAGTCCTTGCTCTATTACAAGCCCCCAGTGTGACCTTGGGTGAGTCACCTAGGTCCAGATTTGCAAAGGTATTTAGGTGCCTAATTTCTCAATTATTTCAATGGGAAGTTAGTCAGCTAAATAAGAGCTAGGCACCAAAATACCTATCTGAGTGCACCTGGGTCTTGCTGGGCTTTTGCTCCCTTTCTTTAATATGAGGATAATAACACTGCCTTATCTCACAGGGGCATTGTGATAAAAAGCATGTTATGGATCTTGAGAGAAACAGATATATGAGGGCCACATATGCACCTAAACTAGGGAACTGCTGGGCAGGTAAAACTGATTTGGGCATTGGTGAAGATTCAGGAGGAGCAGGAGTTTCAAACAGGTCCTTGCAGAAGAGGGCTGCCTGCACATGTTCACACCCTCCTGCTACAAATGTTAGGGTTTGGGTTTGCATATGGGTAGGGGCAAATACTTCATTTTACCTGAACTTGTCTACGCCTTCTTGTAGCTTCTCTTGGACTTAGGTGGATCTGATGGGATGGTCAGGACCTTTTTATTATATTTCTAGCTGCATTCCTCATACACATACACGTGCACACACACATGTGCCCAAGATATGTCTAGGAGGCTCAAGGCTGAGTGCCAAACTCTTCCAGAACAGCCAAATACTGCTGATCTGGGGGGAGACACAGGGAACAAGTAGAGACCCTGCCACTAGACAAGCATTCACCAGGTGATGCTGGCAACACCATCAAGGCTCTTGGTATGATCTGCCTGTTTTCATGTTTCTCCTTTTTTTCCTGCTCATCTTTGGAGACTCCTAAAGGATCTCCTCAAATATATCATTAGTTATAAAGCATGACATATGATCCTCATCTGGAATGAATTAGATGGTGAGAGCCTTGCCAGCTGTACTCTGCTAGGTTTATTCATTCTTGGAAGAGCCGTGCAGCATGAGCTGTAAAATAAAAAGTTCAGCTGATTGATGTGAGATGAGGGTTTCCTCCCTGCCCTCCCAGACTGTGCCCAGGCAGCCAGCTCTAAAACCTACTGTAGGACAACAATAATCCTAGACAATGGCTGGGTATAGCTCACAATGTCTTGTAAAAAAAAATTACTGGGCAGGAGTTAATGGTCGGCTTTCTTCCTGCCAGAATTCTTCAAGCCCCGATGGTCTCCGATGGTGGCTTGAACAGAGAGTTCATCTACCCTGTAGTCATTGCTGTGACTGCAGCTGGTGTAGAGCTCCCCAGCTAGGCACTAGCAGTGTAGTTATGGCAATATAGAGCTCAATGCAGGATGCAAAGCACACAAAAGAAGCTGGGTAAATACTCAAGTGGTTGATGTGTGCTGAGCTGCATGCTATGGCAGCTGCTCTGCTATCGGTAGGTGTGCTTGCTAGGGTAAAGCTAACTCAGGTATGTCTACCCAAGCTACAGCATATATATGACTACAATGTAGACATATGAAGACAATGTAGACACACGCCGAGAGATGTGAGTTAAAAGAAGTATATAAGGAATAAAAAGAACAGCCTTGGAACCTGACAGCCTCCATTATTTACCCACTGCAGAAGAAAGATAGCAGCAGTCAGCTGCAGGAACTAATGTCCTAGGCAAGACCCATGACTTATGCTCCTCGACTGTGACCTGGAAGGACCCCACTGAGGTAAGAAGGGAGCTCGCTCTCCACAACCCTTCCACCCTTGGCTTCTCTGGTTACAGTGACAACAAGGATGTCAAGCAGAGCTGACATCAGTGGGGGGAAGGGGACTTGTCACATGCCCACAAGAAATGAAAGTGAGATCCACCTGGCTTATCTCATGGAGACCAGTCACTCTTATGGGAACAACTGACAGTCACAAAGAGATAAATACTGCAAGCAGACAGTATGCCTGGGCAACCCACAGGAAATAAATGCTCTTCCTGATTCCTTCTCATTAGTCCCAACCAAGCTGTGGTCCTCCTAATGTACTTTAGTGTCCCTGGCAGTTGCAGTGTCTGCAAACATCCTTCATAAACATGAAGCTGGGACAGGCGAATGAGGGTTGCTGTATCAGAAAATACCAACAGCCCAGCTAGTCTGTGATTCCATCTCCTGCTGCACTGATTCATTGAGTCTGACATGTAACTTCCTCTGATAAAAGTGTTAAAATTCCCACCACCATCATTTCCTTAGAGCCCCTTATTATGTAATACTGCATCATAACAGAATATTCCTAGACAGAGACTCACACAAAGTTTGGAGGCTACTACTCTCTGTACTAGACTACTCTAATTTCCACAGGACATTCTGATTTTCTGACAGTCTGAAGCTGTTTTCGGCTGTTTCCATGGCTGTGCATCTGGATCCAGATGATCAACTGGATCACCAAGATCAGGCAGTGGACAATGGAAAATTGTATCAGGAGACGAGCTTCTCAGCCTTGTTGGACCTAACTGGTTTGTCGGCAGATCCCAAGCCCAGGCTGAGCAATCCAAGTCCCTCATGAGAAGCTTGCTGTTGCCCATAACAACAACCTGCAGCCTTTTAGGACCACAAGACTGAATCAGGCACAGGTTAATTGCTGCCCAGCTGGAGAGAGAGAGTCTCTCAGTCAGTGAAGGCAAACAGATAGGACCGGCCAACCTCAAGCACAGTGAGGAGGAGACAGGGCTTCATACAGATCACCTGAGATCACACACAACCTGCTCCTCCATCCCACCCTTCCGAGCTGGCCACAGTGCTCGGTCCTCCTATGGGACACAGAGAATCAGCTCAGGGACTGCAGCATTGCTACATTGCCAAGGTATAATCTGATCAGAGTAATAAGTGATCTCTCAGCAGGGCCAGGAGTGGTGGGTCCTGGAGTAAGGATCACATTCCTAAAGGTACTTCTCTGTCATTGCTCTTATTTGGAGCTCTTTTAAGCAACATTTCCATCTTGTTTCAGATCGGGGCTGAGCTGCTTCTAAATGTCATGGATGGCCAAACTGTGGTCATCTCTGGCTGGCAGTCACATGGTTGGCTTCTTTGTGCTGTTCATGCTAAAGGAACCTTTTTTTCCACCTGGCTTCCTGTGGGATAGTCCCTGCACCAGAGCAAGAGGAAGGTGAAGAGACCCTGCCCATGTGCAAGTCGCTCAGGTTGGCAGCTTGGATGAATATGTGGCACGTTTCCCTCCATGGAAGCTGAGCTCAACCCAGCACCACCCCTAGTTCTCAGGGTTGGGCTGCATCAGGAGGCAGTAACCACAACAACCAGGTGCTGTAAACTCTGGATTCAAATGGAAACCAAAATATGCCAGTTGTGGGAAAAGGGAGGATGCTGGGGCTTGTCTGGACTGGGCCTTTCAGAAGTAGAGGGGATTTCAGTGGCTTCCAGCAAAAAGCTGCATGCCTCATACCACTCCACTGGAGCTCAGCCACTAAGCAGGCTGCTGGGCCCTAAAAAGAATGAGCACAAGGAATTTTGTTCCTTTGGCAGGATGGAGCCTGTTGGTGAAAGGAGGTCCTTCTATGTAAAATGCATTTCCTGGAGGTGGCTCCAATGATAAGCAGGCTTCAAGTGTTGTGAGGACTGCACGAACCTTTGATGAGGAGGCAGAGGTGGCAGAGGAAATTCAGGGATATACCCTGCAGCCTGGAATTGCGAAGTGCCAACACCCCCAGCTGCCCTTAACACCTGCTACTTGCACACCCTCTCTACATTCTTGCAGTCACATGCAGTTTTTCATAAAGGAAAATATGAATGATGGTGGTGAGGCTGCTTAGGTACTCAGTAAGTTTTCCCTGGTCCTCTCTGCCAAAAACCCATAGTCCCATCCCTCTGTGAACCCACACTGTGGGCTAACCTCAAGTAGAGCCCACTTCTAGTGGTAAAGGGCTGTGAAGGAGAAGCAGAGATCACATACCCCAAGGCCTAGTGAACCAGATCTCCTGTAAAAGGGATTGTGGGAATCAGGGAGGATCTAGAACCTGCTGGATTTGAGAGTTTTGGGTAAACACTGCTGGAGAATCACCCTCTCTTGTATGCAACTCCTTGCACCCCTTTTGACCATTTTGGCAATGAGACAAAGTTCATGCCCTCCAGAGGAAAGCAATAGTCTCTTGACATCCTTCCGGGTCCCACCTGAAGTCAGCAAACACCTACAGTACCAGGAAACCAAAGACACATTTGCCAAGCTAAGATACTGCAGCACTAGTTTCAATGGAAGTCAAGCACCCATGTACCTTTGAGTCCCTGGGCCCCTGACCCCCAGTCTTTATCTTATGATTCAAGCAGTGCAATCACTGTAAGGGATGATAGTTGCATGGCCCAGAAGAATCATTTGACTATGCAACTGTTTCTCTTATCACTTTTATTAAATTTTATTACTGAAAAATGAATCATTATTACTGCATTAATAGGCGCATTGCCAGCAGATTGAGGAAAGTAATTCTTCCCCTCTATTCTGCACTGGTGAGGCCACATCTGGAGTACTGTGTCCAGTTTTGGGCCCCTCACTATAGAAAGGATGTAGACAAATTGGAGAGAGTCCAGTGGAGGGCAATGGAATAGTTAGGGAACATGACTTATGAAAGGAGGCTAAAGAAACTGGGGTAATTTAGTCTGGAGAAGAGAAGACTGGGAAGGGATTTAATAGCAGCCTTCAGATATTTGAAGGGTGGTTACAAAGAGGATGGAGCTAAACTCCTCAGTGGTGGTGGTGGATGATAAAACAAGGAGCAATGGTCTCAGGTTGCAGTGAGGGAAGTTTAGTTTTTCCTAATAACTAACTTTTCTCATGAAGAGGGTAGCAAAGCACTAGAACAGGCTACCCAAAGAGGTGGTGGTTTTTAAGATCCAGCTAGACAATTCTTGGCTTGGATGATATAGTTGGGGATGGCCCTTCTTTGAGCAGGGGGTTGAACTAGATGACCTCCTGAGGTCCCTAATTTTCTATGATTCGATGAAGCCACATTTACCACCACACATATCCCCACCTTGAAAGAGGATAAGCTAGCACCTGGGTCACTTCATATTTGCCAGAGACACAGCCAAACCCCAGGCACTGGCCGCTGTCCTTGATGAGCTCATCAACGTGGAGAATCAGAAGCAGGGAAATTTGAGAGCTCATAGGTCACAGCTGCTCCATCCTCCTGGCCCAGAGGAGGACCATTTCCTGTAGCACGCCTGATATTACTGTGTCCTGGCCAGGCTGAAATGACTCAAGCAAAAGGCTTACACTACTTCCCCAGGGGAGGCCTTTTTTCTCAGCCTGATAGGCCCCTCACTGTCAAGATACCCTACACCCACCAAGAGCTGACCTAAAGCGAGGGTCCAGTGATGCAAATCCGATCAGTGCCTCACTCCAGCTGACAACTGACAGAGTCAGGGACAGAAAGGTCTTTCTAAGGAGCCAAAACTACACAGTCTGCCTGTTCTCTCTGTCCCCATGTGCTCTATCTATCTGGCTGATTTAGCTTTCAGGATGCACTCACCCTGCTTGCAGTGAGTGCCCATACAGTGTCAGCCCCTTTACCCATAGGACTCATAGTGCCATGTCCAGGACTGAAATAGGGACAGGTCACGCACAGCACTGCTTTGAGCCAGCAGGGACCAAATTCTACATATCCATCCTTTCTAAGGCAGAGGAGCTTGCTGAGTGACTGGGCTCCAATGGAGTGATATGGGACGTGCAGTTCTTTGCTGGACACAACTGAAATCCCCTCTACTTCCAATAAGCACAGCCAGACAAGCCTCAGCCTGTTCCCCTTTCCCACAGCTGGCAGCTCAGAAAGCCCCATCTCAGAGAACAAGAGACTGGAAATCTGATGTTTTGGAGCAGCTCCCAGTGGGAATGGCACTGCTCTAGTAACCCCTGGGGACTAGGGTTGGTGGGGGCTCTTAATACACTTATTCTGGTCTGGAGGGAGCATAATGTGATGGAGCACACAAAAAGCAGAAGCCAGGGTCATTATTCCATGCTGTGAAGAGATGGCACGCACACTGACAGGGTATCAATATAACCCTTCCACAGGCTCAGAGTGATGAAGAAAATAGAGGCAGGACATGAACTCTTCTCATCTGAGAAGCAGGCAGTGCTGCACGAGGAGATGGGGGATACTTGGCCCCTTCAGAGGAGAAAAGGAGATTCTGATCTCTCTTTGGGACCCCTGAACTGGAGGGGAGACGTTGACTGGATTTGATGGCCTGGGAGACCCCCCTATCATCCTGTGTTCCCATGACATGCCTAGAGCAGGGGGAGGCAGCCCAGTGCAGCTTGGCTAGTAAGTTGGCAGTTCAGGTAGTCTCAAAGGGAAGGTATAAGGGGGCAGGAGCTTAAAATGATGGGAGTTCTCCATGTCTCAGAGCTTCTACTACTTTCCCCTCCCCTCCTGAAGGTGAACTGAGCCAACCTGGGGACATGATGCAGGGCTCCTGTAGTCCCGTATTTCCACACAGAGTAGTATTAAAAAGAGGGGGTCTTTTTCTCCCAGACAGGCAGAGCCAAGAGCGTAGACACTCTTTCCCTTCCATGAGTAACAAAAGTCCTTTTATCCCCCCAAGTGGCAGAAGAGGCAGCCCCCAATCCATACCCCAGCACCTTGGGCAACGAGCCAGGGCTGTACTCTTCTATGGCCACCCCCAGAGTCCTCTGGTGAGGGGTTGTTAGTGGCCTGCCCACCAAGAGACATGGCTGTGGGTTTTGGAGTTAACACCCTATTGAAATGCATGGGGTAGTTGAGATGTCCCAGAGCCACATTTGCAGGCTCTCTGTCAACTACAGGCAGGTCACAAGCACAAGGGCGAGAGTCTTACATTTTTCATTCATGACAGCCAAAATTCTGGCACAGTCACATAACTCCAAGGGCTGGAAGCCTACATACAGGCCAACAGTACCAGCCCCGCTACCCCTCCTCAGGGATTGCTTGCTGCAGTCTCACAATAACATGTGCATTGTTTAGTGACATTATTGCTAACAGCAGATACTTCCATTTGGTATTCATAGATTCATTCATAGATTCATAGATGTTAGGGTCGGAAGGGACCTCAATAGATCATCAAGTCCGACCCCCTGCATAAGCAGGAAAGAGTGTTGGGTCTAAATGACCCCAGCTAGATACTCGTCTAACCTCCTCTTGAAGACCCCCAGGGTAGGGGAGAGCACCACCTCCCTTGGGAGCCCGTTCCAGACCTTGGCCACTCGAACTGTGAAGAAGTTCTTCCTAATGTCCAGTCTAAATCTGCTCTCTGCTAGCTTGTGGCCATTGTTTCTTGTAACCCCCGGGGGCGCCTTGGTGAATAAATCCTCACCAATTCCCTTCTGTGCCCCCGTGATGAACTTATAGGCAGCCACTAGGTCGCCTCTCAACCTTCTCTTGCGGAGGCTGAAAAGGTCCAGTTTCACTAGTCTCTCCTCGTAGGGCTTGGTCTGCAGGCCCTTGACCATACGAGTTGCCCTTCGCTGTACCCTCTCCAGGTTATCCGCATCCTTCTTGAAGTGCGGCGCCCAGAATTGCACGCAGTACTCCAACTGCGGTCTGACCAGCGCCCGATAGAGGGGAAGTATCACCTCCCTGGACCTATTTGTCATGCATCTGCTGATGCACGATAAAGTGCCATTGGCTTTTCTGATGGCTTCGTCACACTGCCGGTATGGGATAGTCCCAAACTTTGCAAGCCAGCTTCAGGTGCTCACACCCCAGTAGCAGTTACAACCCAAGAGCTATTTGTTTGTGAGAAGAAGTCCCTACAAAACCAGCTTCCTGGTACGAAGGCTTTTTCCTTCCCCCTACTTCAGCTGCTGATCTCTGCAGAGTAAATATGCTAAGGGAAGAAGAGAACAGCTGCCCCCTGCCCTTACTATTACCCTGACACAGGTGAAAATGGTGCAGTTATTTTCCTCCCTCAAACCTTTCCAGCCCAGTGTGTGTGTGAAAGAATCAAGTGTGGAGGGTGAAGTGTTAGGGAGTGGGCAAGAGGAAATGAAGTGTCAGGGACCCTACAAGGCAGAGGGAAAGTGGGTGAGATGCCCCCTAAAACTACCACAAAGGCAAGGATTATCTTGCTGCCTGCCTCTACAGAGAAGTTGTGGTACAAACAGCTCCTGAATCTTCTGAGCCCACACCACAGGGACAGAGCAAGTCACCCTACTAAGCTGACAAATACCCCACTATAAGTGAAGAGAGGGTGAAAGCCTGCAGGAACCCCCATATGTTCAAAGAAGCACTCAGGCCCCTAGATGCTTTACAAGCCCCACCTGTAATCGAGTTGCTTCCTCTTCCCTCCCACATTAGCTCCTAGGCATTTTTGCAGCATCACAAAGAGGTGGAAAAGAGGGAAGGAATCATCACCAGAAATCAATGTCAAATCAATGATCATCAAGGTTCAGCATTTTATAATAACCTAAAATTCTGCAGGATGACCCCATGCCCCAGCCTATGCTCCTGGGGTCTCTCCAGGATCCCAGCTTGTCAGGATAGGTGCCCGTGTAAACAAGTTTAAATATTGGCAGTGAGGCTGTTATCATGCAAAGCATGCCTGGGGCTGCACAGTGCAGAAAGGAAGTTGCAGCCAGCCCTCCTTCCCCCACCCAAACTCAACATCTGTGATTCAGCACTGAAGGCACCTGGTGGGTGGCCAGATGGCTGATTTACGTGCAGACTTTAACGAAGGCTTCCAGACTCACTGTTAACTCCACAGAACGGGGCTGTTTTCATATCCCTGCATCGTAAGAGCCTGGCGTGCGTTTGCACACATCCCATGACTCAGCTCAGCCTCACCAGCACAGGGAACACTAGGGCTGCCACAGCAGCAAGAGCCAGGAGACCCAGTGTCTGTCACAGCAGCTCACATAAACCTCAGGGGAACTGGCCAAGCCTGCCTCTGGGAACTAGAGACCTGGAGAAAGCCCCTGAAAGAAAGCATTCTGGTGGGATTGATTCCCTGAGGCCTCTTTAGGGCATTGTGCTTCCAACTTCTTAGATCAAAGAGGCAGCCCTAACCCTACTAGCACAGAAGCTCAGGAGTGTGGGCTAGTGGTGAGAGCCAGGGCTGGGGGTTTGGGACTCCTGGGTTCTGTTCTGCATGGTTAAGTCACAAAGTCAGACTAGGTCTGCAAACATCCCTGCTGGTTTAGCTTGTGTGGATCCAGATATGAATGGATCAAGCCCCTAACACACTTATGTGTCATGTTTGACAGGGAGAGGCTCAACCCTGGAGCTGAAGGCAGGCAAGGGAGCAGCCTGTGCTCCAGAAATCCAAGGATCCCACATGGTGTCTCTTCACTAAGCTCCGTCTCAGTCAGTAGAGGCCGACTCCTCCATCTGCGGATCAGGGAGGATCATGACCATCCCCACCTGCTGAGGTGAATAGTTAGTTCTTTCCACTTCAGTACCCTCTTCACATGGCTGCCAATTGAAACCAAACAAAACTAGAGAGCTCCCATCATTCTGGGGGAGGAAAGACTACTGCATGCACGTGCGTGTGCACGCACACACAAACTTTCTGGCAGCAAACTGCAGTCACCTCTGGGGTAGAACTTGGCAGCTCTTCAACACAAACGTTCACTCCTCAGTCTGACATCTGTTAACCTATAGGGACCATGGAGTCAATAGCAAAGCTGGAGGGGGAGAGCTTTCTCAGCAATGAAGTTTCCTCCTAGCAGGTCTCAAGACTAGCACAAAACACACCATCTTCAGAGTTAAATGAAAACCAGCCTCTGTGAAAACCCTCCCAGAAAGCAACCTGGCTACTTGACCCTGAAACAGGCTGATAATCGATGGAGAGGGCACTAAATCATCTGTACTCAGTCATGGCCCAGCAGCCACCCTCCCTGCTGCTCAGTCCCATACACTTATACCCCATTCTGTCTCCCCTGGTGCAGAGCGTCTCTTCCCACAGAGGCTTGCAGGTGGTGACTTCTCCTATCACAGTCTGCCTCTCAGTGGGCACATCTGCACCAGATGCCCACTGCACAGTTGGTACTGCACAGTCATTTAGTACTTGGTTATGCAAGTACTAAATGACTGTGCAGTAATTGGCATTACTGCACAGTAGCATCCCAGCACAGTTGCCTAGTGGTGCTTACTGCGTGATAGCTTGTTACTACTGTGCAGTAGCATTGCAGCACAATTCATGCCTGATGACGCTGCTGTGCAGTAGTAATGAGCTACTTTGCAGTAAGCGTCTCATGTAGACAGCCAGTGAGAGCTGCTCCCTGCCCTCCAAGATCTTAGCCTGCAAGTCTGTGGTAAAAGTCAGAAATTTCATCACGGCAAACTCCTGCCCTTTGGAGGAGACAATTTTACTGATCAATAAGGCACATGATTTAGGTCACATCTGAAGCGCCAGCAGCAGCCATCTTTGTTCCCATAGTGATCACTGGGTTCAATAAATACAGACATATATGAATGAGAAGAACTAAATAATGAATGTTATTGTAGAGCAGTAGGCCACCTCTGCAGACCGTTGGTCTCTCCCTATCTAACTACCCTAACTGAGGAACCATCTTTTAATTCCCAACTTATGTAGTCTTCTACGTAAGAACATGTCTTTAAATTTTATCACTACAGTTCCCTATCAGCACCTGAGGCTTGATTCTTCTCTGAAGCCTGATTCTTGTCTGCATCTTATGTAGTCACAACTGTACGAAAGAAAAACTTGCCCATGTGCTGTCTCCGCTTCTGCAATGCTGGGCCATGATCTTGATGGAGATGAGGGAGATAAACAGAGAGAATATGATGAGAGCATCAATAGCATGTGGCAGGCCAAAGAAGAGCAGGACCCAGCCCTGAGCCATCAGCCCACAGCTGAGCACCTGTATCTCACCCAACAGAGGAGTAATGACTTAGCCCCCACCCAAAAGAAATGAGTCAGGAGCTGTCCTGGTAAAGCACTCCCACCAGGATGCTATGTTGGATCCAAACACACTATCCCAAGGGCTTTTACATTTTTCCAGATTTCAGTATAGTCCTGTCTCCCTGGTAAACACTGTCTCCTACCTCTCCACAGAAGCAGGATCTATGGCCCAGCTGGTCATGGCCACGAGGACCATCCTGAGACACTTGTTGCAGAAGCGCACCCCTTCCCAGAGCTTTGAGCCTGTAGGTATACTTGACAGCATGATAGCTGAAGCAACTTACAAGATATTCTGCAGTTTTTTTAACATAATTGTTCTTTACTTTGCCTAGCACAGGAGGCAAACAGATCTAGACAAAAAATATAAAACACTGGTACACATTGCACTGCCTCAGTTTCCTCCCTGCTCCTGACCTTAGACTTAGACTTTAGGTTTAGGTCAGGGTCTTTCAGGGATTCCAGGAGCCTTTCTCTCTTACACATGACTTCTTTTCCAGAACATGGAAACTTTCTCACTTGGAGACACAGCTTTGTGCTCCATTCTTTTCTCCCTCTCTCTGCCTCAGACAGTTGATGAAAGGGCTTTTTTATTTTTATCAACCAACTTCTTTGTCAGGTGAAGCCCTGATCACTGCTTAGTTATCTCCTCCCTGGGATTCAAGCTTGGGGGAAAAAATAGTTTGCATGAACAGCAACTACCTCTTTATCCAAGGGTGCTTCATTTCAATAGAAAAAATATCAAAGTTAAATGACTCTCTGTTGTTAGCCCAGTGTCAGATGTAAGAATTTATTCTGTTACTTCTTGTAGCTATTTAAGTTACTACAAAGACAAAAGACAGGGGAGAAGGAAGACACACCCTGCATCTAAGGCAGATGCATATTGAGGGTGAAGTTACATGTTACATTTAGAGCATAAGTCTGGGGAGTGTTAAGCAGTGTTAAAGTTAGAATGTGCTGTGAGCAGTCACAAGTTAAAGGTAAATACCGCTTCTTCCCTACATGGCTCTGACTTGCCACTAGAGGGCTGGCAAACAGGTGCATGGCTAGAGGCCAGGACACCGGGGCTCTATTCCTGCTCTGGATGGGGCTAGAAGCAGTGCATCCTGGCATGCTGGAGGACCTTAAATTGCTTGTTTTATCTCCATGAAGCAGACTGAAGTTACCCTAACATGAACTAGGTAGCATGGCCTAACATTAACCTTCACCTAAAGTTGAGATGCCCAGAGGACACTTATCATGAGTTAACAAGCATTCTGGTGCAGACACTCATGTTTCAAATGCCCTTAGTATGGTCTACATGCAATATGTGACTTCACCGTCATGAGAGTTGCCAGTAGCCTACATGTGGGATTTGACCTTTTCTAAGGGTGGTCCTGAGTGCCCAGAGCCAAAAGTAGAGTTACCGTCGTTCATCCCAAATGGCTTCCTAGCTGCCCTGCCTGGAAAACCTCCAACTCCACCCAAGGGCTTGAATGTCTGCCACCTTGGCTGAGCTGGTTCGTAAAATATTAAGCAAGGCCTAGCAGCTGGGATGTAGGTACAGCTGGCACCTTTAAAAGGCCTGGCTGGCTGGCTGGCTGGCTGGGAAGGCCATCTAAATACCAGCTGGGTCATGGTTCAGGCTGCAGCCTCCAGACTGTCAGGTGCTATGCAGAGGGCTCCGTCTGTAGACAGGAAAAAGTGTCTGTGAGCAAGGCTTAGTCATAGGCAGAAGCTTGCAGCTAGCACCTTGCGAATCAGCCCTCAGTCCCTGTCAAGTAGAGTAGTCAGTGCAGGACTCACCACTGCGTCAGGAAGCTCAGATTGCTCAGCTGCTGAAGCCCTGGCCCAGTGACCTGGGCTTGCTGGAATGGGTCAGAGATGAGAGAATGGTGTGATGGAAGCACACAGGCCACATCTACATGCGACGTTGACTGTGCAGTAGCTCGTGACTACTGCGCAGTAGTGTCATGTGGCAGGAAGCGTGACACAATGTTACTGCGCAGTAGGCACGAGCTACTGTGCAGTCAACATCACAAAACAGCCATTCCTATGCACAACTACACAGTAACTCCAGTTATTGTGCAGTCGTTTTGTATAAACAAACATTAAATGACTGTGCAGTAGCGACTGCACAGCCAGCATCTCGTGTAGACCTGTCTACAGAATACTTCCTCATTGCACTCTGAAAGCTCCTCAACCCCAGAGTTTCCCTTCTTTAAACAGCTTCCCCTAGAGGTGGCTGCTCTCAGCTTCCACTCGGGTCTGATAGGAAGCAGGTAGGATTCCCCTTCCAACCCACTGCCACCCCTTGTTCACCAGGTGTATTGCTCACTATTTAGTACGCTGCCCATGCAGAGCAGCAGACTAGAGACCTGCTTCTCCACTGTCTAGAACCTAGAATAAAAAATGCCCCTCTTCTGATACAGCAGCTGAGCCAAAACCCAAGCCAATGACCCTTCAACAAATCATAAAGAACATCCTAACTCCAACCCCACAAAAACAACATGCTCTCAACTGTGCTGGAGACTCTTTGTGCATTTTCTCTCAGCCCCACCAAAAAAGGAAAGGGCAGCAGTGTGTTCTGTAGTGCTACCCTGTGCCCTGAATTAGTATGTGATCCTCTCTGCTGAGCTGCTCTGGGTTTGGAGCTGGATGATGTCCAGGGAAGGAAGTGCTGGTATGCATGCACTCTGTTTCCAGTTCTCTCTTCACCAAGCATAGCATTTTTTTATAGGTTGACTTACTGCAGCTGAGCAGAGAGGAAGGAAGCAGGGCACTCTGGCTGGCAGCCCAATCACATGACAAGGTGGGCACCACAAACGCATTGCTTATAGCTGAGATGGAACCAGTAGAGAGGTGTCCCTGTCACAGCACTGAACTGGAGAAGGCTTGAGAACTGGAGGAGCCTATAGGAAGACTGCCTCAGTGAAGCAGGCAGTATTTTCTCCTAGCCCTCCCAGTGGGAGGACTTGTAAGGAAGCAAAGGGAAGTAGGTTATAGAATTAAGCTGCATGTATGAAGCGCCTGAGACTTCAGCCTATCAGAATGGATCTCACATGCACTGTCCAGGGAACTAGACTGGATACATGAAGCCTGTGAGAGCAAGCCCCAGAGGAAGAACTTGTAGGACTGGTCCTCAGCTCTGGGTCCTACTGAGATGAGTCAGAACAAATAGACTTCATAGAGGGAACCTTTGTAACCAGGCCTCATGGGTGATACCATAGCCTCATGCCTGTAAGCTATCTGAGGCATGTGCAGTTTGTTTGCACAGTATTTGTACAATGCCTGGCCATGACTAGTGCTCCTTGGCAGTACTCAGAAAAAAAAGTGAAGGTAGAAGCTATTGAAATGAGCCTTACAGTAGGACAAGTTGTAATGACAGAGCTGACAGCAATGGAGGGAATTTTCTGGCTACTGCAGTGACACTTATGAAAGATCCCTCTCTGTGATGGCACTCCACCCCTACATGATGCCTTCAACTCTGACCTATGGACTTACTGAGGGCCCCCAGTAGTTTTGCCTACATGCCTATAAGCAGTTTCAAAAAAAATAAGATCCCTCAAAACCAAAACTAAAATGCTGGTCTCAGTTTGGGAGCTCGTTGCACATATGCCCCCTCTCTGGTCTGAGTACATACCTAAAGGCCTAAAATGGTTAGGCCTTTTGTCTTTACCATTCCTGGCACAGAATCACATTCTTCTCCAGGTCTTAGGCTGGGGTCAGGGCTACAATACTGTGTGGTACTGTAGCCCAGGTAGGGTTTTTTTAGCCTTAACAATAGAAACAAAGCATTTAGAGATGAAGAATTTTCAACTTGGTGTGTTTATCTTACTGAACACCCTTATATTTTGCCACAGCGAGCCTAGCTTCACAGGGAAGTCTAGCTTCTGCACATGTGCTTGGTGTCAGGCTCAACAACCCCCACAGAAAAGGGCCACTTTTTATTCAACTGTGCCCAGAACCAATGTGTCAGGCTCACTAAGGGCCTTGTTACATGCTACACTGTGAGCCGCACAAATGTTGATCAGCTTAGTACTAGCTTGCAGTCACACCTTCAGTTTGAGTGGTACATCTGTAGGTAGTGACTGAGTTATGCGGAACAGGAGCTGAGTTATGTGAATCAAGAGATAATCCTGCCCTGGAGTGGCGTAACTTTGAGCCACATAAACAAGTGCTTTAAGCCACTTAAAGGTGTTAACATGTGGGCAATCCAGGAGTTAAGAGCTCCAGGAACTACCCAGAAATAACATGTAACAAGGCCCTCAGGGCCAAGCCAGCATCTTCAGGACCAATGGCTCTGCCATTGTCTTGTAACAACCCTCAAAGGCATATTGAGGATGGTCTTATCCCGAGTCATGCTCTTGTTTATTTAAATTAACGTAGTCATATACCAAACTTCCTAGGACATAACCCAGTGTCATCATCAGCAAATGTCCCAATACCCAATTACATCTACTACACCAGTACCATCAAAGAGCAGCCTCATGTTCATCACACTGGTAGAGTGGGACTGTTATTTCCCATTATCCTGTGAGTCAGTAGTGAGAGAATAGAGCATGCAGACTCTGTCCGGTGATTACATGTCTAGGCCTACACATGTCTGTGGGAGTAATTAGACAAAGGGCCAGTTTCTGACCTCAGCAATCATCTTCTGGTCCCTCAGCATAGCTTCATCTCAACTCAGACCTCAGTGCCTCTAAAGCAGGTTCTGGGCTTACTGTACCCAGAAGCACAATGGCAGTGCTTGGGGATAGTGCTGTCTGGAGGGAGCTTTGATATCAGAATGATCTCTAATTGCCCAGTGCTCCTGTATGAGGCTAGTGATGGAAGGGATATTAGCTAGGGAAAAAGAAGTTTGGGTGGCACTACTGAACCTTTGAGCCCATGCTGCACTGCTCAGAACTTCATATCCAAAACCTTCATCTATACAGCCCCAGGTGACCTAGCCATTCACAGCTACTTGAATCCCAAATCACTCCCACTTGGACATCCTCAGGTGTGGCAGGACAATAGACTTTGGTCTCAAGAGTTTTTAGAAGCCCAGAGTAACAAACAGAAGATACGGTCAACTTCAGTTACTAAAACTACTAGTCTGACCCCAGGAGCCTTGTGGGAGTACTTCAGGTAGATAATATCAGGGATTGCTGGTAGAAATATCACTGCAATTGCCACAAAGAGCTATTGCTCTTTACTTTCCATAGCTCTTTTTCCTTTTACCTCTCCACACCCTCCTCTCTCTCTCTTCCTGTGACAATCCTTTCCCCTATGCTCCTGGGAAAGAGAGCACAGATAAAGCTGATAATCATAGAGCTGGATGATGTCAATTTGTTGATACCCAGAAAAGTCTTTTATACATTTCTGAAGATCTGTCTCTAAGGTAAGCTGCAGTCTGGCATCACCTGGCCTGAGATTTAGGGGAGGCTTTCCACACAGTACAGCTTAGGCATGGGAAGATGGACCCTCCAAAGTCTGAGCACTGCAGCACCTGGCCCTCAGCAGATAAATTCTCTGGAGTGACTAGGCAGAGCTCTGTTGTGGAGTGGAGCTCAGAAGCCTGGGGTTAAGAGAAAATGCTCTCCAAAAGAAGAAAGTATTTCTGAGAAGTGAGAAGCCACAGAATGAGACCCAACTGCTATATGTGAAGTCCTCACATTTTTAACTCTGGGTGCATTTCCCTTTCCCCCCATCCCAGCACTAATGCTAGTTATTTCAAGTCCCTTGAAGTTGGAACAAACCAGTAAGCAGAACCCAAAATGGCTCCCCAGGGAGGCTCCAGTTGTGCATCTCCCATGAGCCCCATTTCCACTCACAGACTTTGCCTGGGGGAGCTGTTATCTGGGACCAAAGAACAACAGACAGCAAATCCAGCGATTGCTGCTTTCTCTTCACAAGAAAATGTGATGGGTGTGATGTGACCCCCTGAACCTGCCACTAGTGTCATCGGGAGCTCAGGCACATTCAAAGCTATAAGCAACCCCTCCTTCCCTCACCCTTTGAAAAGGTTCCTTCTTCAATGTAAGAACCCCTCACTGACAAAATATATGCATATGGGGGAAGGTCCTGCACCCATGTATTGGAGGAGCATGTGAAGCACAGCACTGCTGGGAGGAATGATGGGCTTCATGCTCCAAGTCAGAGCTGAGACCCTTTGGCAGGGCTGAGCCAGGAAAGCTGGTCCTGCTTTTACCCCTACTGACTTTGCTTGGGATGCAAGCAGAGACGTTCAGTTTCTCAGGCTATTAAAGTGACAACTTTCACCAGCTTTAACTTCCCTTTAGGACACAAAGCACTATAGCAAAATTATCCCCAAACATACTTCTCCAGACACTGAGGAAAAAGGAGTTCATTTTTTTCAGGCTGCTGTTAGAGAAGAGGAGTGTGTTTCAGCCTGCCAGCTCTCCAGAATCTAGCCCTGGTCCCTCCCCCTCCTTCATAGCCCAGGAGAGAGCTCAGCGGGCCCAGCTGTCTTCTTGTTCCCACCTGGCCAGACGCAGAACATTAACAATGGCTGGTATGAATTACAGCTGGCCTTCATGGGGTCTTTGTATTGCTTTAACTGCATCTTCTTAGAAGCCCTGATAGGTAAGGAGGCATTTAGTGCCCCCCTCAACCCCCACGTGGAGGATGGAGTTTTGTTCACAAACATGTGCGCCTACCGATATAGCTTAGCCTTGCCATTTAGACTGTCACAGTGCAGCCAGTACAAACGACATGTGGAGGTCAATGTGGAGAGTTATATTCATCTCTATGGGCTGCAGTAACACATCTGCTCCTTTGTCCCGGTGCCAGAAGCAAGCCATCTTCCTCTGCTCACCCTTGGCCCCCTCCCTGCTTCATGAAGACCTGGACCTGGCTAACTCAGTTTTGTGGAAATAGCCAGCTGGAAGCTTCCCTCCTGCTTGTCTGTCAGCATGTTGAGCACTCTACTTTATGGGAGTTTTCTTGATTGCAGGCTCTGACTTGGTACCCTCTGGTAACCTTCTCCTCATTTTTCCTTTTATTCCTTGTTTAATTTGGCTGTAAACCACTGATAAATCCACTTTCTGATTCACCTACCATAGGTCCTGACCAACTAATTTCTGTGGAGGAGGTGAGATCTATTTACTCAAGGAGGCAATGAGGTCATTTTTCCCACTTCTGTCTGTAATGGAAAATGATGTCAAAAGGGAAAGAGTGGGTTCAAAACTGTGCTGGCCCAAGAATGAAATTTGTTCAGGCACGTCAAGACCAGGCATCTCCTAGAGCATCAATTCCCCGCTCTAACCACTAAACTGTTCTCCCTCCTGGAGCTAAAACCCAGAAGTCCTAGCTCTCAGTCCCATATTATAGCCACTAAACCCCACTTTTTTCTCACATTTGGGACAGGAACCCAAGATCCCAAATTGCCAGTCCTCTGCTTTCACTTTTAGACCACATTCCCCTCTCAGAGCTGGAAACAGAACACAGGAGCTTTGCTTTAACCACTAGAAGCCCTGTGTGGGGTATAGGAATTCTTGGTCCATCTACAGGAACAAACAGGCTGTGTGGAGGCTGCTTACAGTCTCAGAATACACAGCTACATCCGTTCACATCCACAGTCTTATATAGACTACACCAAAGAATGTCCCAGGCAAGGTGTGCGCCCAGCTCATCAGTGGTTCTCAACCTTTTTGGACTCAAAGCACTCCTAGTTAGACTTAAGGCACCCCTTGGAAAATGCCAGTTCTTAGTTTTCTCCCATTTTTTTGGTGACAGAAAAATAACAGAGCAAGTCTTCTGTTGCAATGCCTTAGACATTGTACCTTTTCAGTAGAAGAATGGAAAGGATGCAATGCTGAAAGAAAAGTACTTTGACCTAAACTAGATCTAATGGTCCTCCAGAAGTTTGTCTTGTAGCAAGTATTTGTTGGTACCCTTCTGGCACTGGCTTGCTCCAGCACCCCACTTTCTGTATCCCTTTGTGTATTGTGTCCCATCACAATCTAGTCTTGACCACATACCCCACTCATCCCTGTTTCTTCACTTAGACAGCCCTTATACTCCGTAAGAACCCCCCAAATGCAAGGGGAACAGCAGCAAGACACTCTGTCCAGTCACTCGCTATAGGAATATCTGGGAAGGATATAGCATTTTTGTTTCTGGGCCTCCATGAGAAAGCGCTAAGTCATAGAGACAAGTTTGAGTTCAATGAGCATGGTGAGGCCCCTGGCTTTTTCTCTCTTACATGACAAAGTTCAGCTGTCTACAGCCAGTACCCATGACAGTGGGGGGTCCAACGAAATATAGTGGCCATGGCCACTAAGAGACAAGGGGACCTTCAGGTAAGTAGGGTATGTCTCAAGGAGGTGTCCACTACATCTGCTACCTGCCACTGTCCATAATAGGGTGCTGAGCTGGATGTCCCTTTGGTCCAACCCCATAAGGCAGTTCTTCTGATTTCATTATCAGCGCAGAGACACAGACACTGTCTGGGACCTTACCGTCTACACCCAAAATAATTTGTTCATAGCAACCTGCGTTGCTACGCAGACAAGCAGCTGCAATTTGCACCAGTTGAAGATTTCCCCATTTCCTTGGCTTCATTCCCAGATATAGAAGTTATAATAATCAAGCTGGGAGCCTGTGATTGCATGGGTCCTGATGTCTGATCTGCATATGATAAGATGGGGGCCATGAGGTGATCTTTGACAAATGAGCTCCGGATGTCATGACTGATTTTATCTGCGTGCACATCACCATTTTCAAGAATCTCAGAGAGCAACTCCCCAACATCATTCTCACTGCGAGACTTGGCAGAGGGACTGAGGTGTGGTCTGGAACAACCAGCAGGCTGGGGACAGTCTGTGTAGTGAAGATACGAGGTTTTCCATATGTCATTGCTTCACTGGGCTCTACCTCTGCTGTTCAAAAGCTTCACACGGCCCTAATTTGCTCATTGGTGGAATAGCTTCTGTTGAGGCCCCAAGAATATGCTCTGCAGCAAGACACCCTTACAAATGGAGGCTCAGGGAAAGCTAACTTGGAAGCCTCTGGCAGCCTCAGCAAAATGGTGACTTCTATTAAATTTGAAAACAAATGATGCCAGAGGTCTGGTACCCCAACTTCACTCTTCATTGGGTATTAATTTTCATGTATTACACAGTGCTTCAAGATCTGCAGTGTGTTGCAGAGTTTGGGTTAAAAATATGGGCAGATCCAAGATTTTGAAAAGGAAATGTAGATAGTGATATGCATCATCATACATAAAACAGCATGCATTTTTCTTCAGTTAAAAATAAACTAGAAGCTTTAGTATGCATTAGGGGCCTAGGATTGTACTGTGTAGTTTCAGATTGAAGCAAAAACAAATTTAACTTCATTAGAATGTGTTAAAAAAACCAAAGCGCGCACACACGCACAATCTGCAGGGCTGTGAAACAGAAGCTTCTTTACCAGGAGCAGCTCACAGACTGCAGAATTGCTGCACAAAGGATAGCTTGATTGGTGGAGCACCAAGACCATTAAGAGGAGAGGGTCATTGACACCTGGGGAATAAAGAGTTTAGAAAGTATCAGATAGATTACAATGAGCCATGAAATTGAGTGACTTTGTGGTGGGTTGTTACTCCCTCAGCCAGGCCCAAGAGCCAGCCTTCCCTCTTTCCTACCTCAAACTAAACAAAATAGCAAAACATAACAAAACAAAACAAAAAACAACAACAAAACCAAGCCCACCCCTCCCCCACCTCCTAGCTCTCCTATGCACAGCAAAGACTTAACAACCCAGTGCTCCAGTGCTGCCTTTTCAGCTTCCCTCCCTCCCCAGCATCCAGGGTCAGCTCATCCTATTCTGCGGGACCTGTGGCCACAGGGGGCCCCACAGGCAAGGGGCTGTGCCCCACTTGCCCCCCACCGCCTGCACTATGTTTAAAGGGCTCAATGCAGACAGGGAGCCCCTTCCCAGCTGAGCAGGGGAGGAGTTCCTGGCTCTGCCTGGGCCCAGCCCTGGCCCTGGGGTGGGAACCCAGGCATCCCTAGCATGTGCTGCCCCAACCCTGTGACCTCAGCAGCACAGCCCACATGCACACAGCCCAGCCCCGACTATTTTATTTCAGTGAGTTTATACCACAATTAAATGCAATTCTGATTTTTTGATGGATCAGGGAGCCCCAAAACTATAACTTGCAGGGGGGCCCAAAAAATTGTGGGCCAGCCCTGCCAGCATCACCTCTCTGAGAGCTGGCCCAGAGCTTCTAGGCAGGCAGGCTATTCCTCTCTATCCCAGACGTTCCCAAACTTTTTCTTATTGCATACCTCCTTCCGTATTTACCAGCTGGCCATGTACTCATAAGAGCATACATTTTACATTTTAACCCCTTAAATGCCAATTATTATAATGAAAATTAAATCCACCATTACACAATTTCTCCCACATACCCTCAGAAATGTCTTGCATCAGGGGTATGCATACCACAGTTTGGAAACCCCTGCTCTAACCATCTGTAGCTGGGCTCCAGCCCCTGAGACATGCACCTTCTTTCACATCTCCCCTTCCAAGAGTAGAACCCGGGATACACTCTTCCATTTTAAACCCCCCGCTCCATTCTTAGGAGAAAAAATCTATATTTCCATGTGTAGTCACAAGGCAGTAGTGTTTTGAGAAAAATCAAAAGGCTGCCGGGACAGGCACCATTTTGTCAACCAGGGTTGGCCTTCTGGAGAGCATGAAGCCATATTAAAGAGGCATGGTCAGTGACCAAAAAAGTGGACCACTAGGAGGTAATAACAGAGTGTCTCAACTCCCACTTAAATTACTAGACACACCTTTTCTATTACAGCATACTTCTGTTCCTGGGGAAGGAGCTTCCTGCTGAGATACAGGATGGGGTGTTCTCCATCTTCAAACTCCTGGGAGAGAACAGCCCCTAAGCCTTACTCCAAGGCATCCACCTCATGAACTCCTTTGTTAAGTCTGAGCTGCTTGGGACTTGCACACTGCATAGTAGCCATTTTACTGTCCCAAATGCTGCTTCATGCTTGGATGACCACTGGATCCTTAGAGGTGCTCCCTTTCACAGCAGGGCAACTAGTGGGGCCTTGATGGCAGCAAATTGTGGGATGAATCACCTACACTAGCTCACTAACCCTAAAAAATGACTTCACCTGCTGTTTGGTTGCTGGCACTAGAGATTCTACCAGGGCCTTTATTTTGTCCACTAAAGGCCTGATCTTGCCATTGCTCAGTATATCTCCTAGATATCCAGTCTCTGTGCATCCCAGGTGACATTCAGCAGGGTTGGCCATGAGGCCAGCTGCTTATATTGACTTCAGCACCTTTCTCTCCCACTGGGAAGTGTTCTGCCCACATGCTGGCAAATATCACTACATCATCCAGATAGGTGGCTGCATATGCCCAGTGTGGCAGAAGTATTTTGTCCATTAGACATTGGCAGGTCACAGGGCCCCCCATGAGGACCAAAAGGTAGAGTCTGAAAGTGCTCGAGTCCTTAGGGTCTTGCAAAGGCTGTGATTTCTCAGGATGCTGGGTCCAGAGGTATTTGCCAATACCTTTTGGGTAAATCCAGGGTAGTTATGTACTTCGCATGGCCTATTCCTTCCACCATTTAATCTATTCTGGGCATAGAGTATGCATCATACTTTGAATCAGTACAAAACCAGATGGTGTGATGTGGGCTTTAGCAACAAAACAATCGGGGTACTCCACTCACCGGCAGATATCACCCCTATGTCCAGCATCTTCTTAATCTCTTGTTTTACCATTTCCTTCAGCCGTGCTACAATTCTTCGGAATCGCACTTCCCACATTGAGAGTAACCCAGTGTTTGATTAACATAATTCTGCCCGGAATAACTGTAAACACCTCTTTAAATTAGAGTCAGGTTTTTGACCAGTCAAATAAAGTTTGATAAATTGACCAATCAAATACCAGTCAAAAAAAAAGTTTTAATTGCCAATAGGTCCTAATAATACACAGAAAAAGCACAAATATTCCATTAAGCGTCTGAAAACAATTTTTTTTTAAATCATATTTCTATAAAGAAAACTACCAAAAAAATGTAGTTTTTTTTATAAAGTTGCTATAATCTTTGGTTAAAAATATGCAGTCAATAGACAATATTTGACCAGTCAATTGACCAGCTTGCCAACCCTACTTTAAATTCCTCCAGTAGGCATTTTACTTCAGCCAGTTGGTTTGGGGTCAAACACTCCCCTAGCATAAGGGCAGCCATAGGATCTGGTGGGGGATCTGCAATCCCCAGGTCAGCTCCCAGAAAACATGTAGGGATCATACAGGCTTCTCAGGCCTCCCAGAGCTTTAACAGGTTAATATGATATATCTGCAAACCCCGTCATTTCCCTACTTGAGGAACTCCATATTTTACCTCGCCTACCCTCTGCAAGGCCTCAAAAGGGCCTTGCTATTTAGCCAGCAACTTACTCTTGGAGGAGGGGAGAAGTAAGAATACTCTATCCCCTGGCTGATAAACCTGGAGCTGGGCATTTTTATAATACTGCTGTGTAGCCCTGAAATTTTCTTTTGCAACATCACCCACCAGGTCTAATCTTTCCCATACCTTCAGGACATATTGGACCACATTCTGTGTTGTGCCCTGGGCCTGCCAGGATTCTTTAAGAAATCTAGCGCACCCTGGGGCTGCCTCCCATACAACAATTCAAAGGGCAAAAAGCCCATGGAGGACTGTGGAACCTCTTGAATTGGCAAACAATAAGTACAGTAATAATCAGTCCCAAATCCAAGCCTCTTCCAGGACAAATTTTCTTAACATCCCCTTCAGTGTCCAATTAAATCTTTCAACTAATACATCCATTTGGAGATAGTACACTGAAGTCTTCACAGAATGGGCCTTCTATAAGCCCCAAACTTCTTGCAGTAACCAGGACATGAAGACTATTCCTTGGTTAGTTAAAACCTCTTGGGGAATGCCCACCCTGGAGAACTTCTGCAATAGCTTAGAGGTCACAGTTTGCACCAAGCCGAGCAAATTACCACAGCTTCAGGGTAGCAGCTCACATAGTCAAGCAGGACTAGGAAAAACTTGGACCCTCTTGAACTGGGTTCCATTGGTCCCACCAGTCCACTCTGACTTACTCAAAAGGTATGTCGACCAATGGAACAGGTACCAGTGGGACTTTGCAAGTGGGTCGGGGTGACCAGCTGGTATTCGGGGCAGGGTGCACAATAGTCCTTGATTTCTTGGTATACCCGAGGCCAGGAAAACCTTACCAGCACTCTATACTGGGTCTTTTCCACCCCCAAATGGCCTGTCCATGGTACATCATGGGTTAGTTTTAAACTGTGGCTGCAGTACTGCTTCAGCTCCAATAGTAAGACCACCAGGTCCCCATGGCCTTGTCTTTTGTCGCTCTCAACAAGAGTTCTTATTGTAACTCAAAATCAGAGTCCTGGGCTGCTAAGCTTGCATCTACTATGACCGCATTGGCCAACCTCAATCAGTCATAAAGAGGACCATATACCAGGTCTTTCCTTCGATCACAAATAAAATCTAGGCCTCCCCCACCTAATCCAGTCCGCCCTTTCAAGGAGCTCCTGGGGTATCCTGACCTTCCAAATCCTCTAGAGGGCAGTCCAGATTTCACTGAACCCCAATCTCTTTCCTTAAGGATTTCCTCTAGCTTTAGATGTCCTCCTGCCTGACCTGCTGCTGGTTTCATCATGATCTGGGTTGGGGTCCAAGAAGTTCAGGGTCTGAGAAAGGAAATATTTGTGGCTCAGTGCAACTGGGGGCAGACTGGCTTCTATTGATTCTTCAAGCCAATCACAACAATTTGGCCATTGAGCCCCAGTCTCACCCCACTACCACTAGGTAAGCTAAATGGCTGCCTGGCTGGGATCTCAGAGGAGAAGGAGGTAGCGACCCTGTAAAAGGCTTTTTTAGAAACCCTGCCTGTTTCCTCCACAGTCCAGACTTCCTGGGCCCTGAAACCTGTTGACCTTCCAAGGGATCTAGACAGTCTAATTCCACCCTATGGAATCCTCTACTTTTCAAGTGGCTTCCTCCAAGCTGGACACCCGGTGGCAACACACCCATGTGAGCTCCTACTGGGAGCCAAATCTGCTCCCAGGGCCTGGTAAGCAGCTTGCACTTCCCCAGTTAACAGAGGGGCCAACCTCATAGCCCATGCATCCTGTAGGCACCAATAGGCTGCTTTCATCTGCTCAAACATTGCAAGGAAGGCCTCCAGGTCATCTACAGGTCCCATCTCAGTGAGTACTCCCCCCTCTGGGAACTAGGTGACTCACCAACCTGGGTGGAGGGGGTCTGTCTTGACTCCAAATGGTGCCTCAGAGACTGCTGCAGGTACTACTGCTCTCTGGAGCTGCCATTGCTGGAGTTGGAGCTGCTGAAACAGCTGCTTCTGTTGTCGGGGCTGCAGCCCCTCTAGCCATCTTAGCAGGGGTCCTGTCTCTATTGCAGGAGTTAACTTAGAATGCCCGTGTTCTCCACCACATGGAGCAGGTTGTTACTCCCTTAGCCAGGTCCAGGGCCAGCCAATCATCCCCATCAGCTGGCCCAGAGTTCCTGGGCAGGCAGGCTATTACTCTCTACCCCCTGCAGCTGGACTCCAGCCCCTGAGCCATGCACCTTGTCACAGACTCCCTCAGCAGTGCCAGAGTAGAAATGCTGCTGCCACTTCTAGGCAGTTTATTTTAAACTTTGGCTGGCCCAGGAATCAAAGTAGGGTGCAAGTACACCGGTGCACCCCGCTCGGATCCGCCCCTGGTTGAAAATGCATCTTTTCTTTTCTAAAGGTGTCAGGGAACTGGGGAAGTTGGAGCTTTTGGCAATGGGTAGTGAATGTCAGAGGAAGACAGTTGGTCCATGCAGAGACTGTTGGGGGTTGTGGGATAAGTAGCAGGATAATACTCCTACAAAGATCAGTAACGAATGAATTAATACTAACTTTGATTACCCTCAGGTTCTAGCAGTTCTAATCCACAGAATCCATTACCTGGCACTGATCTGTGAAGTTTATAGAGCTCAAGGGCTTTTTCAGCAGAAGTACTTCAATTTCTGATCAACCTTCTTCCTTGGAGAATCCCAGGGGTAACAGATTCTACGACCTCTGGAATGGAATGTCAAATCCCCCTACATGTCTAAGCCTCTCATGGAAATAGTCCTAGAAAATGGCTCAGCATCTTAGCCTTAGCAAGGCTTAACAACAGTGCTACAGCTATCCTTAAAATATAGGTATGTCTTATTTGCTTCAATGAGAAAGCATAGCCTCCTCCTTCAGAAAGATGTGAATGTTTGTGGTGCCTACTTTCCTGTGAAATACACACAGAAGAATTTGCTTGAAATGATTAAATGGGCAGACAAACACATAGATTACATAAGAGTTTAGAAAACAGAAAAGTAGAAGAATCCAATATCTACTTGACACCAAAAAGATGACAGCAGGCAAATGATGAAATCAGAGCTTGGCAAAAACAAGCTGTAACAAAAAATGCCTTTGGATCTTTCATAATAAATTAAAAAGATCACCGTTTTAGTATTCCATTAAAAAAATGGTACCTCCTTTCACCTCTAGTACCAAGAGGTGCATCTACATGTTTACTTTACTGTGGAATTGACTAATTAGCTGTGCAGTAAAATGACACCACTGACATGTCCACTGGTATTAGAGCACAGTAAATTAATTAACTCTGCCCTAAAATAGTACTTTCTGAGATGGTATTATCTTAGAGCAGAGTAATTAACTATGATCAAACGCTTGTGTGGACAGTGACCGCTGGGCACAAATTGTGCCTGGTCAGAACAGCCAGCTGGGGGTCAGACCCCCGGCTCCTACCAGTCCCTCTGCCATCCAATACCAGCACCCGGAGCCCAGGATTGAACTGACCCCCCCTATCCCCTGCCAGCCTGGGGCTGCTTCGCCCCAGCTCTAAATGCTGTAGTCCCAGGCAGACATACAGATGCTGCACCCAGGAGCAGTTAACTCTGCTGCTAACTGCTCCAGAGTTTATTGTATCACCTTAATCAATGGCAACACATAGGGGGTGCACAGGGGTGCACATGCACCCCCTGAGAGCATTGGTGCATCCCCTGTCAGCCAGCGTTCCCAGGCGGGGGGGGCAGGTGAGAGCACTGGTGCCCACCCTGAGAGTGCTGGCTGGGGAGTGCTCCAGGAGAAGCGGTCCCCCCGTGGCCGATCCTGCCGATCCGGAAGTACCAACAACACGCTGCTGCCAGCTGCAGGTTGGCAGGATCAGCCGCGGGGGGACCCCCTCCCCCGCCCCAGCCTATAGGATCAGCCACAGGGGACCCCCCTCAGTTGCTAACTCTCCAGTCAGGGGGGGCAACTGCCCCCCCAACTCAGGAGGCACCAGTCGCCCATGACCTTAATAGCATGTGTACATGCACCCAGGTAGTGGCATTGGGTTCAGTAAGTCCAGATGTGAACTGCTGAATCATTACCAATGTTTGCTGATACACAGCTTCATAATGATTCACAAGGAAATCTTATTTCCTCTGTAAAGACCTACCCACCTCTTGCAACATTTGTCTGTTCCCCTGGCAGTCTTCCCATCCAAGCACTTATTTTTGTTAAAGGTTATGTTTGGGTTAAAACCAAAAGTATATTTCTATAAACTCTGTTTGTTTGTTATTGCCTAGCACATCCATCTTGAAAGTGTGTCTGGCCTGTCCTCACTGACTTGCATGTATCCAGCAGGGAAAATCCTTGGGGCCTATCCTGAGTGATACATTGATCTCAGAGAGATTCAGCTGTTGTTTGGGAGTTTCCTGCCCAGTAACAGGAACCTGACAGGTCTACGCCAGATCTGATCAGAAATTTTTCTTTGGAAAATGCTATTTCCCTGAAACTGTCACTTTTTTGGCAGTTTCTCAGTAACTCAGTGTCATCTTAGAATATTTCATCTAAATAAGAGAAAGAGAAGGTCAAGACCAGTAACAACTAGGTGAGGTGACCAGCCCAGGCATCAACTTGGGGGACAGTGAAAAACAGTGGCTGTTGCTGGCAGCCATGTCACTGAGTGACAACTGGAAGACACCCCCTGCTCCTGTGTCCTGTAGGCCTGTGTGAGTAGGCAGCTATTCGATCCGGCTTCGGATCTGGCTGCTTGAGATGTCAGCGATCCAATCTGGAGCTCCAGACCAGGTTTCTGCTTCGATCCAGCTGAAGCGGCTCCGAAGCTTCGGAGCCTCCTGGGAGATCCGGCCATAGGGTATAATGGGGAATCAATGAAATATCTATAACTTTGTTGTTTTTTGTCTGATTTGGATGAAACTTGCAGGAGTGGTAGCCTCTGCTGAGAGCATGAAGTGTGACAAGTTTTAAGAAGATCGGTGCAGGGATGTGTTTTGCCTGTCAGCAGCTTGAGGTGCAGTTTCCCCCAAATGCGTGCACGGATCTTCTTGAAACTTGGCAGGCTACACGGCCTCACCAGGGGCCACCGCCCCTGAAGCTTTCACCCCACTGTGGCGTAACACATATATGTGACATGAGTTCTGCTTTCAAGAATTTGGAGAGTAGTTCCCCCCAAGCCCCTGCACTGATCTTCTTGAAACTTGGCAGGCTTCATGCTGTCAGCGGAGGCTACCACCTCTGCAGCTTTCACCTGCCTGTGGTGTAACACATAGACATGACATGAGTTTTCCTTTCAAGAATTTGGGGTGCAGTTCCTCTCCCCGAACCCCTGCACCAATCTTCTTGAAACTTGGCAGGCTTCATGCTCTCAGCAGGGGCTACCAAGTCTGCAATGTTCATCCAAATCAGACAAAAAACAACAAAGTTATAGATATTTCATTGATTCCCCATTATACCCTGTGGCTGGATCTCCAAGGTGGCTCTGAAGCTTTTCCGAAGCTCTTTGGAAGCTCCGAACTGCTTCGGAAAGCCTAAAGAAGCCAGTGCTTCAATCCGGACATGCTGCTTCGGACACCAAAGCATCCAAAGCTTCTCCAGATCCGAAGCACAGTCCGAAGCCTCACACAGCCCTAGTGCCCTGGTCACTGGGCTGTGTTCCTATTCTACTGGTCAACACATGCAACTGGGACAGGGGAGATGCAGAATCGAGACCTTGCTCCACCTGATTCAGACCAGGGACTTATCCTCCAGGCCCCCACATCCTAGGGGTGTGCCTGACTGTCTGGGCTGGTGACTGTTGTGAAGCCAAGTTCTCATAGTCTCTCCTGTTAAAGTTGTTCCACTTTGAATAATTAACAGTATTTTGCAGGTCAGGGAAGAGACTGGCTCCATCGCCCAGAGGTTAATGGGCATCCATCTGGAATATGGGAGACCTTGGTTTCATTCTCTGCTCTGATGACTATATAATTAGTTACACAAAGTAAAGGAAAACTAACAGGAGAGATCAGCAGACATCACTGCAGAAGAGCCAAGAGCCTGGTGATAATGGAATATTCTGGGACGCAGGAAATGGAGCAGGGACTTGAGCCTGGTTCTCACTCATCCAGCATCCACATGTCTTAGACAGAGCTGGTCTCTCCCTACATGTATTTGCTGGGGCTGGTGGTTTGTTTCCTTTACAAAAAAGTTTCTGAGTTTGTGAGTTCACACCACCAAGGAACACAAACACTTTCTAGACTTTAACAATTTTTGCAGTACAGAAAAACTGTTACCTACCCATCTGCACCCTGCATACAAGCAGCCTACAACAGGCTCTCAGCCATGGTGGTGGCTCGTTGTACCCACAGGCATCCCGGCATTGCTGAGACCTTCACCCAGACAGAGCCCGAGGCCCTGGACTGCGGGGGCTACGTGGTGCGGCTGCTGGCAACTAAGCATGGGGGCACCCCCACTGGTGGGGTGTGCTCCCTGGTGGAGCCTCTGGAGGGCTGGGTGCAGGAGCTCGAGGAGGAGATGTGTCAGCTGTGCACCACCAGGGCCCACAAAGACTTCATTGATGGCTACTGCCAGACCCTTCAGAAGAAGAAAGAAGAGATGAAGACAGTAGTCAACATAATGGCTAACAAAGAAGACCCACCTGGAGCCACCTGGAAGACAGTCACCTCATGCTCCAGGAAACACAGGGCCAGGGCTGCTCCTCCCCTGGCCCTGCACAACAGGTACGCTCCCCTCCTCGCACATGAGGAAGCTCAGATGGTGACACTGGGAGAGGAGAAAGGTAAGCAGCTTGCTGCCACCCACAAGAGGAGGTGCAAGGTGGTGGGGGGAGTGGGGGGACTCCCTCATGCGGGGCACTGAGAGACCCATCTGCTGTCCAGACCCCCTAGTCTGCTGCCTCCCAGGGACTCGCATCCAAGATGTAGCAGAGAGGATCCCCAGGCTTGTCCCACACTCCGACTACTACACCATGCTCCTCATCCATGTGGGAACTAATGACATGGCCAGGAGTAATTCAGACTCGGTCATGAGCAACTACAGGGCTCTGGGGGCTGGGCTCAAGGGGTTGGGAGCCCAGGTAGTGTTTATTCTGTGCTCCCTGTTGCAGGCCATAGTCCCAGAAGGAAAGGATGCATCAAGGAAGTGAACTGGCAACTCCAGCGTTGGTGCCAATGAGAAGGCTTTGGATTCCTTACCACGGCACGCACTTTAGGGAGAAAGGACACCTGGGAAGGGATAGCATCCACCTCACAAGGAAAGGTAAGTCCCTGTTCACAGTCAGGATGGCCAATCTTCTGGACAGGGCCTTAAACTAAGATTGCTGGGGGATAGGGATACACAAATTCAAACATGTCCAGGGACCAACATACAAGTAAGCCCAGTGGATAGGGACACTGGGAAAGCCACTCTTGCGGGAGCTGAGGGAATAGTTCTCCACCAGCAGGATGGGAAGACAAGGGCCTCAGTAGGAGAACTCAAGTGCCTATATACTAATGCCAGGAGCATGGGGAACAAGCAGGAGGAGCTAGCCCTCCTACTCCCCAGTGTGAGTTATGATCTGGTAGGGATTACGGAGACTTGGTGGGACTCCTCACATGACTGGAGCATAGCTATAGAGATCTACAACCTGCATAGAAGGGACCAGGTGGGGAAGAAAGGTGGAGGCGTTGCTCTCTATGTGAAAGAGCAGTACACCTCCTTGGAGGCCGACATCAGCTCCAAAAATGGATAGCTTGAAACCCTCTGGGTCAAGTTACGGGGGGTCAGTGTAGCAAGAAAGACCTAACTGTAGGTGTATACTACAGACCACCAAACCAGGAGGAGGAACTCGATCTGGAATTCACCCAAGAATTGACTGAGGCTGCATGTGCACATGACATGGTTGTCATGGGTGATTTTAATTATCCAGACATCTCCTGGGAGGAACATTCGGCCAAGTTGGAATGACCACAATCCTTCCTGACCTGTGTCGAGGAGCTCTCCCTGACTCAGGAGCTGCAAGGGTCCAACCGGAAGTGACACTCTGCTAGACTTGGTCCTGGCCAAAGGACATGACCTGGTGACTGACTTAAATATAAAGGGAAGTCTGGGTGACAGTGACCATGAAACCATCATGTTCACTGTCCAACATAAGGCAGACAAATCGGATAGCAGGAAGTCTTGGACTTCAAAAGTAGCAAAACCCTCAGTTTTTCTTTTTTTAAAATACATTCCCTCCCCTTCCCCAACCATTTCTGACTTTCTCTCTGCCCTCTCTATCCCTTATAAGTGATTACAAGTAATACTAGGTAAACTAAGATAAGTTCTTATACTCCCTTATAGTAACAAGCCCTGTTTATATTGTAAATAGTGTTCTATTATGTTTGTATTGATTTTTACTGTTTTATATTGAATTTATATGATTTAGGCCTATGTTTGTAAAGTAATGTCAAGTTTCCATTTTGAATGTCAAGCCTCCATCCTGTGTCCTTTGCCTTGGTGTAACCTATGTTGTAACTGTGACTCATGTCTAAGCAGTCTTATGTAAATTGGTTCCTGAATGACTGGGAATGAATGTGGGTGCTTGAGGTACAATGGTAACAGGCCTCTACTGAATGATCAACTCAAGGTCTGGACCATCAACTCAATGACCGGACCATTGCCTTGCATTGACTCACCCAAAAACCACAGACCTCACCCAGGAACAGAACAGAAACCCAGCATTTGAAAGACAAAGCACCTACAGATACCAGCAACCCCACAATTGTGTCCTACCAGACAATGAGGACAGCTGGATCTGCACAGAGGCATCTGAGCAGGACTGTCCTTGCCTAGACATGTCCCTCCCATAGGAGACATAGATAGCCCACCCCTATAAAAGGGGTGTTAGAGTGAGACCGCCTGGGGATGCCCTCTCCATCTGGACCAACACTGCGCCACGCCACCTATCCACCCAGAGGCCCTGCCAGCGACCCGCTCTGGACAACACCTTGCTGGAGAAGACCCTAACTGGCTATCGAGCATCAACTTACAGCCCAGGATAGGTAGCTATCATCCACCTTTCTTCCCCAAGCAAAGGACCTGGACTCAGTCCCTACACACTTTAACTTCAATCTCTCCAACAAGCCTTTTTCTCTCCTGCTACCGTTGTGTTGGTACATGTGTGAGTGCTTGTGTGAGTGCTTGTGTGTGTGTGTGTGTGTTTGTGTGTGTGTCTGTAGGAACCAATAACTTTGTGAGCTGTATAGTACATTGCCTGTCTCATAAAACTGATAATCTTGACCCCGAGTCAGTCTCTGTTTTGCTGCAGGCTCCCAATATTCTCTCCTGCCATGGCAGGGGGTCAGACTTGATGATCTACTTAGGTCCCTTCCGACCCTACATCTATGAATCTATGAATCTATGAACTAAATTCCTCGCTCTCTGACCTCCCTCTGGGCTTTGTTCCTCTCTGCCGCTCCTATCTCCCCCGACTCTGGCTTTCTCTCCCTCTCCACTGACCTTCTTGCCCTACTCTTTGGTTTCCCAGCTCCAGTCTCCTCTCTGTTCTCTGCCTCCTCCCTGATCTCTCTCTCCATTCCCGCTTGTGTCTCACCACCTCTGCCTTCTTCCCAATCCCTATCTCTCTCTGCTTTCCCTCCACGATCTCTCCCTCCATTCCTGGTTGTGTCTCTCTCTCTGCCTCTGCCTTCTCCCTGATCCCTTCCTGTTTGTGTCCCACCACCTTTGCCTTCTCCCTGATCTCTCTCTGTCCCCCGGTGTGCCTCGCCGCCTCCGCCTTCTCCCCAATCCAGCTCCCAACACCCAGAGCCTCTCTGGTTCCCCAGCTGTCTCTGCGGCTCCCCCACAGCCTCTCCAGCTCCACCTTCATGTCTGTGGCTCCCCCGCAACACCTCCAGCTCCTCCACTGCATCCGCAGCTCCCTGCAGCTCCCTGCAGCCTCTCCAGCTCCCCTGCTCAGTCTCTGTGCTGGCTTCTCCCCAGTGTCACTCCTCCACTCTGCTGGCTTTCCACTTTTTCCTTTGATTAATTTACACTAATTAACCTTAAGTAACCTCAAGCCCCAGAAACCTTAAGTAACCCCAGGGGCCACTTGACCTCAAGTAACCCCAAGCCCCAGTGACCTCGAGTAACCCCGGGGCCACTTGACCTTAAGTAACCCTGTTAGGCTCCAGGAATGGCAAGAGATGCACGAGTGAAAGCCCGCTGTGCCCCCGCTCCCCTGAAGCCCGCCAGAGATCCCCCAGCAGCCATGGAGCCCCCCACCGACCCCCAGCACAGCCAGAGGTAAGTGGGGCCGTGGTGGGAGGGGGTTAACCCCTAGAGAGTGGGAGGAGGCGAATGAGTGGGAGCTGGGCTGGGTCCCGCCCCACCCAGGCCCCTACTTTGCCCAGCCCCGCAGGGAGCCACGTGACCAGAGCCGTGCAAACAGGCTGCGCAAACAGGCGTGCTTGTCTTCGGGCGCATGAGTTAGTGCGGAGTTCGCACAGGAGGGTGTGCGGGAGGGCCCGAGGCGCTGCATGTGAGCTCCCTAGGGTAGGTAGACTCAGGCCCAGCCCACCTACCAGTGGCATGCCACGGATAGGCACTAACCTGACCCCAAGGGTCCCCTCGGGGCCTGCGGCCCCCCCTCTGGCGCCTCAGAGATGGCCATCCAGATGGAGCTTATGGTTCCGGGCTTCACGCAGACAGAGCCCCTGGCTCTCGGCTTCGGGGGCTGCCTGTCCCTTTTCCAGGCTCTGGGGCCTGGGAGCATGGCTACCTCCCCTTGTGGGGTCTGCTCCCTTTTGGGGTCTCTGGCACGCCAGCTGGAGGAGCTCCAGGCCACAGTCCAGAGACTGCGTGCCATCAGGGACTGTTAGCAGGAGATGGACTCCTACTGCCAGGCCCTTCTCCCCCAGGAGCTGGAGAGTAGACCACAGTCTCCCTCCGGGACAAGGGAGGACTCCGGGACCTCCCATTCTGTCCAGTCAGGGGGATGGACCAAGGTGGTCAAGGGCCCTAAGGTTGCCGCACCAAGGCCCCTGCCCTGCTGGAGCTCAGCAATAGGGTACAAACCTCTTGCAGCCCCAGCAGAGCCTGCTAAATTGCCAGCTCCCGCAGGCAACACAGGCTCAACTGCAGCTACCGCCCCCGCTCTCCCCAAGACAAAACGCAAAGTGTTTGTCATGGGAGACTCCATCCTAAGGGGGACTGATGGGGTAATCTGCTGCCCCTACCCCTTAGCCAGGGAAGTCTGCTGCTTCCCAGGGGCCCGCATCTAAGACATTGCGGAGAAGATCCCTAAGCTCCTTCAGCCCACAGACCACTATCCCATTCTCCTTATTCATGTGGGCACCAATGACATAGCTCAGAGTGCTCCCAGCTGGGTCATGAGGTGCTACAGGGATTTGGGAGCGGGGCTAAAGGATCTGGGGGCACAGGTGGTGTTTTCTTCGATCCTCCCAGTCTCAGGGTATGGGCTGAGGAGGGAGAGGAGGATCCAGGTAGCGAACCAAGGACTGCGGCGCTGGTGTCATCGGGAAGGCTTTGGCTTCCATGACCACAGCTGCTGGGAAGGGATGGCCTCTACCTCTCTCCACTGGGGAAGAGGCTCTTCTCAGCCAGACTGGTTGACCTGCTCCACCAGGCTTCAAACTAAGCCCACTGGGGGACGGGGGGAATTCCGCCACTGCTGGCCCACTGAGCAACTCTTGCAAAGCCAGCAGGCCAAGGCACTTAAGGGAGCCAACCCCAGCCCTGGTACAATCTGTGGGCAAGGCAAGAGCCCCCAAGAGGACACTTGCCTGCCTGTACACAAATGCCAGGAGCTTGGGGAATAAGCAAGAGGAACTCGTCCTACTGCTTAACACAAATAATTACAACGTCATAGGGATAATGGAGACCTGGTGGGACTCCACCCATGACTGGACCACGGGTATAGATGGCTATACCCTGTACAGGAGAGATCGAGTAGATAAAAGGGGCAGGGGTGTAGCTCTCTATGTTAAGGAAAGCTACGTGTCCCTGCAAGCTGATATTGGCAACCAGGGTGGACAACTGGAGACCCTCTGGGTTAAAATCCATGGGGAACACGGCACAGGGGACACAACAGTGGGAGTCTACTACAGACCTCCCACCCAAAGTCAAGAGCTTGACCAGGAGTTCATCCAGGAACTGGTTAAGGCCGCATGCTCCAGGACCATGGTTTTCATGGGTGACTTCAACTACCCAGACATCTCATGAGAGGATCACTCAGCAAAATCTGAGCAGTCGCAAAGCTTCCTATCATGCGTGGATGACCTCTACCTGACTCAAGAAGTCTACAGGCCAACAAGAGGTAAAGCACTGCTCGACCTGGTACTGGCTACTGGGGATGACCTAATCGGCAACCTAGTGATTGATGGGAAGCTGGGTGACAGTGACCACGAGCTGATTGCCTTCACCATCCACCATAAAGCTGGCAAGTCAGTCAGCAACACTGAAGTCCTTGACTTCAGGAAAGCCAACTCTGACAAGCTCCGGAGGCTTGTCAGTGAGGCCCTAGGGGACCACGACCCCAGGGGGAGGGGAGTTGAGGAAGAGTGGTTGCTCCTCAAGGGAGCAATCCTCAATGCACAAGCTAATTCTATTCCATCTCGGAGGAAAGGCAGCAAGAGGGGACAGCAGCCCCCCTGGCTCTCCAGGGATCTAGCAGACCACCTGAGGCTAAAAAGAAAGGCCTACAAAGGATGGAGGATGGGATTCACCTCCAAGGAGGAATATTCTGCACTGGTCCAGTCCTGCAGGGAGCAAACCAGGAAAGCCAAGGCTGCAACTGAATTCCAACTAGCTCCGAGTATCAAGGACAATAAAAAGTCCTTTTTCAGATATGTGGGGAGCTGGAGGAAAAGTAAGGGCAATGTTGGACCCCCGCTATACCAGATGGGACAACTGACAACTGAGGCCCAGAAAAAAGCCAACCGATTAAAAGGGTTCTTTGCGTCGGTCTTTCATCAGTCCCATGGGACGCCCATGCCCACCACAGAACAGGGAGGTCTGGGTGAGGGAGATCCCCTGCCATCCATCAATGCTGACCTCATGAAGGAACACCTTGAGAGGCTGGAGACCTTCATGTCAGCTGGCCCTGACAATCTACACCCCAGGATACTCAAGGAGCTGGCAAGCATCATAGCTCAGCCTCTAGCACGGATCTTTGAGAACTCTTGGTGCTCTGGTGTAGTGCCCGAAGACTGGAAGAAGGCCAATGTGGTGCCTATCTTCAAGAAAAGGGGGAAAGTGGATCCAGCAAACTACAGGCCCATCAGCCTAACCTCTATCCCAGGGAAGGTCTTAGAAAAGTTTATTAAAGAGGTCATCCTTAATGGACTGGCCGATGCCAACATCTACCAAGGGTGGTAATTGACAGAAGTCAATCGTCATGGTGCCCTGTGACCAGTGGGGTCCCCGAAGGCTCTGTCCTTGGACCCATATTGTCCAACATCTTTATAAATGATGCGGACATTGGAGTCAGAAGCGGACTGGCCAAGTTCACTAATGACACCAAACTTTGGGTCAAAGGATCCACACCTGAAGACAGGAGGGCAATCCAGGCTGACCTGGACAGGCTCAGCAAATGGGCGGACGAGAACCTGATGGTGTTTAACACCGGAAAATGCAAGGTTCTCCACCTTGGGTGGAAAAACCTGCAGCATCCTTATAGGCTCGGCAGTGCTACGCTGGCTAGCACTATGGAAGAAAGAGACTTGGGGGTCATCATTGAGCACAAGATGAACATGAGCCTGCAGTGCGATGCTGCAGCTAGTAAAGTGACCAAAACGCTGGCTTGCATCCATAGATGCTTCTCAAGCAGAACCGGGACATCATTCGCCCCTTGTACTCAACCTTGGTGAGGCCACAGCTGGAGTACTGCGTCCAGTTTTGGGCTCCACAATTCAAAAAGGATGTGGAGAAGCTTGAGAGAGTCCAGAGAAGAGCCACACGCATGATCAGAGGTCAGGAAAACAGATCTTACGATGACAGGCTGAAAGCTATGGGGCTCTTTAGCCTGGAAAAGCGCAGGCTCAGGGGTCATCTGATGGCCGCCTATAAGTTTATCAGGGGTGACCACCAGTATCTGGGGGAACGTTTGTTCACCAGAGCGCCCCAAGGGATGACGAGGTTGAACGGTTATAAACTACTGCAAGACCGCTTCAGGCTGGACATAAGGAAGAATTTCTTTACTGTCCGATCCCCCAAGGTATGGAATAGCCTGCCATCAGAGGTGGTTCAAGCACCTACATTGAACACCTTCAAGAGATATTTGGATGCTTATCTTGCTGGGATCCTATGACCCCAGCTGACTTCCTGCCCTTGGGGCAGGGGGCTGGACTCGATGATCTTCCGAGGTCCCTTCCAGCCCTAATGTCTATGAAATCTATGAAATCTATGAAAAGCCCAAGCACCAAGTTACCCCAATGCCCCCTAGTGTTAACACACAGCCACGAAAGTGCATGTGTGTGTGTTTGTGTATGCATACATGTGCGTGTGAACTCATAGTGGTGTTTGTGTAGTTTGTGTGTGTGTATAATTTTGTATCGCCCTCCTGCTTAACAGCACAATATTGAGATCCCGAGTGTTGATCTGGCGCATGTCAAGTCAACATAAAAATGTAAATTTCAACAAGCTTAGGTCACTAGTAGGGCAAGTGCTGTGGGACCAGGGACTGAAGGCAAAAGGTGTGCACAAAGAGTGATTGTTCCTTAAGGACGTGAGCCTTGAAGCACAAAGGAAGTCCATTCCCATGCGGAGAAAAACTAACAGAAGGGCTAGGAAGCCCTCTTGGAGAACCAGGAAACCTCTCAAGGAAAGTCACAGTCCTCTTGAGAAAGAAGAAAGAGGCTTATAAAAAATGGAAGCTTGGGGTGGGCCCCAAGGAGGACTATTCCACGATGGCCCACTTTTGCAGGGAACAGATAAGACAGGCTAAAGCGGTGACCAAACTTAGATTAGCAATGGGAATCAAGGACAACAAGAAATCCTTCTTTAGGTACATAGGGAACAGGAGGAAAACAAATGGGAGTGTGGAGCCATTGCTTAACAACTCAGGAGAGCTGGTTACCGGCACCCAGAAGAAAGCTGAACCCTTGAATGATTACTTCAACTCCGTTTTTTACCGGACCAAGGTGAAAGCCACACCAGGTAGAGTAGAGGAAGAGCACAGTAGGAATAATCACCTGCCTACTATTGTCATAGAATTGATGTATGACGAATTAATAAAATTAGATGTAGACAAGTCAGCAGGCCTAATGATCTTCATCTGACAGTGCTGCAGGAGCTGGCCAAAGTCATTGTGGAACCCCTGGCAAAACTCTTCCACAACTTGCGGTGCTCTGGAGAAGTTCCTGAAGACTAAAAGAGGGCCAATGTTGTGCTCATCCACAAGAAGGGCAGGGGGAAGACCTGGGTAACAATAGGTCAATCAGCCTAACTTCCATCCTAGGGAAAATCCTAGAAAAGTTCATCAAGGAGTCTATCTGTGATATGCTTGCAGAAGGTAAGATTCTGAATACAGCCAGCATGGCTTCGTCATAGGCAGGTCTTGCCTTACCAACCTCATTTCCTTCTATGACCAGATAACTCGCCACCTGGACATGAGAGAACAGGTTGATATTGTATACCTAGACTTCCAAAAGGCCTTTGATCTAGTATCCCACGATGTCCTCACAAGAAAATTGGACGATTGTGGGCTTAATTCCGAGACAGTCAGGTGGACTGCAGGATAGGACCCAGAGAGTTGTAGTGAACGGATCTATGTCATCTTGGCAAGAAGTGGGCAGTGGTGTCCCACAGGAGTCGGTGCTCAGTCCACTACTTTTCAACATTTTTATTAATGATTTGTATGTGGGGGTGAAAAGCTCACTGGCCAAGTTCACAGACAATACCAAGTTATAGGGAAGTGTGGTCACACTTGAAGATAGGTTACAGTTACAGGTAGCCCTAGATAGGCCAGGAAGTTGGGTGGATTGGAACCTGATTAGACTTGATGATCTGCTCAGGTACCTTCTGACCCTACCAACTATGAAACTGATGAAGTTCAACACTGAGAAATATAAAGTGCTCCTCCTCAGGACAAGCAACCCCCAACACACCTACAGGCTTGATGGCACCAAACTGACTAACACCACAAATGAAACCTGGGAGTAATAATAGACCACAGCACGAATATGAGCCTGCAGTGTGATGCTGTAGCCAGCAGGGCAAATAATACTCTGGCATGCATCAATCAATGCATCTCTAGCAAAGCCAAGAAGGTGATTCTTCCGCTCTACTCAGCACTGGTGAGATCGCAGCTGGAGTACTGCATCCAGTTCTGGGCACCACACTTTAACAAGGACATGGACGAGTTTGAGAGAGTCCAAAGAAGAGCCACCCATATGATCAGAGTCTTAAAAGGAAAGTCATGCAAGGAAAGGCTGAGGGATCTGGGATTCTTCAGACTGAGGAAAAGAAGGCTGAGAGGGGACCTGGTAGCAGCTTACCGCTACACTAGGGGAGTACATCAAGGGCTCGGTGAGCAACTGTTCACCAGAGCACCCTTTGGGAAAACCAGGAGTAATGGCCATAAACTCTTGGAAGACCATTTCAGGCTGAACATCAGGAGAAACTTCTTCACAGCTAGGGTGACCAGACTGTGGAATAAGCTCCCTCCAGAGGTGGTGCAATTGCCTGCCCTGGAAATCTTCAAGAGGAGACTGGACAGTCACCTTGCTGGGGTCACCTGACCCCCAGTTGTCTTTGCTGCTTGGTGCAGAGGGCTGGACCCGGTGATCTTCCAAGGTCCCTTCCAGCCTTACAATATATGAATTTATGAATCTATGAAACAGGAACACACAGAATTTTTTTGGATGAGGGATCCTAACAAAGGACTGCAGTAAAATCTTACTGAGAGCCAGGAGGCTACATCAAGTCTGCATGACCCATTCTGAACTGCACACTGAGTTGCCTTAATAGAAGGTGCCCCCGCACTGCCCAGGCACATCAGCTCCCTGGCCTCATTGTGGACATTCCTGAGAAAGGAAACTCATCACTATGCTTTGCTCACTTCTCACTGCCTTTACTGGCAAAAAAGGCTACAAAGCAGCTGTCCTCCCTTATGAACTGTCCCAGCACAGGGCAGGTGCAGAGCCAACTGTCCCAGCTCTGCCTGCAGAGGGTGTGTATCAGGGACACATAGGAACTGGGAAGAGGAGGGATGGCCAAAGAATCCCAATTGCCCAACAATGCCAGGCACTCCTGCTGCCCATACAGACTGTGAAAGGAGGGGGCACAAGTGCAGGCAATCTGTTGTCCACCAATGCAGCTATCAATTCCTTCACCACTCCTATCTTTAGACCACATTTAGACACTGCTGGACTACAGTATTTTCCAGGTTATCATTTTGCTGCAAAATGAACATGACTCTTCTGCATTGGCTGATTTTATTGCTAAATCCAGAAAAGAGTGAAGGATGAGTTAGCACGTTTGAATGAAATAGGAATCCCAAGTCCTCTCCCAGCACAGCAAAACCCAGCTCTGAAGGCTTGGAGCCCTGGCATAAAGGCCAGGCACAAAAAGCACCAGTGCTCCCAGTAGAAGGGTGAATGGTTCCCAACATACAAGCATAGAGGGGAAGAGAGAAATTCATCTGTCTAGCCAGCTGCAGACCAACCAGGTTTCTTAGGAAGTGGAAGAGTCTACACAAAAAGGACAGGAGAGAACCAGGCCTGAATGGAGAGACAAAGAGAGCCAGGCTTAAGAGGCATCAACTTCTGAGTTCTCACCTAAGGCAAGCCATCACTACAAAAAAAAAATAGAACAGCTTTTCCTCCTAGGCGCTGCACTGAGCCTACTGCATAAGCTTCTCCAGGTACCTGCCTTTGCTCTTCTTCAAACAACCAAAGAAAAAACTGACCTGTTCTGTACCATTAGAGCAATTTTGATGCCCCCTTCCCCACGTACCTTCATTCAGGGAACCCCGAGTGGCCGTCATGGCTTCACACCCCTTTCCTCACATGGACTGCTGTTTTCCAGCCCCATGTGAATGGCACCTGAGCAGTCTCATTCTCTGGGGCCACACACACCTCCCATCTCTTCATCTTTCTGTCATTTCAGCCAAACAAGTTGTGTTTGGGAACTTAATACTACCCATAGAGGTTTAAAGCTTGCTGCGCACCTACTTCTCCACACACAGGCCTTGCAACCAAACTGTGACCCTTTGAAGACTGAAAAACAAGACTGAAACAGATAAAAACAATAGTCCAGGGATTTTTCTTAGGAAGAAGTGCATGGAACTGGTCCACAAGCCACATCCTGGTATGTTAGCCCTCACTGCTTAAACACTGCTTATCAGAATTGGATTCCAGTGGGACCCGTGGTGCTGCATGCATTCCAGATCGTGCTCTGCCACATCACGATGAGTATAATAATCCTGACCCTCAGCCAACAACAACAGCCTAGCTGGACAAAAGCTGAATAATTCTCTGTGACAATTTGAACCAGCAGATGGATATGCCGGTGGCAAAATGAAACACTGAAGCCTGATTCTCTCATACCCCACACCTTGTGGAATCATTTGCACTGGCACAAGTTGGGTGCATCAGAGGCTATCCTTCTGGTCTCATGCTTCTACATGCTCTGCATATTCACTTTGCACTAGTGTGCTGCAAATGGCTTCACAAGTTATAAGGCAAAAGAGAATCCAGGCTGTGGTCTTGCTTCAGTGGAACTGCTTTGTTACCATTTGTTACATGCAGTACCATGGCAAGGAAGTTTGGCGCCTGGGGCCAAGCCCACAGTAGCAGCCTGCCCTTGCCCCACATGCAGATCTGGGGGGCACATGCCCCCACCATGCTTGCCTGGGAGTGAACACAGCGGCAGGAGCTGCCTTTCCCCCATCTCCGTGCCCCCACAAAACGAGCCACTTGCAGCTCCATCCCGTGCTCCACCCTGGCTGGACAGCACCTGTTGGTGCCCTTTCACTTTGGCACCTGGGGCGGTTGCCCTGCTCACCCCCTCCCCCACCTCTTGCTACAGCACTGGTTACAGGGTTGTCATTTAATAAACTTCGCTGCTCCAAGAGTTTTCTGCAGTGGTCTCAGCTAGCACGTGGCAAAGCAAATTTCCAAGCAAAGAAGGAATTCCCCATAAGCAGTTCCTAGCTGTTGGGAGGGAATTTCCAGCACCACCTTTCCTGTTGCAATAATCCTTCTGCAAGCAACAGTGTGAGCTTTACCATATAGACAGGTTATAGGTCAACAGAAAGTAAAAGTAGAATCTCTTGCCTCTGTACTTGGTCCTGAGCTGCAGACCTGGTCATGTCATGGTCCTCCTGTCTCATGCCATTCCATCCCAGGGACCGTGTCTGCAGTGGCAGAAGGAAAGCAGAAGACAGAAGGGTAGGGACCCTGTGACAGGCATCTCCTTCAAGGTCTGCCCTTCTCAGCCACATCACATCTAGTTCCACACACCCCTCTGGCTCCTAACAACCCCAACTTCGAGAACTGCTCATAAATGATGGCTGCCCCCTCTTTATTACGTTTCTTCAGCTTGGTCCCTTGCTTATGTTTTAGCAGCCCAGTTTTCTTGGGCCTCTAAGGCTGCCAGTCTTGCCCATACCATCTCAGTTTCTGAAACGGAGAGGAAGATCCTGCTACAAGACAGGGAATGATTGCAGGAATCAGACCCTCCTAGCAGGAAATGGTGCTCAGAGTCCAGGCAATCAGATACCATCAAGGTGTTCAGATAGGACTACAGGCAATCTGAAAACTGATAGATAGATAGATAGATAGATAGATAGATAGATAGATAGATAGATAGATAGATAGATAGATAGATAAAGTGGTGGACTTACCGACATGGCCCAGCTCGAACAGGCTTGGAAAATCTTCTTTTCGATTGGTGGAGCCCATCCACCAGTCAAGTAAGGGCTGGGCAGGGCTGGCCCTGCCCCTCACACAGAGGGGGGGGCAAAGAGCCTCCCAGACCTGATTGAAGCCTGCGTTCTGCAGGTCCGGCAAGCCTTTGGAGGCGGAGCCTCCAGACTGCATAAAAGTTGCTGCGTGCCCAGAACGCGGCAGATACCGCAAGGGACTCAAGAAGAGAAAAGCTGAGCTGAGAAAAGTTGGGGAGAGCTACCCCAGCGGGCGATAGCCCTAGGCTCCTGAAGACACCATCAGAGGAACCACCACTGGAGCCTGGACCTGGGAGCAGGGAGAGCCTGCTGGGCCACCCACACGGTGCACAACCCAGTGCATGAGGCCAACCCTGGGAGCTGCACAAGGCAGCTTGGGTCCCAGGATACTTGGTGCGCATAGCAGTGCACAGGGCCACCAGACCCTGGGAACTGCATGTGGTGGCTCAGGTCTGCTACCCTCAGCATGCAACCAAGGACTCAGTGCATGCAGCAGTGCACGGCATCCCAAACCCTGGGAACTGCGCCAGGCCACTCAGGTTTGCAACCCCTCCCCAGCGTGTGGCCAGGCACCCAGAAGGCATCAGCAAGGTGCAACGGAGGACCAGCAGTCCAGGTTTTGGGACTCTCATGAGGAGCCCCAAGCCCCAATGGAAGGCAGAAGGCAGGCCCCTGGGTGGCGTCAACAAGGCACCCATGGCTCCAGAAGCCTTTCCAGCCTGCTCCCTGGATCAGTGAGTACCCAAGAAACAAGTCTGCACAGGGGAGGAAGCCCTGAAAGGAGGGTCCCGAGGGATTAGGGACCAGGTGGGGCCCATCTGGGGCTGAGGGACTACTGGGACCCTCCTCCCCCTAGGAGGGTGCCAGGGTTTGGCACCCTAGGGGAACACCCAATATTCTCAGCCACGCGGGTACCAGGAGGGGGGAAAAGACTTGAGCTTCCCATTTTGTAGATAAATAGATATCCTTCAATGTGGCCTGGGTTATGTCAGCAAGTTGAGGTTTATTTGTATTTAATTGTTGTTATTGTTCTTGCCTGAACTTATCTGTTGATACCTGTGTTTATTTGTCTAGCTATATTTACCTGTTGCTGTTGCACATATTTATCAATATTTTTTTATAAATCTGTAAAAGTCTGTATCAGTTGTATATTAATAGTTATCTTTTAAGGTTCCCTGTAAGCATTAATAAATTTGTATATAGTTAAGCTATTCCTGACTCTTTAGGGAATAGAGGGAACTGGCCAGTATTTTACAGATCCCTCTCACAGCACTTCTGCCTTCTATGTCTTCTATTTGGAGGGGAGAGCACATTGTTGGGTGCGCCCACGTTACGTTTTTAGGGCTTGTCTGCGATTTGTTAGCAGGAAATTTGATATTGTAAAATACTGTGTGTCCCTATAGAGAGCCAGAAGGGGAATCATGTCAGATCCTGCGAGTCCTCAACAATCTGGGGGAGAGGCTGGGCAAGGATCCTCTGAGCAAGGAGGGGCGACAGTTTCCCCTGGTGTTACCTCTAAATGGATTTTGGCTTTGCAGGAGGTCATCAAGGAAGTGGTAAATTTTTTCAAATGACCGAGCTGCATATAAAAGACTGAGGAACTTCTCAGGATATCTCCTAGTCCCTGCAGGAGAGGAAGGGTTTGAGGCCTGGACTGCCCACATACAGGAAACTCTGATGACATGGCAGATACCGGACGAAGAGAAGCGTCGGCGTCTTCTTGACATACTGAGGGAGCCTGCCTTTGGAGTCATCCGGACCACTAAGCTCCAAATGATGTTTTTGGACAGCAATCCCAGGGCGGGGGAGCATACTACGAACTGCTTAGTACGTTCCAACACGAAGACGAGGCTGTGTCCTCGTATTTGTGATGCTTGGAGCAGGTGTGGCAGAGAGTGGTTGCACAGGGGCCATTAGCCCAAGCAAGGTGGACCATGTGAGGCTCTGGCAGGTCCAAATAGGGGCCTGGTACAGCCTGGCCCTTATTAGGGATCTGAATCTGGCTGGTCGAAAAAACAACCCTTCTGGGTTCAGCCAGTTAGTGAAAGAAATGAGGGAGGAGGAGATCCTTCACTTCCAGGATGCCATGTGGGTCCAGGAGGGAGTCTCCTCACATCAAAGGACCTGTTAGTCGGGTAATGGCAGTGACCCCACAAGAAGAGGACCCCCCAGAGGTTGAAGAAGAGTCCTCCCTGCCAGTGTTGGCAGCCACGGTCTCCAGGGCTCCTCCTGAAAGGCATCCTTGGCCCCGATCCTTTGTCCCACCCTGGAACTAGGGTTCCAAAGCTGGAACTAGGATGCTGGGAATCTGTTATAAATGTGGGGAATACAGGCACTTAGCCCATGAGTGTACATGGCTGGACAACGTGGACCTAGTTTTTCAGCGGCTAAAGACCCAATGGGGGGTGGGATACAAGGGATGGATGGAGGAGGAGAGTCAGCTCTGCCCTGGAGCCTGCCAGAATCCCAAGCCCTGGTCCCAAATTCACTGCCCGAAGGACTAATAGGTCCTAGGACAGAGGTTCCCAGTGGCAGTGAATGGCCAAAGGTGTGTGGCCATTCTGGATTGTGGGTCACAAGCAAGGTTCCCTCTAAGCTGTGCACATGCGTGGCTGCACACAATAAAAAGTCTTTCCACACAGTAACTTCTTAATGCTGTGCATCCACCCAGAGAGGAGCTGGGCTGTGGCAACTTGTAAACTTTGGGCACGGATCGTGGTGGAGGCACCAGGGCCAGCGCGGGACACTTACCGGTGATAAGTTCCGAGTTCTCACTCCTCCGCTCCAGCGAGCTTCACCCCGAGCCCGGCGCCATGTGTCTCCTCACTTCCCAAGGTGAGGTAGGGGTGGGAATGGGGGCTAGGGCTGGGGCTGGGGCAGAGCCAAGCACCTTGCCGGTATGTTGTCACACAGAGGAGACAACATAGCCAGCATCTTAAAGAGCACCCAGGACCAGTCTGGATTTTAGGTAAAACTCCGTTTGTTCTGGTTTCATACAAACTTAACTAAAAATCAGAATCAGGCCCGCCCTCCTCTACATAAAATCTTTGCCCTCATATTCAGAAAACTGTCAGCTCACTTATGGTCTTTCTCAGGTCTTTGCAACAGAAAAAATTCTCTATTGTTTTTTGCTGGGATACAATGTATAGGCTAGCTATTGAGCTTCAGTTAGTTCTCTGTATAAGCTAGCTACTGAGCTTCAGTTAGTTACCTGCTGTTTTGGTTGCACAACACTGTGCTCGGTCTCCCTGCAGTTTATGGGCATGTACAGAGAAACGCACCAACTTGGCTAAATTGCATCCAGCTTGGGCACTAGCTTGGTTAAAGTGGACATGATTCTACCATGCACCATATAGTGTTGCTTTTTCTATCTGTGTGTTATACTGTGGGGCGGACCAAAGTGGCGCATGCCGAAATGGGGAGGTGGGACCATAGATTTAACAGATTTCATAGACGTTATTTGGGAACACACCGAAGCGGCATGCTCACGGACCGAAGCGGTGTGCTCACGGACCGAAGTGGCGTGCTTGTGGATCGCTACACCTTAGAGGGAACATTGGTCACAAGTGACCATCATATTTGAGTGCTTCTATAAAAAACATCTTCAGTACATGGTGTTGCATCCTCTTACTGGGCTGTGTCTATGTGGGCTTAGTCATAACCTGTACCCATACCGTGGGTACTTAAGAAATTCATATTAAGTTCCCCGCGTCTGTGGCTGGGATGGAGAAGAAGATGAACTCCATTGCCATAGGGTGCCCTGACCCAGGTTGGATGAAGGGGGCCTCCCTCCTCATTGGGACTGACTTCAGTATATTCCAAGTCCTGGCCCATTATTGTAAGCACTGTATGTTCTGAGACCTATGACCAGTGGGAAAGAATGGGTATGGGGAATAGGCCTGTGCGAAGTGGCTAGTATTCACTTTGGATTCGGACAATTCGGGGGACAGTGATTAGATTCGGTGATTTGAATCACTGTGCCAAATTGATTCAGCTGAATCGGATTCAGAGATTCAGCTGCTGCCAAATCTCTGAATCTCCGAATCAGCCAAGCCCATCCCCGCAGCCTTCCCCGCTCCAGCTCCCGGCACTTTGAAGAAAAAAAGCCCTGATTCAGTGGATGCTGCTGGGTGGGGGGACAATCCCCGCTGCCCCCAGTGCCCCACGCTACATGGGGGCTCTGCATGAGCCCCCTCCCCCCACTCTGGTGTCCCCCCCCCCATGGCTTCCCCACCCACTGCAGCTCTGGCCCTTTAAGAAAAAAAAGTAACCAAGAAAACCCCTGGACTCACCATTCCTGCAATGAGTGGCGATCCCGCTGCCCTGCACCACATGGGGGGGGTGTCCCAGGGTTTTTTTTGGTTTTTTTTTTCTTAAAGGGCCAGAGTCGCAGTGGGCAGGGCAGCCTTTGGGCGGGGGGGGGGGGCTGGAAGAGTGGGGGGGCACCAGGGAGGCTCATGCAGAGCCCCTCCATGCAGTGTGGGGCAGCAGGGATCGCCCCCTCCACCCCACCTGGCAGCATCTGGTGAGCACTGTGGCTTTTCCTTAAAGGGCTGGGAGCTGGGGCAGGCAGGGCAGCCATAGGAGGGGTTGGGGATGCAGGCAGGGGATCAGAGCTGGCAGGGGTCCCCTCATGGTCCCCTCCCCCACCCCCTACTTACCGGCTTCAAGTCCAGCTAAAGCTGCCTGCTGCAGCCACCGGGGACTGCCCAGATCGTCAAAGCTCTCCAAATTTTTTCCAAAGATTTGGAGAGCTTTGAATAGATTCGGACCTTTTAATTGGTCCCCTGATTCGATTCAGATTTGGAGATTTGGCCAACGAATCAGGCCGAATCTCCTCCAAATCAAATCACCACCCAAAGCTTAGCACAGTCCTAATGGGGAAATCCCTCCAGATACTGGGAGCTTTGCATTTCTCCAGGGTGGCCCTCCAGAAGATCCCTGCCCAAGGCCAGTGGGCCCTACCCACTCACTACATGCAGGTTGGTGGGGGAGCCCCAGCAGGTAGGGCCCATTGTGGTGGAGACCCTCCCTGGAAAAGGGGGATTGGGAACTTTGAGAGTCCCCAATGGAGTATTCAACACTTGAGAATTGAAAGGGGAGCAGGTCACTGTAGTGGTGGTAAATTCTTCCCTAAGGGATGTACTAGAGCACCTGGGGCAAAAAGTGGCCACTGTACAGGAGGCAGATGTGATGAATCTGGTGAAAAGGTATAGTGCCCTGCACATTGATCCGAACTGGTTTTTCTTTGGGGATTCCCCCGCACCTGAGGAAGGAAGGCCCAATCACGGAAAAAACTCCAGGACCAGGCCAACGTATTTTCCCTGCATGACTGGGATGTAGGAGAGGTGAAAGGAGTTGAGCACCAGATATGCCTTAGCAATCCCAGACCCTCTCGTGAAAGGTTGCGTTGCATACCGCTGGCCAAGATGGGGGAGGTCTGGCACCATCTGCAGGAGCTCCTCAACCACAAAATCATCACAGAATCTAAAAGTTCCTAAGCCTTGCCAGTTGTGATTGTGTGCAAAAAGAATGGGAATCTGCAGATGTGCATCGACTACTGTGTATTGAATGCCTGCACGGTGGTCAATCAATACGCTGTCCTTCAAGTGCAAGAGGCCCTGGACTGTCTTAGGGGCAGCAAATGGTTCACCATTCTGGACCTCCGCAGTAGGTAGTGCCAGATCCCATTGAGAGGCAGATAAAGAGAAAACCACCTTCATCTGCCCACTGGGGTTTTTCCAGTTTGAGTGCATGCCACAGGTCATTTTAGGGGCCCTGGCCATGTTTCAGCACTTAATGGAGAAAGTGGTCAGAGATATGCATCTAACCCAGGTGCTGGTGTATTTGGAAGACCTCATAGTGTTTGGGAAAACCCTTGAGGAGCATGACAAAAAGTTTCTCCATGTACTAGACCATCTTGAAGCTGCTGGGCTTAAGTTGGCGCTTGACAAGTTCAAATTCTGATAGGCTTCTGTCAAATATGTGGGACACATTGTATCCCAAAACGGAGTTAGCACTGACTCAAAAAAGGTCAAGGCTGTAACCACTTGGCCATGTCCTTCCAACTACAGGGAACTTCAGAGATTCCTAGGGTTTGCAGGGTTTTACAGGAGATTTGTACTGGACTACGCAGCCATCACGAGGCCCCTGAACCAACTCACCCGAGGGCATCAAATAGGGAAGTCTTCTAAGAAGCGGGGGGCCTGGGACCTGGCCCAAAGGGTTCAGAAGGTGCACAGCCCCACAGAGCCTTTTGGGGTGTGGTGGGGCGCTCAGTGTGAGGATGCATTCTTCAAAATCCTCTGGCACCTTACAGAAGCACCCATGTTGGCATATCCTGACTCAAAATTGCCCATTCATTCTGCACACAGACACCAGTCTATTGGGGCTGGGGGCTGTCCTGTATCAACTACATGAAGGATGGCAACGTTCAGTAGCTTATGCTAGTCGAACTTTAGCGCCCACTGATACCCAATACCCAGGGCGCAAGATCAAGTTCCTGGCTCTTAAGTGGGCAGTCACTAAGAAGTTCAGGGACTACTTGTATGGAACCATGTTCCAAGTATGGACCGATAACAATCCCTTGACTTACATACTGACCAGTAGGGCTGTGCAAAATTTCACCAGCTGTTTTGTTTTAATGCTGTTTCGACTCATTTCGAGCCTGAAACAGCGAAATCAAAATGAAAGAAAGGGCTTCGAAACAGCCTCAAAATGAAATGAGGGCAGTCAAAACATTTTGAAAGTTTCAAAATGTTTTGAGTTTTAAAGCTAAAGCTGGACTTGCCTACAGGAAACAGAAAGTAAGGAGAGGGAGGGGGAAGTGGGAGGAAGGACTGCTTTGACATTGACTACGTAGCTGGCCAGTGACTGTGTCATGTAGAGGCCCCAGCACCAGCCTTAACACACACAAAGTTACATGTCATGAGTTTTGCTTGTCAGCAGCCTGAGGTGCATTTTCCCAGAAACCTCTGCACCTATCTCCTTGAAAGCTGGCAGGCTTCATAGCCTCAGCAGGGACTACTACCCCTGCAGTTTTCACCCTGCTGCACCTTAACACACACACATGACACAAGTTTTGCTTTCAAGAATTGAGGTGCAGTTTCCCAGAAACCCCTGCACCTATCTCCTTGAAACTTGGCAAACTGCATGGCCTCAGAAGGGGCTACCATCCCTGCAAGCTTCATAAGAATCAGGAAAGAAATGACAAACATATAGGTAGTTTTGTGCCTCCCCATTATAGCCTATGGGAGAAACAGTAAAACAGTTTCAACCAAACGAAACAGAACAGTGCTTTCAAAACAAAACGAAACTCGAAACAAAACACTGTCCTGCTGAAACGGTGAAACAGAAGTCGAAATGAAATGGTAGTGTTTCACACAGCCCTACTGACCAGCACAAAGCTGGATGCGACCGGGCATCGGTGGGTGGCTACTCTGGCAGACTATTCATTTAGCCTGCACTACAGGGCAGGGCGACAGAACATTGATGCCGATGCCTTCTCAAGGCTGGCATCCCCAACTGATCGGGACATGCTGCTCCCAGGGACACTCCAGGTCCTCTGTAATTTGTCTGCGTGGGACCCTGTTGCTGGCGGAGTGAACACGATCTGTACAGCTGAGACCCTAGAAATACCACCCAACAGGATCCTACAGGCGCAGATACAGTATAAGACCCTAACCAATGTTCCATCTAAGGAGTAGTGGTCCGTGAGCGCGCCGCTTCGGTCCATGAGCACACTGCTTCAGTCCCACCTCCCCCTTTCAGTGTGGTCTGCCAGTAAGTGTCCCTAAGTAAGTGTCCAGGTGGGAGCAGGCAGGGTTCGGCTGCCACCCTTCTCCATGCTAACTGCTGCCCAGAGCAGTGCAGTGGAGTGCTGTGGGGCAGCCATGGGCCGGACACAATCAGTTGTAGCTTAACACCTAAAAACTTAAAATATAAGAATCTATCATGGTCATAACTGAGAAACCTATTTCTGATTTACTAGATACTGAGTATCTTACTATAGTTGTGTCAAGGTAATTTTGAATGAAAATGTGAAGCTATTTAAATGCACAGAAATATTTATTTTTTTTCATTAAAGAAAATTTCTTATAAATTCTGGATACCAAAGGAAAAAAAAAGAGGTATGTTTTGCATTCAAAACTAAATGCTTTATTAAAAAGTATTATCCATAATTAATAAATTAATTATTTGTTATTGCTGTACTCTTCAAGATTTTAGAACTAATGTGTCTCATCCTCATGTATCTAGTTTTTATGTCTAGATTGAAAGAGGAAAAAACAAGTTTTCTAATCCCATTCTGTTTAAACTTTAAATAAAGTAATAATTGATCAGAACTATCTGAATCAAGTAAAGTACAGAAAATCTCTCTCTGCACCTGCAAAAGAGGTTAATATTGCCAAAAGTTGCTTAAGACCTTCGTAAAACTCTGGTTCCGTATTTTTATCAACAAAGTTTTACCAGTTCAGTGGTTTGGTTCTTTTTAAAGTTTTGACGAAAGCACTCTATCCAAATTCACTCCCCAAGGTGAGGCAAGGCAGGGATGGGGGCTGGGGCTGGGGGCTGGCGCAGGCTCCGTGGAACTGCTCCACTCCCCAGCCTTGACACCATGTGCTTCTTCGCTCTCTGAGGCGATGCAGGGGAGCGGAGCAGTTCCCCGGAGCCAGCGGAGCCCACCCCAACCCCCGTTCCCATCCCCATCCCTGCCTCGGGGAGGAGCCGCTGCCTGCCCTGCATGAGGAGTGAGGAGCTTACCTTTGGTAAGTGTCCCACACTGGCCCCAGTGCCTCTGCCCCACTCCACACCCAGCTCCTCTCCGGGCAGGTGCGCAGCCTTAAAAAGTTTGTGTGCAGCAGAATTTTTACTTGTGCGCGGCAGCACAGGCGCAGCTTAGAGGGAACACTGACCCTAACCCCTGCTGTTCTTCCCCAGATGACAGCAGCCAAATGGTGCAGGGCCCAGGAGCAAGATCCTAATGTGAGGGACATGTTGTGGGTCTGATGGAAGAGCACTGAGCACCCTCCCCACCATTGGACAAGTCACCCCTGCAGCCCATCTCCTGATGAGAGAGTGGGAAAGGCTGCAGCTCATCGACGGGCTGCTGCACCGTGAAGTACAAGACCCAGAGGGAAGGACACTGCTGCAACTGATCCTTCCCAAGGAGCAGCAGGCGCTCACACTCAGGGCCCTGCATGATGACTTCGGTCATCTGGGCATGGAGCACACCCTGGCTCTAGCCAAGAAACATTTCTTCTGGCCCCGGATGGCGGAGGACATGAAGGATAAATGTCTCAACTGTGAGAGATACATAAAGAGGAAGACCCTTCCGACCCGAACAGCATACTTGCACACCATACAGAGCTCGCAGTCATTGGAGCTGGTGTTCATGGATTTTTTATCCATAGAGGGGGAGGGAAATCAAAAGGGCAACATATTCGCAGTGACTCATCACTTCACCTGATACACACAAGCCTTCTCCACCCACGACCAGACCACTCGGACAGTGGTAAAGGTGCTTTGGGAGAAGTACTTTTCAGTGTTTGGGCTTCCCGCACAAATACACTCGAACCAAAGCTGAGATTTTGAAAGCAAGCTACTAAGAGGTGTTTGCCATCACAGGGATTTGAAAGTCCCGAACTACCCCTTACCACCTGCAGGGGGACCCGCAACCAGAGCAATTCAACAGAACACTCCTGACTGTTCTCGGCACCTTAATACATGAGCAGAAGGCCACTTGGAGCCAGTATTTGGCTCATCTGGTACATGCATAAAATGCTACTCGTAACAGTGCCACTAGGGTCAGCCCCTGTCTACTGATGTTTGGGCAACAACCCCGATTGCCCATAGACTTGTGTTTCAGGATGGAGAAGGCCTACAAGCAGCACTTAACCCATGGGCAGTATGCCCAACAGCTGCGGAACCGGTTGAGGCGAGTGTACCGACCAGCAGCTGATGCCGTGGGGAGGAATCAACAGCGCCACAAAAAGAACTATGATGCTCATGTATGGGAGCAGGAACTGTGCCCAGGGGACCGGGTGCTTTTATGCAACCTCGGATTGGCTGGCAGACATAAGATTGCGGACCAGTGGAGGGCTGAGCCCTACACTAGAGTTCAGCAGATGGAGAACTTACTGGTATATGAGACTGTCCCAGAGGCTGGGCCTGGATGAAAGCGAGTCATACACAAAAACCTCCTGCTGCCTATAGGGGAACTGGTGGGGCCTTGCCCACCAACTCGACAATCTCCACAGGCCCAGCCCCAACTCTTGCCAAGAGGTTACACCTGCACCTGATCCTCCACCCACTGTAGTACCAGAAGACTCTGACTCCAACTCCGACTGTGGTAGGTGGTATCCATCTGAGCTCCAGCCCAGCCTGACGACTCCCACTCCAGAAAGTGAACTGGGTCCAGGGCCTGATGTGCCTGAAGCCATACCCATGGGAATTGCCGGGGAGGGTGATCCACCTGCAGGCTCACACAGAGAGATGTCTTCACCACTTCCATGCACCAGCAGAGAAGGCACTGTGGGTGACATGAGACCCGCACTGCCTGGGCCTCCTGGAAGTCCAGAGCCTGACCACAGTCCTTGCCCCAGACATGACCGTAGGCCTGTAAGGTTGTTTACTTATGATGCCCCTGGGATACCGGAAGAGGTACCCATCACCACCCCATGGGTCCAGTGAGAGTTGGGCTTGGGGAAGTGCCCTTCACCGGGGATGGTACAAGTTCCCACAGGGGGGAGTGTGGCAGAATTACCGACACAGCCCAGCTCAAACAGGCTCGGAAAATCTTCTTTTCAATTGATGGAGCCCATCCACCAGTCAGGTAAGGGCTGGGCAAGGCTGGCCCTGCCCCTCACACGGAGGTGGGGCAAAGAGCCTCCCAGACCTGATTGAAGCCTGCATCCTGCAGATCTGGCAAGCCTTTGGAGGCAGAGCCTCTGGAGTAATTAAAAGTTGCTGCATGCCCAGAACGCGGCAGACACTCAAGAAGAGTGAAGCCAAGAAAAGCTGGGGAGAGCTGCCCCAGTGGGCGATAGCCCCAGGCTCCTGAATATGCCACTGGAGGAACCACCACTGGAGCCCGGCCCTGGGAGCAGGGAGAGCCTGCTGGGGCACCCACACGGTGCACAGCCCGATGCATGCGGCTGACCCCGGAGCTGCACGAGGCAGCTCAGGTCCCAGGATACTCGGTGCACATAGCAGTGCACAGGGCCACCTGACCCTGGGAGCTGCATGTGGTGGCTCAGGTCTGCTAGCCTCGGCGTGCAGCAGAGGACTCAGTGTCCCAAACCCTGGGAATGGTGCTAAGGCACTCAGGTTTGCAACCCCTCCCCGGCATGAGGCTGGGCACCCAGAAGGCAAGGTGCAACTGTGGACCAGCAGTCCAGGTGTCAGGATCCTCATGAGGCGGCCCAAGCCCCAATGGAAGGCAAAAGGCAGGGCCCTGAGCAGCCCCGACAAGGCACCCACGCTCCAGGACCCTTCCAAGCCTGCTCCCTGGATCAATGAGTACCTGGGAAATGGGTCCCCACAGGGGAGGAAGCCCTGAAAGGAGGGTCCCAAGGGATTAGGGACCAGGTGGGGCCCATCTGGGGCTAAGGGAGTACTGGGACCCTCCTCCCCCTAGGAGGGTGCCAGGGTTTGGCACCCGAGGGGAATGCCCAATAGTCTCAGCCGCATAGGTCCCCGGAGGGGGGAAAAGAGTTGCATGTCCCATTTGATAGATAGATAGATAGATAGATAGATAGATAGATAGATAGATAGATAGATAGATAGATAGATAGATAGATAGATAGATAGATAGATAGATATCCTTCAATGTGGCCTGGGTTATGTCAGCAAGTTAAGGTTTATTTGTATCTAATTGTTATTATTGTTCTTGCCTGAACTTATCTGTTGATGCCTGTGTTTAATTGTCTAGCTATATTTACCTGTTGCTGTTGCACATATTTATCAATACTTTTTTATAAATCTGTAAAAGTCTGTATTAGTTGTATATTAATAGCTATCTTTTAAGGTTCCCTGTAAACATTAATAAATTTGTATATAGTTAAGCTATGCCTGGTCCTGGCCTGACTCTATAAGGAATAGAGGGAACTGGCCAGTATTTTACACATCCAGCTCACAGCACTTCTACCTAGCTACCTATCTCTTCTGTTTGGAGGAAGGAGCACATAGTTGGGTGCACCCAGATTATAGATAGATCAGATTAGATAGATAGATTAGATAGATCTTTCCCTCATTCCTTCACCTTCTCTTCATCAGTAGTGTTTTAACCCCCAGCTGCCAGTTGGCGAATCATTTCCAATCATCCTTCCACACTACTGGGAAGTCTGTAGCATAGGATAGGACATGTATGAGCTCCTCTGAGGTCTTAAACAGTATGAGCACCCCCATCCCACCATTTCCATGGCTTCTGTCTTTCCCTTCTTTTACCTGAGAACACCAAGTGTGAAGGGTCTGGAGACAGCAGGGACAGGAGCAAGGATCAGAGAAGAGCCTGAAAACAGCGTTGCCTACAACAGTGGTAGGTCTTACTGCTAAATTTTCTGAATAATGAGGGATGAACAACAAGAGAAGCCAAGACTGGACAAACTCACCAAAACAGAGATCTATTCCCATTGGGGTGAAGAGGCACCTGGGGTGGGGTCTGGCGGCGAGCAAGGCCCTGCCTTGCTTCGTTGGCTATTTGTCTGTCATAACCATCCCTGCAGAAACCTGTCTTTTTTCCTGTGAAAGCCCTGGCAATGCTTTTGCTAAGGCTCCCTTGGCTCTCTCTCAGTTAGACCAGAGTGAACCTATAAGTTCATCATGGGGGCACAGAAGGGACTTGGTGAGGTTTTATTCACCAAGGTGGCCCCGGGGGATACAAGAAATAATGGCCACAAGCTAGCAGAGAGCAGATTTAGACTGGACATTAGGAAGAACTTCTTCACAGTTAGAGTGGCCAAGGTCTGGAACGGGCTCCCAAGGGAGGTGGTGCTCTCCCCTACCCTGGGGGTCTTCAAGGGGAAGTTAGATAGGCATCTAGCTGGGGTCATCTAAACCCAGCACTCTTTCCTGCCTATACAGGGGGTCGGACTCGATGATCTATTGAGGTCCCTTCCAACCCTAGCATCTAGGAATCTAGGAATCTATGGACCCCAAGGGCAGTTCTTTACCTTGCCTCTGTGCAGTCCGGCTTGGGTAGGAGCCAGAAGCTCTTCCAGGCTCACTTTTCTTTCAGAGGGGATAGCCAAACAGCAAGCCCATAAGGCAGGGAATAATCCAGGCACATAGCTTTGGGGGCTGGATCTGAATTCTTGGTTAACCAAAGCCACAGATCTACTCTATTAGAGGAATCCCAAAATGAACTCTGTGGAGGCAGCTGCAGTCTCAGTCCCTCAAGGCAAATTGTGGCAAGAAGGAAGCTGCAGCCTCACAGAGACAAAATGGGTAATACTTCACCAGTGCCTCCACTCTTTCAGCAGCCTGACTCCTATGCCAGCTTCTCAATTCCTCAACTCCTTCTCCGCACCATCACCTGGACCTAAGCAAATCCATGAGCCACTGAATTTCCCCTTTCTGTGCAGGGAACATGGCCCTAAACAGATGACAGGGTCTTCCCCTCCTCCCCCCACACCCATTTTTCTGCATTGCTTGCAATAGTTCATGGCTGGTTTTCCTTGAGGAGGAGCCCACACACAGTTTGACTATCAAACCCCACATGTGGCTGGAAAGTCATGAGGGGTTGTTTCTGCTCCCTGCTGTAAGATTTGAAGAACTAGCCAACATACCGGTGAGTTCTGAGTGTCAAATATCAGAAGCAAATCTGCAGCTGGAAATTCAATTCAAGGGGACTTTACTGGCCTGATAAACCACTACAAGTGTTTCCAAAGTGAAGAGGGACAGAGAGAGAGAGAGAAACAGAGAGAGAAGATTGGGGATTGACCCCCTGCATCCATTTGTCATTGCTGTCCACTTCTGAGTGGCTGGCAGGTTGCTCTGAAGTGTACTGCCTGTCACTGCCAGCCGTGAATATTCAGGCTCCCTATCTTGCATTTCTGATCCTTCAATCCTGTTTGCATACAAATGCCCTTCAAGATAAGAAACAAATGAAGGAGACAGAGGCAGGATTGTTTCCAGAGAGAATGGTTCTCTCTACTTTTTTCCCCATGAAGAATCCAGAGCTCTAAGTCGCATCTGAGCCAGAGGCCCCATTGTTTTCCTGGGGCCATGCTACACCATTGTGTCTGGGGGAGCCAAGAGGCCAGTAAGGGGCAGTTAATTCAAAGCGTGCATCATCCCATGCGAGTGACACACTGTATTAGCTGTTCCTTGAGCGGTGTCACTGAGGGAGAAAGGTTTGTGTAAAGTAAATTATTACTGTTTACTGTCTGACAGTGCCACTGAGAGGTTCCACCCCAAATCATAGTCCTTTTGAACCAAACAAGGGAAGGAAAAGTGGGGAGGAGAGTTAAGGCTGAGGTTGAGAAAGCCCCCAGCAATGAAATACCCAAGACTGAATCTCACTCACACACAATAATTCCACAAGCTCTGAGTAGAAGGGGGACAAGACAGATGGGCATCATGCAGGGAATGGTCAAGAGCAGAAGCATAAGGAGCTTCTGTTCTCACCTCCTTAGGCAACAAGGGCACGTTTCATAAAGAGACAAGGAAAAAAGCTCAAAACTGAGAGTAAGAAATGTTTTGCACACAATGAGTAATTAATCTGTGGATCTCCCAGTCGTGGGAAGTCATTGAAATCCAAGGACTTAGCCAGATTCAAAAAGGGACTGGATGGTTATATGGGTGACAAGAATAGCCAGACTTACAACAGTCAACACTGACAGAAGGTTTTGGAAAGGATATTGGACATTGTGCTTTAGGGCTCAGACCCGTCTCTCACACAGTGATCAGACGGGTCTGAGGGAAGGACAGATTACACTTTAGCTGCCTCTTGCAAGATTCCCACACCTTCCTTTGAAACTGCTGGTACTAAGCACTGTCAGACAGGACACTGGACTAGATGGGCCTTGGGCCTAATCTGAAGTGACATTATTGGAAGCCCAGGACACAGGGGAAGCTGCAACTTCTGGTTGCCACTGTGCTGCTGGCATGAGCACAATTGTGATCACCCAGCTGCTGGCAGCAACTGCTTTTTTTCACTTCCCCCCACCCCTCCCAAGTTGGCTCCTGGGGCAGTTGCCCCAGGTTTCCCTGCCCTAGGTATGCCACTGCAAGGCCCTTCCTAAGTCCCAGTGCTGCCAACGGATGACACTGGGTTACAATTAGCATATTTTTATATTCCAGCCCCTCCATATTACCATACAGTGAAGTCATGTGGGGCCGTATTACCAACCTTTGTATTAACTGTTGATCCCTCAATATTTGGGGTTTCCCTTAAAGCCCTGGCTCTCAGAGGCAAGGGATTAGGTGTAGATTCCATTTCTGGAAATCATGGAACAAAATTCCATTCTTTAAATATGGAAGTTTCTGTGATGGTGGAGAAAAGCTCAAAAATATGACCCCAAATGGAAACTAAAAGGGCTGAGAAAAAAGAAGACAAAAAACCCACAATCCAACATACAAACTGGTCTTGAGAATACTGAATCTCAGGGAATATGAAGACCTTGAATCATCCCTGAGACATGTACCATTAGCTCTTTTCAAGCTCTGGTTTCTGTGCCTCGGCAACCCTTTCCTCAAGGAGGCTTTCTCTGGCAAGTGCTGACAACCCCCAGGATTTAATCTCAAGTTCCATGCATAACCTAATGGCTCAAAAACCAAGAGAACAAAAAAAAAAAAAAAGAACCCAGCATTTATTATTTTTTAAAGAATCTTGAGTTTTCAGAGTTCATCTCATGATGTGCCCACCCCTTTCCCAAGTCATGAGTTTTGAACATGTGCAGTTGGCATCACTGCTCTGGTCAATCTCCAGCTTTGAAAGGGTACCTGTTTTGCCTTTCTCATTGCTCCATTCTCTCAGGGTCTTGAATCATGGTCTTCTTTCTGCTCCCTGGGCACATCTACATGTGCCATTAATGCACCGCAATAAACTGCGGAGCTTATTGCTTCACAGTTTTTGCTCCAGGGAAGCACTCAGTCACACAGTTTACATGTGCATCTGGACAGAAGGAATCAGAACTTGCTGTAGAAGTGATATCTTTTATTAGACCAACTAGATTTTTGCAACAACAAAAAAAATCCTTATGTGCAAGCTTTCGGGCACAAGCACCCTTCTTTGGGCGTAGGAAAAAAGATTGCAAAAGTTCTCCTAGGTAGACATGAAAGTTCATATTTCATAGGAAAGTTGAAGGTATGGTAAAATCTCCTGTTTGGAACAGCTCGTTTTATGCAGATTAGGCTCAGAGAAAAGTTGAAATAGTCTGTTTACCTCGAAGTTGTTTAGTGGCAAGCAGGATGTAGAGGTATATTTCCTTCTGGTTATGATGTTTCACATTTCACAGAAGAGTATAAAGATGGAAGGCTCTTCTGGGCAGGAATTTTTAATGTGGTGAGGCATCTCTGGGCTCTGTGATAATGCAAATTACCTCGAACAAAGGCAGGAGTATGGTCTCAGATTTCAGGTAGTAAAACTTGCTTCCTCATAAAATTATGAAGATTTCATTTTTAAAAATGGCTAAAATTCTATATTTTCTGTGTGTCAGGTATGCAGGTTCTAGCTGTATTGGTCTAGAGGCAAAAGGAATCAGAAATCTCTGGAGAGCAGCACATTCAGCTGGGTCGGAGCAGCCCTGGCTGCCAGAACGTCCGGGAGGGTCAACCTGACAGCCTGGGGTGGCTCCAACCAAGCTCAATGTGCTGCAGAGGGGCTGACTAGGGCACAAGTGTGCTTCAGTGCAGGGCTAGCCAGCAGGCAGTCCCCATGCTGAAGCACCCTCATACCCCAACCAGCCGGCTCAGTGTCTACACATGCGCTGCTGCACATGAAAAACTCCACAGCAAAGTAGGACTTGTATTTACAAGTCCTACCCTGCTGCAGAGTTTATTAGTTTCATGCGCCCTAATGGGGCACACGTGTAGATGCCAAGACGTTTACTGCACAATTAATTACTCAACTACATAGTAAACATGTCATGTAGACATACTCCCTGAGGAGGAAATAAAAGAATTCCCCTTTAGCCCAGCTTTTGGATGAGAAAAAAAGGATCCCACCTCCTCAAGGCCTCTTCATGCTAGGGAGCTGAAGGGCTTTTCACACATAAATAGCCACAGGAGCCCCAGACTCTATGCAGCTCATATCACACGTGCTCATATCACATGTGCTTCCTTCCAGGAACCCTAAAGCAGATGTTTCTCCTCGCATACTGCACTTCACCATGGTCCGGGCCACCCCACAGTGCCAGCAGCTTGGGAGTGAGTGTACATCTACTCCTGGTTCAATCTATCTATCTGCTGAGCTGTCTCAGCAGTTTCTAACACATAGTAGTACATAGGATCTAATCTGTGACAGCTACACAGACAAAGGGACCATCTAGGGAGTAGTTCCTTCCACTCTTTCCCCGACTCCCTCTATCTGGGATGTATTCTGGGTAATGAAGGTATTGTCAGGTCTCTCCCCTATTGCTGCATCCTATTAATTTCTCAGACTTGGAACTCTTTCCTTGACTGTTCAGCTAGATCTGGAAGAAGAGCTTTGGCAAGTACTCTGGCAGCAAAATGCCAGCCCTGTGACAGCCTGCCAGTTCCTGTGGTTACACAGTCACACTCATGCAGAATGTTACAGACCCAGCTCCTAGAAGGAATGGCCTTTACATTAGTGACAGACCACTCAGGGGCACTGAATGCACACAGGCTATAAAGCACCACCCTGCTCACCACACACACAAGGAGAGGGTTTCTTGCTGGCACTGCTCGCTGCACCTCAGAGGGGACAGAGGGGACACTTTGGGTTCCAGTGGCTGCATTTAGGGGCGTGAGTATGCAAGAGTGCATGCATGTGTGTTTTGGTGGAAAGGAGCCTGCAGGTACTCTATGTATACCCAAGCCAGGGAAAGAGAGTTTTATGTGTGTGTTTTATGATGTTGGTGGGTGTGAAACTGGGAAAGCAAAAGCACTTTCCCATGCTGTGCGTGTGTGTGCACATATGTGTTGCCATGTTGCCCGCATGTGTGTGTGTGTGCGAATCTCCATGTTGTGACTAATAGGCTCTTTGTTTAACCAGAGGAGAAGGAAAAGGAAATCCACATGTAATGAATCCATTTATTTTATGGAGCTCCCCTGGAGAGGGGCAGGGGCACAGGACTCATGCAAAGAGTCAGGCCACTGCTGTTGGAAGGGGGACACCAATCTGGTTTTGATTTTCATTCATAAGTGGAGGCGGCCACACAAGCCAAAGCCTTGTAAACTCCCTGCTGAGGAGAGTGGCCCATTGGTGTGAGGCTGTCAAACCCTGTCCTGGCCATTAGTGCTGAGCAGTCCCTCTCCCCTGTCTGACTAATGCCAGACCTGCTGTACTGGCTTCCTGAGATGTGTTTCCCCATGCAGTGGCCTCCCATTATGAAACAGAAACAGAGCTGTGCTAAGTTGGGGCTGAAGCCCTTTTACTAAGGAGCAAAAATCAGGAGCAAAAAAAAAATCAGGAGGAAAATGTACTGAGCATGTGCAGTGCACAGGGAATTCTGGGATTGTATTTTCCCATTGCATGAACATTTACCTAACAGAGCCTGTCCTATGTGGGTCACAGGATAAGGACAAGTTATGGAAAAGCTACGTAATAGCAAATGCAGACCATACTTGTGGTACCTTAATAGGATGAAGCAGTGAACCCCACAGACCACCGTCATGTCCCTCCCCATCCTGTTGTATTATAAAATCCAGTGCAGACTGCACACTTCTGCCCAGAATATTTCTCCACTGACTGTAAGTACAGTATAATGCAAGCTTATGCTATGCACTTCATTTTATTCCATAATGAAATCCCACTCATCATGTACACTACATAATGTGCACTGTACTGTTACAGACCAGCACTGATTATAGACCATGATACAACCACTTTGCATGCTATACACCAGTACTGACTGCTTGGCACAATCCAGTGCACACTGCATGCTTTAAAGCAGCACTGACTGACTATACACCACAATCCAGTTTTTCTCTCATAAAATTCTGTAAGCTGCCATGTACAAAGAGCCTAGGCCAGAGACAGGATGGAGTGGAAAGACACCTGGGAGTGCTGGACTGGAGGGAATGGCTTGGAGAATATATACAACTGACTGGAGAGAACGGCTTGGAGAATATATACAACTCACTCTAATCATGTTGCACATCTCATACAAAGCATCTGGATTTGAGCAGTAAGTGGCTGGTAGAATTTTCTTTTACTGGGAGGCACATCTCAGCTAACAGACTGTCTCCTGCACCAGCTTCCCCATCACCCAGGTATAAAGACATACCAAGGATTGGAAGGGAACATGACAAAATTATGCTTAGCCACTCTGATCTTCCCTCTGATAGCATAAGATTTCTTAGAGACTGTGCATTGGTGGTATAAGATAGAGCAACCTTAGCCTGTTCTAACTTATGCTAGGACCCACAGGATTAGGGAAATGAAACCAGCTCCCTGATGACCCCAGTCTTCATCTGTGCCAAACAGTACTTGTATGCAAAGAAGCATCTGGCCTATTATCTGTGTTTTTAAGTTATAAATGGTGTATTTCAAATACAGGCAGTCCTTGACTTACAACGTTTCAAGTTACGCTTATAAATTGACACCCTGATTCAATTTTCTGATGTCAGTTTTGACTTTACAACGCTTGATCTGACGCAATGCCACACCAGCGAACAAGTTCACTGCGTCACCCATGTCCCTGGAGAACATCTGTCCAAACTTGCTTGGACACCTTCTTTAAGAAAGCAGACAAGGCTCCAGAAAAACCTGCAGCCAAGACTTCTGAGAAGACTCCAGCCAAGAACCCTTCAAAAAGTCCAACCAAGAGCCCTTCAAAGAGTCCAGCAAAGTCACCTCAAAGAAATCCTTCCAAATCAATATGACTGCAATTTACAATACAAATGCATTAATGTAGCTATATTATTCATCTATAATTGATTGAGTACAACATTCTAGGTTATTTTTGGTGAAAATAGGGTACCAGGCCTTGGTTCAGGAACCTATCACCATTTATAACATTGTTTTCTATGGGAAAAATGGTTCCGAGTTACAATGTTTCGACTTAAGACAGTTTTCAGGAACCAATTGTGTTGTAAGTCTGAGGACTGCCTGTAAATGTAAATGACACACAATTCTCACTGCTGTCAACATAAAGTTAATGTGGGATCTTCCCAAAGCAAGTCAGAAGAGCGTCACTCCAGATTCCTTCATTTCTCCACCCTGGGAATAGACGGTGAATCTTCTGTCATGTTGGAGGCCTGCTACTGAGGGATCCATCTCATCTCCACCCTCAAACTTTGAGGTTAGCTATGAAAGTGCCAGATCTTATCTAGGTACATAATTTGGATGCATGAATAAACTAATACACTCCTAATGAATACATAAATGAGCCTTTGGGAGGACTGCCTTAACATGGCAATAGGAGCTCAGTGCCAGACAGATTATGGAAAATCCACACACACCTTAGAATCATAGAAAATTAGGGTTGATAGGGTCCTCAGGAGATCATCTAGTCCATCCCCTGCTCAAGACAGAACCATCCCCACTTAGATCATCCCAGCCAAAGCTTTGTCTAGCTAGGTCTTAAAAACCTCCAAGGATGGAGATTCCACAACTTCTTTGGGTAACCTGTTCCAGTGTTTTACTACCCTTCTAGTAAGAAAATTCTTCCTAATCTCTAACCTAAACTCCCCTTGCTGCAATTTACAATTTGAGACAATTGCTCATTATTCTATCATCTGCCACCACTGAGAACAATCCAGCTCCTTCCTCTTTGCAACCACCCTTCAGGTAGTTGAAGGATGCTATTAAATCCCCTCTCAGTCTAGACTAAATAAGCCCTGTTCCCTCATTCTTTCCCTATAAGTCATGTGCCCTAGCCATCTCACCATGTTGCCCTCCGCTGGAACCTCACCAATTTGTCCACATCCTTTCTAGTGGGGGGCCCAAAACTGGACGCAGTACTCCTGATGTGACTTCACCAGTGCTGAATAGAGGGGAACAATCACTTCCCTTGACCTGCTGGCAACATTACTATCATAGATTCATAGATGTTAGGGTCGGAAGGGACCTCAATAGATCATCGAGTCCGACCCCCTGCATAAGCAAGAAAGAGTGCTGGGACTAGATGACCCCAGCTAGATACTCATCTAACCTCCTCTTGAAGACCCCCAGGGTAGGGGAGAGCACCACCTCCCTTGGGAGCCCGTTCCAGACCTTGGTCACTCTAACTGTGAAGAAGTTCTTCCTAATGTTCAATCTAAATCTGCTCTCTGCTAGCTTGTGGCCATTGTTTCTTGTAACCCCCGGGGGCGCCTTGGTGAATAAATACTCGCCAATTCCCTTCTGTGCCCCCGTGATGAACTTATAGGCAGCCACAAGGTCGCCTCTCAACCTTCTCTTGCGGAGGCTGAAAAGGTCCAGTTTCTCTAGTCTTTCCTCCTAGGGCTTGGTCTGCAGGCCCTTGACCATACGAGTTGCCCTTCTCTGGACCCTCTCCAGGTTATCCGCATCCTTCTTGAAGTGCGGCGCCCAGAAGTGCACGCAGTACTCCAACTGCGGTCTGACCAGCGCCCAATAGAGGGGAAGTATCACCTCCTTGGACCTATTCGTCATGCATCTGCTGATGCACGATAAAGTGCCATTGGCTTTTTTGATGGCTTCGTCACACTGCCAACTCATGTTCATCTTGGAGTCCACTAGGACTCCAAGATCCCTTTCCACCTCTGTGCCACCCAGCAGGTCATTCCCTAGGCTGTAGGTGTGCTGGACATTTTTCCTCCCTAGGTGCAGCACTTTGCATTTCTCCTTGTTGAACTGCATCCTGTTGTTTTCTGCCCACTTGTCCAACCTATCCAAGTCTGCCTGCAGCTGTTTCCTGCCCTCCGGCGTGTCCACTTCTCCCCATAGCTTTGTGTCATCTGCAAACTTGGACAGAGTACATTTCACTCCCTCGTCCAAGTCACTGATGAAGACATTAAAGAGTATCGGTCCAAGGACCGAGCCCTGTGGGACCCCACTGCCCACACCCTTCCAGGTCGAGACCGACCCATCCACCACAACTCTCTGGGGTCGACCCTCTAGCCAATTCGCCACCCACCGGACTGTGTAGTCATCCACGTCACAGCCTCTTAACTTGTTCACCAGTATGGGGTGGGATACCGTATCGAAGGCCTAAGTCAATGCAGCCCAGTCTGCCATTAGCCTTCTTGGCAACAAGGGCGCACACTGCCGGCTCATATTCAACTTATTGTCCACTGTAATCCCCAGGTCCTTTTCTGCAGAGCTGCTGCCCAGCCAGTCAGCCCCCAGCCAGTTCTGGTTCATGGGATTGTTCCATCCTAAGTGCAGGACTTTGCACTTGTCCTTGTTGAGCCTCATGAGGCTGAACTCCTCAATGAGTTCTTTGCCTCAGTGTTCCTAAGTGAGGGGCACGACAAGTCTCTCACTGGGGTTGTAGAGAGGCAGCAGCAAGGCACCAGACTTCCATACGTAGATCCTGAGGTGGTGCAGAGTCATTTGGAAGAACTGGATGCCTTTAAATCGGCAGGCCCGGATGGGCTCCATCCGAGGGTGCTGAAGGCACTGGCCGACATCATTGCAGAGCCACTGGCGGGAATATTCGAACGCTCGTGGCGCACGGGCCAAGTCCCAGAGGACTGGAAAAGGGCTAACGTGGTCCCCATTTTCAAAAAGGGGAGGAAGGAGGACCCAGGCAACTATAGGCCAGTCAGTCTCACCTCCATCCTTGGTAAAGTCTTTGAAAAAATTATCAAGGCTCACATTTGTGAGAGCCCGGCAGGGCAGATTATGCTGAGGGGAAACCAGCACGGGTTTGTGGCGGGCAGATCGTGCCTGACCAACCTAGTCTCTTTCTATGACCAGGTTACGAAACGCCTGGACACAGGAGGAGGGGTGGATGTCGTATACTTAGACTTCAGGAAGGCCTTCGATACGGTATCCCACCCCATACTGGTGAACAAGTTAAGAGGCTGTGACATGGATGACTGCACAGTCCGGTGGGTGGCGAATTGGCTAGAGGGTCGCACCCAAAGAGTCGTGGTGGATGGGTCGGTCTCGACCTGGAAGGGTGTGGGCAGTGGGGTCCCGCAGGGCTCGGTCCTTGGACCGATACTCTTTAATGTCTTCATCAGCGACTTGGACGAGGGAGTGAAATGTACTCTGTCCAAGTTTGCAGATGACACAAAGCTATGGGGAGAAGTGGACACGCCGGAGGGCAGGGAACAGCTGCAGGCAGACCTGGAAAGGTTGGACAAGTGGGCAGAAAACAACAGGATGCAGTTCAACAAGGAGAAATGCAAAGTGCTGCACCTAGGGAGGAAAAATGTCCAGCACACCTACAGCCTAGGGAATGACCTGCTGGGTGGCACAGAGGTGGAAAGGGATCTTGGAGTCCTAGTGGACTCCAAGATGAACATGAGCCACCAGTGTGACGAAGCCATCAGAAAAGCCAATGGCACTTTATCGTGCATCAGCAGATGCATGACGAATAGGTCCAAGGAGGTGATACTTCCCCTCTATAGGGCGCTGGTCAGACTGCAGTTGGAGTACTGCGTGCAATTCTGGGTGCCACACTTCAAGAAGGATGCGGATAACCTGGAGAGGGTCCAGAGAAGGGCAACTCGTATGGTCAAGGGCCTGCAGACCAAGCCCTACGAGGAGAAACTAGAGAAACTGGACCTTTTCAGCCTCCGCAAGCGAAGGTTGAGAGGCGAACTTGTGGCTGCCTATAAGTTCATCACGGGGGCACAGAAGGGAATTGGCGAGTATTTATTCACCAAGGCGCCCCCGGGGGGTTACAAGAAACAATGGCCACAAGCTAGCAGAAAGCAGATTTAGATTGGACATTAGGAAGAACTTCTTCACAGTTCGAGTGGCCAAGGTCTGGAACGGGCTCCCAAGGGAGGTGGTGCTCTCCCCTACCCTGGGGGTCTTCAAGAGGAGGTTGGATGAGTATCTAGCTGGGGTCATCTAGACCCAGCACTCTTTCCTGCTTATGCAGGGGGTCGGACTCGATGATCTATTGAGGTCCCTTCCGACCCTAACATCTATGAATCTATGAGATTTCTTTTGGCTCAATCCTCATTTGTCCAGGTCACGATGAATCCTAGCCCTACCCTCCAATGTATCTACTACTCTCCCTGCTTGGTGTCATCTACAAACTGGCTAAGGGTGCACTCTATGCCATCTTCCAGGTCATTGTTGAAGACATTGAACAAAACCAGCCCCAGGACCAACCCCTGGGGCACTCCACTTGATACCAGCTGCCAACTAGACATTGAGCCATTGATTATTACCCTCTGAGCCCAATGCTCCACCCAGTTTTCTACCCACCTTACAGTCCATTCATCTAGCCTGTACTTCCTTAGCTTGCCTGCGAGAATGTTGTGGGAGACTATATCAAAAGCCTTGCTAAAAATCAAGGTATCCACTGGTCCCCCACATCCACAGAGCCAGTCACCCTGTCATAGAAGGCAATCAGGTTGGTCAGGCATGACTTGCCCCTGGTGAATGCATGCCAACAGTTCCTAATCACCTTTTTCTCCTCCAAGTGCTTAGAAATGGATTCCTTGAGGATCTGCTGCATGATTTTTCCAGGGACTGAGGTGAGGCTAACTGGTCTGTAGTTCCCTGGATCCTTTTTTTTCCCTTTCTTAAATATAGGCATTATGCCTGCCCTTTTCCAATCATCCAAGACTTCTCCTGATCATGATGAGATTGCAGAGCCATTGGCCATCATTTTTTAAATCTCATCGGCCAGCTCCCTTAGCACTCTTGGGTGAATCCTGTCCAGCCCCATGAACTTGTATATGTCCAGCTTTTCTAAATAGTCCCTAACCTGTTCTTTCACCACTGTTGGCTGCTCACCTCCTCCCCAAATTCTACGGCCTGGTGCAGTAGTCAGGGAGCTGACCTTGCCTGTGAAGACTGAATCTTGCCTATGAAGATCTTGCTAACTGTCCAGCATTGCTAACTGTCTATCATTCAGGTCCCCACACATCCACCTTTACCAGAAAGAACCAGAGTTTCAGTTAATCAGCATAGGCAGAAATTCTTGTATCATTCACATACACATTGTTTTTTATGAGAAAGGCATCAGTTGTCTGCTGGCCTAATGCCTAATTGACTTCTGAAAGCAGAAGGTGGGCAACATGTTGCTCCTGGGGCAGGATTAGACCATGACTGTAGGAGGTCGGAGGAGGTCAAAGGACCATTTCTAGCTCTTTAATTCCCTCAAACCTTCTTAGCTCAGCAGGATTCACAGTGTGTGCTGCAGCAGAGAAGCAGGCCATTCCTAGGTGCCATCATTGTTTGCCCAAACAATCTTTCCACAGCTCTCCAACAACTTCTTTTTGTTAACAAAGTAAAGGCAGCAGCATCATGATTACTCTCCCAGTAATAAAGCTATCAGTTTTGTGCTGCCCTGGTAGTTCCAAGGAATACTGAACAATTTCCTCCTAAGTTCCTGGAAAACCCACAAGGCTGCACTACAAAGGCCAAGAATGCACTGCCATGAAATCCGAGGCTAAGGAATGTGCCACTGGGCAGGTTTGTCCCTGATGCCAGTGGGAATACACTGTTCCATTGCTCATGGGGCAGAATGTAGCAGTAAGGTGCTACTGAGTTCTCAGGTAAGTCCATGAAGAGTCTCACAGATGCTGCTTTTGGAGGAACTTTAAATAGCCTCCCTTCCACCACCTCACAGTTTGAAATGCGGACAGATGGGTCTAGTCCAGGGATGGGCAATTATTTTGGGCAGAGGGCTGCTTACTAAGTTTTGGCAAGCCATTGAAGGCCACATGACAGGCAGCCCAGGGCAGATTAATATTAATTTTCTAAATTTTTTAGGGGCCCCGCAGGCCGGATAGAATGGCCTGGCGGGCCGCATCCGGCCCCTGGGCCACATTTTGCCCACCCCTGGTCTAGTCATAAAGTCTATGCCTAGTAAAACATTAGGAAGAAAGCATATAACTGGTTGCATATGGCAGCCATATTTTGGAACAGCTTTCAGTAGACATTGAGTTCCACGACTACAGGTCCATGCAATCAAAACCAACAGAGACTGGCTGAAAGGTTATAATGGAGTCCTCTGGAGTTTTCACTAGGGCTGCTTGCTCTTTCAAGAGCCCCAGCTTGATGGTATCAGGGTATCTAAGAGCCAAGAAGGGCAACAACTGGTCAGGACAGGGCAATCTCCTGGCTGAATGAGAAGCAAAATGTGAACACTGTGTCTTGATTCTCTCACGTGACCAAGATTTTAACATTCTTTCCATGCGACTGAGCTGAGGTGTCCTCAGTAACACTAGAAAGAATATTGTTAAAAAGATAAGTGCTGTAGGAAGTAGCTAAATTAATTACTGTCCCTCCATACAACACTGTGGGTTGAACATTCCAGGAATTTGGGTTCCTTTGTACTATATCTGTCTCCCTAGGTTCTTACCTGGCCTCCACCATGGCACATCACAATATTTAATGTATTTATTTTCACACACCCCTGTGAGATTGAGAAGTGCTATTACCCCTGTCTTACAGACAGGCAACAAAAGTACAGTTCTGTCTACTATCTCAGTCTGGGAGGGAACAAAAATAAAAATCACACCCCTTTGCCAGTATAGTTCCATGACAAAAAATCTGGGGTGTGGAGATGCAGCTTTAACAAGAGAAGAGTGTGTTTGTCAAGTTAACCTATGTGACTCAGGTATGTGGTATCCTGCCAGCATACATGTTATGTCTACTAAAGAGCTTTTCTGACATAAACCTGTTGACACAGCATACCAGCAGGGGCTCTGTAATGTAGATGTACCCAAAATGACTTGCCCAGGGTCATGCAGGAAGCCTGTGGCAGAGCCAGAAAATGACCCCAAGTCTCGTGCATCCTACAAAAGAACCCTAACCACAAGAAGCAAGATGTTGAAATGAAGAACAGCCTAGAAGTGTCCCAAGAAACCTTACACAACCTTCAAGAAGTTGCAATCTCAACAGAGACTGGCCAAAGAAGCCACAAAAGAGTGTGAGCTATGTTACCTGGCCTGCACACAGCCATGCACCTTATGATGTACTCACACACACTGTTGTGTAGCCACATGACTTATTTACACCCTCCACAACATGCCTGTGCATACTACAAAAACACTAGAATATTGGCCAATGTCATTTCCTGCTCTCCAAATGTTCTTCTCTACCCAATTTCTCTCTAGCAATTAAATCTGCCTGCCAGCCTATTTCACATTCCTCCCTGTGTCCAGAATACAAGCCCTCTCTTTTATGAGATGTATTTCAGTCTCTCCCAAGGCCTGGCATTTGCAACATCTGGAGAGGAAGTAGAAATCAACAGGCCAATGTGCAGCATACAAGTTTCCATGGGATGGTTGGCAGGCTTGGCTCTACTGGATTCAGTGATTTGGCCACAGCCTCCAATTGCAAGGCCTTCTTGTTCATCAAGATGACACCTCCATGGGGGCGTGACAGACAAGAAATAGGACCAACCAGCTCTGCTCAATAAGAATAGGAAGCCCTTTCCTGGAATGCCTCTAGTGATCACAGGAACCCATCACCCAGGCCGTGGAGCTAAACACACGAGTCCAGAGAGAGACTGAATAAAGAAGGTCTTAGCCTGACCACAGAACACTTGCAATCAGCCCAATAAATGCTGCCACTTATAATGCAAAGTCTATTGGCTCCTGTGCTAGCTGTTTGGACAAGGTCATGACAGGACCTTCTGACTGACTCTCAGAGATTAGCCCAACCCTGATTGCAAAGGGCAAAGCAGCTGCCAGCTGAGGCCAACATACCATAGGTCTTACCAGTTCTGCTAAGAGGAGGTGACTTTCATTCAAGAGTAGTTTGCCCAGAATAATACCAGCACAGGCAACTACATGCAGATCTTACTGATCTGACCAAGGGAAAGCGACTCCTAATCAACTCCAGGTGCCACCAGATCAGTCCTGACTCACACTAGCTCCCATTAATCATAAAAGTCCGCCATTGTTTGACCGACTGACCAAGGTCCAAAGAAAAGAGCACATCTCCTCTCTCCTGGACACCCAAGCAAACCATGAGTGGAACATCACCACTAGGAAAGCTTTCCCACATATTACTCTGGCTGATGTGAGGGGTCGTTTTACAGAGAGGATGTAATGGTGCCAGAATTCTGCAAAGATTCAAGTTTCTGTGACCCTAAAGATGCCCATCCAGCCATAAACAGGCCAGTAATGGTCAATACCCACAACTATCTGGATGTACCAATCTGTCATAGGATACACAGATATATTGTGCTATGCACAAGGGATTTAGGTTATATGTAAGCCTTGTTCTGGCTAGGGGTGTACAAAGGTGGGGAACATGAAGGAGGGAAAAACAAAGCCAATGTGAATTTGTTTAAAAATTCAAGAGACTTCACAGAGAAATATCTGCAGTACCCACACCTGGGCTCAGCTCTACTCTACACGTGTATCAGCAACATGAGCTACGCCAACAGCCACGAGCATGCTGGCTGACACCCCAGGCCTCAATGACAAGCACTTTCACAGCTCCTCTCCTGCTTCCCCCATAAAATGGCAATATCTGCTGCACTACGCTGAGGCCAGCTTTCCACACTTCTTGTTGCTGCAACCACTTGCAGAGCAAGTTTCCTTACCAAGAGAGATCTCATCTTTTAAGCAGTCAATAATGCAGTTCCAGAGAGAAAGACATTCAAGAGCTCCTGGTACTTTGGAAATGAGCCCAGCATCACTTCTTTCCAACTCACCACGCCCTCTCCCCACCCCCTAAAGCCCTCAACAGAACAGGGATCTAGAAGGATTGCTTTGATTAGATGCTTTGGCCACTTAATTGTCAGACTTGCGTCTATGGCCCCCACCTCACAAGCCCAGCTGCCTCTCCCCCAGCACAGGCCAGTCTCACAGTATCAGCAGACTGTGTGGGCTGCTTCGTTTCAGGCCTGAGAAGCCTCCAGCATTCCCTCTCCAGCTGTGTTGTCGTCAGCGTCATGCTGACAGATTCAAGCAGTGAAGAGAGGGTTGTTTTTCTAACTTGTCCTCTTTTAAGAAAACTTTCCCAAGCTTACTCCTCTCCACTATAGCAGGGATCACCTGCTGCTCACTGATTTCATATTCTTAAAGGGAAACTGCAGAATAACAGATATCCAAATCACTGCATCTAGGAGAAACAAAAATAAATCACCTGAGCCCTAGCCAACCCTAGCCTGCACCGTTTCTTGTTACTTCAAGCCTAGATCTCCACACCTTCAATCCATCCCCTAATTCTGTCAATGTCCTACAATCCTGACCTGCTATTCCAGCCCCAAGCTCATACTATAGTCTGCAGGTAACCTTCAATCCTGACCTGCAGCTCTCCATGGTGTTCTAGTCAGGAGCTCCAGTTTAGTTCTGTTGACGTACCTCAGCACTGACTATTTCAGTACTGGGACCCACTTCATAATTCTTGACTTGCAGGCACACCCTACCCCATATCCAGATTTTCCTCAACCAAAACTACTGGTTGTAGAGGACAGGAACTGCTGTCCAAGATGAGATCCATTTAGTTCAGTTTCCCAGCTCTGATAATTACATCAGACACTTCAGAGGAGACAAGAACCTGCACCTAATCTACTCTTGTTCTATTCTCTGAGACTGGTTTAAACCCTAACACACACTATACCTTCCAGCATTTTCAACAGAAATAACTATTGCCCCTCTTTATATCATTGCTAGCTATATAAATGTCCAATCCTCTTTGAAATCATGCCAAGTTCTTGGTCTCAATGACTCTTGTGACAAGTTCCAAAATCTAATTACAGACAATGCCCACTTAACGCTGTTTCACTTAGTGCTATTTTGCTATAACGCTCATTTTAAATTGATACCTGATTTCACTTAGCACTCAGCAAGTTTTGTTATAATGCTCGCTGTTGTCATCTTGGGTCATTAAAAACAATCACAATCTTGGGTCGTCAAATGCTTTCAGTTTCACTTTACACTCATTTTGCTTAATGCTCGGTTTTTCAGGAACCATTTAAAAGCACTAAGTGGGGGTTGCCCGTATGTGTTGTTCAAAAAAGTATTTACTTTTATCAGCTTTGTATCAGTCACTCTGATTTCATTAGGCACGTCTACACATGCATTAATGCACCATAGTTATGGTGCATTAAGTTTAGTACCTATAACAGGTACTAACTCAATGCATATTAACCAGTACCACTGCGCAGTAGCACCAGCACACACCTTTTTAGTGACACTAATGCACAGTGGACTAATTCTACTACACATCAGCATGGCTTCTACTGTGATGCTCTAATGAGGAGAATTAGTCTACTGTGCACTTAGCATCTTGTGTAGATGTGCCCATTATGTGTCCCTTTGTTATGCAGGAGGAGGTAGAGAAACTCCCAATCTCCCTTCTCTGTAACACTGGTTAGTTTGTACTTAATATAAAGTTATCACACTCTTCCTTATTCCCCTCTTTTCTAAAGCAAATAATACCACTTTTTTTCAATTTTTTTCTGACTAAGGTGACCATATATCCCAGTTTGGCTGGGACAGTCCCAAATTTTGTAGGCCATCCCAGCATCCCAAACAGTTGGTGGTAACAGAAACAAAACTCCTCAATTGGTGGCACCTTCCCACACTGCCCAGCCTGGCTCCTCCTGGGCAGCGGCTGGAGATTGGGGGGAGGGGGGCAATGCTTCCCCTGCCTGGGGCGGAGACTGGACAGGTAGGTGGGTGGCTGTGTCCCAGATTTCCTTAAAAATAATATGGTCACCTTATTTCTGAGATTTTTTTCACTAGCCTTTGATCGTTTTTGTTCCCCTTCCTTGGAGCTCCTCTAAGGGGAGCTGGACGTGTTCAGATCAGCAGGTCCAGATGCTCTCCACCCCAGGGTGTTGAGGGAGCTAGCAGGGGTTATTGCAGGGCCCTTGGCATGGCTTTATGAGTGCTCGTGGTGCTTGGGCCAGGTGCCAGATGATTGGAAGATAGCCAATGTGGTCCCCATCTTTAAAAAAGGGAGGAGGGAGGACCCGGGCAGCTATAGGCCCATCAGTCTTACCTCAATCCTGGGGAAACTCTTTGAGAAGATCAAGGAGCACATCTGTGATGGGCCGGCATCGGGGATGATGCTCAAGGGCAACCAGCACAGTTTCATTAGGGGCAGGTCATGTCAGACCAACCTGATTGCCTTTTATGATCAGGTCCCAAAAGCATTGGATGCAGGTGTCGCCATGGATGTAGTCTTTCTGGACTTCAGCAAGGCCTTTGACACTGTCGACCACCCCATCCTCATTAAAAAACTAGGCGACTGTGGCATTGATGCCTACACAGTCAGATGGATTGCAAATTGGCTGAAGGGTCATATTCAGAGGGTGGTGGTGGATGGGTCATATTCAACTTAGGGGGAAGTGGGCAGCGGAGTCCCCCAGGGCTCGGTCCTTGGGCCCACACTGTTCAATTTCTTTATCAGCGATTTGGACGACGGGGTGAAAAGCAACCTGTTCAAATTTGCTGATGATACCAAAATTTGGGGTGAGGTGGGCACGCTAGTAAGAAGGAAAAGACTGCAGCAAGACCTGGATAGGTTGCAGGGGTGGGCTAATGAAAACAGGATGCGTTTCAATACGGACAAGTGCAGGGTGCTGCACTTGGGCAGTAGAAACCAGCAGCACACTTATAAGATGGGAAACTCCCTTCTTGAGAGCACGGAGGCAGAAAGGGATCTTGGAGTCATCATTGACTCCAAGATGAACATGGGCTGACAATGCGAGGTCATGGTCGGCAGGGCTAACCGGACCCTATCGTGCATCCACAGGTGCATCTCAAGTAGGGCCAAGGAGGTGATCCTCCCTCTCTATGCGACACTGGTCAGGCCACAGCTGGAGTACTGTGTCCAGTTCTGGGCACCCCACTTCAAGAGGGATGTGGACAACATTGAGAGGGTCCAGAGGAGGGCCACCCACATGATCTGGGGACAGCAGGGCAGACCCTACAGTGAGAAGCTACGGGACCTGAACCTGTTCAGCCTTCACAAGAGAAGGCTGAGGGGGGACCTGGTGACCGTCTATAAACTCACTAGGGGGGACCAGAAGGGTTTGGGGGAGACCTTGTTTCCCCTAGCGCCCCCAGGGATAACAAGGAATAACGGCCACAAGTTGTTTAGATTAGACATCCATAGGAACTACTTCACAGTTAGGGCAGCTAGGATCTGGAACCAACTTCCAAGGGAAGTGGTGCTGGGTCCTACTCTGGGGGTCTTTAAGAAGCGGCTTGATGCCTACATGGCTGGGGTCATTTGAGCCCAGTTTTCCTCCTGCCCAGGCAGGGGGTCGGACTTGAAGATCTACAAGGTCCCTTCTGACCCTACTTCTATGATTCTATGATATGATAATTATGCAAAATCCTTTGGGCCAGAGTGATCAGACCCACACACCATGCTCCACAGAAGACTATATGCATGACTTAGATCATGTGGCAGCACAGGTGCCACAAGTAACCTCTATATGTATCATGTGACAGATCAGTGAAAGGACAGGGAGCGCAGTGGCAGAGAGGGAGCAGAAGGCAATGTAGCAGATTGGGAAGGGAGCATGGGGAAGGAAGCAGAAAGCAGAGCAGCAGATCAGGCAGGGGAAGTGGACTGGAGTGACACGAGGATGGTGGGGGGCTAATTTGGGGCAAGCCTACCTGTAACAGGTTAGATGCCTGAGGACCATTGGGACACCCTCTATAGACCGCTTCATCCCTGCTAGGCTCTCTCTCAGCCCTGTCTCTTAAAGTCTTGCCTTGTTTTCACGCCCACCACATCTTGTTGGAAACTTAATGAAAGGGGGGCTGCCTTCAGAAACTGGTATCCACAGTACTCGCTCCCTTCTCCCATGGTCAATTTCTCAGACCCATCTTCCCTTAAGAGCTTAAGTAGTAACTTCCAACCACCTCCATAGTCACACCCATGCCTCACTGAAGGTATGCAACATCACATCCAGTGGGACACTCATCCCCAAAGCCATCAGGCCACTTCAAGCCTTTATTCCCTTGTTGGGGCCTCGACCTTCTTGGCTTTTACCCCTCTCCTCAGGGTGGGCCCTTTTGGCTCAGACCCACCACACCAAGACTGGCTTCTCGGGCTCCAGCCCTTGTATTGCCCTCTTGGGCTTCTATCATTGCACTGCCTGGGTTATGGGCTTGCTGGCCCCAAGTTGCTGCTCTTTTTGGGGCTGTGACTTCTCTAGCCCCTGTCTCTGCCCCTCTTGGGTTTGTGGGCCACCTCTTGGGCTCCAGGCCCTCTGGCCCAGGCTCTGGGCTCATTGCCCCCTCAGGCTCTGTGCCTTCTAGCTATGCCTTGAGCTTTCCCCCTAGCAGAGCTCAAGGCAACCACATGCCCCTAGGGCACTAATGAGACCTCCAAAAAACCACCCATTACAGTCCCACCCAAACCACTGGTTAGCAAACTGGCTGTAGCACAAGTCTTATTCCTTCAGGCTGTGCAACTAACCTTAGTCTTCATAGCCATCCCACTGCTCAGCTCTGCTTTTTTAAGAACCAAGCTCCATCCCTGTTGGCTTATAGCCTTCGAGGCAGGCAGCCCACACCCAATCCCTCAGAACAGAGCTTTTTCTCTGGCAGCCTGCAGAGACAGACTGCCCCCCTCTCCCTCCAGCTCTTGGCTCTTATACTGCCTAAGCCTTGCCCTAAAATTCAGGTGACTCCCCTTGTCAGCTGACTTGCCCTCGAGGTCCTTCTTTAACCCCCACTTTACTAGTTGCTACAAAAACCCTGCCCTTAAAGGAGGCACACCACTTTCCAGTAACAAGGCAAGGGTTCCTTGTTACACTGCCAAAAATGTTGGCCCCCACTGACTTTGACAATAGCAGATTAGCAGTTTCCATTTCATTCTCCATCCCATTTCTGATGCATCCATACATGAAAAAAGCCATAACATAATGCCAAACAGTGCCATTTGTTCTGACTTCTAAAATAACTATATTGAATCTCATGCTGCTGCATTCACAGCCTGAGAGAGCAAAGTCTACTCCCTGTACAAAAGGCACACTTCAAGATACTTCCAGTTTAGTCTCTGTGGTGCATTTAACCCATGACTTATCTGACGAAGGCAGCTATGAATGAAACGAATTAAAACCAATTGCCAAAGTAGGTTTTTGAGATATGGGCACTAGAAATGAGCAAAAACTCCCAATTCTTTTCATATGTGGACTGCCAAATAGTTGTTGGAGAGGGATAGCTTACTGTGAAATGACTTTTGTCCTTGGGATGAATATCCACTTAAGAATAAAACAAAACTATTAACCTCCCCTCCCCCTAAAAACCCAAACAACCCCTAAAAATCCCAAAGTTGTTCCCTAATCCAGAATGTGGTTTCTAATTCCAGCATGGGATGGTGGTTGTACAAAAGGCAGGAGCTGCTGCCCAGTGGAGCAATAGGGATGATGTTTCCAACAGGTGTGGACCAGGTGTGAAAAGTAGAAGGTTAGCGCACCCCATCCATCACTAAACAGCACATCTGCAACAAAGGAAATAAATACTAACTCAAGTCAGAATCTTGTCTGGAGATGAGCTGAATTCTCCCCTGTGGCAACTGAAAAATATCCTGTGGTATGGACTGCAGCTGTACTGATTTATTGCTGAATTGTATTTGTCCCTGTTCAAGAGGCTCTCATTGCCTCTTCTCCAAATGATAGACAAAGAGTTCTAGTGCTCTTCTGAATATCATTCCAAGTCCATTTTTGCAGTTGCAAGAGCAAACATTGAACTTGCAGTTGTCTTGCCAGGCTCATAAAAAAAGCCATCAGACTCTGGCCAAATTGAAAAGAACAGTGTGTTTTATGCACATCCATTTAAACTCTCTGATCCCCAGTATCTCACTTTCATCTCTGCTAAAAGATTAGCTTTTTCTTCTGACAGCTTCAACCTCATCTGATTCACTCAGTGAGGATATAGCCTAAAGCTCTTTTTGCGGACGATCCCTTGCTATCTTTACAACACAGCCTTGTGTGACACCATGCACGAGACTGTCTCTGTACAAATAACAGTGCATTTCCATTTTGAAGTCTCATGCAAAGGGTCAGATCCTCAGTCTCTCCTCCCCCTACCATATATACACATCATGATACTTCCAGGAAGAGGTAAGGGAAGGAACAGTGCAAGACGGTTGAGTGCTGGAGTGCAATGAACTCTGATGACCCTGAGCAGTGGAGTAATTCATATCACAAAGCTTTAAGAAATGCAATGGCATGTAGTGTTTTCATCTAATTGGTGAGAAGACAAGTGCTACTACATCTCACAGCTTCCAAATTTCCTGCAGGCCCCTGAGTAGGAAAAGAGTAAATCCCTTTCTGTGTATTCCTTTAAGAAATAATCAGTGGAAACCTGGGATGTTAAAGAACAGGAAGCAGAAAAAACACAATTAGCACTGAAGTCAACTGACTTGAGTAGCCTAACAATCTGAACTTCCTTCTAGAATTCCAGTCAACCAATCTGATTATCTGCCCAAAACATCATCCCAACTACAGAGGCTTTTCCAGAGTGAAAAATAAATGGGGAAAGAGAAAAACACACCATCACAACCCACATGCACGTACACCATGATTAGTATTTCCTTGTCATTTTAAATTTTAGAGGAGTTTGGGTTTCATAAGTTAGTACTTTTTTTTCCAAAATACCAAGAAAGGTTTTTCTATTGTGGGACTTTTTTTTTCTGAGTTGAATCAGAATCAAATACTGCCAGAAAAGCAAACCTATTTCTCTCAGGATTTGCAAAGTGATTTCTAGGTCCAGATAAAATATGCTCTGTCCATTAAGGCTTTATGTCAAGGCTCCACCCAGTACAGAATAGTGTCAAGGTTAGGTGGTACTAGCAGCACCATGATTTTAAGTTTCTGACTTCACCTGGGAAACTGTAGCAAAAAGAAACATGACCATGGTGTTTGCTGCTCCCATGAGGTAACTACTCCTGTGTGCCCTGATCTAAGAAATACTGAAGAGGCTTAAATGGCTGAAATCTCCAAAAGATGAAGGGCTCTGGGACAACCTCTGTTGGACTCTGTGTTGCAGGGTTTCAGCATAATGTTCCATAATGGCAAGAAAGAAGACTGAGCACACAAAAGGTCATAGGAAGAAGGGCAAGACAAAATGAATAGGCAAGGCTAGCTGAAAACAGGCTCCACTTAAGTTGCATACAGACCTCACACAAAGCACTGAGAATTGGTCAACAGATTGAAGCCATCTGGCTGGAGGAGTCATTAACACCAAAACCCTGCTGGAGGTCTCTCTATCATGTCCCATAATGCTCTAACATCAGAGCACAGTATTTCTCCATTCCAGGGTAGTAGAACTAAACCTGGAGACATGTGTGAGAAATGGACTCTGTACACTTTGTCATTCTAATAGCATCCTCAAAGTACATAGCTCCAGTTGGCACTCCCTCTTGCAAAAAGGTTTCAGTTCTTACCCTATGCCCTGTTATGTAAATCCTGCTGCAGTAAAAGGCTGGACATCTAATTCCTGGCACTGGGAGTACACCGCCTGCTCTGTACTCAAGAAATAGTGCATATCTTGCCACTGATGCTCTATGTGGTTTTATTGCAGGGATCAGGCTGAGGATGTGGATCTTTCTGCATTTCAAGGCTGGGCCTATGGATCCTCCTTCACTCAGAGCCTGAGAAGGTGAAGCTTATAAATGCCCACATTAAAGATGCATTTATTCATTATTAGATGCCTGTGCTCCAAAAGGGCTCAGGACAGCTTACAAGGAAAAAAACAAAATAACTTATGCAAGCAGATACAATATTAAAGAACATATATACTTATATAAAAGAAATCTACAAACAGTACCCCAGGTTAACCTTGTTGGCTAAATGCTTGCCCAGATAAAGGTCTTGTAGCAATTTTTGAAAATGGCCAGGTTCTGGCAGGACAAAGAGGGGAGGGAGTTCCAGAGCAGAGGGGTTACAACTGAGTAAACTCCCATGTGTTTTCACCAAGCGACCTTGGCACACAGATGGTACTTGCAGGAAGTTGCTCTTGGCTGATGTTATGGATCAAGGTAGGACATAAGGGAGAAGGTAGTCACTTAATGTACACAAGTTCCATACCATTTAGTGCCTTATTAGTCAAAGTCAGCACCTTGAATTGCACCCAGAAAGTTATTGGGAGCTAGCACAGACTCGGCACAGCAGTGATATTCAGAGAAGTAGTTTCTATGGTGATATAAGACCACCAAAAAGAAAGCTAGGGGACGGTTGGCATTGCACACATTGCCTGGAGGACCTCATAGGTGCATTTAGGACTTTAGTAATAACAAGAGGGAAGATGATTCTACTTCAAAATCCACTGCTATAGCAGATTACTGGTTTTGGCCCTCCGACGCCCTCAGTGAGGGACAAACATAAGATTCAGCCCACATGAAATTACACACACACACACACACACACACAATGATGTCTGAGGACACTTGGAGGACCAAGTGGATTTCTGCTCCCTTCCTGAACTCATCCCTGAACATACCTCTTGCTGAAGTAAAGCTAAACATCCATCACCACCCTGCCTCATTTTTGTCAGAACTCCCAATATGGTCATTGGTAATGCAGTTTTATCATGCCATTTAATAGTCATAAAGGGGTCACAGTGAAAAGAGCAAGAGATAGAAATGTCTCAAGACACAAGGTCACATACCACAGACATCATTTTATAGACCAGCTAATCTTTATGTACCCATTTTATCTGCAAATTAACATTGCTTGTGCTTTGATAACAATGGACAAACTACAGTACAGCAGCTGCTATGCCGGAGTGGACCATTATGAACTCATCTCTGTTTTTTTATTGTTTATTCTTTTAAGTCCTTTTTTTCACTTGGGCTGGAAAAGAAAGAAACCTCATTGCTCCTAGAGAAACTCAAGTGCTTGTTGAGAGTTCTTTGGTCTGGTTCCTTCAGTGTTGTAGCTCAGTTTCTGTTCTCTATCATCCTCTCATACAATCTAAGTTTTAAGAGTGGCAGAAGTCAAGATTCACAAGGCAACGGTTCAGCTGGTGCCATCACGTTTGCTTGCCTATACAAAAAAGTCAAAAGCTGACAAAAGCCATAGGTATTTTTTTAATTATGAAAATCTCAGAAGCCAGAAAGAAACTTCAGGGATCAAAAAGCCTCTTCCACCTGAGAAAACTTTCTCTGTGACATGTCAGTTGATGTCAGTTAAAAAAGCCACAGACAGTAGCAGCTGAAATATATAATAGAGAAAAAACTTTCAGGCTGAAGTGCTATTGCAAAAGGACGTTGGATTGAGTTCCCCACTGGATTGTACTTGTTTATACTTAGCTTGAAATCTTGGAAGGAAAATGTAATGAAATTATTACTTCGTTATTTTACTTTGAAAAATAACCGTATCCATTGGGAAAAGAAGAAAACCTTGGAAATATAAACAAGTTGTTTTCAAGTAAGTTGTTCACTTGTAGTGCCATCTCCCCTCCCTTCCTAGTATCTTCCTCCTGATTTTCTGCCTTCCATCATCATTTCATAACCCTAATTCCCCATTTCTGTCTCAATAACCTCCCCTCTCATCTTCCCCTCTCTGTTCCATAAGAGGAAAATGATTGCCAGTTCTGCAAAAGTCTAAGCATTTAAGGTATGCTGCCAGTCTATATTAACTTCTACCTGCACACCAGACCCTTGTTTGTGAAACAAACCTCACAGTAACCCAGATGATGGTTATTCATCAATGCTCAGAACAGCTTATGAACTGTAGTGGCTTATGGACTATTAAGCTATTTGTTGAATTGGACCATTGCTACCACTGCACTTGGCTGGAATGGCTAAATGATACTTAACTAAGAGTAACATTAACTGATAACATTTCTATGTAAGTAGTGAGGACTATAAATAAAACACAATGTATAAAATACACTCCTAGTCTTTTACTTTTCCAAAAGTATTTGCAAAATTAAGTGACTATTTGATTTGTAGCATATATAGATACCATAAAAATAACTACAAAAATGTACTGTGATTATTATTCAAAGTGCCAGTTTTGCCTTAGGGTAAGAGTCAATAACCTCTCTCTCGCTCTCGTCTGCACCCCCCCTTCCCTGCTAGTGGGCAGCTGCCTGGAGCAGGGATGCTGTAATACAGATTAAGTGGCAAGGGATGGTCTTTAAAATTATGGTACTATTTTAAGAAGTTTGTATTTTGTTAACATATTGTTAACAAACAATATTGTAGAAACAGAATGAGTTGCCTAATTTAAAATATTGGAAAATCAGTCTTCCATCTTAAACCACTTTTCTTTTGCCTCTGATCATTCTGCACTGGAGCATCATAATATGATTTATGATAACAATTGCAGACAACAATATTTTGCAACCAACTCACTGGCAAATTCAAAAGGTTTCCTAACTGTCGGAGGGGCTTTTCTGGATCCAAGTGCTGAATGCTGACCTGCAGTGACCCCTTCAGGAAAATATACTGTGGAGAACAAACCTGGGTGGGCCATGGGTGTGTGTGGAAACTAAATGACCTAATAGGGTTTTCCATGTCTAATGTCTTCATTTCTTTGATCAGGACTGACTGGAAGAGCCTCAACCTTCTTAATCATGCATCTTGCCATTTACAAGGAGGTATTGATACAGGGGAGACTCACACCATCCACTGGCAAGGTCAGGCCAGCTGCCCTACAGGTGAAAACGGAAAGCAATAATATGGGAAATCAATGTGAAACACAGCAAAACAACAACCCTTCAAATACGGACACACAGAAGCTAGTTCAGACAAGGAAAATAAAGCCTCACACCAGCATTTCTGACACCTAGAAAACTGCACAACACTTTGCTAAAAGTAATGTCCTTTCTTTGAGGAATGAGCCATGAAATCTTTAAACACTCTAAGCAATCAGGAACTCAGTTTCTCAGCTCATGTAAAACACAGCATTTCACTGCTGCTATCTTCATCCTACCAAACACACACCACCTTTGTGCATTGGTTTCATTTTAAGTTAGAAGGAACAGCATTCACTTCTGAATGAACACCGTCACTTGTTGCGTCCTACAGGTTTTCCTTGATGATTTCTCATTCAAGTACTGACCAGACATGGCTTGAGTTAGTACTAATAGGGTCTTAGCCCAGAGCTGAATGGTCGCTAGTTAGAAGTTTGAGAAAAAGCCTCCGTTTCTTTTCTCCTTGTTGCAACATAGATAATATTCCATGTTACTTCTCTTCTTCCCTAAATACAAGGACTTAAGAAGATGAACAAATTTGGTAACCACTCCAAAAACTAACCACTTCCAAACTGTGAGAAATCAGAAGAATGACAAATTTCCAAACTCGGAAAGATAAAACGGGCCTCTACCCAAATTGGCACATCATTTGTTTGCATCCTTGGGACTGTACAATCTACACTGTTAACAGTTATTGTAGAAAATGCTCTCAGATTAAGTAAACACTAGGAGGAAAAAATATAGTCCGCCCAAAAATTGGCATGAACATAACTAATATTCTTTTCTGCATTAAAATGTGTACTAATTAAATTCCTCCAGGAAGTTGGGGGTAAGCTATTGGAGAGGGCAAGGAAAACAAATTAAATACCGTATCTACACAACCATTAGCCTCATTTTGTAGGACCAGCGGCTTCCCAACAGTGTTGCCTAGACATCTCTAGCCAAGGGTCAAAATTATCTCAAGAAGCTCTTGAAAAGCTCCCACGCTGTTTGCCTCCTTGTCCTTTTTAGTGCTGAGCTACCATTGCATTGCCCAACTGTTGCTCTCCACTTCATCTGAAAAGCAGTCTGTGCCTTCTTGCTTTTCTGTCCTTTTGTGGCAAGCCTGCAGGGAGAAAATTTGCATAGACTGGATCTAATTTAAGATATTCTACAAACTTTCCCATCAGTTTTGTGCAGCCAGATCCTGCTTACCAGCATACATCTTTCACAGAGAAAAAATGTAATTTAAAAAACTCATAAAAATGTGGTATCTGCATCTAATCATGCTCCTAAGCCAACTCCCCATAGGGCAACTATTCCTGCACCAGAAATGGGTTAATGTTTTGCTTGGCAATAGGGTTTACAGCAGTGGCTCTCACCTTTTTAGACTCGAGGCATCCATCCATAGACTCCAGGAACCCCTTCAAAAATGCCAGCTCTTACCTTTCACTCCTTTTTTTACTACAAAAAAATATACTACAGCAGTTTTTTTGTTGCAAATAACTCAGCACAGCAGGTCAGAATGGTTTTAACACAGTGGATTCCTATTCAAAATCTCTGGGTTTATCTTGTAAATTGTGTTTGCACACCTGACCACACCAACACTGTGTGGCGCCCGTGAAAAGATCTCAAGGCATCTGGTTGAGAACCAGCGGTCTAAAGCTTGGACAAGCAAGACAATCTCCTACTACTGTAAAGCCTCGTGCTCGCAAAGCAGTGGTCCTTAACCTTTTGGCACTTCATAGTTTCTAGAGTCGGAAGGGACCTGAACAGATCAAGTCCAACCCCCTGCCCTGGGCAAGAACAAGTGCTGGGATCATAATACCCCAGCCAGATATCTAGCCAACCTCCTCTTGAAGACCCCCAAGGTAGGGGAGAGCACCACCTCCCTTGGGAGCCCATTGCAGAGCCTGGCAGCCCTAACCATAAAGTAATGCCTCCAGATATCAAGCCTGAACCTGCTCTCAATTAGTGGCTGTTATTCCTTATTATCCCACTTGAGGCACCCCTCAGAAAATGCCAGCTCCTGGTTCTGACGTGCTTTTTGACTACCAAAAAATAGTTAAAAATACATAAGAAAAAAAAGTGATCTTTTTTTCAATCTATTCCAGGTTTCCGGAACACCAATTTTCCCAGACACACAACGCGAATGAGCCTGCGTGCTGGCGTGTATCAGTTATGGATTACAGTGCACAGACTTTCCATCAGGAAGGCAGATGCATGCTAGTTACATTTTTTTTTTAAAAAACCACTGGACTACCGTATAAATTGGATTCCACGTTTAATATTTATTTTAATGAACATCCTACCACTGATCTCCCAGGTGACTCTCAGCAGTCTTCTGGAGATATCTAATCCCAGGGCAATCCTGGATGGCTGGCAACCATCCCAGAAAAAACCAAGAGTGATTCTTCTGCCACAAAGATCTCAGAAAGGCTGGAACAGGTCAGAATGGGCGTAACACGATGGATTCCAATTTGAAATCTCTGGGCTTATCCTGAAACCTTGTTCACGGCACACCAAACCATACCGAAATGGTGGCACCCTCAAAAGCATCAAGCGCCAAGGCACCCCGGCCACAAATCATCTATATAAAGCCGGGACAACCAGGATGCCCTCCTGAGGCTGGAGCGGGCGGGGAGTAGGAGGCCTGTAAACCCTCGCGCTCCCCCGCAGCAGCACCAGAACCCCCGGCAGCGGGAAGGGGAGTGTGGAAGGACAGACGGTGCCTCCTGCTGGGGAAGATGTAGGGTGGGGGGTGATCCTTATTGAGGGGAACTGCCGCAGAGAGCCTGGCTTCGCAGCCAGGGCGCTAGGGGGCAGTTTTCACTATCCAGCCCGACGAAGCGAAGCCCGCACCAAAATGGCGCCAGCGACTGAGCCTCCTTCCCGCCCGGGCTGGAGGTGCGGGCGCCCCGGAAGTGGAAGTGAGGTCACGCCCGCTTCCAAGATGGCGGCGCCCGGCTTGCTGCGTGCGGGGTGGAACCGGCTGCTCTCCGGGTTCCTCTGGGGCGGCGCCGCCCGGCTTCCGGCTCGCGGGCTCCGGCAGGGTGAGTCCTAGAGGGTCGGTGCCTGCCGGGGGGAGGTCGGGCTGGGCCGCGCTCCCCCCGGCGACACCCCCAGAGTCGGCTCCCCCCCCCCCCGACTGCGCTTGCTCCTCAGACCCGCACGGGGTGCCTCGGGCGCGGAGACCTCTAGAGGGGTCTCTGCAAGCAATGACGCATGGGGGCGTCGCTCTTTGATGACGTTGTGATGAGAGCGGGGGGGAAGCCCTGGAGCGAGGCGGTTGCCAGAGTTATGGGCTGCGAGAGAGAGGCGGGACTAAGGGCTGGGCGCCTCGTGGCAAGCCCCGCCCCCTTTAGTGGCCTCTCCTGTCTCCTGCCTGGGGGTAGCCTCAGCTTTGCTTCCCTCTCACCTGGGGCTGGAGCAGAGGCTGGCCTTTGTACCCCGTAGTCGCAAGCTGGGCTGTTGATCCACAAGCTGAGGTCCTGAGGCCCCTGCCACACGTTACATATATTATGTGCGTCAATTGCGCAATAAATTTAAACTGTCTGCCCCTGCAAAGCAATTATCCCATCATTAACTAGCGAGGCACACAATCATTGTAGAGCTGCCACACATGCCAAGTCATTACTGCACCATAAAATGGACTCTCCAGCTATAAAGAGAGACAGTGGCTAGCGAGCTAGTGCTTGAAAATGTGTAATGACTTTATAGCTGGTTTCTGTCCAGCTTTCATTTGACCGTGTAGTAGGGCCCCCTCACATCATATTGCAGGTGTTAAATGCGCAGCTAAGAGTCTGGCTGAAGAGTGCAGTACTAGGGGCCCTGCTACCTACAGGTTTCCCTCACTTTGTGCTGTGCATGCCTTCCTGGAAAACGGCATATCACTCGAATTTGCATAAAGCTTTACACTTTACAATGTAACAGATAGGGATAGGTTCCAAGACCTCAACTGTGCTGACCCCCAGATCCATTGCTACCACTTTTAGACAGTTTTGGTACTCGCCAACAGCAGACAGTACACACAAACACAGGGCACTATCATCATGGGGATGGCAACTGCAGAAACGCATGTCACAGATAACAAGCGAGGAGCACAAATCTACACAGGAGACTATATTTTGGTGTGTGTCACTCCCACAGTCCACCGCATAAAGCAGCTGACTGCGGGCTTCCACCACACCAGTCATGTAAGAGTGAATTTACCTCGCAAATTCACTCTTTTATACCAAAATAATGAATTTTTGGTATAAAAAGGGACATCGCATAAGAGCAAATTCATACATACAGGCCCTGCATAAAGCAAGAGAAACCTGTATTCAAATGAAAGCTGGTTAGAAAGCAGCTTTAGAGTCATGATGCATTTCCATGTACGAATTTCATAATAGATTGTCTCTTTATAGCTGGCAAGTCATTTTTATTGTGTAATAATGACTTTGCACGTGTGGCTGGTCTACATTTATTATGGGATTCACCAGTTAATGGTGCAATAATTACTTTGCACTTGTGGCTGGTCTTGCTTTGCACATTTATTGTGCAATTAAGCCACTTAATTTCTCCCATCCCCAGCCATAAAATGAAGATAATCTTTTCCTTCTCCAGTGTTGCAAAGAAAAAAAAAATCTATTACTAATTTAGGTATTACAGTCAAAGGAACACATTAGTAACCAATGTGAAATAGCAGTGAGTATCTGTTGTCTTCAGAATTGCACAAATTAGGAAAGACTATGGTATGTTGATTTTTACTGCGCAGACCTAAGGAAGAATGCCTTTGATTTGAAAACTTGTCTAACTCTTATCCTACCTATGCAGTTGGTCTGATGGAAGATAGCCCTATAACAAATCCTTGCCACTAGCATAATTTCTGGACCATCACGGCTACATCATCACTCTAACACTAGCAAGAATTAAGGATTTCAGTTTTACTTATCCATAGCTATGAGTGGGAGAAGTTGACACAACAATTCTGTTCTTTCGGTCTGGCCCATCTGAAGTAAGTAAGGCCCCATTCTAAGTGCTTTTGCAATTAGGAGAGCAAGAAAGCTGCAGCTGCTATATGCAGAAGCTTTAACTAGGAAAGAATTGGAATCTGGGTAGGCAAGTAAAATGCATGGGTATTTTCAGATTGCTTTTGTTTGTGCTGGTCTCTGCTGACTTCTCAAATCAAAACTAACAGCATCCAGGTAACTTTCAACTAGAAATCATCTGGAAAGTTTAAAAATTTGAAGAAAATATAAAGACACTGCAAGAATAGCAATCAAATAAGAGGTCCCCAGTTTGAAAGAACTGCATGCTACTCTGCCTTCCAGTAGAGCAGTGGTGTGCTTTGTTGCAAAGTTGCATTATTTTTTGGTATCAGAGTCCCGTATGGTTTTGGATAATTTATTGATAAAAAATCACATACTCCAGCTTGAACAAGTCTGTGACCTTGTTTTCCCTCTTTATTTCTGCAGTTGTGGAAATTACTGAAGGAAATACAACTGTTGTAAGTACTTACTTTTTTTTATCCAAATCACCATGTATACTACTTGAAAGCCATGTTGTGTTTTTCCTGTACAGGGAGAAATACAGATTCTTTTGACTTTTCTAGGATTGACTCATCAGGGTTTTTTGTAACATTGGTGTTCTGACCTATTGTGATCAATAACAGAATTACTCTCTTGTTTTTTGCCTATAGAAAAATAAGTGAAAGTTAAGAGATGACATTTCTGAGGGGTACCTTGAATCTAAAAAGCTTGGAAGTCACCATTTTAACTCTATCTTGTTGACTGAGGGAGTTTGTTGGATAGCAGGGATAGGATTTTTTCAGATGCAGGGCTATTGTAAAGGAGTGACAAGTGGCCTGGGACAAAACCTACTAGGGTCTAGGCAGAGATCCATTCTAACTTCCATCATATAACCTTGTTAGTTCATCTCCATCTAGGTTCGCAGCATCCCTTGCTATTTCAGACCTTGCTGCTCCCCTTTCTTGATCTGTACATGCCTTTTGCTTCTGATTTCTAATACACTTGCTTGTTATTTTGAATGTGTATGTAACTTTGGGTCATAAGTGATCTGAACTTTGCACTTGGGACCTAGTCAGTATTTAAGGTCTTTCCTTAAGCGAAACAGATCAACCCAGGCAGATTAGAGAGGGAAGATTACTGTGTGAAAATAAAGGAGAGGGTGAGGTTATAAAACAAATGTTAATAAATACATGTCATTAAACTCTGTACATGCAAATGCTTACAGGGTCAGGACAGGCAAAATACCAGAAGAGTTATTAAACAAATGTGCTCTTTAAACTCGGCGCACTCCCGTGCCAAGCCCAGCACATGCCCAGAAGAGGCATCGTGTTAGTTGGACCTGGCTTGCCCAACTTGTATATAGATTGGGTGCTTTAGTGGGGCTTTTTTGCCTCTTATCCAGTAGCTGATTGAACCAGCTTTAGATTAAAATTCCAAAAAGCCCCACAGATGCACCCAGTCTATACGGATGCTGCAGATCCGGGTTGAACTAACATGCTACTTCTTCCAGTAAAGCCGGGGGGTGGGGGCAGGTTGTAAGCAGCCATAGTGTTAGATTTGGAGGATTTTGTTAGAAAGATTTGCAAATTTAGTGGAGCACCAAAATTAACAGGGGTGGGAGGGTTGATTTACTACATTTGAGTTAAATACCTAAAGTTGGGCTAAGGAATGGATTTGAAGGAACTAAACCTTTCAGGTGTTTGAAAAGTAGAGATGCACCAATACATGGGTCCATATTATATCAGCACCAATAAAAGCAAAATTGACGTTATTGGTAATCAGCGTTTTTTGGCTGATTTGGACGATAACGTTGCCAATAAATGCTGTGTGTATGCATGCAGCCCAGCAGCTTGGAGAGCAGTGTCCAGCTGGTAAGTCTGTGGCAGGGAAGGGGCATGGGGGGACAGGTCGAGGCCCTGCAGTAAGGGAGGGAGTGGAGCTGGGGCAGGGGCAGGCGCTTCCCAGTCAGGGCAGGGTGCAGGACAGAGCTGCAAGCAGCTTGGCGAGGGGTGGCTCCTGCCATTGGCGCACCCTAGGGGAGGCACAAAGGGGCATATGCCCCCTGGATCTGGGTGGGGTGGGGGTGGTGCTGGGCTCTTTTTGGCAGGGGGGCTGGGCTGGGGCTATATGCAGGGTGGGTGGCAGTGTCCTGGGAGGAGGGTTCGGGAGGGGCCTACGGAAAATTCTAGGGTGACTGTAGTCCACCCCATAACATCCCCTCTCAGCACTGCTGCCCCCTGCTTCGTGCACAGCCTCAGCCCAACCCCCCGCCGGGAATAGCCTGGCGTGCTACTCCCGGCCTCAACTCACAACGGTAGCCTGCCCTCACCCCGTGCACAGATCCAGGGGGCATGTGTCCCTCCATGCCTCCCCCAGGATACACCAGCAGTGGGAGCTGCCCCACGCTCTCTGGACTAGCCGCTCATGGTCCATCCCACACCATGCCCTGCCTCACTATATAGTACCTGCCCCAGCACTAAGCCCCACTCCCTGCCTCACCGTGGGGGCTGTGACCTTCCTCCCCCCTCCCCCCCTTCTCCCCCACAGACTTACCAACCAGACGCTGCTCTCCAAGCTGCCGGGATGCATATCGGCAGTCAGATCCATATCAGCTGATATGCCTTGTTAATAATTGGCCATTGATATCGGCCCGAAAAATCTTTATCGGTGCACCCCTATTGAAAAGTGTAAATGTCAGAAGGAAGAGATTATTTGGAGCATTATCAGTAGAAATAAGTGGGAATTACTAGATGAAATTCAAGATGAATTGCAAAGGAGTGTATTTGGATTTTCTTAGTTGCTAGTGATGCTTGGGCAATGCTGGCGCATTTTCTGGGAAGTTTTGATTTTTACATTATTTCTGGTTATTTTTACATTAATAAGTGTCATGTCTTCGTTGAAACCTGAGCATCTTCATGGTGCATGTGTTCGGTATTTTAGATCTGTTTCATTATGTAAAATAAAAGACCTATCCAAGCTGCTAGATACCTTTGATATGAGACTGATGAGTAAAAGCAACCAAGGAAGTTGGGGAATGGTGAGACCTGTCTTTTTTCCCTCAAAAGAGGATCGAGCAGCATGCTTGGAAGGTCCATAGTCTGAGACTTTTTCAACCCAGTGGGGAGAATGAATCCCAAAACTGGAATGTCCTTAGGGAGAGCACCATGTTAAAAGCAGTTTATTCTTTTATAAACAAGTGGCTTTCACTTTGATGGATTTCTGAATTCTACACGGTCTTTATTTTCACAGAGGAAACGTGCTCCCTAGAGAGAGTATGTTGGAATCATTTAGACTTGAGATAACAAAATGTGTCCAAAATGGATAAAATGGTCACAACTGTCTGGCCAGATGTAGAACCAGGGGAGATCCTGACAACTTCTGATGTATAATTTTTCAGTAGCAGTGGAAGGCCCATTGATAGTCACAGAATCTCATTACAAATG